>NC_140074.1:81637742-82237742 GCF_964194135.1 Talpa europaea | reverse complement strand
CCATTGAATCTTTGAATAAGATTTCTAACGATAGGATTCCTGGGAAAAGGGTAAATGTATTTGGAATTTTTCTGTATGTTACCAATTTCCTTCTCATAGACTACCATAGTGCAGTCCTAACTAGCAGTGTGTTAGGATGTGCCATTCTGTACAGCCTCACCACAGGCTTTGTGTTGAACTTTTGGATTTATGTCAGCCTGGTAGACAGTAATTTTTTATTGTGATTTTTAAATCCATCTCACTTTTATGAGAAGGAATGTTTGTTTTTAAATATGTTTTTAAGGGCCATTTACATTTTTCTTACTGAGGCTCTTTTTTGCATGTTTGACCAAATTTTCCATTGTGTTGTGGATCTCCCCCTTTCTATATTTAGGAGTTTTTAAAAATTTAGAGATATGGGCCATTTATCTTGGCTAATTTTAGTTGCAGAATTTTTTCCAGTTTACCATTGCCTTTTGACATTATTTTGATAGAGTATTTTAAGGTTTGTGTTTGTTTTTTTACATTCAAAAGTTTTACATAATTGGGTTTTCCTTTTCTTTATTGCTTCTTTTATTGCTTCTAGATTTTGAGCCTCAGCTATAATTTTTTTTCACTTCCAGATTATAAAGGAATTTGTTCATATTTTCTTCTTTTGTATAATTTCATGTTTCATGTTTAGATCTCTGGTCTTCTTGGTGAAGTACAGACTCAATTTCATCTTTCCCAAATATCTATCCAATTCTCACAATGCCTTTTTCCACTTACTTGCTATTTGAGTCTGTTTCTGGACTTTTTCATTTTGTTCCATTGATATGCCTATAATCATATACTAGTATCACAGTGTTTTAATTATAAGCTCCCAATTATTTTGCTACTTTGTGATCAAAACTAGATAATAACAACAATTAGAGGTCACCCTTATCTAATTCATTGTGTTCTCCACCAATACCAAATGAAGTACATGTGTGATACATGAATGCTGTGGTGTATGAGAAGGTGCTTTTAGGCTCTATATTTGTAAAAAAAGAAAAAACAAAACAAAACAAAAAACAGAGTGTTGAATGAGTAGTCAGGGAACAAGCTCATATTTTTTGAAGCCCTTCTAGGTAAGTCTCTCTCTCTGGGCCTATTTTCTTAGCAATTAACAAACAAAAGTTGGCAGATGGTCTTCGGGGTTGTTTCTGCTTCTGTTTAATTCTAGTCTGGTAAGAGCACCACTGGAATACGGTATATAGTTCATTCTGCCTTTTATTACCCTCTGTCCTTTTGCCATATTCCTGAAATAAACTTTCTTTTCTGACTCTTGGTTCTTTTATCCTTTCTGTAGGCTTTTCTTGGTTCTAACATTTTTTTCTCTGTTGTATTTCTTTTATTAACTTGTGTTTCTAACTGCTGATTAGGCAAGATTGCTACTGTTTGGGTACTATGCTTCCACTAACCTTAGCAGGGACAAAATTGCACATGGTAAATGGCAATTATTTTTCCTCCCTGGCAGAGAATTTCTTCAAAAAAACTAAAACTAAAACCAGCTACTTATAGTAGTCTGTTCTTTTGTATAAAGAGCAGGAGAAAAACTTTGCCTATTATGTTTGAAGAAATCAGGAAAGACTATAGTCATTGGTTCCTGATTTATCCACAAGAGTTGGTATTTCTCAATACTAATCATTCAAGAGGTCAGGAGACATGGTGATGAAAAAGAACAACAAATGTGTGGAAAGAGCCCCTTAGGCAGCTCTCTTCATGTAAAATGAGAAAGGCTATATATTTATTTAAAAAAGATTTGTTTTATTTACTTTATGCATACAAGAGCTGGGGTATAGGCCAGGGCAGCTGCAGGGTAGGGAGATGGGGAAGGGGGAGTGAGAAGATTCACCAGAGGCAATGTGGGGAAATACACTGCTGAGGGGAGCAACGGGTGAGACAGGAGAGATTGCTGTGTCTTGTGGGTTAGCTCCCAGGCCAGGGATCAAACTCATGCTGCAGTGGCATGAGATTTTAACCCCTGTGCCACCAGGGAGGCCCCCCAAGGCTATATAATTCAACTTCCATCAAAGTCCTGACCAAATACAAAACATACCTTGTTTCCCCTAACTAGGATATTTAAAATGCAAAAAAATAAGAATAATAAGAAATTATGACTGTTGCTAGGTAAATTAACCTTGGAAATGCTATGTTTGAAAAATCACATGAAGCTTTCTCATGTAGAAGATAGAAGAGATCTGATATGACAGCATCATGCCTTTTCAGAAAAATATAAGTAACCCAAGGCAGTGTTTTTTTCAGGTAAAAAGTTTTAATAATCCATAAAAGAGATAGCTTAAAAGACAAAGAAAAACACACATAAAATTTCAGTGTCCAAAAAACTTGCTAGTTTTTTGTAAAGGTGAAACTTTTTTACCTTTTGAACACCAGTGCTACAAATAAATACTATATATTTCGTTCTGAAAATCCCAGGAGTATGAGAGATTCTTCAAGAGTAAGTTACCAGTAGGCCACCGCATCTCATTCTAGATGACTGTTTCCCCCAGGGGCTAGGGTGGTAAGGGGAAAGAACACGTGGTTATAATAGGGCAGTGGTGCTTGTAGGGCAAGACTGACATCTTCACAAGGGTAGGCTGATTGACATTTTCCTCCTTGATTTTGACGAAGGTTGAGGCCATTCCTACTTTGATAACTCAGATTTATCACTTGTCAGGTAATGGATAAAAGATGAAATTTTGCATAAGGAAGGTGGTTTAAGAGTTTAAATGAACAAGTCATCATAAAATATGAGTTTAGTGAAAGTCGAGAACCATCTGTATTTACATGTAGTCTGTTTTTCCTGAAAAAAAAAAATCCAAATTTGAAATGAAATTGTCTTTTTTCCTTCATAATTTTTCATTTTGTGTGTCTGCTTAAGGCATATTTAAAAAAAAAAACTTTTTAAAGAGTCTAATTTTAAAATTTCTGCCCTCCCATAAGAGAGGAAAATGTTTGCATTTTATGATGCATACTCATGTTAGTTTTTTGCTTTTTTTTTTTTTTAACGCAGAGTAAATGTTCCCAACTCAGTCCTCCAATTTGATGTTTTCATAATTTTTTACCATTTTCAAAGAACAAAAAAGAAATTTCTGTATTCTCAAACATTCATTTTAATCTTCATCCCCAAATTTGGAATATTTATTTAATTCTTGAGATACTGATTTGAAACTTGAAGTTCTGTTTAAAACTTGGAATATGTATTTAATTTCTCATCTCTCCCTGAAATAGAAAAGTAAAATTTAAATTTATTTAAGGTAGCTATTTGGTGATATTAAGTACACAGGATTGCTTGTTTCAAAAATTGGTTAGGTTAATTTCATACATACTTGCCACATATGTAAAATGTACAATACATTAACATTAGATACTATAGCCAGTAAATAGATCACTGTTACATATTTTCTCAAAAAATAAGTTCCACTGGTATACATGGAGATTAAGCAGATTACAGGTAATTCCTGAATAATAATCAAAATTAGCCATCAATTGCTATTTAACATATTTTATCACATGAAGAAAGAAAGATGGAGTCAGCTAAAAAGCAAGTTGTATATTTACAACAGTTCTTCAGGTGGAAGTGGCAGAGATTCATTGAGATCTTGATCCAAGTCAAGGACAATTGAGAACTCCTGACACTGAGTCTCATTATTGGAATCTTCCTGGTTTTTCATAAAATCTGTTGGTGGCAGAAGTAAGTTAAGTGAGTCAGGGGGAGGTGGAAGTGACTGTTCGTACTCAGAAGTATGATCTTCACAGACTTCAGTGAGACAGTCCAGAGGTGGTGGAAGGTTGGTGGAATCATTTGGAAGAGGAGCTGTAGTTGTCATTGTGGGTTTGTCTAATTGGTTGCTGTCCTGTCCTTCCAAATCCAGAAGGGGAGGAGGTGGTGCAGGCAGATCTGCATCATCTGATGAAGAAATGGCAGTGCCGATTGTCAATCTATCAGCACTATCCTCAGATGTACCATTTATTTGAACTTTTAATTTTTCTGCGTTAGGGATGTTAGAATCTTCAGTGTTTTCGCTTGACTCAAACAACTTAATTTCTAAGTCGTCTGCTAAAATTGTGCCTTTGCTTGGTTTCCAGGCATTAAGTGAAATAACGGATGTACGTTTTGTGGATACTTCTTTTTCTCTAATATTATCTAAATATAAATCAGGGGTTTCACCATCAGCAAATGGAGACCTTCCTGCCCAATTTTGATCATTCGAAACTGGTTTTTTAAAATATTTCCATAGTACAATCATGAGTATGGCTATTAACATAGAAGTCAGAATTACACCAATTAACACGGCAGCTGTCGAATTAGCATTGGTTCTAGGTGCATTTTTTTTGCTTGTAGTTTCTAGAATGAATCCTGGTGTATGCCTAGATGAAATTTTAATAGTTGGTGTTGCTTGTGTAGATGGACTATAAAGAGTTGGTGGTATTGGTTTTCTAGAAGAGGTGTGAACAGATAATGATTGTGGTTGAGGGGAAGAATAGACAGACTGGGGTAGTTGTCTGGTGGAAGTATGCCCAGATGGTGGTAGTTTTCTGTTAGAGGTAAAAGCAGGTAGCACTGTTCGTTGGGAAGAAGTATTGGCAGTTGTTATTGGTTGTCTTGTGATATTATAGGCCAATGTTTGTCCAGCAGTGACTTTGGTAGGTGATATTGGTTGTCCAGAAGAAACATTGTTGGATTGTGTTGGTGGATCCAGGGAATTCTCATTTGAGTTTTGAGAATTTGGTGAGATATCAGACACCAGTGATTTCATTAAAGTAGACGGTGGCTGTGTCTTTGTGGTACTGGCCTCTGTTTCTGAGAAAACTGTGTCATTCAGGTGTCCACAAAACAAAATTAGGATGAAATATTTGGGATCCATTTCAGAATTTCCTTTTTACCCGTGGGTTTATAAAAAAAGAAAGACAATTAGGTATCATTTGGTTTCTTGCATAAAACATAAATAGGTACTCAATAAGTGTTCATTTCTAATTTGAACTTGATACACTATAGGCTAGTGTAAACAGCTCTTGAATATACATTCACTCATATAACATCTGGCCTTCATAGGCAATGATGCACTCCTAATTCCTCCCTAAGACCTGCAGTTGGCCCTCTTGAGCCTCTAGCTTCATTAACATCACAGTCTTTCAGTTCATGGTCATACTTCTCAGAGAGGTTGTATGCTGCTTGCCTGTCCTCTCTTCCCTATTCCCTTTACTATTAGAAACAAGTTGATTTTGCTTCCTTGAAGGACACCAGTAACTATTAGTATCTAATTCAACAGTCTTTCCTTTCTTCTCTTCCTCCCCCGCTTGACTACATTTGACATTATAGGCTCACTACTATTTGAGTGGCTCTTTATTAATGGTCTTCCTTTAATGTTAATCTCATTTTCTCTTGCTTCCTAAATAGAGATACTTGATATTCAGTGCTGTATCTATATCCTCTTTTCTTTGATCCCGAATCTATAACATTTCAGCTCTTACTTTTATGTCATAATTCTCAGATCTGTATAATCAGTCCAAATCTCCTTAATTCTAGTTTCATTTGTATGACTTCTTTTTTTTAAAGATTTATTTATTCATACAAGAACTGGGGTACAGGCCAGAGTTGTGGGGGGTGAAAGGATTCATCAGAGACAGAGCAGGGAACAGAACAGGCAGATTGACTGACATACACTGCTGAGGGGAGCAGTGTGCGAGTCAGGAGAGGTCTGCTGCGCCATGTGAGTAGCTCCCTGGCTGGGGATCGAACTCATGCTGCAGTGGCTGCGGATAGCTTCATAGGTTGCGTCTTAACTCCTTGCGCCACCAGAGAGGCCCTCATTTGTATGACTTCTTGATGAACATTTTCATATATATATATGGACATTTTCATATATATATATATATGGTCAGCAAATTCAATGTATTTAGAGTAACTCATTTCTATCTCAAAATTGACCCTGTTCTCAATTTTTGTTAATGGTCTGTTGTATTAGTAATCTTTGTAGCATCCTCAGTATCTCACAGTGTCTTTATTTTTTTTTTTTTAAGATTTATTTATTTATGCATACAAGAGCTAGGCCAGAGATATGGGGAGGTAAGAGGATTCACCAGAGACAGAGTAGGAAGCAGAACAGGCAGTTCTACTGAAATAACTGCTGAAGGGAGCAGCAGACGGGACAGGAGATGTCTGCTGTGCCATGTGGGTTAGCTCCCTGGCCAGGGATAGAACTCGTGCTGCAGTGGTTGCATAGCTTCATAGTGCTGAGGCTTAACCCTTGTTCCACCAGGGAGGCCCTCTAAAACTGTTTTTAAAGTTAGCATCTCTCTTTTTTTTTTTTTTTTTTAAGGACTCTATTCAGCTCAGAGATCTAGGCTCAAAAATCCTAAAGTGGTCTTTGAACCTGGTTGAGTCAGTCCTATCTAGTTGGTCAAATGGCCCTATTGCTGCTTTCATTCATTTATTGATGAACACATTTGTGTCAGACCCTGTCTTAGGATGAGGAAATTCTAGTGATAGAAACAAACAAATAATATAATTTGATAAATTTTTTCACAAAGGTTCACAGGAGATGCACACAAGAACAAACATAGCCTGGGGAGGCTGCAGGGAAGGTTTCTCTGAGAAGTCAAACTGAATCTTGAAAGGTTTGTGAGAATTAATTAAGAAAATAAAATATTGGGGCCTCCCTGGTGGCGCAAGGGGTTATGACATAACCTATGAAGTGGTCTGCAGCCACTGCAGCACAATTTAGATCCCCCGGCCGGCCAGGGAGCAACCCACATGGCGCAGCACACCTCTCCTGACTCGCTCGCTGCTCCCCTCAGCAGTGTACTTCTGTCAATCTGCCTGTTCTGTTCCCTACTCTTTCTCTGGTGAATCCTCTCACACCCGCCCCCCACCCCCCACACCTCTGGCCTTGTATGCATAGATAAATAAAACCTTAAGAAAAGAAAGAAAAGACATTGTTCCATGCAGAGAAACGATTTATGGGCATGAAAAAAGAAGGCACATGTATAAGTTTGGTGGGTATGACTTTTTTTTTTTGGATGTCATAGATGATAAAACTTGGAGTCAATTAACTTCCAGTTCTTCTGTGACTTAACTACCTAAGTAATCATGAGAACTAGTTATTTAATCTCTCCTGGTCTCACTTGCCTTAATTCTAAAGTGAAAATTATACCAGAACAATTTTCAGCTGGAAGTGTAATTTTTGCAAATTATATTAAACACAGTGGTTATTATTTAGCTATTTCTTAACATATGGAAAAGGAAAACCTCCGGGTGTTAAATCCTGGTGCATATGATTAGATATCAGTTTTTTTATGATTCATAGGCCAATCTGAGAGAAAGTCGATGTTCTATGCAAGGTATAATAAAAGAACTTGAGTTCTCTCAAGTTTTGCAAATAAACAGACTTTTCAGCATATTTGAATACTTTTCATTGCTACTCCTCAACCATTTGGTACAGAGTGATAAATTACCATATTTTAGTAGAAGAAAAGATATGATTTTTTTTCCCCCTGTGCAATCTCTTTTTCTCTCCCCCTTCTTTTTCTCTTCTTCCCTCCTAATACTTCAAGCCTAAATTTAAAAATATTTCTCCTTTAAATTCTTCTGAATATTGCTGATGAATTAATCTTTTTAAAAAGCATGCATGATGAGGTAACTCCCCATTGCTATTAAGATGATAATTCCAAACTGAGTTTTCTTCCTTCTGGTTTGAGTTACCAGTACAGACTTACACTTCATGACTGAAATATGTTAATGTGTTTTCTCCCAATCCCAGCCTTTTCTGACTTTTGCCTATATTTTGACTGCCAATCTGAACCTGTCCTTACCTTTAGACCTCAGCTTAAATTCCCCTTCTTACAATATCAGTTGCACACTTCAGTTATATAAAAGAGAGGATAAGTGAATAAGTAGATTATGCTCTCAAAAAAGTAAATAAATGCTCCTTCTTAAATCTAATTCTCTGTTACCACAGCCCAAAGAGATCAGGCGTTAACTCAAGCTGTCTAGTTCTTACTGTCTTTTTGGGTAATTCTCCTTGGACAATTCTTCATGTGTGTACCTCATACACTTCTGTTTTCTGAAATAATTGTGTTTATTTTTTATTACTTTGCACTTTTTAATATCCTCAACCCCTCAAACAAGATTGTAAAGAATGTGGAAGGAGGTAGAAAGAAATGAAGAAAGAAAAATACTTACTTAGAATATGCTATGTGCTTATACTATATAGTATGTGCTGTAATAGTCCAGGTGTTTAGGTGCTTATTTCACTTAACTTCTAAATGACTCTATGAAGAAAATGGAGGAATCTTTGATTTACAGATAAAGAGACAAACTCAAATGAGCTAAAAGTAATTTGCTCAGTTCTATGTCACTATGTAGTGACACACTGGGAATTTATATGCAGAACCATCTGATTCCAAAACTATTCTTTCTACTACCCTAAATTGCCTCATGTTTTATACTTTGATTTCTGCAACAGAGTGCCATGTGTATTAGGAGGTCAGTAAGCAATGATCCTGTTGGGTTTCTTGGTTTCCTTCAATTCCATTTCACTTTTTATTAATACTGCTGCCAGAATGTAAACAGAGAAGGTGAAGTCTACATTATTAAATTCTTCTTTTTATCCATTTTGCATAAGATTTACTAGGGAAAAAATTTGAAATTTTTGAAGATTTGAATCCTCTCTAAGTAGTCATTATCCATGCAATTCCTACCTTCTTAGAGATGCTCTTAAAAAAAATTCATTAAAAAATGTTATTCCTCAGAGTTCACTTCAGTTTTTTTTAAGTGCTATTTAAGCAACAGAAAATATAGGCCATGAATTGTCTTCAGCCAAAAATGTTTCCTCTTTTGTGACTTTGCTTAAATGAAAAAAAAATATTAAAAACAAAACCACCCATATGGTTCCTTTTTTCAGTTAGCTGAAAAAGGCATTAGGAAAAGAACAAGCCCTAACATGGCATAATTATAAACCCAATGTAATTTGTAAGATTAGTTTTGATAGTTTCATAGCCTTTTGTTTATTGATAGGAAGGTCATAGGATCCTCATTGTTGAAGATTTTTAACTTGTTATTTAAGGGTTACAGCAATATTAAAGCCAAATTCCATTTTTCACTTATTCTACCACTTCTCCCACTCCTCAGTTAACTGTCTACCCTCCTAGAATCTGCTAATTAGAATAACAGAATCTGTGCTAGAATTCTACTGTGGCAACTTCCCAGAAAAGAAACAGCAAGATTGAAAAGAAGAATAAGTAAGGTATAATAGTGAAGATACTATTTTTTTAATCTCAGAGACAGCGAAGCCCATATTTTCACCAATGCAGAAAGTTATTTAATAAAGGCATTTTAAAAATAGATAAATGGTATGTATCTAAGGTACCAGCATTGTTTCTACAGGGAGGGAAAGTAGAAATATATAAAGTAACACAAGAAAAATAAAGCCAAAGTTATAGTAAGCGCAAAAGGCTACTATAGCAGGAAAAAGGCTAAAGTCAGTTGACTAGAAATCAAGTATTGAAAGGAAGAAAAGTTAAGAAAAAGCTGAATAGAAAGTGGTAGTTATGTAATTACCAGGTAGTTGGGGGGAAAGATTGAAGTAGATGAAAGAAGCAGCCACAAAATGCTACTCTATCACTGGCCTGTTTTTGTGGGTTCAGGGAATCAGCAAAGGAGCAGATCTTGCCAAGATTGAGGTCTTGAATGATCTGTCTTCTCAAACTCATCTTTCATGTCAGGCACACTGTCCTGCTTTAATTTTAAGTACCTTTCAATTCATTGTCTATCTCCCTTTCCCAAGAACGTTCCTGCTAGTTACTGTCAAAAATCTACACATTCCATATTGCATTTTTCTGGAAATTAGTCTGTTGCTTGGGCAAATCCCAAATTTCTCTACTTTTGTCTGGCTCTATTTTACTCGTTTTAGGTTGACACTTAGAAGCTTAACTCTTCAATTTTGGTCCTTTGCTTTCTTTGAATATTGAATATTTTTTATTAAATATTAAATAATTTAATAATTTATTAAAAGAAGAAAATGTAAACTGTTTAAGCATTTTAGAGTCAGTTACAATGAAGTGTTTCCATGTATTAGGCATGTTTTCATAAATACAATGCATAAGTATATTAAGAGTTATTTGGAATGTACTGTTGAGTTGGCTAAATATATGTCACATCCTTTAAAGGAAATGAAGGTTTGGATAGTGTATCTCATATGAAAAGGGAAATGTAGGTAGCGGTATCAAAAATAATATGAGTTTCAGTTTATTTGATAAAATAAAAGTTACAGTGCAGATACAATAGATTAAAATCTCATAGGAGTGTATCTATAAGTAGTGAAGTATGCAGCCATAAAAGGAAGAAAACAGCAATTCTGTATCTTGAAGAACGGAAGGGGAAATTAACTTTAAATTCTTAACAGGAAATATTTGATAATCATTGTTTATCAATTATAGCTATCATTTACTGAGTAAATGCTAGCCACTATCCTATTTTAATGAGCAAAGTGTTGGGATCTTCACCTTGCAGGTAAAGTAACTGAGACCAAGAAAAGTTGGTTAACTTGCCAGTGCAAGGTGTTGGCATCTTCACCTTGCAGATAAAGTAACTGAGACAAAGAGAAGTTGGTTAACTTGCCAGTGTTTCAGCAACAAGTAGTGGTGCTAATACAGAAACCATATCAATCTTGTACAAGAGCCCTTTTCTTCTATTACATATGTCATTATATATGTTTTACTACCTTTTATAGCAAAATTATTAAATAGAAATACTTTATGAAAGAAGGAGATGTGAACTTTGGGAGTCTTGTGTAAAAAATAGGAAAAGAACTACCAAAAAACCTGTTTAGTTCTGTGACTTATCTATGAAAACAGTTTTAGTTGAGTATATAAGCTATCTTATTTGAAGTGATTTTTAAAGATTGTACATTGAAGGGCATCAGAATTCTATTTAACAAATTCCAAACTTAGAATTCTTAATTTCCTTCTAAGTAGGATTATATAGGAATTAGTTGAAAAGCACAGTACTAACTGTAAATTTGGGACCCGACCCTTTAAAAATGTATAGATAACTGTTGTCTAAAATTAGAGGTAAAAATCTATAGTTACTTAGAAGAAGTGGTCTTCAAAAAAAGAAAGTCATGGACATCTATGAAATGTTGAGCTCAGTTTTAACCCACTATAAATTTATTATCCCATAATATTAAAGGTTTATGTAAACTCTTGGCAGTTTTTATTTTGGAGGGTATTTGCTTTGTAATCATCCAGTTTACAAGCATAAGCACCTTTTGCATATTAGCAATTTTCTATTATTTGTTCTTTGGGTATTTTTTCCTGTATTTTACAGTGTTTACTAAGGCTCAGATACAAGTTATTACAAGTGACATAAAATGTAAATGAGCTTTAAAAATGAGTCATATTTCCATGTCATTATTATTAAAATGTTGTCTGTATAAGAAGTAAAGCGTACATAATAATGAGTACTTCATCTACTCTCTGTTGATTTCTTTTTGAATTAAGTGAAGGAAACCATTCTTAGTATGAAAGCTAAAGGTTTACGATTATAAAATAAAATGTATGGATTATATACAGTGAAATTTTGCAGAAAGCAAATAGAGTATTTAACAGTTGATATCTTGGAGATTATAAATTCAGTCCTACCCCTGGGATTCTGGTTTTACATCTAACCCTTAGCTTTTTCTGACCTGGCTATAGTTTATTTCTTTTGATTACAGAACTAAGGTTAATAAACATTTTTATCAAATAAACTTAAAAAGGCTTATGCCTTACAAACCTAGGTGAAAAATTTTCTCCAAGGCAAATTCAACACTAAATATTTTTAAATTCCACGCAACAAAACCACAAAACCTATCATAGGCATCTTTAACCTGTCAGAATTTAAGTTAAACACTAATAACATTTTAGTTTTTAAAATAAATTTTATATAAAGCAAAGATCAAACTAGATTGCCTTGTGAAAATTTTCTTACCTCAGCTGTTACTTCTTTTGCAGGATGCTAAATTCTTGTTCTAACTGGACATTTTGGTGATTTGACTAAGAAAGCAAAAAGGGTGGTTCAGTTCGGATCAAAAATGGTCCTCTAGCAAACTGAAATGTTTCCGTAGAAAAAGAGGAAGTTTATCAATAGTTGGTTCCGGAAGTGCAATAAGCCACAAAAAGACTAAGAAATGTATTACTTTAAGATACTTTATTTCAAAATATAATTTGAAGCTATATAATTTGAGTGCTTTTAATTAATGTTTATAAGTTAACACCCTTTAGTAATGTGATTATAAAATTTAAATAGTTAGTATATAACCTTGGAGAGGAAATTGTATGATCTAAGGAAAAACTGCAGGTTGGGTTATTACCCATAGTGGGATTTCTTGTAAAAACTGAATTATGTGTTCTGTTTATTTGTATGATGTTAGGCAAGTTGTTGCACTTCTGAGTCACCATTTCCTCCTTTGGAGGACTGTTTCCCTTACTGGGTTGTTGTGAGAATTAAATAAGATAACACATATAAATGCCTCTCACACAGTAGGTAGTATGTTATTTTCTCAAACATAAGTTAGGTAAAACCCAGGTTAAAATATTGCTAAAAATTTTTTACCCAAATACTTTACTAAATGAGTTTTTAGTTCAAATTCACAACCCTTTGATTACCCACAAAATGCCTGCTACTCAGTTGAAAGTAAAACAATCATTTTTCAAATAAGTTCACTAAGCAAAGTATATTGAAAAGCACATATGCATTACTCTGAATAAAAATTTCTTTGGGGAGGCCACCTTCCAGCCTCCTTCCTTAATTGAAAAATGAAGATCATAATCCCTAATTTCTAAGTTTATTATGGAAGTAAATAATCTAAAGTGTCTATCATAACATGTATTGTAGTCAATAAAGTATTAAACCATGCCCTGCTTTCCCCTGATTACTACAGAAAAACACAGGTCATTAACACCTAGTTCTTACCTTAAAGGTACTCATAACTTGGTACAAAAAGAACAGTGTTGGGCCTCCCTGGTGGCGCAGCAGGTTGAGCACAGCGCTGTTAAGCTGTCCACAGCCTCTGCAGCCCGGGTTCAATCCCCAGCCGGCCAGGGAGATTCCCACATTTGGTCTGTCTGCCTGTTGTGCTCCCCACTCTGTGTCTGGTGAATCCTCTCACCCTCCCACACCTCTGGCTTGTACCCCAGATATTACATAAATAAAAAATAAATCTTTAAAAAAAAAAACAAAACAGTGTTTTGTTAAGGGATCCTGTTGTAAAGCAGAATATAAAAGTTAAAAAGTTGTTCGGCCTCCCCTGGTGGCACAGGCAGTTGAGCACCGCGCTGTGAAGCTGTCCACAGCCTCTGCAGTGCCAGTTCAATCCTGGCTGGCCTGTGAGGGTCCCACGTGGCGCAACAGACCTCTCCTGTCACACCCGCTGCTCCCCTCAGCAGTGTATTTCATCAATCTGCCTGCTCTGTTCCCCGCTCTGTCTCTCGTGAATCCTCTCACCCTCCCGCGCATCTGGCCTGTACCCTGGTTCTTGTATAAAATAAATAAATAAATCTTTAAAAAAAAAGTTATAAAGTTTTGAGTCACTGTTTTTTACCAGAATTAAGTGTGTGAACTATGATACAAGTATAGAAAACAAGTATCTTTAAACATTCTGCTTATGACCTGTCATTGATTGATATCTTTCTGAGGGTGTATATTGAATAATAATAAGTGATACATTTTAAATATTCTTGTAGCAGAAGCTTTCTGGTTTGTGAAAAAATATTTGAACTGTATGAAAGTGGTAGCATAGTCAACATATTTTAAAAGACACTAATTTGTTCTAATTTCCTCTGACAAGTATTTCTGTATTGATTCAGGAAGTGCTTTGTCTTAATGTTATTTGTTCTCGTACATGATCTCAAAATTTTAATTTGTATAAAATGGGAAATCTGCCCATTTTCATTTCCAGTCTGGCCCATTTTACCCTTCAAAAGATAACCTGATGTCACCATGATTGGCATGAATATTCTCTTGCTTTCTATTATACTTTGTTGACATTTTACTTTATCTGGAATAATAAATATGGTTATGACTTACTGTTTAGGGAGTGGATTTTTTTTTTTTTTTACGGTTTGGTAATGAAGCGATAATAAAATTGATGCTCTGTTGTTTTCTTCTCATTTGAAGACGTGACCTAGATATTTGGAAACATGAAAGGTGTAAGAAATGCTTACAGGTTTTGCTTATGACCAAGGCAATATTGGAATTATTGCAATATGCAATAATTATGCAAAAATTACCAATGCCTGGGATTCAGCACATTCCAATTGCAACAGAAGGCAACAGTTAGAATTAGGCATTGGTAATTTTTAAAGACTCTTCAGGTGATTCTGATATGTAGCCAGGATAAGGAGAGTATTATGGTACTTCTTAGAAAAAATATGTGCTTTTCTTAGCTGGGTAGCATATTGCCCAAAGTAAATGCTCCATAAGGGAGAGTTTTGGTGGTGGTGTTTTTAACATGGCCTAGTCTCTTATTAGATTGTCTTGTGTCAATTTCAGTAGATAGTTGGAAAGTCTCTCAAACCAACTTTTGTAATATAGTTAAATGAAAAATGAAGTTTTGACTTGAATGTAAGTCATTATTTTACTTGAAAACACATTATCTTTTCTTTGCTCATGTCATATTGGGTAGTAAAAGCACATAGTTATTTGTTAGGCTAATTGGTATCCTTAAAATTCAAAGATTAATCAGTCTGTGGATATTTGCTATAAGTAAACTGGCAGGCAATTTTATTTAAAAAAAGGGATCTGACACTTAAACATTGAGATATGGACTTAGTTCAGCCTTCTGGTGTAGCTATAAGTATTATCTATGTTAGCTGTGCTCTGTTTCTTACTGATCTTTATAATGTATTCTTTCTGATAATAGAGTTAATACAAATACACATAGTTTATTTTGAGTCAATTTATTATACAAAATTAAGTTTTAGTTAAATATTTATGGTAGAAAAACACTTTCTTGCGTGCGCCATATATAAAGATGAAGATATCTAACATAAAATTAGCTGTGGTGATAAATTAGCCGATATGGATTCTGTTATATTCAGCAGAAATAGTACTGCTTAAACTTTAAAGTTCAACTCTATGCATCGTAATTCAAGTTATGTTAGATGCTGGAAGTCTCTTAGGCTCCACTAAGACTCTTCCAAGTTCATCTAACTACATTGCTGAACAGCAAATATTTAATTGTCCTTTTCTACCTTTGTCAGTTTTTCAACTCATCCATGAAACCCTCCCCAAATGCTTGGTGGTTTTGTTTATTATCTATTTTTCACTTTCCAGAATATTATGTCAAAACAAAAGTGCACAGTTTGAGTAATTAAGTAAGCAGGCATACTTCTCACCTGCTTAAATCTAAATTGTAAGGCCTGCCATATCAAATTTTAGATCACCAGACCAACACGTTGGCATTAAATATCAAACTGACTTCATTTTTACTCCAAATACTTTCTCATGGCTACTTTGCATTTCTCTTCACTAAAACATCTGTTAGATAGTGCATTTTTCAGTTCTCTCATCATCTTTTCTTTCGCTTGTTGCTGTGAGTACTCCGGTAGATTGCATCATTAGGTTGGGCCCTGTGAACTGTTTTGCTCTTTTCCAAGTGTCTGATTCAGCAGGCCATAGACCACTGCTTGCCAGAAAATCACCGTTGCTTCTAGGCTGACGCTTGCCTACTTGTTTTGAACGTCTGAGAGATGAGACTTTGTTTGCCAGAACCACAGTTGATAAAAATAGAAGGGTACAGATAAGAAAAAGCACTGCGATTATAATTAAGCAAACTAGCATAGCCGTTTTGTTGTTATTTTCCTCACAAACATCTTTTTTAAAAATTTCACTGTGATTTTTGCTTGTGTTTCTGATGCTCTGCACGGTTGGCGAACTATTCCTGACAACAGAGGGTGTATAGGGCTCCAGGTCAGATTTAGGAGTTAATGATACAGTGTGAAATGATGTTCCTCTTTCGGGCATGTTGGTAAAATTACCTTTCTTATCTACTTTAGTAGTTGTAGGGTTTGTAGTGTTTTCATTTTGGTTTCTGCCCATCTTATTTTGACTATCTGGATCCCCAACAGTGGTATCGTTAGCCCTCAGATGGGTATAGTTTGCTGTTGTTCCACGAGACAATACTGTCACCATCAGAAGGGCAAGATGCAGATAATGTTCTCTGTGTTCCATGTCCGTGAATGTGCTGGTATCTGTGGAGATAGCAGTATAGACTGTTAATTCCTGAAATGATGGTTCCTGTTTTTGGTAATTGCAGTTAAAAGATAGACAGCTGATATATTACAGCTAAGCTATAAGCTCATGCCTAACAATTCCTATCCTGTTTGAATTCCTCCCTTCCCCCAACTGAATTTTTTTCTGTAAGGCTGTGTAAAAAGAAGCAATTTAATATCTGTACTTTTCAGTGCTCAAAGTTAACATTGAAAATCTAACAAAATTTGTTAATCATTGTAAACTGGATGCTGGGGTTTTATACTATTTCTTCTTAAATATACTAGACTTCAGCTTTGAGTCAGGTACTTCTCCTTTTGCTTTTTTGATTCCTCCTTCCCTCCCCCTACCACCATTTCAGGATCTTTCTTGCAGAAACTCTTAACCCTCTAACAAATGTTAGCGATCTTTATAGTAAAGGAGAGATGTGATTTTGAGCATTTTGCTTCAAGTATAAAAAGTAAAAATGCCTTGGGGTGTGGTTGGGGGTGGGCTTTGTGAGGAGAAGTATGGTAGCAACTAAAGGAAAATAGGAATTTCAAATAAGAATTCAGTGTGTTCAGTTTTCTTCTTGGGTATTTATCTTGAAGTCTAGAATAAAGCTTCTGCTTAGAACTATATTCACAGTATTCATGAAAGCAATTTTGTAGTGCTTTTCATTTCTGTGTCCCTTAACTTACTGTGACTTTCCAAAAACATAGACATGCCAATTTTTGTCTCAACCTAAAAATATGGCATTACAAAAAAAAAGAAGCAGATTTAGAAGAAATCTGCAAAAGTTACTGACTTTTGCAGATTTAGAAGAAATCTGCAAAAGTTACTGACTTTTTCATCTTCATTTTAACATCATACTCAGCAAAGTTGAATTTCAGTTTGGGCACTAGCTCACTGGAAGCCAGTACAAAAATGGGGCAGTTTTGTTTTTAATTCTTATTGTACACTATATTATTGAAGAACTACAACTGGCATATCTGTTCTAGGTACTGGCTGCCCAGTAGGGAAAATTTTTACCACTATTTAGCTATCTCTTTTCTAATACTCAGTTGGTCTCAATTACTTTTCTAGGATTATTTTATTGTTGAGGGAGCTTGAAGCAATATCTAGATTATTCCCTTGAAGTCTTCTAAATTAAATTTCCTCTTTATAAGCCTTGTGTATTTTATAGCCATTTCTCTCAAATTTGAATGTGCATAGGTGTTTTTTTTTTTTTTAATGCAAATTCTAATATAGTAAGTGTTGGAGGAGCCTGAGAGTCTGTATTGCTAGCCTAAGCAGAACAGATAACCACTGCTAGCCATGCTTTTGAATATCAAGGGCTAATAAGAAGTTGTTATAAGTCATCAGCTAATATTTATATGCTGTTGATATATAAAAAGTGAGAATAACAAAGGGGCCATGCTGAGTTACATAAGTAAAAGTAGTATATAATAAACAATGCTAACTGGAAACTAACCTCTGAGATAACATTTCCTATACATATAGCGAGGGAAAAAGCTGTGTTAAATACTCCAGAATTATGATTGCTTTCTAGGTTGTGACCTTAAATAGACTGCTAAAGATATTGTGCCTTAACTTTTGTGTAATAGTGTTGAGCTTCAATTATTAAGTTGAATGACATAAATCTTTGGCTATTCTACAATTATTTCACAAAAACAAATACTTGGGTTACGAAGTAATTTCTATCCTGTTCATACTAGCCTGAATTTCTGTATTAGATGCTAAAACAATTAAATTGGGTTATTCTTGTCATATGAGTTCATTAACAATGTAGTATGCATCATGGTATTCTTACACACTTTAACAGTGCTTACCACAGGATGGATAATAAATAATAGGCCTGCTGTTGATTGTCTTCAGCCAGATGTAGTGCCATCCCCAAATAAACAAACCATTGTCAAAGTGAGACTTTCTCCTACCCTTACAAATGCCTGAATTGAGGTCTGTCTATATATCCCTAACTTAGGCCTTGGACTCCAGGTTATGTTATCAAAAGTTTTCCTTATCTCTGGTCATTTCCGATCAAATTTATAATGCCTAAGCATTAGTAATGAGAAATTTATTTTTTTGGCTTTTTTCATAACAGAACTTTCCAATTCAATTGTGGAATCTAAATTCAGATCCTTCCAAATCCTCATTTAAAATTCTATGTTGGTAGTAAATCTACTTCTAACTGAAATTTTACTTACTAGGACAGAAAATAACATTTTCAATTCTTACAATTCTACTTTGTTAGTGAGAGTTTCAGTTCTAGCTGAAAGAACTTCCTCAAATAATAATTAGTACAAAGTTGTAAGTGAAAAGGGGTAAGAAAAGCCGCATAGGTCACCTACCTTAAAAAGTGCTTGGTCAAAATTTGATTATAAACTGATTCTAATAAGCCACTTCTTGTCTTGTCTTGAAACACAGCTTCCAGGTAATTTAAAGCAGAATAGAATTGAAGAATATGAGCCTTCAAGTAAATCTGCAGTAAAAAAGGATATGTACAGCTAGCTTTCCACTTTTAAAACCAAACCACAGATGACACATTTCCTTTCCACTGCAACTGAAGCACATGTCACAGGGGGAAAAAAAACTCCAATGTGTCTAGTTGCCCGCTGGCATGACAGGAGGCTTTGTAGAACAAGTCCCCGCCTCCAGGGCAGGGAGGGTTTTCCACGTAGTGCCTTTTGACCTTATGCTCATTATATTTTTTTTTTTTTATAAATTTTATTGTTATATTCCCCATACAATTGCAGCCCCCCATTCTGACCCCAATCCCTCCCCTCCCGCCCCCGCCCCCCTAAAAGTGTCTCTGGTTCATAGTTTTTTGTTGATTTTGATTTTCACTTTCTTATAGTTATTCATTTTCCTGGTCCCTTATTTAAGTTTTCTAGATTCCTGCTATGAGTGAGACCATCCGGTATTTTTCTTTTTCTTTTTGGCTTATTTCGCTGAGCATGATCCCTTCCAGCGCCATCCATGTTGCAGCAAATTGCATGTGTTTATCTTTTTTGAATGCTGAGTAATATTCCATGGTATATATGTACCACATCTTCTTGATCCAGTCATCTATTTTTGGGCATTTGGGTTGTTTCCAAAGCTTAGCTATTGTAAACAGTGCTGCTATAAACATAGGGGTGCAGGTGTTCTTTGGAATTGATGTTTCTGTGTCCTTTGGGTAAATACCTAGGAGTGGAATTGCTGGGTCATATGGAAGCTCTATGTTTAGTAGGTCCAGAAATCTCCACACAGCTTTCCACAGTGGTTGGACCAGTTTGCACTCCCACCAACAGTGCAGAAGAGTTCCTTTTTCTCCACACCCTCGCCAACATTTGTTGTTGCTAGTTTTTTTAATATGTGCCATTCTCACTGGTGTAAGATGGTATCTCATGGTAGTTTTGATTTGCATTTCCCTGATGACAAGTGATGTTGAACATTTTTTCATATGCCTGTTGGCCATTTGCATTTCCTCTTCAGAGAAGTTTCTTTTAAGCTCTTCTGCCCATTTTTTGACTGGATTATTTTCTTTGTTGTTGTTGAGACTCATCAGCTCTTTGCAGATTTTTGTGATCAGTCCTTTATCATTAGTGTTGGGTGCAAAAATGTTCTCCCAGTTGGTGGGGTTTCTCTTTGTTTTTGTTATTGTCTCTTTTGCTGTGCAAAAGCTCTTTAATTTGATATAGTCCCAGCTGTTTATCTTTGCCTTCACTATCACTGCTTTGGGTGATGTGTCTGTAAAGATGTCTTTGATGTGCAAATCACGTAGTGTTTCGCCTATATTTCCTTCTATATATTTTATGGTTTCAGGTCTTATGTCTAGTTCTTTAATCCATTTTGAGTTGATTTTTGTGTATGGTGTGAGGTGGTGGTCAAGCTTCATTCTTTTGCATGTAGCGACCCAGTTTTCCCAGCACCATTTATTGAACAAACTTTCTTTGCTCCAATGCATAGTCTTTGCTCCTTTGTCAAAGATTAGTTGACCATAAACCTGTGGGTTTATTTCTGGATTTTCTATTCGATTCCATTGGTCTGTATGTCTGTTCTTGTTCCAATACCATGCGGTTTTGATGATTATGGCTTTGTAGTATAGTTTGAAGTCTGGGAGTCTGATGCCTCCATTCCCTTCTTTTTTTTTCAGGAGAGCTTTGGCTATTCGGGGTTTTTTGTGATTCCATATGAATTTCATCAATAATTGTTCTATTTCTTTGAAGAATGACATTGAAATTTTGATTGGAATAGCATTGAATCTGTATATTGCTTTTGGAAGGATGGCCATTTTAATAATGTTTATTCTTCCAATCCATGAGCAGGGGATGTCTCTCCATTTCTTTGTGTCTTCTTCTGTTTCTTTTAACAGTGTTTTATAGTTTTCTTTGTATAGGTCCTTTACCTCTTTTGTTAGATTTATTCCCAAATATTTGATTTTTTTTGTTTCAATAACAAAAGGGATGGTCTTTTTGATTTCTTCTTCTTCAGATTTATTGTTTGTGTATAGGAAGGCTACTGACTTTTGCGTGTTGATTTTGTATCCTGCCACTTTACTGAACTGATTGATGAGTTGAATTAGCTTTTCTGTGGAGTTTTTGGGGTTCTCTATGTATAATATCATATCATCTGCAAATAGTGATAGTTTGACTTCTTCTTTTCCTATTTGGATTCCTTGGATGTCTTTCTCTTGTCTTATTGCCCTGGCTAGGACTTCCAGTATTATATTGAAAAGCAATGGTGAGAGTGGACATCCTTGTCTTGTTCCAGATCTTAATGGAATTGCTTTCAGCTTTTCACCATTGAGAATGATACTGGCTGTTGGCTTGTCATAGATGGCCTTTATGATGTTGAGGTATGTTCCTTGTATCCCAAGAATTTCAAGGGCTTTTATCATGAATGGGTGTTGCACTTTGTCGAAAGCTTTCTCAGCATCTATTGATATTATCATATGGTTTTTATATTTCTTTTTGTTGATGTGTTGGATAACGTTGATTGATTTTCGGATGTTAAACCATCCTTGTGCCCCTGGAATGAATCCAACTTGGTCGTGGTGAATTATCTTATGGATACATTGTTGGATTCTGATAGCTAAAATTTTATTGAGGATTTTTGCATCAGTGTTCATTAGGGAGATTGGCCTGTAGTTTTCCTTTTTTGTGTTGTCCTTGTTCGGTTTTGGTATTAGTGTAATGTTGGCTTCATAGAACGTGTTTGGTATTGTCCCTTCCTTCTCAATTTTTTGGAAGAGTTTGTGAAGGATAGGCACTAATTCGTCTCTGAATGTTTGGTAGAATTCATTTGTAAATCCATCAGGTCCTGGGCTTTTGTTTTTGGGGAGGTTTTTGATTACCATTTCAATTTCGCTAATTGTAATTGGTCTGTTTAGGTGTTCTATTTCTTCTTTATCTAGCTTTGGGTGATTGTAGAGTTGTAGGAATTTGTCCATCTCCTCTAGATTGTTGAACTTGTTTCCATATAACTGTTCATAGTAGTTACTGATTATTCTTTTGATTTCTGCTGTGTCCGTTGTGATTTCTCCTCTTTCATTGATGATCCTGTTTATTTGTGCTTTCTCCCTTTTTTCCTTTGTGAGCCTGGCTAGGGGTTTGTCTATTTTATTGATTTTTTCAAAGAACCAGCTCTTGGTTTCATTGATCTTTTGGATTGTTTTTTTAGTTTCAATTTCATTTATTTCTGCTTTGGTTTTTATTATTTCTTTTCTTCTACTGGTTTTGGGGTTTTTTTGTTGTTCTTTTTCTAGATCTTTGAGCTTCGAGATTAGGTTGTTTCTTTGCGTTCTTTCTTGTTTCTTGATGTGAGCTTCTATTGCTATATATTTTCCTCTTATTACTGCTTTTGCTGCATCCCATACATTTAGGATATTGGTGTCCTCCTTGTCATTCAATTCAAAAAATTTTTTAATTTCTTCTTTGATCTCCTCATTAGTCCAATGGTCTTCCAGTAGTGTGGTTTTTAATCTCCATGAGGTAGGAAAGTTCCTTGCCTTCTTTTTATGGTTTATTTCTAGTTTGATGCCTTCATGGTCAGAAAAGATGGTTGATATGATTTCAATCTTGGTGTATCTGTTGATGTTTGTCTTGTGCCCCAGTATGTGATCGATCCTGGAGAATGATCCGTGTGCGCTTGAGAAAAATGTGTACTCCATTTTTTTGGGGTTTAGTGTTCTATAGATGTCTGTTAAGCCCAATTGCTCTAGGTCTTTATTTAGAGCTTTGGTTTCTTTACTTATTTTTTGTCTTGTTGATCTATCCATTGTTGATAGTGGTGTGTTGAAGTCTCCCACTACGTATGTGTTTTCTCTGATGTCTGTTTTCAGAGAGGACAACAGTTGTCTGATATATTTTGGTGCTCCTTCGTTTGGTGAGTATATGTTAATGAGTGTTATTTCTTCTTGAAGTATTGTCCCCTTGATCATAATGTAGTGACCATTGGGGTCTCTTTTTATCTTTTTGAGTTTGAAATCTGTTTTATCTGATATAAGTATAGCTGTTCCTGCTTTCTTTTTTGGTCCATTTGCTTGTAGGATTGTTTTCCATCCTTTAACTTTGAGCCTATTTTTATCTTTTGTAGCTAAATGTGTTTCCTGGAGACAGCAAAAGGTTGGGTTTTGTTTCTTAATCCAGGCTGCAACTCTGTGTCTTTTTATTGAAGAGTTTAGTCCATTTACATTTAGAGTTAGTATTGATATGTTAACATCTGTATTTGCCATTGTGTTTGTCTTTCCTTTGATTTTATTTATTTATTCTTTTAATAACTTTTTTTTTTTTTTTGGCCTTCTTTCATTGTTATTCGTCGCTCTGAGGTTCTGGCTTTAGGACTCCTTGTAGTATTTTTTGGAGTGGGGGTTTAGTTGCAATGAAATTCCGGAGTTTCTGTTTGTCTGGGAAGGTCCATATTCTTTCTTCAAAGAGGAAGGAGAGCTTTGCGGGATAGAGTATTCTTGGTTGGCATCTGTTTTCTTGGAGTCTGTTGAGTATGTCCCTCCACTCTCTCCTTGCCCGTAGTGTTTCTTCGGAGAAGTCTGATGTCAGCCTGATTGGTTTTCCTTTGAATGTTATCTGTTTCTTCCCTCTTGCCAGCTTCATTATTTTTTCCTTGTCCTGGATTCTTGGGAGCTTTACTATTATGTGTCTTGCTGTATTTTTCCTTTCGTCGTGGAGGTTTGGTGTTCTTCTTGCTTCTTGTATATCAATTTTCAGCTCCTTCTTCACATTTGGGAAGTTCTCTTCAATTATCTCTTTGAATATTTTCTCTGTTCCTACATCTCTCTCCTCTCCTTCTGGTATTCCTATAACTCTTATATTTCCTTTCCTCATGGAGTCAGATAGTTCCCGAAGTCTTTCTTCGTTCTTTTTCCTTCGTACTTCTCTTTCCTTTTCTGTTTTGGTTCTTTTTATTTCTGTGTCTTCAAGATTACTTATTCGTTCTTCCATTTCATCTATTCTGCTTTCATTGCTTTTCCCAGAATTCTTTAGTTCTTCCATTAATTCTTTGATCTCCTGCATTTCTTTTACTTCCCTCTTTAGGGACTCAATTTCTTTCTTCTGACCATTGTTTTCCCTCTCTAGGGACTCAATTGCATTCTTCTGATCGTTGATTATTTTTCCCTTATCATTGTTTTCCTTTATGACTTCTGTCAGTTTTTTAATCACGGCAATTTTAAATTCTCTTTCTGGAAGGCTCAGAAATTCTTCCAAGTTATTGTCGTTGCAATCTGGGGGCTGGCTTTCTTTTTGTGGTGTGCTTTTTCTCTGGAGAGTTGCTAGGTTGCGTGTGGTTCTTCTCCTCCCTACTGTCTGTTTTCTAATTTGCCGTATGCGTTGGGACACTGTGTTGTTGGGACTTGCCGGCATCTTGGTGGGCTTCTCTGTTCCCCTCTGGTTCTTCCAGGAGTCATCTGTCAGTTTCAAGCAGCCTTTACTGGAGAAAGGTCCCTGTTCTAAAATGCCGATGTGGGGACACACTCCCCTGTGCGCCTGGTCTGCCCCGGCGGTGGGTTCCTGCTCCCCTCTGGGCTTGGACTGCAGGCCAGAGGGGGTCTGGCGTGGGCAAACTTCCCCCGCTCACCTCTGGCTCCTGAGGAAGCCTTCTGCAGGTAGTCTTTACTGAAGAAATGTCCCTGTTCTAAAATGGTGATGTGGGACACACTCCCTGCGCTTCTGGTCTCAGGCACACTCTTCTGCGCGCCTGGTCTGCCCCGGCTGTGGGTGCTCGCTCTCCCTGTGGGCTCAGACTACTTGTTCAGAAGGGGCCCGGTGTGGGCTAACTCCCCAGCTGGCCACTAGCTCCTTCAGTAGCCTGTGCTGGGGTCAAGTCGCTAGGTGGCACCAGAGATCTCTCCTAGAGCCCTTGGGGAGCTGATTTTCCACCCCGTGGGACAGGGAGCAGAGCGGGGATGGTAGGGTACACCTCAACGACTTTGGGGTGCTGTGTCTGCCTTGTGCCCCACCGTCGTGGGGAACCCACGCCCCTAATTTCGTGCCCCGGGTCTCAGTTCCAAAGCCCTCAGTTCCAGGACGCGGGCTGTAGCCCAGATCAGTGGCGCGGGAATGGCGCCTTTTGAATTCCGCTCCCCTGCCTGGGCGCCTTGTTCCTGCTCACTCAGGGAGGGCCTCCGCCCGGGTCTCAGTTCCAAAGCCCTCAGTTCCAGGATGCGGGCTGTAGCCCAGATCAGTGGCGCGGGAATGGCGCCTTTTGAATCCCGCTCCCCTGCCTGGGCACCTTGTTCCTGCTCACTCAGGGAGGGCCTCCGCCGTCTCCCCGCAAGCCTAGGTCGCAGGCGCAGGGGCCTGGGCAGCTGCAATCCGAGCGCTGCTTTCGCGCGCCTAGGTTGCAGGCGCAGGGGCCTGGGCAGCTGCAATCCGAGCGCCGCTTTCGCGCAAGCTTACCGGGTGGCCAGGGCTGTGTGCTGGTGCTGGTCTCCTCCTGGTGGGCGGGGCTCTCTTTTTAATGGCGCGTGGAGCTCACCTCCGTGGTGGATCCTGCAGGGTTCGCCTCAGCTCCCGTTCACGGGGTGTGGTGGCTGAAATAGTTCCTTTCCACTCACAGTCCCGCTTGCTGCATCCGTTTTTCTTGTTGGGCGTTTTGGTTTGTTGTTTCCCTCGTCTCTGCCGGTCGGAGAGTGCCGCCTCTGTGGGCGGGGGAGGGGAGCAGGGTTCTGTGCTTCCCTCCCTTCTGGTCCTCTTTTATGGCAACTTTCTTCTTCGGGCAGTTTGCTGGAGTCGTCCGTTTATCTTCCGTGTCCCAGTTCTCACTGGGACCTGCCGCTTTTCCTCCCTATTAACTTTTTTTAATGGGAGATCTTACTCGCAGTGTCTCCTCGCCGCCATGTTGCTCCGCCCCTTCCTGCTCATTATATTTGTCTGACACACACACTCATTATCTATGCCTGCTAATATATGCTTGTCAGAATCATTCAAAAGAAGATGAAATAGCATTTTACCTGCACATTAAAATCTTCTCTAAAAATTTTATTTGTATACCCCAGGCTGACTTGGTAAGTGAGTTGAATATCTGGTTATTGGTCAGATCAAAGAAACAGTGATATACATCACCAGTACTTCAAATTGTGAAGCTGCAACAGTGATTTTTTTGGGCTCTCTAACTCTCCTCTTTCCCAAACGCCCTGTCATCACCTCACATTATTCTGAAATGGACTTCATTTTCCCCAAGAAGTGGCTGCCCCTATTTCTTTGTCTGTGATAACAACATTCTTTGTAATCTCAGATGCCTAATATATAGCAAGTTATTTTAATTCAAGTCCTTTCTTTCAGTCAATATTAGAACTTATATCACGTTTGTCCTTTCATATTCCTGGATTCATTTCTTTCCAGTTTTTACTCTCACTGTTCTATTTTAGATTCTTATTAGGCCATACCCAGACTACTACAGGATTCTTTTCGCTAGTCCTCTCTCATATACATTGTATATATCACTTCCTTTGATCATATTACCTCTTTCTAAAAAAAAAAAAAAAAAAAAAAAAAACACCCTCCTTAACTCCTACAGCAGAGATTCTGAAAAGTTTATGTACATAAATATCAAATGAGAAAGTTACTTTAAAACATTGAAAATTGTCAGGTCCCACTGCATAAATTCATAGGTAGCAAATATGGGCTGGGATCAGGAAACTGCATTTTTGTCGAGGCCCACAGTTGAAATTGATTCTGGTGCCTCACACCCTGAAAAAAACCCAGCTCGTAGGAGAAAACCTGAGACCTCAGCAGAACAGTTTTGATCCCTTTACGATTTGGCTATTAGGTATTTTTCCAGCTCATCTATTAAAACTTCTCTACATGAACCCTCCATTCTAGCTAAATTAGTTGACTGTTGCTTGAACATATCTAGTTACCTTTTTCTTTTCCTCTCTCCACGAGGCGAGGCCTGCCAATCCCCTCTCTTGTTGAGTTCAAAATTCCTTACTGTGCTTTCTATGTAGTTTTCACTAATAACATGGTTTGTGCTGATCTCACACTCTTCTGAACTTTGTAGCAGTGTTTTTCTCTGCAATTCCCTTGATAAGTGATTACATACTGGTTTGAACTATTTGTTTTTTATCTTATGTCGTCCCCAAAAGATTACAAGCTCTGAGGTGAGGATATTTTTTTTAGCTTTTTTTTGTGTACTACTACCAGAGTTATCTGGTATAGACCACTGGGCGAAAGTTAATATGGATTGTTTTGAGTTAAAATTCTAGTACTGTCTTCTTCAGGGCTTTCTGATGGTCCTTATCTTGGCTATATACATTGATTAGAGTTGTTTTCATTGTAAGCAACATATGACCTAAAATGGTTTAATAAAAAAATGGAGTTTATTGGTTCACACAACTCAGTAGTCCAGGGATAAATTTCATCTCAGGAGAGACTTTATCTAGGATTCAAATGCCAGGACCCCAGTTTCCATCTTCATTAATCAGCTCCATTTCCTTAGTTGTTAGGCAGGCTTCTCCTTTATCATGCTCCAAGATACAAGCAACAACCATGTGTTCCCTTGTTTATAAGTGTTAGAAAAGAAAAAGTATTAAATTCCTGCAGTCTAAGCTAAAATCTCTGAATTGGGCCTCTTTAGTCCTGGTTACCCTGATTTTAGCCATGTAATCAACGATAAACAATTCTTTCAGGTCAAGGTAGGATAAATAAATTGGCTCTAAGTAGACCATTCCCACCCACACTGTTGATCTGGGAAGTTTGGTGGGTCTGGAAGCAACTAACCAACTGTGGTGGGCAAGTTTGTTGTTACTATTGCTCACAGTTTTTGAATTGGAGGTATTTTACTTACATTTTACTTTAGTCTCAATTCTTTAATTTCTTACAAACAGCTGGATTGAAAAACTGATCCAGACTTCATGTAATTATATTATTGAAGTTTTCTCTAGAAAACTAATCATAAAATAAGATAATAAATTAGATTAATAGTATCTATATATTTATTCAGGACTCTGTTAAAGAACTGTCTTTTTTTGTCATCTTCCTTAGGTTCAAAACTGGTCAGATCAATGGTGATTTGCTGATATACCACGTCTTGCTGACTTTAAAGCCATATTATGCAAAGCCATATGAAATTGTAGTAGACCTTACCCATACTGGGCCTAGCAATCGCTTTAAAACGGACTTTCTTTCCAAGTGGTTTGTTGTTTTTCCTGGCTTTGCTTATGACAATGTCTCTGCAGTCTATATCTATAACTGTAACTCCTGGGTCAGGGAGTATACCAAGTATCACGAGCGGCTGCTCACTGGCCTCAAAGGCAGCAAAAGACTCGTTTTCATAGACTCTCCTGGGAAACTGGCTGAGCACATAGAGCATGAGCAACAGAAATTACCAGCTGCCACCTTGGCTTTAGAAGAGGATCTGAAGGTATTCCACAATGCTCTCAAGTTAGCTCACAAGGACACCAAGGTTTCTATTAAAGTAAGTTTCATCTGTCTGGTACATGATTCATTGACTTTCTTTACTAATCAGACAATATGCTGGCATGTCTAAGTGTCTCTGTAGTATACATCAAATGTAAATTCCAAATGAAGGGCAACCAAGCTTTCTATCCTCAAAGGGGCCCTGCAGAGATATTAAAGACGTGTACTTGATTATAATCTGTGTTGAATTGGAGGCAGAAGAGTGTTATAGAAAGAACAATTTGGTCTATACCAGTCAATAAGTAGGAATGTTTGGAGAAGGGTAATTACCTGTTGAGCATTCCAATTATTACATGTTTCTTACAGAGTAAGAACATGAATCTTCAGTATAGAATTAGTATTTGTCAGTAGGATTCTTGACCCCCAATTTTTTTCTGATGTGTTCAGTCTCTTGATAACATTTATCACAGTGATTATTGAATCTACTTGAATATACAATGGTGGTAACTTCTTAAAATGGCAAATATGGTAATTTGTTAGTGGGTTTGATTTTTTGGAGCCTCTTAGACTTCTGCAAAATAGAATCTAATTCCTCTCTACTCTGCCCCTTCACCACCACTTTCCAGGTTGGTTCTACTGCTGTTCAAGTAACCTCAGCAGAGCGAACAAAAGTCCTGGGACAATCAGTCTTTCTAAATGATATCTACTATGCTTCTGAAATTGAGGAGATCTGCCTAGTGGATGAGAACCAGTTCACCTTAACTATTGCAAACCAGGGCACACCACTCACCTTCATGCACCAGGAGTGCGAAGCCATTGTCCAGTCTATCATTCACATCCGGACACGCTGGGAGCTGTCTCAGCCTGACTCCATCCCCCAGCACACCAAAATTCGGCCAAAAGATGTCCCTGGGACACTGCTCAATATCGCATTACTTAATTTAGGCAGCTCAGATCCTAGTTTACGGTAGGTTTAAAAAAAAATTTACTTCAGTTTTTTGTTCAGAGTTTGTTGCTTTTAAAATGGGACTACTTAATATGCTTTAAAAAAATTAATGCTGGACCATTATTTTACATCTTTGTTTGAAAATTTGAAGGTATGCTATGTTGGTTAACCAGCATGACCTCATCAGATTGTGGGGTATCCACATGAATTGCGGAATTCTGAATAGGGTGATTCACACTAAACCAGTGTTTGTTCTTTCTCCAGGATAGTGATCTGAAACAGAGAACATGGCACTTCTGTTTGTTTGGGGTTTCCCCCACAAAAAAGTTTTTTTGTTATTTTAAGTTTACATCTAATCTACGTTTTCCACCTCTGAGTTCTCTTAAATTTCTCCAAGTTTAAACGTATGTCGTTATTAGTTTTTTCTTGAAATCAAATGAGATTATCATTGTTTGACAAAGCAGGTCTGATGTTCAGTTACTCCAAAAAAAAAACACGTTTCATATTTTCCAAAAGATGTAAATACGACTATAACAAAATTCTTGAAAGAAATCTTGAGACAAATCACACATGTCATCTGAGTATAGTTGGTTTTGTTTAGGTATAATAAGCTGAACATGAACAAGAAAAATAGAGAGCCTTTGGAATCATTAGATTTGGTTAAAAATCTAAATTTACTACTATGTATAACTATGAACAAGGTGCCAAGATTCTGAGTTCTTGCTTCCTTGTTCTTTAAATAAAGGTAAGATAGCGTCCTTATATACCTACAAAGGTTTAATAGTATGTGCGGCAGTTTATTATATAGCACCTAACAAATAGTCTGTGCTTAGTAAACATTTTCTCCCAACCGTGCTTCACTTTCTCTTTGTACCCTTCCTCCCTCCTCCCGTCCTTTTCATGTGAGGATAATTCTTTGTCACAAGTACCTTGAGATTGTTAAGAGTTCGAGAGAGAGAATTTTTTAGCTTTGGAAAATCTTTCCTAGTGTATAATACAGCCCAGGTTTTATTAGAGGATCGTTTAGTATTCTAGTGTCTCCCTTACTTAAAAGGGGGAAAAATCAACGAGATTCTGTATTTGAATTGGGCCTCACGGGATCTTGAACACTCAAAAATTATACACAAAATTTTGTGCATGCTTATCTTTCTTTTACGCCGGAGAAGAATAGCCAATTTGAGGAACTCCCATTCCTGTAGCTATTAGAAGATACAGAGTCAGTGTCAAAATAGTATAACTCAAAGTTCATAGGAATTAGTAAGCATACATAAACTTAGAAACAATTATATTAATATTCTCAGTTTAGCAAAATGGAGCTACTAGCCTGCCTTTAATTTTTAATTCAAAGTTCTTCGCAGAAGAATGCCAACAGTCTTCTAGCAATTACTAGCTTGAATGAATCTGTATTGTTCCCTTGTGAAATAAAGCAAGCTGATAGCTACTGCTCTTTGCTGAAGCATGTCATCTCAGAGAAAAGGATGTTAGAAGACTTAAATTTCAGTGGCTTTTTCTTCCTCTGTGGTTGCTGCATAAATATATTAGCACAATGAAAGTTTGGAGAAAAGGAAAAAGTGAAATCACTAAGAAGTGAAACAATCTTTGCTGGATAGGAGAGGAAAATGATTTTAAAATTGAGTGATTTTTTTTTGAGCTATTTCCAAAATTATTTAAATGTATTTTCAGACATTTATAAGGGACTTTTGATTCTAATGGAATCTGAATATAAATTATGTTTTTTTCTTTTTCATTATTATATATAACGGAAAGAGTTTATGGAAGGACAAATGGGAGCAACCGAACTATGTTAATTTTTTTTGACCTCCAGTTTATAGTATAAAATAATATAAAACCCAGAAAGAAGTTCAGTGGATGCTGATTTAAAATTTTAGCATTCTATTTGATGAAAACATTCAGTTTTATTCTTATGATTCCCATTATAACTGGTTCTAGTGGGCGAGGAAATCACAATTCAAGTTTGGAACTCACTGAAAACATATTATGCCTTATTCTGACTTTGTATTGATCCACCTTAGGTCCATAAACCTCTCATTTTATGTCCAGTGAAATGGCTTTTAAGGGAGACCTTATACTCAAGTATCTTAAGAGACTCACAGTCGTCTTCTGGCTATGTCAGAAATCTCCCTTAAAAAGATCACCAACTGATCAAGAGGTATTTTTGGTTTAAACCATAAAGTCATAACATCTCTAATCATAAAATTTAGTAATAGTTGGTTTTGCTTTGTAATAGAATAAGTTGTATGTTATTTAAAAAAATTGGAATTGTAAGAAAAAACAAGTTCTAAAACAACTTCATTTGTGCTTTCTCCTAGGTCAGCTGCCTATAATCTTCTGTGTGCCTTAACTTGTACCTTTAATTTAAAAATCGAGGGCCAGTTACTAGAGACATCAGGTCTATGTATCCCTGCCAACAACACTCTTTTTATTGTCTCTATTAGTAAGACACTGGCAGCCAATGAGCCACACCTCACCTTAGAATTTTTGGAAGAGTGTATTTCTGGATTTAGCAAATCTAGTAAGTAATGATAATTTTCTTTAATATAATAATGATTCTAACAGGATTCAAAGACAACCCTTTCATTTCAGAATTTGCCAGTGAAATCTTTAATTAATTACATTTTCCCTTCTTTACTCTTCTGAATTTTCACCAGTGGTATTCTATGACTGAAGGAATTCTAAAGGAACTTACTGTTAACACTACATTAAGAAATCCACCAAAATTCTGGCAATAAAAGCAAGGTGGCAAGATTTTAATATTTTGCCTTTCTCTGGACTGTTTACAGAGTATTTTTTGCACTGTGTTTCAGTTTAATTAGCTTCAGCATTTTTCCTCTTAGATTATTCCAAATAAGTATTTATGTTGTCCCCTTGATTTTAGGAAACAAGTCATTTTCTCTTTACTTAGGTTGACTTTGAACTATGATTTTATCATTTATGGACATATTGCACATGCAGAATGCAGTGGCATATAATACAGGGTCCAGAGACAATCTGTCTTGAATAAGTCTCATAAATCTAGCACACACTCATTACATCTCTGTATCTTCCTACCCTGTAGTTGTATAAATGTTGCTCTTTTCCCAGCTTTACTTCCTGACATTTTTTCCCTTCCCTTTTTCCATAATACATAAAACTTTATTTTTCTGCATTTAAGCACATTTCTTAATTTTTTTTAGTATTAGGTAGTTGAAAACCTTCATAATTCATTGAAACCAGATCACTATATGTAGATTTTATAAGAAGAGATGTAAGAATGTAACCTTTAAAAGAAAATTTGTAGGGCTGACAAAACAAGGAAAGTGTAAAGCTTTATTGAGAATCACGAAAAATTGAATGAACAGACATATTTTATTAATGAACAATTCTTCCCAGATTACTACAGATCCAAAGCAATCCCATCAAAATAACTAAGGGATTTGAGGATAAAGAATGAGGCATAAGACACAGCAGATGCATGATACTAGCAAGCCAGACTGATGGCCTCAAGCTTATGCACCCCAAACAGCAGCAAATGTGGCACTCCCACAGCACCACCCAGTCAGTTCTATGCAGTCACAACTATGCTCACCTACTGAAAGCAGTCAGGTTGTATTAATATCCCCACCCACTGTGCCACCCCAACATAGCGAGGTAGGCATGCACCTTGAATCCTTCATTCAAGTGACCAGAGAATAGTGAGTCCTGAACTCCAGAACACATCAAATGCAGAAGTTAAATCTTTGAGACTAGGAGAGGAGGTAGAGTGTTGCCTAATACATGGAAACAAACAGAATCAGACAAAATGGGGAGACAGAGAAGAACATATATTAAATGAGAGAGCAAGACAGATCCAGAGGAAAAATAGAGATAAACTATCTGACGAAGTTCAAAGTAAATATGCTTCCTGAACTTGGGAGAAGAATGAATGAACAGGAAAGCTTAAGAAAGATCCCAATATGAGGCATGAAACTGAGGAATACAATGCTAGAATTGAAAAAATGCAGAGGAGCAGAAGAGCAGATAAGTGAGCAATAAAACAAAGAAGTAGAACTTACCCAGACAGACAACAAAATGAAAAAAGAATTTTAAAAAGTGAAGATACCTTAAGAGATCCCTGGGAAAGTATCAAGAGGGATTACATTTGCATTCTCCCAGATGGAGAAGAGAAAGGGGTACAACAATTATTTGAGGAAATGATGGCCAAAAACTTACCTAATTTGGAGAAGGTAACATATGTAGGACTCCAGAGAGTTCCAAATAAGAGGATCTCAAAGAGATCCACACCAAGATATCTTATAATTAAGACGGTGACTGTTAAAGAGGATTGTAAAAGCAGTAAGAGAAAATCAGCTTGCTGCATACAAGAACTCCATGAGGATATCATCAGATTTTTCAACAGAAACTTTGCACACCAGAAGAGAGTGGCTGAGGTACTCAAAGTGCTAAAAGGAAAAAACTTCTAACCAAGAATATAATCCTGCCAAGGGTTGTTTCTTTCTAGTTGAAAGAAACATTAGAGTTTCTCATACAAGCAAAAACAAAAGAAGTTCATCATTACTAAATTGCAATGCAAGAAATGTTAAAGGGTCTTCTCTAAACTGGGGGAAAATGTGGCTCTAGCAACAAAGAAAAATACAATGAAATCTCATTAGAAAAGTGGTTATTTATAATAACCAAGATGTGATGACAACTTAAATACTTACCATAGATGAATGGCTATACATAATGAAATACTATTAAAAAAAAAAAAATGAAGTCCTGCCATTTCCCCAATATGGGTGGGCCTTGACAGGGTTATAAGTGAAATAAATCAGATTGAGAAAGACAAACACCATATACTTTCTTTCATATATGGAAGATAAAGCAAATGAACAAACGTAATAAGCTCTTAGATTCTCACACCCAAATGGTGGTTACCAGAGGGACAGGTGGGTGGGAGTGTTAAAAGAATGGGTCAGTTCTATAGTGGTGGGTAGAAACTAGGTTTTTGGTGGCTTTCATAATGAGATATATATAGGTGTTGATATAAAGCTGGAACTTATGCATTGTCATAAATCAGTGTTACCTCAGTAAAAAGGAATAAGTAAATAAAGATCTGAAAACCAAAGACAGTTATTACATGAGATCACTTAAATGTGATACTTAAAATGCATAGAAAAAAACTCACAGAAAGTAGAAACTTGTAAAGAATAAAATGGCTGCCAGGGATGGGAGGGTTGGGACAAATGGAGAGAGGTTGGTAAAAGGGTACATACTTGAAGTTATAAGATGAATATGATCTGAGGCTCTCATGTATAATATGGTGATAAGTTGGTGATACTGTATTGTATCATTGAACGTTACTAAGAGTAGAACTTAAGTGTTTACAAACACAAAAAAAGTAAAATTATGTGGTGATAGATTGTGGCAACCCTTTCACAGTACATACTTATATCAAATCGTCACATTGCATGCTTTAAAAATATTACAATTTTATTTTTCAATTATAACTCAATAAAACTAGAAAAATGAGGTAGAACCTAAAATGATTGCAAATTTTACTTGAAAGTGCGGAAACAGCTATGACAATGTTGAAAAGAAAAACAGAAATTCAGCATTACAGGTATCTGAACAAAGTATAGCATTACAATAATTAAAACAGAGTATTCAAGAATCAGCAGTCAGATGACTTTAAAGGATACAGATTGGTAAAGAAGCACCCCCAAAGTGATGGGAGAGAGATTATATCATTTCAGAAATAAGATTGGGGAATGAATTAAATTGGGTCTTCATTCCAGTCCTCAAGATACCAAAATAAGTTCTGCTGTATTTAAGAGCATGAAAAAACTGGAAACATTAAAAGAAGAGGAAAAATACTTAGATGCTTTCTTATTCAGAAGACTTATGAAGCAAAAAAGTGATAGATGAAAACAAAGGAAATACGCTTTTGACCAAGTAAAACTTCAAAACATCTCTACTTCAAAAAATACGAGTAAAAGTTAAAACTAGGAACTGTTTGCAGCAACTATAAGATTAATATCTTTAACCATAATGAGTTCTTAGAGATTAAGGAGAGAAATGGATCAGTAGCATGTAAGTCATGATAAAAAAAGAATATGTTTTACTAATAAAAATTAAAGTAAGAATATATTCAACTATCAAATTGGATGAAAAAAATTTTACATAGTGTTGATGGCCTGTGGAATTGTAAACAGTAGTAATATTTTCTAGAAAGCAGTTTGAACATGGATATCGAGATTCTTAAGAATGTTCATACCGTTTGACCTCATAATTCTACTTTTTACAATGTATCCTAAGGAATTGATGTTCAGATGTTTATCATAGCATTATTTTTCATTCATATTTTTTAAGTGCTTAAATTTTAGGTGAGTGGCTTCATGAGTTTTTACCTGTGAATCACAAACCATTTCCCAGATCATGATACAAGACATTGCCAGCATCCAGAGATTTCTTGTCAGTTAATATTGTTCCCTCACCATGAGTAACCATTGTTTGACATCTGTTACCATAGATTTATTTTGCCTACTTTTGACCTTTATACAGCATTATTTATAATAGCAAAAATTGAAGCAGTCTAAAACTAAAATAATAAAAAAACCCTAAGTTTTCAGATCTGGATGGAGTAATATGAAGTACACATTTTCATTTTGGGAAAAAAGGTTCTGGAGATAAATGGTGGTGATAATTAATACAACAGTGTGAATATACTAATGCCACTGCACTGAACACAAAAAGTGGAAAGTTTTATGTTGTGTTTATTTTACCAACCCCCAAAAAAGTCCTTGGGGACTCTAGGTGAACTTACATAGAGAATTTTTTTCCCCATTTCTGTATCTTTTCGTAAGACTAGAAGTTACTTCAAAATAAAAGTTAAAAATGTTTGTGAAGAATTTTAAGTGAATAAATAATCTCAGTATAATGTATAGTGAAAAACATTCAGAACATACTGCATATATAGCATAATCCTAATTTTTGCGAATTAGTTGGAGTTGGTTCATGTATAGATATACACACATAAATATTATATTTACATGGGTTTGGGAAAAAACCTGAAGAGATGAAGTATGATCCACCAATATATATGGATTTCATTTTTGTGGAGTGATTTCCTTTTGCCAAACTTTCTATGTTACTTTGTTAGAGTATAATATATAACATACTTATTAACAATAAGTAATAAGGAATCACTGCATATTCATTTTATAATTCGAATAAAACTTAACCGATTTTTTAACTAAAAGAGACATTATTAAAAAGGGTGTCAAAAAACAAAACTTTTAAAATAGGCTTACTATTAAAATAACTTTCTTTAAGACTTACTCTCTTTCTTCATCTCTGTTTTCAATAATATATTGTCCAAACCTTCAATCCTTTATTTTTAAATAATTGTTGATGTAATTTTCATTGACTGTGTTAATAATGTATTTCCCCCCTCCCCCTGCCAGGTATTGAATTAAAACACCTTTGTTTGGAATACATGACTCCATGGCTGTCTAACCTAGTCCGTTTTTGTAAGCATAATGATGATGCCAAACGACAGAGAGTTACTGCTATTCTCGATAAATTGATAACAATGACTATAAATGAAAAACAGATGTACCCATCTATTCAAGCAAAAATATGGGGGAGCCTTGGGCAGGTATTGCATTTGTTTAAAGATTCATCTAGTATGACATTCAAGCACACACCTATCCGGAACCCACTTTTTGCAGAAGCACCACGCTTAGCACTACAGATATAGCTGTAAAATAGACGTTCTTCTCTTCAGAAAGCATGCACAGACCTACCTAATTCTTTATGTGGTAAAGATCGCAAATGTCTAGTGCATGTCTCAAAGAACAATTATTTTAACACTCTTCTCCTTGGCACAATTATGTCAAATTTAACTGTAAAAATCTTATGTCATTTCTAGTAAATAGAATGTCATTTCTGTTGACTTGTTCCTCAAACTATAATGGAAGTATTTCAGGTAAATATCATTTCTTCAAAGTAATCACTGGAGGAACACCCTTATTCAGATAATGCCATAAATACTCCAAATAATTTTAGCAAATCCTCCAAATAATTTTAAGTGACCTTGGAGCCAATTTCATAGCCTTAAAAACATCTCAGCACTTGATGTTACTTCCTATATTTTAAAATAACTATATTTCATTTTGATCGTACATTATTATCTTAAAATAGAGATGCTTTGCAACTGAATGAAAGTAATACATGTGAAATTTTTTGTTTTTGAATACTGGTCTCTTAATCTCTGGAGGAATCAAATGAATATCCTAATCCTTTTTGGATATTTTATGATAGATTATATTTGCTACCAGGTCTGTAATTATAATGTATTTCAGAGCATCAGATAAAAAGAATTTTCATGTTAATTGGGCTTCTCCTTGAAGTCTTTTTAAATTATGAAAATTAATTTGGTAGAGCAACTAAAACAAGTTAACTTTGCTCTTTCCCACCAGATTACAGATCTCCTTGATGTTGTACTAGACAGTTTCATCAAAACCAGTGCAACAGGTGGCTTGGGATCAATAAAAGCTGAGGTGATGGCAGATACTGCTGTAGCTCTGGCTTCTGGAAATGTGAAATTGGTTTCAAGCAAGGTAATGACTTTTCCTTTTTCCTGGACTATGGCATGATATATTATCATTAGAAGGGTTCTTTTGTTTTCTAGTTAGTCATTTTAAAGTTAAAACGAATTTTTTATAAGACTTTTTTAAAAATTCTGCTTTACAGGTTATTGGAAGGATGTGCAAAATAATTGACAAGACATGCTTATCTCCAACTCCTACTTTAGAACAACATCTTATGTGGGATGATATTGCTATTCTAGCACGCTACATGCTAATGCTCTCCTTCAACAACTCCCTCGATGTGGCAGCTCATCTCCCCTACCTCTTCCATGTTGTTACTTTCTTAGTAGCCACAGGGCCACTGTCCCTGAGAGCATCTACACATGGATTGGTCATTAATATCATTCATTCTCTGTGTACTTGTTCACAGCTTCATTTTAGTGGTAAGTTCCAGGAAAGTAATTTCTGTTTCACGGGTTTCTTTCTCCATTTTATGCTACCTACTTAGCCTGGATAGTATTATTAGTTACTTTAATGCCTCGACATCAAGCTACTTATTTAAGCCTATGGCAATGACATGAAATTTTATGAAAAATAAAGAATAAATTGCTTCCATTCCGTATCAAGCTGTTGGATAGACTTTCTGTGTATGTTTGTTGTATAGATACATGTAGATATCAAATAGGCTAAAGACTCTGCACCAGTTGACAGTATTGCATTACTAACACAAATTTGTGGATGAATGGCACTAAAGCAATGAGTATTAAGATAATGTATGTAGAAGGTTGGTGTAATTTTGATTATGATATTCAAGTTTTCTAAATTCAAAATGCAACATGGTACTTCAGAATTTAAAAATTAATATCTTTTAAAGTGTTTACTTGTTTCTTTTTTCTTTTACAGAAGAAACCAAGCAAGTTTTGAGACTCAGTTTGACAGAATTCTCATTACCCAAGTTTTACTTGCTGTTTGGCATTAGCAAAGTGAAGTCAGCTGCTGTCATTGCATTTCGTTCCAGTTATCGGGACAGGTCATTCTCTCCTGGCTCCTATGAGAGGGAAACGTTTGCTTTGACATCCTTGGAGACAGTCACAGAAGCTTTGTTGGAGATCATGGAGGTATATAAAGCAAAGTGACAAGAAACTTAGATCATGTTTTAAAATGCACTAGTACTGTATAGAAGAAATAAATACTGGTTTATTCTACCTTTATTTAATGCTTAAATAAATATTCCATAGAATGTGTTTATTGATGACATATATTTCATTTATAAAATGACATTACAATAAGCATTTAAGTGTTTATAAAAACATTTATGTCCATAAATATATTGAGTATCTTTTTTTTTAAGGCATGTATGAGAGATATTCCAACATGCAAGTGGCTGGATCAGTGGACAGAGCTAGCTCAAAGGTATGTCTCAAATGTAAGTTGTAAAAGTGTGTGTTGTTGAAAAGAGAGATACTACTTTACTGCATAATCAATGTTTTACTTATTTAGTGTATATATAAACAGAGGTTTTTCATAAGCTCATTGGATGTTTTATTGCAGATTTGCATTCCAGTATAATCCATCCCTGCAACCAAGAGCTCTTGTGGTCTTTGGCTGTATTAGCAAACGAGTATCTCATGGGCAAATAAAGCAGATAATCCGTATTCTTAGCAAGGTACCTCCCCCTACCCTCCTCCCAATTATTTGTTGTTCCCAGCTGTAAACCATATCTTACATTTTTCTAAGGGACATTTAAAATTGAATTTAATAAAATGTCTTGTATAGTGCTTATTGAATATTTTTAAAATGGGTTTTGGTTTTTTACTTTTGTAATTTGAAGTGAAGAATACTCTAAAGAAGAGGTCTTTAAAAGAAAATAAGTATTGTCTCTTGCTAAGACAGTATACTGTTGATATTTTATCAGTTTTCAAAGCATTTGACTATGACTGTAGAGCTTAATATAAAATCATACATTTTGTAATTAACTTAATAATGTCTGATTTTTTATATATTAAAAAATAAGAACTCAAATGTGTATTGAGCTGACTACTAGGATCTGCACAGCACTGTAAATAATTCTAGCACTTATTAAATAAGCAGTTATTCCTGAACTAATCCTCAGATTCAAATTAGAAGTTAATGTTTTATTTCACTGAAAGTAAAATAAAGAATTCTGTTTCCCTAACAGGCACTTGAGAGTTGCTTAAAAGGACCTGATACTTACAACAGTCAAGTTCTGATAGAAGCTACAGTAATAGCACTAACCAAATTACAACCACTTCTTAATAAGGTAATTAACTCTAAAGAAAATGAGCACATTCACTTTGGGGTATCTATGTTAAATGTGATTTTGTCTTATTTTTCAAAGAGTTCAGAAAACAAGGATGAGGAAGAAACTATAAAGAAAAAGCTATAGTTACAGTATAACTCCTTGTCTTAAAATTCAGTTGTTTGAAGTATTTACATTAGCGGAAGACTAAAGAATATATTCTGAAGTGCTTGTAAGTCATGCTTCTTCAGTGCTAAAAGAAAGATAATATACTTAATTCTTTGATTCAGTAGGTATTAATTGAGCATTAATTGACTGCTACATGCCAAGTACTGTTTTAAGTGCTAGAGGTATAGTACTGTAAAATCCTTTGCCCTTATGAAGTTTGTATTCTTGGTTGAGTGTGGGAATTGGGGAATGAATGAATAATAAAAACAAAAGGCAAATAAAATATATGGTATGTTGCCGGGCGTGGTGGCGCGCGCCTGTAGTCCCAGCTACTCGGGAGGCAGAGGCAGGAGGATCGCTTGAGTCCAGGAGTTCTGGGCTGCAGTGCGCTATGCCGATCGGGTGTCCGCACTAAGTTCGGCATCAATATGGTGACCTCCCGGGAGCGGGGGACCACCAGGTTGCCTAAGGAGGGGTGAACCGGCCCAGGTCGGAAACGGAGCAGGTCAAAACTCCCATGCTGATCAGTAGTGGGATCGCGCCTGTGAATAGCCACTGCACTCCAGCCTGGGCAACATAGCAAGACCCTGACTCGCCTTTAAAAAAAAAAAAAAAAAAAAAAATGGTATGTTTATGGTCATTACTAGGTGAAGTATACCAAAATGAAAATGCATACATAATGCAAAAATGAAAAATGATGTAAGAATTATATAAAATAAAATAATTTATTAAAAAAAAGAGTTTGGTTGCTAAAAGATGATACTTGAAAGGAGTAGATTCATGTGGCCACTGTTTTAGGATGATCTGAGCTGATCTCAGCTTTTTGACCTCAAATAGATCATTAACATGCACAGACATCATATTTCCACATGGATAAAATGAATAAACTGGACTAAATAATCACACAATATCTAGGATATTATTATTTACAGCGGAATAATATCCTACTGTAAAGATGTAGATTCCTGCTATTGAGTTAATATGTTCTCCATATATCCTAACCCTAAATTGTACAAAGTGGTTCTCTTATCTTCATAAGTTAAGATGAGACTCACAAGGGCTAAATAACCTGCCAAGGCCATGCACCTAATTAAAGACAGACCCATGATTCTAATCTGAGGCTAGCTGATTCTGAAGTCCGTGTATTTTTCTATATACCATACAGCTAAGTAGGGGCTCCCCAAAATAAGAGAGAGATTACTATACTGATAAGAGTGAAAAGAAAGTTGAAAGAATAGAATCTAAAGTTAAAGAGATGGGTAGGATTTAATATAAAGAAAGGGACAAAGCCTTGAGTAGTAGTAAAGAATGCTGGGACATTGGAGGGATGGTGTTTCATCATTCTGTTGAAATGGAGAAAATTTTCAGGAAAATAGTGAGAGGGAAGGTTGTAAAGTTTAGCTAGAGCTAATTTAACATCCAGCATTCTTCAGAAAAGAAGTTTGAAATATACATGTATTTGCAAGCGGATAAATAATATGACAAAAGCAGGAGTTAGAGCTTTCTGATGGTGTTGTAGACAGTAAAATAGAATGGGGAGAAAGAATCCATATTGAGAACAAAGAAGGCTGGCAAAGAATAGTGTCAGTAGCAAGTAAGCAGATACAAAAGAAATTACTTTGAAAGAATCAAGAAAATTTAGTTACTGGATTTTGGAGTCAAAGAAAAGGGAGAAACCAAATTTGCTAAGCTCTCAGTATGGCTAATGGTGTCTTCAGTGAAATAGATGGAAGAGATGAAGTTTGCCCATGTATTTACCTTCCACAAAAGAGAAAGTATGCATAATCTGGGGAATTACAGGCTTCACTTTGTACTTTTTTCTGAAGACCTTTTTGTTGTTCATCTTACTAACTTGAAACATGTCTCTCTTGTCAGGACTCCCCTCTGCATAAAGCCCTCTTTTGGGTGGCTGTGGCTGTGCTGCAGCTCGATGAGGTCAACTTGTATTCAGCAGGCACTGCACTTCTTGAACAAAACCTACACACCTTGGACAGTCTCCGGATATTCAATGACAAGGTAAGCAAGCTTTTGATTAGGCTCCTAGATTATGCATATTTAGAGCCCCTCCTCTTTTATCGTTTTTGTCCTTGAAAATCAGAAGAGAGGAGCCTCCTTGGTGGGGCAGGGGTTACAGTCTCAGCGCTGTCAAGCTATAGCCAGCCATTGCAGCATGAGTTCGATCCTGGCCAGGAGCTAACCCACATTGCACAGCAGACTGCTGTCTCACCTACTGCTTCCCTCAGCAGTGTATTTCAGTAGATCTGCCTGTTTTGCTCTCCACTCTGTCTGTGGTGAATCCTCTCACCCCCCTGCACCTCTGGCCTGTACCTCTGGCCTACACCCCAGTTCTTGAATGCATAAATAAATAAAAATAAATCTTTGGAAAAAAAATCAGAAGCGATCCATACCTTAAATATGAGTATCTATAATGTACAACTTAAGTGTAGTTCCTTACCAGTTCACAAATAAGTATTTAGACTTCACTGCATATTTTCTACATAAAAATAGCAGAAAATAGTACTCACTCAATACTAGTAAACAGAATAGGGGTAAATAATATGAAGAGCTACCATACCAGAGCTACCATACCTGTGCGATGCATTCATTATTTGTAATTTTCATAACCCAGAGGAAAAGGTTAGCCTTTCCAAACCACTCCCCTTTTCATATGAAGAATAATCTAAAAACAGATTTGTTTTTATTGAATAATGGTACTTAATGAAAAAATAAGTGTAGTTAGAAGCAGGTAAGGAGGTTGGACAGTCTAAAGGACATTTTTGGGTGCTTGTACTTTTTTTTTTTTTGCTTTGCCTAATCTCACTTTAAAACATACCATTAGCACTCCTTAATATTTTAATGTTTATCAATCTTGATTGAGGCTAGATTTTGCGTCACAAAGTATAAAAGAGGGAATATGACACTTTAAAAGTCTGGAAGAAAAGAGGAACTTTTTTAAAAGCTGGGTATGTGTATATAGCAAGAGATTTGCTTGAAGTGAAATTAAACAGAGCTCTGGGTAGAAAGAAATAGAAAAAAAACAGAAGCAGTTTTAAGTGTGGATATGCCTTCTCTAAACACTATTTGTTCAGTCAACCAAATATAGGGTAGAACCAGCATAGATGGGGCTCTGGGAAATATGTGGAGACAAAATTCTAGAGGCAGAAGCTACCTTGGAGTCTATCAGTCAGACCACCATTTCACAAAATAGAAAAGAACAAAGAAGTTAAGTGACTTGTTTATGCTCATATATCTGAGTTGGGGCAAGAGCCCCTGTTTCCCAATCTCCATTTCTCTTTTCTGGGATTATCTAGGGACAGAGGAGATAGAGAAGTAGCTAGTTATTGGCTATTTGTATGAATAGAAAAAAACTATTCATACTATACTTTCATGCTGTCACCTTGATTTCAACCCACCTTGATATCAAAATTCTGGCTTCCAGAAATGTGAGGGAATAAATTTCAATTGTTTTAAGCCACACAAACACAAAAGCAACCCAACTCTAATAGGAGTCTGAATGTTAAGGACACTTGAGGGGCCTCTTCCCAATCCATGGACAGAGACAGTCACCAGCATCTCATGACTGAACTTCCATGTGTGACTTCCTTCCCGGCGATCTCACATCCATCCTATCCCTACCTTGTGACCTTCTAAGAAAAAAAAGTATGACTGAAGTGTTTATTTAGGAATATCTATCTACACTAGAATTTTCACTGCCAGAATAGCCCACTAGCAGGACCTAATTTGATTCCAGTGCCCCAGGATACTAGGAATCAGAATTATAGCTTTGTTAAAAGTCACTGGTATGCAAGATGAATAAGGCTGAGGATTTAGATTTTCAGTAGATCTTCAGTAGATCTAACGTGTAACAGGGTGACTTTAGTTGATAATACTGTCATGTACAATTGAAATTTCCTGAGAGTTGAACTCAAATATTATCACCAAAAAAAAGGAGTATATATGCAAGGTGATGGATGTATTTGATTCTATAGAGTGAATCATTTCACATTATGTATCAAGTCACCATGATGTATACTTTATTTTTTTTAATATTTTATTTTATATAATTCTTATATCATTTTTCATTTTTGCACAATGTATGCATTTTCATTTTGGTTATATTCCCCATACAATTGCACCCCCCATTATCTTGACCCTAATCCTTCCTCTCCCCGCCCCTTCCTCCCCACTACCCCCTGTAGTGTGTCTCTGGTTTACAGTTGCTTGTTGACCATGACGTATACTTTAAATATTTTACTTTAAATATTTATACTTTAAATATTTTAAAAATTTTGTCTTCAAATATACTTCCATATATAAACTGAATATGGGTAATCATATGTTTTAACAGTATATTGCAATCTGCATTTGTATCTAACAATATAAAATGGATGTCTTTCTAAGTATACACATACATACACACAGGTATGTGAGTGTATAGTTCTTTCTCATGGCTACAGAGTATTTTACAGTATGCATGAACCACAGTTTATCCAGCAATTTGCCCATAATGAACCTTTTGTTTCTTCTAATATAAACATTGCTGCTATAGACTCCTTCCCACATTTTTTTTCTTCTTTTTTTTTTTTTGTGTGTGTGTGTGGGGAAGGGGTTCCTAGTACTTTTACCTGTGAACTGAAATCCACAGTAACTTTTTTTTTTTTCCCCAAAGATTTATTTATTTATTTATACAAGCACTGGGTACAGTCAGAAGTGTGGGAGGGTGAGAGAATTCACCAGAGACAGAGCAGAGAGCAGAACAGGCAGACTGACGAAGTACACTGCTGAGGGGAGCAGTGGACGGCAGGAGAGGTCTGCGCACCATGTGGGACCCTCACCTGATGGCCAGTGATCGAACTGGTGCTAAAGAGGCTGTGGGCAGCTTTGCAACCCAGCACTCAACCGCTGTGCCACCAGGGAGGCCCTCCACAGTAACTTTAGAGCAGATTTTCCTGGAATGAACATTGTTAAAATCTTGATTGTCTTGGGCAAGTTACATAGTGTTTTTGAGTTCCAGTTACCTCATTTTTCCACATTAGACTGAAATCCACCAAGGTGATTTGTCTTTTCAGTCCTCTCATGGATTTGCAGAAACTAGAACCATGCCTAGCACATCAAAAGCACATAAGTATTTGATTAGTAAAAGAATGAATGAATGAATGAATCTGTAAAATGGAGCTAATACCTATTGGGTAGATTTGATATAAAGGTTTTAATATACTGTATACTGCAAATACTCAGTAAATATGGATTCTCTTCATTCTCCTGAATTTTCAAAACCATGGTACATAAAATGCCATGTACAATTCAGTGAATAGTTTTATTTGAAACAATAATACTTTTAATTTTTAAAAAGTCACCAGGATGTAAATTGACAATGATTTATTTTGTACTTATTTTGTAAATCAAAACAACTTCATCTTCCACCATCTTAAGGATATTCTTGACTCTCTTCATTAATTTATTTGTAGTATTTTAAATGTTCTTATGTGGTTTTCTGTAGTCACCTGAAAGTAACTTCTCTCAACTTGAAAGAATTACTTACCATGTCATAACTGTTAAACACAACCAAAAACTAGTAAGTGATCCTTTAAGTAAAGTTACTGTGTGAATCCCCCATCAACTATCTCATCTTTAATAGAGTCCAGAGGAAGTATTTATGGCAATCCGGAATCCTCTGGAATGGCACTGCAAACAAATGGATCATTTTGTTGGACTCAATTTCAACTCTAACTTTAACTTCGCACTGGTTGGACATCTCTTAAAAGGTAGAGACCTTGGGGTCAGAATATTTTTATGAAATGGTATCAAGAAGCCAGAAGTAACTAAAACAATTGATTTCTTGAAATTAGTTGAAATAATTTGGCTCATATATCTTAATTTAAATGCAAACTATGTCTGTCTGATTGAATTACTTTTTACTCTGTGTATTTTTTAACAGAACCTGTTTCCACATCAGTTATCAGATTTCCTTTAGAAAGCAAAAGAATTGCGTCTTAAGGTTCCTAATTACTGGACTTTATCATAGCTATGTTGTTTGCTGGTACTTCCCAAGTATCTTTTTGATTATCAAAATAAGACTGCAAATCAGCAAATGTTCATTTGACTAATTTATATTGGAAAATGTTATCTTAGAGATCTGATCATAGATTTTCTTCCATTGTTTCTAATTTATTGTGGCTCAATCCTACTATTATATATACCATAGAGCCTCATCTTTTTGACACTCTACCCTCACCTCTTGAGATTTCTATATTGCTTATAGTGGTGCTCTCCAACTATTCCTCAGAACCAGCTGATTCATTCCTAACCTGGCTTTTCTCTCCACTGCTGACTTCACTGGTATGTTAGCTTTGGTTTATTAACATCCGGCAGTCATGGCCAGAGACTGTAGTTAATGTGAACAGCATGTGGTGGTAAGTCAGAGACAAAAGCACTGTAAAGCCTGGGATAAAAAGCTGGTGTGAACCAATGGTCTTAAGCAGTACTGAATTTTGTCTCAGAGATTCAGTATGGAACTTGAGTCTACTATTTTGTATCAACTTAAAATGATTCTTAGACTTTTGGGATCATGGCGGTTACTCCAATTTTTACCTGATGTATATACGTACACTCAGCACTATGAATGCATACATTTCATTTTACCACCTTATAAGATTTCAGCAAAATAGATTGAGTTTTAATCTTTAAGGTGAAAAAGGATTGTTCAAAAGATATTATATATACTTATATACTATAGGATACCTTGAGGAAAGATTGCAATAGGCTAATAAAGTGCTTGGTTATCTTGTATTTCTAGAAGAACACCAGATATTTTCAGTATTTAAATCCCCTGTTTTAAAATAAAGTATCAGTGATTAAAAATTGTCCAAAGATCAGACTTTTTCTCTAACCAACCATATTCTTTGGGCTCTGAGATCCTATGTCATTGTTGTTTTTTTCTTTAATTAAAAAAGTTTTTAAGCATAGAACCCTACTTTCAAAAGATAAGTAAGGTAAATGCCAATATATAGGTATTTTTAAAATCTCTGCACTGCTTTAGGGAATGAAAGATCTGAAACACCATCATCTCTTCTTAATTTTCCTTAGTGTTCCAGAGAACATTATTCTTCACATTTTGGTACTTACTTTTATATATAATTAACTATTCACATGTTTTACCTTTCCAAACGACTATTCATAGAAGGCAGAATAGCTAGTTACAGAGTAATAACTCAACAACTATTTGATGAAAGAATGAATTAACTTGTTTGTTTTTATTTTTTGTAGGGTACAGGCATCCTTCACCTGCCATTGTTGCAAGAACAGTTAGAATTTTGCATACACTACTAACTCTGGTTAACAAACATAGAAATTGTGACAAATTTGAGGTGAATACACAGAGCGTGGCTTACTTAGCAGGTAAAAACACAAATTGACAAAATTAATCTTAGCACATCTATATCTAAGGACTGCCCAAAAGGATACAAAGACCTATGAGTCTCTTCAGCTGGTTGCTTGGCAGGGTAAGGAGTTCATGGTTCAGTCCTGTAGTGGTTGTTAACATTTTGAAAGTTTTACCAAAACAGTTTTGCTTATGAAAATACTTGCATTAAAATCTGAAATGTGTTCCTTTTTTCATCTTTGGTTCAAGACACTGCGGTAGTTCTCAGTTATCTGTCATAAAATATGAACATTTCAGCCTTACATCCTGGGCCCTTAAGAAGCCCTCCTTATTCTGTCTTCTTTCTCTAAATGTATAAGCTTTGTTTTTTATTACTTCTCCAAGTGGGTTCGTCTATTTTTGGCTCACCTATTGCCATCTTCTGGGAATGCCATCTGTTTCATCTGCCATGTCTGCCCCATCTCCACCTTTCCATTAAACCTTTCCTATTTGTTCTTACCTGATTTGTGTTTCTACACTTAGTACTTAGTGTAATATAGTTCTTGAACATAATTGTCTGGTGGAAAGTACTTATTTCCAGTTTAACATTTTGTGACCTCTTTTTTATTTGATCATTTACACTTTGGCATATCATTTAACATATCAGAGTATTTTTCCTTATCTAAGAAATGGACTTCATATTACCTGCCCTACCTTCTTTTTGTGTTTGTTGAGGTCAAATGTACATGAAAACACTTGACAAATATAAGGTACTCATTAAATTTCTTTGTATATTTCATATTTGTGTACAGTCTTCAGAATAGACCATAAACCCTTTAAGATAAATACATCTGTTCTGTTACATATCCTTAAACTTCATACTTTCTAGGACTCTTTACATGCATGTTTAACAGCTGTTACCCTCTCCAGAAACTTGTAAGAAGTATATCCTGTTTTAAGTCACACTTGTGATCTGTTAACTTTTTTAATCTGCCTTATTTTCTCTTTTAGCGTTGCTCACAGTGTCTGAAGAGGTTCGAAGTCGCTGTAGCCTAAAACATAGAAAGTCTCTTCTTCTTACTGATATTTCAATGGAAAATGTCCCTATGGATACATATCCCCTTCATCATGGTGACCCTAGCTATAGGTACGTGGACTTATTCTCCCACAATTACATAATTATAATCAGGTTTCAATTTTGCATGCTTGTGTGGATACAAGCAATAGAGTAATCCAATAGGTAATAGAAAAGGAAATCTAAATATAATCTAAAAATGGTATGTAAATCAAAACTCATTTTATAAATGTCTATAGTATTTTATGTGGGCTGGTAGTAAGAAAGTTGCTGTTCTTTGGGCCTAATGTGCTAATGTTAATGTTAGTTTGCCTCTTTTAAGCACAAACCAGTTAAATAATGAAAAGAGATGATCTTGAGAATACTGGATTGCAGGAAAGAGCATTGGGAAAAACAGCATGAAATTAAAGCAAATAACATGCTTAATTATAGAAAGCTAACCTTATTCAGATTTGAAAAAATATATGTGCCAGCACATTCCTTGTATTTTTCATAGAGCCATGAACATTATTAAAAGGTTTTCAATAGCAAGGTTTAGGTAATAAGATAATTAAATTAGGTCTACTGTTATATGATTTTGGATAGTGTGTTTTTTACTATAATATGGAGAAATTACATGAAAATGACATCATTTGAGAATTTTTATATTTTTTTCAATTAAATGAAAGTGTAAGTTTTAGGCACAGTATTGAAGAGAAAAAAGTAATCTTGTATTTATAGAGCTGATATTTAATTTATCAGCATCTTACTTTTTGATGAAAAGTGTTCTATAATGTTCCACTAATATTTTAACAATGTATACAAAAACTATCCATGCATACTTGGTTTTCTATAATCTTACTCTTCCATCATTCCTATGATTGTATTTCTTTGAGATACACCCCTTTTCATTATGAAATGGAGAAAGCGAATTTGCCTCTATTCCCCAATCAACATATAAATTAAGATTGATTTTCTTAGTTGTTAAATCAAGAATATGATTGTCTATTTAGACTTGACTTTCCTGATTGAGAAATTAATTCAGCACAATTCTGTGTAGCATTTGATGTGTACATGTCAGATACCATGATAAGAAAGTTGATACTTCCTGGGGATATGTTAAGAGTTTGCACCTTAAAGTCCTTTAAAGTGCAGTTTAGGGCCTCCCCATTGGCGCAGCTGCTGAACGCTGGGCTGCGAAGCTGCCCGCAGCTTCTGGAGCACCTGTTCAATCCCCGGCCGCCGGCGAAGGTCCCACATGGCGCGCAGACCTCTCCTGCCAAGCCCGCTGTTCCCCTCAGCAGTGTATTTCATCATTCTGCCTGTTCTGTTCCCCGCTCTGGCTCTGGTGGGTTCTCTCACCCTCCCTCACTTCTGACTGTACCTAGTGCTTGTGTAAATAAATAAATAAATCTTTTTAAAGAAAAGTGCAGTTTAAAATTAACTGATTGCTGTCGATGGGAAATAAGACAGCCACTTGGGAGGGACAAACAGTAGTTATATTTGTCACCATGCTAATTAATTCTTCTGAATTCTTTAAATATCTCAGGACACTAAAGGAGAATCAGCCATGGTCCTCTCCCAAAGGTTCTGAAGGGTACCTTGCAGCCACCTATCCAAATGTGGGCCAAACCAGTCCTCGAGCCAGAAAATCCATGAGTTTGGACATGGGACAGCCTTCTCAGGCCAACACTAAGAAGTTACTTGGTTAGTTTACCTAATTCATGCTGAACTTTTTAGAATTTATTTTTTAAATTCTCAAACGTTTTCACTCTTGAAAATTATTTGATGTTTTTTAATGATTTTTTAATGCCAATTAGAAGAGAATTTGATAGCTCAGTTAAGCTATATCATTTAAAGATAGAGGAATGAGAATGAGAACTTAAAATAGTTTTATTCTGATTCTTAGACAAAATATGGTAGCTCTCCTTGTTTTGTTCTGCATTGGCCAAGCAATGGGAAAATGGAATAGGAAAGACATTAGATATACATGAGAAAGGAAGAGTTTTGCTGCACTTAGGTGCAGGCCCTTTCAAGATATATAGGTCCCAAAGTTACCAATATGCTATGAAGCTGCAAATAATATTGTTTGCCATCTTTTCTTTTAAAGACAAAAAGGTAAGATTTTTCAATTACTGGTTTTTTTTTTTTTATAAATAATAAATTTTATTTTTTATATTCCCCATACAATTGCAGCCCCCCCCATTCTGACCCCAATCCCTCCCCTCCCGCCCCCCTAAAAGTGTCTCTGGTTCATAGTTTTTTGTTGATTTTGATTTTCACTTTCTTATAGTTAATCATTTTCCTGGTCCCTTATTTAAGTTTTCTAGATTCCTGCTATGAGTGAGACCATCCGGTAATTTTCTTTTTCTTTCTGGCTTATTTCACTGAGCATGATCCCTTCCAGCACCATCCATGTTACTGCAAATTGCATGTGTTTATCTTTTTTGAATGCTGAGTAATATTCCATGGTATATATGTACCACATCTTCTTGATCCAGTCATCTATTTTTGGGCATTTGGGTTGTTTCCAAAGCTTAGCTATTGTAAACAGTGCTGCTATAAACATAGGGGTGCAGGTGTTCTTTGGAATTGATGTTTCTGTGTCCTTTGGGTAAATACCTAGGAGTGGAATTGCTGGATCATATGGAAGCTCTATGTTTAGTAGGTCCAGAAATCTCCACACAGCTCTCCACAGTGGTTGGACCAGTTTGCACTCCCACCAACAGTGCAGAAGAGTTCCTTTTTCTCCACACCCTCGCCAACATTTGTTGTTGCTAGTTTTTTTAATATGTGCCATTCTCACTGGTGTAAGATGGTATCTCATGGTAGTTTTGATTTGCATTTCCCTGATGACAAGTGATGTTGAACATTTTTTCATATGCCTGTTGGCCATTTGCATTTCCTCCTCAGAGAAGTTTCTTTTTAGCTCTTCTGCCCATTTTTTGACTGGATAATTTTCTTTGTTGTTGTTGAGTCTCATCAGCTCTTTGCAGATTTTTGTGATCAGTCCTTTATCATTAGCGTTGGGTGCAAAAATGTTCTCCCAGTTGGTGGGGTTTCTCTTTGTTTTTGTTATTGTCTCTTTTGCTGTGCAGAAGCTCTTTAATTTGATGTAGTCCCAGCTGTTTATCTTTGCCTTCACTATCACTGCTTTGGGTGATGTGTCTGTAAAGATGTCTTTGATGTGCAAATCACATAGTGTTTCGCCTATATTTCCTTCTATATATTTTATGGTTTCAGGTCTTATGTCTAGTTCTTTAATCCATTTTGAGTTGATTTTTGTGTATGGTGTGAGGTAGAGGTCAAGCTTCATTCTTTTGCATGTGGCGACCCAGTTTTCCCAGCACCATTTATTGAACAAACTTTCTTTGCTCCAATGCATAGTCTTTGCTCCTTTGTCAAATATTAGTTGACCATAAATCTGTGGGTTTATTTCTGGATTTTCTATTCGATTCCATTGGTCTGTATGTCTGTTCTTGTTCCAATACCATGCAGTTTTGATGATTATGGCTTTGTAGTAGAGTTTGAAGTCTGGGAGTGTGATGCCTCCATTCCCTTCTTTTTTTTTCAGGAGAGCTTTGGCTATTCGGGGTTTTTTGTGATTCCATATGAATTTCATCAATAATTGTTCTATTTCTTTGAAGAATGACATTGAAATTTTGATTGGAATAGCATTGAATCTGTATATTGCTTTTGGAAGGATGGCCATTTTAATAATGTTTATTCTTCCAATCCATGAGCAGGGGATGTCTTTCCATTTCTTTGTGTCTTCTTCTATTTCTTTTAACAGTGTTTTATAGTTTTCTTTGTATAGGTCCTTTACCTCTTTTGTTAGATTTATTCCCAAATATTTGATTTTTTTTGTTTCAATAAAAAAAGGGATGGTTTTTTTGATTTCTTCTTCTTCAGATTTATTGTTTGTGTATAGGAAGGCTACTGACTTTTGCGTGTTGATTTTGTATCCTGCCACTTTACTGAACTGATTGATGAGTTGAATTAGTTTTTCTGTGGAGTTTTTGGGGTTCTCTATGTATATTATCATATCATCTGCAAATAGTGATAGCTTGACTTCTTCTTTTCCTATTTGGATTCCTTGGATGTCTTTCTCTTGTCTTATTGCTCTGGCTAGGACTTCCAGTATTATATTGAAAAGCAGTGGTGAGAGTGGACATCCTTGTCTTGTTCCAGATCTTAATGGAATTGCTTTCAGCTTTTCACCATTGAGAATGATACTGGCTGTTGGCTTGTCATAGATGGCCTTTATGATGTTGAGGTATGTTCCTTGTATCCCAAGAATTTCAAGGGCTTTTATCATGAATGGGTGTTGCACTTTGTCGAAAGCTTTCTCAGCATCTATTGATATTATCATATGGTTTTTATATTTCTTTTTGTTGATGTGTTGGATAACGTTGATTGATTTTCGGATGTTAAACCATCCTTGTGTCCCTGGAATGAATCCTACTTGGTCGTGGTGAATTATCTTATGGATACATTGTTGGATTCTGATAGCTAAAATTTTATTGAGGATTTTTGCATCAGTGTTCATTAGGGAGATTGGCCTGTAGTTTTCCTTTTTTGTGTTGTCCTTGTTCGGTTTTGGTATTAGTGTAATGTTGTCTTCATAGAACGTGTTTGGTATTGTCCCTTCCTTCTCAATTTTTTGGAAGAGTTTGTGAAGGATAGGCACTAATTCGCCTCTGAATGTTTGGTAGAATTCATTTGTAAATCCATCAGGTCCTGGGCTTTTGTTTTTGGGGAGGTTTTTGATTACCATTTCAATTTCGCTGCTTGTAATTGGTCTGTTTAGGTGTTCTATTTCTTCTTTATCTAGCTTTGGGTGATTGTAGAGTTGTAGGAATTTGTCCATCTCCTCTAGATTGTTGAACTTGTTTCCATATAACTGTTCATAGTAGTTACTGATTATTCTTTTGATTTCTGCTGTGTCCGTTGTGATTTCTCCTCTTTCATTGATGATCCTGTTTATTTGTGCTTTCTCCTTTTTTTCCTTTGTGAGCCTGGCTAGGGGTTTGTCTATTTTATTGATTTTTTTCAAAGAACCAGCTCTTGGTTTCATTGATCTTTTGGATTGTTTTTTTAGTTTCAATTTCATGTATTTCTGCTTTGGTTTTTATTATTATCTTTTCTTCTACTGGTTTTGGGGTTTTTTTGTTGTTCTTTTTCTAGATCTTTGAGCTTCGAGATTAGGTTGTTTCTTTGAGTTCTTTCTTGTTTCTTGATGTGAGTTTCTATTGCTATATATTTTCCTCTTATTACTGCTTTTGCTGCATCCCATACATTTAGGATATTGGTGTCCTCCTTGTCGTTCAATTCAAAGAATTTTTTAATTTCTTCTTTGATCTCCTCATTAGTCCAGTGGTCTTCCAGTAGTGTGGTTTTTAATCTCCATGAGGTAGGAAAGTTCCTTGCCTTCTTTTTATGGTTTATTTCTAGTTTGATGCCTTCATGGTCAGAAAAGATGGTTGATATGATTTCAATCTTGGTGTATCTGTTGATGTTTGTCTTGTGCCCCAGTATGTGATCGATCCTGGAGAATGATCCGTGTGCGCTTGAGAAAAATGTGTACTCCGTTTTTTCGGGTTTAGTGTTCTATAGATGTCTGTTAAGCCCAATTGCTCTAGGTCCTTATTTAGAGCTTTGGTTTCTTTACTTATTTTTTGTCTTGTTGATCTATCCATTGTTGATAGTGGTGTGTTGAGGTCTCCCACTACGTATGTGTTTTCTCTGATGTCTGTTTTCAGAGAGGACAACAGTTGTCTGATATATTTTGGTGCTCCTTCGTTTGGTGAGTATATGTTAATGAGTGTTATTTCTTCTTGAATTATTGTCCCCTTGATCATAATGTAGTGACCATTGGGGTCTCTTTTTATCTTTTTGAGTTTGAAATCTGTTTTATCTGATATAAGTATAGCTGTTCCTGCTTTCTTTTTTGGTCCATTTGCTTGTAGGATTGTTTTCCATCCTTTAACTTTGAGCCTATTTTTATCTTTTGTAGCTAAATGTGTTTCCTGGAGACAGCAAAAGGTTGGGTTTTGTTTCTTAATCCAGGCTGCAACTCTGTGTCTTTTTATTGAAGAGTTTAGTCCATTTACATTTAGAGATAATATTGATATGTTAGCATCTGTATTTGCCATTGTGATTTTCTTTCCTTTGATTTTATTTATTTATTCTTTTAATAACTTTTTTTTTTTGTCCTTCTTTCATTGTTATTCGTCCCTCTGAGGTTCTGGCTTTAGGACTCCTTGTAGTATTTTTTGGAGTGGGGGTTTAGTTGTAATGAAATTCCGGAGTTTCTGTTTGTCTGGGAAGGTCCATATTCTTTCTTCAAAGAGGAAGGAGAGCTTTGCGGGATAGAGTATTCTTGGTTGGCATCTGTTTTCTTGGAGTCTGTTGACTATGTCCCTCCACTCTCTCCTTGCCCGTAGTGTTTCTTCAGAGAAGTCTGATGTCAGCCTGATTGGCTTTCCTTTGAATGTTATCTGTTTCTTCCCTCTTGCCAGCTTCATTATTTTTTCCTTGTCCTGGATTCTTGGGAGCTTTACTATTATATGTCTTGCTGTATTTTTCCTTTCATCGTGGAAGTTTGGAGTTCTTCTTGCTTCTTGTATATCAATTTTCAGCTCCTTCTTCACATTTGGGAAGTTCTCTTCAATTATCTCTTTGAATATTTTCTCTGTTCCTACATCTCTCTCCTCTCCTTCTGGTATTCCTATAACTCTTATATTTCCTTTCCTCATGGAGTCAGATAGTTCCCGAAGTCTTTCTTCGTTCTTTTTCCTTCGTACTTCTCTTTCCTTTTCTGTTTTGGTTCTTTTTATTTCTGTGTCTTCAAGAGTACTTATTCGTTCTTCCATTTCATCTATTCTGCTTTCATTGCTTTTCCCAGAATTCTTTAGTTCTTCCATTAATTCTTTGATCTCCTGCATTTCTTTTACTTCCCTCTTTAGGGACTCAATTTCATTCTTGTGACCATTGTTTTCCCTCTCTAGGGACTCGATTGCATTCTTCTGATCGTTGATTATTTTTCCCTTATCATTGTTTTCCTTTATGACTTCTGTCAGTTTTTTAATCACGGCAATTTTAAATTCTCTTTCTGGAAGGCTTAGAAGTTCTTCCAAGTTACTGTCGTTGCAGTCTGGGGGCTGGTTTTCTTTTTGTGGTGTGCTTTTTCCCTGGGGAGTTGCTAGGTTGCGTGTGGTTCTTCTACTCCCTACTGTCTGTTTTCTAATTTGCCGTATGCGTTGGGACAGTGTGTTGTTGGGACTGGCCGGCATCTTGGGTGAGCTTCTCTGCTCCCCTCTGGTTCCTCCTGGAGCCATATGTCAGTTTCAAGCAGTCTTTACTGGAGAAAGGTCCCTGTTCTAAAATGCCGATGTGAGGACACACTCCCCTGTGCGCCTGGTCTGCCCCGGCGGTGGGTTCCTGCTCCCCCTCTGGGCTTGGACTGCAGGCCAGAGGGGGTCTGGCGTGGGCGAACTTCCCCTGCTCACCTCTGGCTCCTGAGGAAGCCTTCTTTACTGAAGAAATGTCCCTGTTCTAAAATGGTGATGTGGGACACACTCCCTGCGCGTCCGGTCTCAGGCACACTCTTCTGCGCGCCTGGTCTGCCCCGGCTGTGGGTGCTCGCTCCCCCTGTGGGCTCAGACTACTGGTCGGAAGGGCCCCGTCGTGGGCTAACTCCCCAGCCACTGGCTCCTCCAGGAGCCTCTGCTGGCTTCAAGTCGCTAGGTGGCGCCAGAGATCTCTCCTAGAGCCCTTGGGGAGCTGATTTTCCACCCCGTGGGACAGGGAACAGAGCGGGAATGGTAGGGTAAACCTCAACGGCTTTGGGGTGCTGTGTCTGCCTTGTGCCCCACCATCGTGGGGAACCCACGCCCCTAATTTCATGCCCCGGGTCTCAGTTCCAAAGCCCTCAGTTCCAGGACGCGGGCTGTAGCCCAGTTCAGTGGCGCGGGAATGGCGCCTTTTGAATCCGGCTCCCGTGCCTGGGCGCCTGGTTTCTGCTCACTCAGTGAGGGCCTCCCGCGCGTTTGCTTTTCAACCGCACTGCTTTTCCGCAGGATCCCGATTCCGGTCTGCGCTGCTTTTCCGCGCAATCCCGATCCGTGTCTGCTTTTCCAGCGCGCCACTTTTCCCGCGCAATCCCAATCCTGATCCGCGTATGGTTTTCCAGCGCGCCGCTTTTCCGAGCAAGCTTACTGGGTGCCAGGGGCTATGTGCTGGTGCTGGCCTCCTCCTGGGCGGGGTATCTCTTTAATGGCGCTTGGAGCGCACCTCCGCGGCGGATCCTGCAGGATTCTCCACAGCTCCGTTCACGGGGTGTGGTGGCTGAAATAGTTCCTTTCCACTCACAGTCCCGCTTGCTGCGTAGTTTGTTCTTGTTGGCCTTTTAGTTTGTTGTTTTCCTCCTCTCTGCTGGTCGGAAAGTGCCGCCTCTGTGGGCGGGGGAGGGGAGCAGGGTTCTGCACTTTCCTCCCTTCTGGTCCTCTTTTATGGCCACTTTCTTCTTCGGGCAGTTTGCTGGAGTCGTCCGTTTATCTTCCGTGTCCCAGTTCTCACTGGGACCTGCCGCTTTTCCTCCCTATTAACTTTTTTTAATGGGAGATCTTACTCGCAGCGTCTCCTCGCCGCCATGTTGCTCCGCCTATCTCCTTCCAATTACTGGTTTTTTTTAACCTTAAGAACATTTGATTCTTAAGTTTGCTTAGTTATACCAACTGTCAATAAGAACTATACCCAAAATACTGTGAGATCCTTTCCTCCTTCAAGAACTGAAAGTGCCTGAGTCCACTGATCCACCTCACAGAGAGAAAGAGCAAATTCACAATAACTGAAGTTTTGTTACTTGAGTACTTCGGGATTAGTTCACTCACCAACAGTCTGAATGGCTCCGTGTGTTTCAGTTATCCATGCAGGCATATCTTAAGTATCGTTAGACATTGGGAAAATAAATATTGTGTTCATAAGGAAATCAGTGGACAATGAAGTGTCAAATGAATAACCTGCCAGTAATTCATGAAAGAAATTGGAACCATGAATAGTAATCACTGTTACTTGTCACATGGGTCTGTTACCTTTTGTTTGAGTTCCTTTCTGTTTACACTTTGTCCTAAGTAGTCTAGGAGTTTTCTGGTTACTTAATGTTTTGTAATTCTGAATTTTCTTGTTAATGAAGTTGTAAATGAAAAACTAACTTCAGAGAAAAGGTGATGATAAATTTGTTCAACCCCAGTGCTAGATGAAAAAGTCATGGTTTCTACCTTGAAGAGCTCACAGTCTGGTGACTGAGACCTATAATCATCTGATCACAAAAGCATTCCCCAGGTGCCTTTAAGTAATTTGTCTTTAAATATATGAAAGAAACAGAGTCTGAAGAAATTAGGAAAAGCTGCAGAGAGGAAGTAATGTTTGAACTGGGACTTGATGATTTAATACTTGATTTTCAGGCAGACAGACACAGGATAAGGAATGCATGCATGCAAGAAATAGGGGGAATAATATGAATAAGGAAAAGTCAGAATAAACAATTGGGGGTGCCTCCCTGATGGCACAAGGGGTTAAGTCTCAGCACTATGAAGCTATCAGCAGCCACTGCAGCACAACTTGGAATCTTGGCCTGGGCGCTAACCCATATGGCACAGCAGACCTCTCCTGTCTTGCCCGCTGCTCCCCTCATGTAGTGTATTTCAGTCGGTCTGCCTGTTCTGCTCCCCACTCTGTCTTCAGTGAATCCTCTCACCCTCTTCCTTCTCTCCCCGCCCCTGCACCTCTAGCCTACACCCCAGCTGTTGTATGCATAAATAAATAAATCTTAAAAAAAAAAAAAAGAAAGAAAGAAAAAGCAATTAGGTAGAAAATGAGTCTGTAGAAGGATTAGATTGGAACTAGATTGTGGAAGAGTTTGTGTGCCGTGATAAAAGAATTTAACCTTATCTTGTACCTAGAAGAAATTTAAGTGGGGTAGAGATGTTACCAAATTCTGTTTTTAGGAAAGTTTTTTTGTCAACATTGTAGAGAAATAGGAAAAATTTTTGGCAAGAGGATCATTTAAGAATTTGATACAGCAGTTCAAGTAAAATATGGTGTATGCCCGCACTAAGAGAGGAATAGTGGAGAAAGAAGAGGAATAAAGACTTGGGATAGATTATTTCTGAAGGGAGCAGAAATGGGAGCAGGTGGGGAGGGAGAAGGTGGTAAAGGATGTCAGAAGTTTCTGATTTCAACAACTGGCTGCATAGTGATTCCACTCATAGAGATTGGGACTAAATATACTTACAATAGAGAATAAATTTAGATTGGTTGGTATATTGATAGCCCTTCAGGATTCTAGGAGTGCATATCTCTGAGATAAAAAGCAAAGACATGTGTGCACCTCTAGAAGAGAAAGGTAAACAAGTGACCCATTTAGAATTGTTGAAGACACAATTAGAATCAATAGTTGACTCCATGGAAGTGGAAGGAGATCTCCCAGGAACAATGAAGAGTAAAATGAAAAGGAAGAGTGAGAAAGACAGAAAAACTAAATGTAGAGATTGCTGTCCTATAGAAAGCAGCAATGGTTTTTAGGAAATTTGAGTTTCCTAAAATTTGAGTTTTTAACTCTGGTCTGGTCATAAGCTGGACTCCTAGCCATGTGACTTCAGACTAACCACTTACTGCTCATTGTCTCTTCAGTTTAAAAGTGTGTGAAATAAAGAGGTTGGACTGGATCCTTTGGGACTGTTAAATTATTTGGTCTTCGTAATTGTGACTATTGCGAATATTAGTATTAATGTTTGAAGTTAGTAAAACCTTCTTCTCAATCATTCAGTTGACATTTTGTATCTCTCTTTTTAAAAATGGTGCTGTTAAAAGTATTAAAAGTATTCCAGAATTGTTCTTTGAGCTGCACCAAGAAAAATAAGAGAAATATTCTTAGAATATAAAGAAATATATTGGTTCCAAGTAATCCAGCTTTAATACTTTAATAAAGGAAAGATAGTTCATGTTAGTGTACTGCCTACTTAGAGTAACTCAAAGGCAAATGGAAGATGCTACCTCTTCCTATTTTTTGAAGCATCTTCTAGTGTATCTGTTTAGCACTTTTAAGTATGCAGATATTTTTTTCAAAGATCTCTTTTTTTGTCTGCATTTGAAAATTCCTCATAACAACAGTGACTTGGCACCAGCAGAATTTCTTAATTCAGGCAGAGTTGATTTTTGCTACTGGACAGTGCATACCCGGTATTTATTATCAACTATTGTACTTTTGGTGGAGTTTGGTTTATCCCCAGTGTAGTGAATGTAATCTCAGTTTAATTTGAACCAATAAGGTACATCCTGTCCTGAAACAAAAGTCATTGAGACTAAAATTCCATAAGAAGAAGGAACATAAAGAAGAGGAATTGTGCCCCAGAGACATGTTTGAGCTTTCTTGGTGTCCATAAGTGAAATCTTAACCACTTTATGTCCATACATTTTCTTTTTAGTATGTTCCTATTCACAGACACTGTGGTTAATGAACTTCCATATTCTGTAACTTTTGTTTATAGGAACAAGGAAAAGTTTTGATCACTTGATCTCAGACACAAAGGCTCCTAAAAGGCAAGAAATGGAATCAGGGATCACAACACCCCCCAAAATGAGGAGAGTAGCAGAAACTGATTATGAAATGGGTGAGAATCAAAGTTAATAATTGATCTAGATCATTGAAAATAAGGTGGGAGAGTACATTAAAGTCATATTTGCTTTCCAGCCATTTCTTACAATCTTTAGGATGAAATACAGAAAGATTTTCAATCTTATCAAATGGTAAGCTTTACAGTCCTTAAAATGACCATTATCCTAAAAACCTGTGTAAAAAAAATCAAATATATGATAAATAACATTGTAAGTAGCTAGCCAAAAAATCCATATAGGTCAGTAGTAATTCTTTATGGTGTTTATGTTGATATTTTAAGTCTCTATCAAAATGCTATTAAATTTTAACATTAAAATATGTTAGGTGAAGTAATATCCAGTGTGCATATTCAGTTAATACAGCTGATCATGTTACTCCATATCTTACTGCAGAAACTCAAAGGATTTCCTCATCACAACAGCATCCACATTTACGTAAAGTTTCTGTTTCTGAATCGAATGTTCTCTTGGATGAAGAAGTACTTACTGATCCGAAGATCCAAGCACTTCTTCTTACCGTTCTAGTAAGGTTTTTTTGCTTTTTTGAGGGTTTTTCCCCCCCCTTCAAGTTTTTATTCCAATTTACTCTTAGGAGGCCCTTAACTATTAAAACGTGGAAGAAACGCCATCTTCTGCTTCTTCCCAAAACAATTAACAATTTGGTTACAAAATAAAAATTTCTTTTTGTATGCTTTTTTTGCATCTTGGCAGGCTACACTGGTAAAATACACCACAGATGAGTTTGATCAACGAATTCTTTATGAATACTTAGCAGAAGCCAGCGTTGTTTTCCCCAAAGTTTTTCCTGTTGTGTAAGTATCTCCTTTTACTTTTCTTAATAATTAACTTCAGCATCTATCTTGAAGTCAAATGCTTTTTAAAACTTAGCAAAAGAATCAGTAGTGTTGGGCCTCCCTGGTGGCATAGGCAGTTGAGTGCAGCGCTGTGAAGCTATCTGCAGCCTCTTCAGTGCTGGTTCAATCCCCACTGGCCGCCGAGATACCCAAATGGCTGCGCAGACCTCTCCTGTCTCACCTGCTGCTCCCCTAAGCAGTGTATTTCAGTCAGTCTGCCTGTTCTGTTCCCCGCTCTGTGTCTGGTGAATTCTCTCACCCTCTTGCACATCTGACCTGTACCCCGGTTTTTGTATTAAAAAAAAAAAAAAGAATCCGTAGTGTTGATTGGTTATACAGAGGGGAATGAGATGGTGTGGTTAGAAACAATGGGCTTAATGGGGACTAAGCCTAGTTTGGGCCTATTAAGAAAAACATTTTTTTATTGTTGAATTTAAGTGTCTCATGATAAGCCTTGTTCCTTTCCTCACTTTGGAGTAAACTATTAGACTGCTGTATTTAAATCAGCATACCTATTTTGACTCGTTTTTCAGTAGAAATTTTGTATTTATCCATAACTGAGTTTAAAATAAAATTCATCTCCCAAGTAGGGCTAAAATCATAGTAGCTTCAAAGTGTTGAAATCTAAATGATCCAAAGAAACTTGGGAAATTTTATTCCTACTGTCTGCCTGCTATGTAGTGTCATTTCCTTATTTTTATTTAATTTCATACTAAAGTTTCAGAATTTTATGTAGTTGTTTCTTGTTTATTTTTATTAATGGTATATAGTTGCGCTAGAAATAGTTAATTTCCTCTTAAGTTTGAATTAGATGGTATATTCCACCTGCCCCCAAACTAATTTTGCCTTTCTTGTGTACTCACATTCAGCATGTATTAAGCTCTGTTAATATTAAATTTATATTCCATCCCCTGGATATATATCAACAGTCAGCAGAAAGAAAAGTCCTAAAGCATGCAGAGTGGCAAACAGAAGTCAACTTTGTCTTGAGCAGCAGTAAATCATACACAGTAAAATGTGGTTCTATGACAGTACCACAGAAGTAAAAGGCACTCATCACCCTTCATTTTTGTCATGTTTTCTGGGGGAATAATACGCTTTCCAAATATGTTTTCATTTAATATTCACTAAAATGCTTTTATTTTTTAGGCACAATTTGTTGGACTCTAAGATCAATACCCTGTTGTCATTGTGCCAAGATCCAAATTTGTTAAATCCAATTCATGGAATTGTGCAAAGTGTGGTGTACCATGAAGAATCCCCACCGCAGTACCAGACATCTTACCTGCAAAGTAAGTATATATATATATATATATATATATATATATATATATATATATATGGAGGAGGGTGGTTGATTATCTTGCTGACAAGTGCACAGTAGCAGAATGCACTAACTGCAGAATTCCTGGCAGGGCTGGGTTTGCTCATGCTTCAGTCATCATATGCCATCTTTTGACTTTTAATTGTGTGTTCAATACCATAATTGGTTGATGCCTTTTATAAAAATTAAACAATTATACTGAGTATATTCAAGTGAGCTTTAATTTACTTTGACACTCTTCTGAAAAATATTTTCAATGTGCATTTTCTATATCATCAACTACATAACTTTTTAAATTTCTGTTCGATTAAAAGAGTCATGCTGGAGCCTCCCTGGTGGCGCAGGCGGTTAAGCACAGTGCTGTGAAGCTGTCCGCAGCCTCTGCAGTGCTGCAGACCTCTCCTATCTCGCCCACTGCTCCCCTCAGCAGTGTATTTCAGTCAGTCTGCCTGTTGTTCTGTTCCTTGCTCTATCTTTGGTGAATTCTCTCACCCTCCCACACATCTGACCTGTACTCCAGTTCTTGTATGTATAAATAAATAAATAAATAAACAAACAAACAAACAAACAAATAAATAAATCTTTGAAAAAAGAAAGAGTCATGCTTATTCTAAGAGTAACATTTGTTTTGTTGCAGGTTTTGGTTTTAATGGCTTGTGGCGATTTGCAGGACCTTTTTCAAAGGTAAGATATATTTTTCTCTATTGTTTGAAAGTTTAGTCATATGAATGTGCTTTAAGAACATACAATATGCTATGTAGTGTCATTTTCCTTTCCATCTGAAAGATGATTTGTAAGAAACATTTATTTTATTAAAAGTTTTCCACCTCAAGATTCTTTCCAAGAGGCAGCACCTTTAATTTGTTTATGTTTTAATTTTTACCAAAAACAACACAATTCATTTTATATTTCAGAAGGGTGTGATAAACAAATGTAAACTTTTCTGCCCTCTGTCCCTGATGTATCTGGTGATCTTAATGCACACACTGAAGTATCTTGTGACTAGGAAAGAGCATTACTTATAGTTAAACTCTACCACACAAAAGCCGTTGTCCTTCCAACCTATTGGATTAAATTTATTCTTCCCTGAATATGTCCTCATTTTCCTTTTCAGTTCTTTGATTAGCATTAGTTGTATATAGTGCTACATAAATGTGTATTTTATTATTTTCTCTGTATATGGTCTCTCTCCAAATTGATAGAGGTTCCTTGAAGGCAGGACTTCTATTTCTCCCCCTCTTTAGTCCTCCTGACCCCCAGTTCCTAGTGCAGTGTTCTGGATACAAGGGGTACTAAATCAATGCAACTTACCTAAACCTTGTTCTAATTTTAAGAATTGGGTATTTAGTTTGTTATTTTGTTTCATTATTTCTGAGTATCTCTTGATATGCAAAGGCTATCATTTTAAAAATGAACCTGAAATAAGTGTATCATATGGGAATTGTTAGGTTGATTGCCAGTAACCCTCTGGGCCCTTCACAGTGTTTATTAGTTGAAACTCTAAATGACAACTAAACTGATGATGCTCATTTTTCTGTCTTGGAAATTTGACTACACATCATTCCTGATGATTGTATTGTCTTAGGAATTCAGTCTTTTTGCATGACTCCCAGTAATTGCAAGTTCACGGGAAGCTATAAGTGCAAGCTGAATAAAATTCCCAGTTGTAGGTCCTATAATAGTCTATAAATATTACTCCTCCACCATCGCCCATTTTGAAATGATCTATAATACAAAGGAAGAAAAATAGTAAATTATGCCCAAAACAAAAATTGAGTTAATATTTTTTGGCTTCAAAGGGGATTTACAAAAAAAAGAAAGAATGGAGCTAAAATAATTTCCTATTTTCCATTACAGCAAACACAAATCCCAGACTATGCTGAGCTTATTGTTAAGTTTCTTGATGCCTTGATTGACACGTATTTGCCTGGAATTGATGAAGAAACCAGTGAGGAGTCCCTCCTGACACCCACATCTCCTTATCCTCCTGCAGTGCAGAGCCAGCTTAGTATTACTGCTAACCTTAACCTTTCTAATTCCATGACCTCACTTGCAACTTCCCAGCATTCCCCAGGTCAGTAAATGTAATCTTTATATAAATTTGAGCAATAATAGTAATATACCAACATTAGGACTCCCTTGTTATCAGTTCATAGCAGATTTTACTCCTTTTTATCATGAAATTCATCTTACATTTCTCCTTTACCTTTAGCTAACTTGAATTGTGTTACTCTACAGAGCTTTCTACCATCGAACAGTTTTATGTAGATATAGACAGTGAAGTATTTAGTGTGTTCACATGAACATTGTGTTCTCAAGTTGATAGTCTTTAGAATTTGGGCAGGAAGAGCACCCTAAGGTACATTATCCTTGTAAGTGAACAGAATTACAATTCCCTTACTAGTTATACTAACCTTCCCTTAAGGGCTTCTGTGTCTCTGACAGTAGTATACTGTATCCAAAAATAGGCAAACTATAGTATTATCCCACTTCCCTGCAGGTTGAGGAACAATTCAACCATCCACAGACCAACCTGAAAATCTAGCAGTCATTAAACAACCAGACAAGAAAAGTCATCTCAAGAAAATAATATCTTTGAAAGCCCTTAAGCATATTACTTACTGTGCAATCACTATTAGGTCCAAATGAGAAAAGTTTACTAATGCAACATGCTATTAAGACATAGATATACTGAGAAATAGTAGCTAATAGCTCAGTGGGGCTGAAATAAACAAGATGACAAAAATGGTAGACCTACAGAACTCTGCGCTCATTCACTCTCTCAGTGAAGGCTTTTATACCACTCTGGTCAATCCTAGAAGTGTTATTCATTACAAAACTAATGCTGTGTGTGTGATGATGACAGTGGGTAACAAAGATCATGTTTTCTATTCAGAAAAGTATCGTTCTAAAATGGTTAAAATGAAAAAGAGTTGTATGCATAAAGTTCCATTATCTGAAAAGTTTATGTATGAAACACCTTGTTTTGTAAGGAAAAGTTCTTGTGCATAGTTTCTTAAATGTTAGCATGAATTTTCTTTTTAAAAAGCCAAATGATAATATTATAATCATTTTGTGATATGCAAGATCATAAATGAAATCCCCAGTTTATAATTCAGTTTTGTGTGAACATTTAAAATATATGGTTTTGAAGGTTCTGAAGAATTTGGCAAGTATAATATCCAATTCATATTATAAACCATTATATTAAATGACTATTCATCTATTAAGCTTTGGTCAACAACAAACTTCTTTCAAGAGAGGAAACTAATTCTCTCATTCAGCATTTACTTATCCATCACCTTACGATGCCTGGTCAAGTTCATCCTTCCTACCCATCCCCAAGAAATAAGCCTGGTCACCTTTTTTCAATTATAACCAAGTTCATTTGACCTCTGTCACTTATTCCTTAGGACAGTGTTTCTGCAAGTGTGGTCCCAGACCAGCAACATCAGCATCATTTGAGAGTTTGTTAGAAATGAAGATGCTGGAGTTCCACCCCAGACCTCCTAAACAGGAAACTCCAAGAGTGGGAGGCAGCCTACAAGCCTACAATCTGTTTTAATAAACACTCCAGGTGGTTTTTAAGCACACGAAGAGTTTGAGAATACTGCCCTAGAATATGCCTGTGCTCTTGCTCCAGGGCAGAGCTTAAACTTTACTTTGTTCTAGATATTGCAGCCACTGAATTCTTTCTCCCCCCCACCAAAAAATAATTGTTAGCACTAATTTGGTTTTAAGTTCGCAATATTATGTGTAATAGAGATTCTGAGGTTTAGAAGAACTAAGTTAATTGTTTTACCATACAGTTCTTGTCTAGAACCAATGCCAGTGGTTGGTTACCGGTCCATATTGCAATATCAAAACATTTGCTGCGTTCCATGTTTACCCATCTTTCTATCATCTGTCTTCTTTCCCTTCTGCTTCCCCTTTCCTTTCATCTATCTGTTTATTTTGATCCCATTACTTCCTGCCTTACTTTAAGTCTACAAGTCCTTTTCTTTTGTAGACCTCTCTGTTTTCCAGGTTAGGTATTGTTTATAAGGCCAGCCACTAAAAGTTGATCACAATTAGAAAATAACTATTCTGTATATATTCATCCTATTAAAGTTTGATTCATTTTGACCAAACTTTTGTCTCTTCGTCTGCTGAAGTGGTATTAAACTTGTCCAAATGATTAGTTGTTTCTACATTGACTTTTCTTTACCCAGGGATCGTTAGAGGGTTTTCTACCCATTGTTGCACACTAATGGAAACAGTAGTCAGGTTGAGGCTAAAGGTATGAGTACAGGTTCCCCCCGCTAGTTGCCTAATTGTTTATGTCCTTGTTGGTTGGACATTGGCTATACAATTTGCTTAGAAAAGTACCCTACTCTACAGCCTCTTATTTAAAATTGTAAAAACTGGAGAATAACAAGTATGGTTTTAGGTTCCATTTTTAAATCAATCAGAACCACCTCCAGTAGCTCTCCAAAGATGGCTGCCTGAGTAGACAACTATACCCTGGCTGTTCTCAAAGAAACTGAAGCTTTAAATGTAATAGAATGAGCTAAGCAGAATCACTGCACTGTGTTCAGCATTTCCTATCTCTAAACTGTAAAATGTGTGTCCTTTGGTTTGCCAGATAACTATGTTTTTAGAGAAAGGATTTCTTTTTCAACGGTAACTTTACTCTTCCACAATACCCATTTGTATCTGCATTGTAGACTCATCTCCACTATGTACCTAGTTACTGTGATTTTGTTATTAGCTTATGAAATACCTCCTATAAGAGGTAATAGTTTGTAATTAGGTGTACTGCTTTTTATCTTTAGTTTCATATAATCTTATATCCTTATCTCTTCGTTCTTTATGGAACCTAGTTTGCTGATATCAAAGATCTAAAAGAAGTGATGACTCTTATCCTAACTTAGTCTCACATTTCAACTTTGCTATTTAGTTGGCCATACACCAAAAAATTTCCCTAGCTCCACTCACATGAGTAGGTCACCAGCAGAAATATTTAAAGAAGCTCTGCATCACTCCTTGAAATGAAGCATAAATTGACTTGCCATCAAATTACCCAACATCACCCTGCCCCCAGTTTACTAAGTATTAAAAGAAGGTGAAAGTTATGCCGTCCCATGTCAAAAGGCAAAAGTTGCTGATCTGCACATTATTGAACCCTATGCTGCAACTTCCACATTAATGAAGACTGCTTTCTAGGTCTTGGTGCTTAGCAAGATTGACTGCTAAGCTGTGTTTTCTTTTGATCTCCAACGTTCTTTGCTGTCAAATCAGATAAGATACTCATCAACTTTCCCTCTTCCCCCACCCAAGTATTAAATCATACTTAAATAAAAATTCTGATGATAATTCATCACTCATAAGCTTTTTTTTTAATTTATTTTTCCTAAGCTTTTGAAGTGGGGTGATCAGTTACATAAAGCAATTGTCTCTGAAAATGCATTCTTTTAAACAAATTATCATAGCTTACTTATCTATCCCGGCACAGGGGGAATTGTTTTATAAGTCTATTTCAGATACTTAAGTCACTGGCTTCTGAATCCCTCCCTCATAGAGATTGCACTTTAGTATCAGCGGAGCCAGAGCATTCTACTCAGACAGAACTCAGTGCATATAATGTGTCACCTGTGGCCCTGTGAGCCATAGGGACTTTTGTCTCCCCAAATTCCCCAAAGAGAAACTTCAGGATAGCACTTACTATATATAGAAGACTATTTCAAATTTAATATTATGATCCATTACTAGTATAGCTGAGCTGAACATGAATTGAAAACCATAATTAAAGCTAGAAAATAAAAGCATCTACCTAAAAATGATATATCTGGGACTATCTCTTGTTTAAGACTAAGCCATGAGCGGTTTTCTTAGGTGATGAGCAGAGAAACCTTGTATGTGTGAGAGAGAGCCTTTTTTAAAGCCTTATTTTGAATGTCTTATAATATTTCAAGTATTCATTTCAAGTGCAGTGACCCTATGATGTCTTTCGATACTGAAGAGCAGGTATATTGGAAATAAAAATACAAACGGAATTATATGCACTTAGAACTCATTAAAATTCATTTCCAATGTATTAAATTGTACACTCTACCAAGATCTCCTAATATTTTTTACCGTGATTCAGTAAACATTCGAGCACCTATTTTGTAATGTCCGTTAGGCTCTGGGACGTTTAAAGATGAAAAAGACCCTGGTTACCAAAGACCTGACAGTTTTTGCCTATGGATCTCACTTTTGAGCTACAGTTGTTATTTCCATGTAGTCCATATTGTTTAACAGATTTTACATGTGCTACACCACTCTGTAGAAAATAACCAAATTCTGAATATTCTGTGGGTTTTTATTGTTTGCTATATGTAAGGAATTCTGTTTGACCCATTGTTTTATCCAAAGAAGTAAGGGAGCCGTTAGGACATGATACCTGCCCTCAACTAGATTTCAGAATAGTAAGTCATAAAATGTGTATAGATAACTGTTCAGACCTCTTCTGTAGTACTTGTCATGTTGTACCTTAAGTATAAAGTATTCTGATAGTTCTGGAAAAATCCGGTATGAAAAAGGTTTTATAACTTTTTGGCTGAAAAAACGAGGTGTAAGTTAGTTGTTTTGTTTTGGTTTTTTTTGTTTTTTTTTTTTTTAACAAAACTGACTTGTGATTTATTGTGTATGGTTTTAGTAGGAAAAACCTTCTATTTTTTTTTCCTTTGATTTTTTTCTTTATTTTACCATTAGTATTGGAGCATGATGTTTACTTTTTTTTTTTTAGAGCTAAAACCTAATTATTTGAAATTTATTTTAAATTCATTTCTTCCACTTTCTTTTGAGACAGTGTCCAAGCTTGTCAGTTATTCAGTCACTTTGCTTCTGTAATACAGACCTTTCTCCTGGGAAGCTGGGTAGATCAACTAGGAATTATAAGCATTCCTTAACCAAGAGTTCTGACAGCTATGTGCATAGAGTTCATCAGAACCATTTCTCTAAATACAGACTTAGCTCTGAGTCAGTAACATTCCCAATACGCTTACTACCATGTTTAATAAGAGAACTCTTAGAGGAAATCTCAAGGCCTCTATTTTGTGATTACTTAAAATCTCTGAAACAATTTTGATATTTTAGGAAGGTGCTTTTGGTATTACTATTATTTGCATTTTCCTGATTTATTTTCCTTCTTTGTTTTTGTTATTACTCTGTACTTAAGAGAAAAAAATAATTTTAAACTAAGCAATTGCTTAGTATAATCTCTGCTAGCTTTTCATCTCATTTTTTAGTTTCATTTTTGACTTAAACTAAAATTCTTAATTCTGATAAAGGTGGTAAAAAACACATCTATCTGTACAGTTGTAAATTCTACCATTTATTTATAGATCATAACATTAGAAACGTAATTATCTGAATTCAGTTTCCATCTGAAAACCAGGGAACATAACTATTATCCAGTGTCTAATCATATTTCACTCTTTTTGAAAATCTTATGGACATGACTCACTTTTATGTTTTCTTCCATTCTCTCTGTGAAGCTTCTCTGCCTTGCTCTAAATCAGCAGTTTTCATGCAGCTGTTCCCTCATCAAGGTACTCTTTACTTTAGTCATCATTGCACGAAATATTGCTTACCCTCTGCTCATCCTGGGCACATGGCATGAGACGTCATTCACCAGCCCCGTCAACATAGTCTGTCATAAGCACTGAGCAGTTTGTCCAGCACTGCTTTAAGGTCTGGGTGTGCCAGCACTGCAGGGCTGTCCTGTGTCAGTTAGGGAACTGCTTATCCTCCCCCTGAACACTGAAAATGTGCCCCAGTTCTAGACTAACACAGGCTAGTTAACAAGAGACTCCAAGGACAGTTAATAGATATAGGAGGGCTTGTGACTTGAGGAAAGTTTTTAGCTTAGAAAAGATTTGTTCTCCCAAATATAAAGTTAACCTTAACAATCCCTTAGAAATTGAAACTGTTTATCACCTGTGTATGGTTTTTCTTTTTTTAAAAGAAAAGGAATGTGGTCATTGGTAAGGAATGAAAAGAAAAAAAGATGATACACTTATGTCCAGTCTATAAAAGAAGTCTTTTCTTTCTTTGATTCTCCTATAACTTTTTTACAAAGACCAAACCTTAACAAAAAAAGTAGTATTCATAATTGATTAAAGGTAACTAAAATATTATTTGAATCCTCATAGTTATTTCATAGATCTAGCTCAAAATACAAATATTTATATATATATTTAATGCAGTTCTATGAATTTATTTACTATTGCATAAGAACATGCCATGATTATGATTTCTTCTAATATTTATATTTTGTGCTTATTAGGTTTACAAATTTTACAAATTCTAGTACATAATTTAAGTCCTTTGCCTTTGTTCTAAAACTCCTTTCAGTACATCACTTAGTCTTTTTTATTTCAGGCATTAGGACCATCTTAATTTATATAGTCATTATTTTCTCTATGTGCAGAAAGTTTTCACATAGATTATCTTATCTGATTCTTCTAACAACCCTTTGAAATAGGCAAGTGTACTAATATCCTTAATTGCCAGTTTAAGAACTAGAACCAAGTAAAAGTTCTGGTCCAACCAAGGCTCAAACCTGGATCTTCTGACGTGTTTGCTCTCTCATACATATAAGAGTTTTCTGACAGTTTTGCCATATTGTAGATGTAATGAACAAAACAATGCAGAGTCACGTAACCTGCTAGTACTGTGCAGATGCTGGGAGATATAGTCTTTCATTTTTGTTGTGTAACTTCTCATAGTTTCACTCATTTTTTTCTCAGTTTCTCAAGAACCAAATAGGAAACAATCTTTTAATTATTTCATGAAAATATTAGGTTCCAATTTGGAAAGACGTTTTGATGTTTAAAAAAAGAGATTTCTAAAGATTATAATTTGTCAGATTGAATTGTTGTCCCTAGTTGTCAAACCCTGATACCTGCCTTCAAGGAACTCACATTTACGCCGAAGAGAAGGACATAGAACTCCAAGTAACTGTAAATGTAATCTCAGAATTATTTTCCCCATTTACTCAGTTCACTAAATTTGGAAAATAGTACCTTTTATTTTAGGTTTTTTATCTTTATCTAAAACCACCACAGTTCATTGACACATAATGCTTACTAATACACTGCTGAAGAGAATTTCCAGCTTTTTCTGCCCTGCATGTTTGTAACTGGCTGCATGTTTGAGCACAGCTTATCTGTGGGGGAATTTGAAAGGCAAATGAAAACCATGGAAGTGTTCACCTTTATTTCTTTGGGGCAGTGGCCTCTGGTTTTCTGTCACCTAGTGGGTTTTGCTTTTCTGCTCACTGTGGCTCAAAAGACAGAACCTGTGCTTAGGGACAAGAGAGAGACCAGAATACAAAGCCTCATAAGGGCCTTGATGGAAAGGAGTGCAATACCCAGGTCTACTCACTAATTTAAAATACAGCACATTCTAATACAGAATGGTTCTGTCTCCATTTAAGCTGTCTGGCTGATAATCTGAGAGTTTGTCCTGTAGAATATTGAAACCATAATCCTTTACCAGCTTCTAGGGAGGTTTCTAGATTGAATTTTACAAGGTAAAAAGAAAGGACACTGCCAAAATTCTCAAAAGTGAGAATTCTGCTTAGAAACCTAAATGCTTAGAACCAAGATACTCTGATCATGGCTTCATACTAACTTGGCTTTTACAAGATGCTGGAGAGCGAGAGGGAGGGAGGGAGGGAGGGAGGGAGGGAGGGAGGGAGGGAGGGAGGGAGGGAGGGAGGGAGGGAGGGAGGGAAAGAGAGAAACTGTGTCTGTGTCTCTGTGTCTCTGTGTGTTTGCATTTTTAAGACTCCCCTCTAAGATTGTATGTCATTTTCTCCTTTGATCCTTAAAACATCTTTCTATGAGGTTGCATTTAGGAATCTGTCATGCCACGATGACCCGTTACTTATAGAGTTGGGTTACTAAGTAGGAAATACATACAAAAACAAGAATTGAATTGACTTGAAAATTAATTTTGAGAGTTGAAGTGGGTCATTAGTATCTCACATAGCATTGAATTTTTGGGTTATGAGAGACCATGCTCAGTAATATTTTAACATTTTCAATTAAAAGAACAAATGCTCATTAAGGAAAAAATTAGGATTTTAAGAAAAATAGGGGGCAATCACCCACAGTCCCACTGCTGTAGGACAATTACTGCCTGTTACAATTTGGATGCATTTCTTTTCGTAGTGTGTGTACACCTTTATAGCCTGCATTTTTCCCCTAATGCTTAACAGGAGAGAAATAGGCTTTTTAATTTTTATTTGGAGGTATGAAGGTTATTTTTGTTTAACAAAGCAAAATTAAATATTCTTAGTAGTTCTTCAGAGAGACCTTCACCCTGGTGACATAATCCATTGACTACAATTACCTAAGAATACCACTGAGCCAGGCTCTTGTCCTCAGATGGGAGCCTTGAAATGAATGTCACCTCAGAATGTCACCTTGCAATGAAATGAATGCTTCCCCCCACAGTGAGTCATGGTCCAGAGCTGGGAGGCTCTACCAAAAGTTTGAAAGCACAAGAAAGTGCTCCAAGGTGGTAGGTTGCTGACAGAGCTACAAACCCTCAAGTGCCCCTCCTGATGGCCATCTACAATTTGTCTCTGTTTAAAGCCCTAGTTTTGCCTGAATATTATTTCCAGTTAAGAAAATCAGGAAGATAAAGAGCTATTAAACTTGAACTTGAAGGTCACATGCAAATTTAAGGAAATGGGAGGTCAGATACCTGACAAGTTCCTGGTAATTTTTGATAGAGGAAGCAAAAAAAATTTTTTTTTATTTTTCCACTAGAAATATGGCACCACTCCCCAGAGATCAGGGATTACATGTTTTTGGCTCTGAATTATAAGCCATCACTAAAAATGGGACCATCCAGTTTCACCAATATTGATTGAAAAAGACATCAACTAGATCTTAGAGAAAAACAAAAGTGAATCATCTTTGTCCCTCTAAGGTCTTTTACTCCAGAAGAGGAAGGCAGATGTATATACAAATTGTGATAGTATATACAAAATGTAATAAATATAAAGCAGCCAAGAGAAAAGAAGGTCATTTTGTCTGGCAAGAGAAGAATGCATCACAAAGGAAATAGAAATGGGAAAAATTGTAAAGAGAATTTTATAATGATAGGCAAGGCATGAAAAAACTATAAACATCTCAGTTCACGGTATACTCAGGATTTCACGAGCAGCCGTCTTTCAGTTTTGTTATTTTTTTATTTTTTTTTAAAGATTTATTTATGCATACAAGAGCTGGGGCACAGGCCAGAGATGCAGGGGGAGGGGTGAGTTGATCCACCAGAGACAGAGTGGGGAGCAGAACAGGCAGACTGACCAAAATACACTGCTGAGGGGAGCAGTGGGCAAGACAGGAGAGGTCTGCCTCGCTATGTGGATTTCTCCGTGGCCAGCCGGGGATCAAACTCGTGCTTCAGAGGCTGTGAATTGCTTCATAGTGCGGTGCTTAACCCCTTGCACCACCAGGGAGGCCCCAGTTTTGTTATTTTTTAAAATAACTGGAGAAGATGCAAATAAATATGTGGAGGAAATAAAAATTACCCAGAATTTTGTTATCCAGAGAAAAGTTTTATGACTGTTGTGATGTCTTTTCTTCCTACATAGGGACCAAATTGGAACTGAACAGATTTGAGATATGGGTTCTCTAAGCTTGGCTCCTGGGGAGGTGTTGCTAACATTTTTAACTCCATTCACACTCCTGGGCCTGTGCTCTTTTTCATTTAAAAAAAAATACTGACAAATGGGCATTGTTTCTTTGATAAGTCCATAACGGCAAACCTGTTGAGCTTATATAAATCAGGCCATGCATATTTAGAGGCTTTATACCTTGAATTTAATTCAGTGCTGAATTCAAATGCAGGATACGCGACTCCAAGAAAGAAGAATCCATTTCCTGTTCATGAGCAAACAATTGATGAGTGGGTCTATGTACACTTTCTGTGACATACTTTTTGACTTGAAATGTTACATTTTGTAACATTCAAAGACGGAGGTCTTTCCATTCTCAAATTTAATATTTATTTAAAAATTCAGATAGTACAGCTAAGAATGTTTTCCCAGCCTTTTTTTTTTCCCCTGTCTGTGAGGTTTCTTTTTCCTTCCTCCAAAATTATGGTCTTTATGTATCAGTAAATATCAATTCAGTATTTTCAATTTTGATTAAAATGCTCTCTAGTTCTTTGCTCTCCCACTAGTCATTATACCAAAAGTGGGTAGTCTGTCTAATTATGTTAGTAAATTTTATTAAAATGTAATGGAAAGGTACACAAGTCGTAAGTGTGTAATGTGAACATTCAAGTAAATACACTTGAAAATCCAACATCCAGATCAAAAAAGCCACGTTATGCCCCGTTGTGGTCACTGCCTCCCCAGGGGTAACCACTGTTCTGTTTCCTGTCTCATCTTTTATGTTCACTAAGCTGATGGATAAAAACAATGTCTTGTTTTTGCTTTTTTATGAAGTTACTGCTTAGACTATTTGTAAAATTCATCGTAAGACTCAGTTTTGGAAGGTTTACTCTCCTTCATGAGAGAAATAAATGGAATCTGTTCAAAGTGCAGAATGACTTGCCATATTTGAAAAGGTCAAAGCAAATACCCTACACTGTGACCTTTGTGATACATTATTTTCTCAATAAATATTTGAGCACTGATTTAAATTTTTTTTAAAGGCATCTGCCTTTCTTTAAAATGACAGATTTCATTACCTTCTGCAACTGGAGAACATTGTGTAGAACACCATTAAGGATATGTAACTAGCAGCTGACCTCTGCTGGAAGCTTCTGGTATGATTTGGAGGAAGGAGTTCTAGTTTTTCTTGGTGACTGCTAGCCTAGCATTCAGCTCAAGCCTGCCTGTCTGTAGCTTTTCTTTGCAATTTCTTGGGGTTTTTTGGCTGTGATAGCAAATTTTCCTTAACAAATGTAAGGTTTTTCTGTGTGACTAAGTCTTTGTAAACATTCTCACAGTTGACTGCTAAAATGAAACATTCAAAAACAGTTGTATCTCCTATACAATTCATGAGATTCAATCCTGGAGCTTCACCCCAGAGGAAAGGGATGACTGACTGCTCTCTCTCTCTCTCCAGGAATCGACAAGGAGAACGTTGAACTCTCCCCCACCACTGGGCACTGTAACAGTGGACGAACTCGCCATGGATCCGCAAGCCAAGTGCAGAAACAAAGAAGTGCTGGCAGTTTCAAACGTAATAGCATTAAGAAGATCGTGTGAAGCTTTCTTTCTTCCCTTTTTCAAACAGACTTGACTTTACACGGGCTCTTCACTAGTGACCCCTTCACCACCGTGCTGTGATGCTGCACTTCCTGTTTTACAATGAGCCCATCCAGTCTGCCATGTTGCCAGATGATCAAATCTTGGAAGCATTGCCTAAACTTAATGCTGCTTTTTCTTTAACGTTTTTTTCCTTCTGTTTTTGGCGTGTGTCTGGTTTAAGCAAGTGTTCAAAACAACTGCAAAGACAGTGGGAGATCCAGACACTTGAACTGAGAACATCCTGATTGTGAGCAAGAGGATGAATTCTTGAATCCTGCTACTACTGGCCAGCTATGAAAGCCATTTGCACAGAGCTCTGCCTTCTATGTTTTCCCCTTCATCATACAAAGTAAAGTGTTAGTCTTATTTACACACTTTTCAAGGTAGAAGTTTATGGGAAAAATAATACTATAATCCCAGTATGTTTAATCTGACTTTTAGCTGTGTACTTTTTTTACCTTACAAAACTGAAGGAATGATGGAGGTCAAGCCTCAGTGACTTCATACCATAAAGCCACAGGCAAGGTACTTTGTGGGGGGGTGGGGGTGGAGGGACTTAGTATTTTTTAGTGGGTTCTTAAATACTAACACTTGAGTGTTAGCAATAATTACAGGAAAATAAGCATAACCACGTTTTAGCTTAACATTACCAAATTAAAGCTATGGGTTCTGAGGCCTTATCCAAACTAGTTTATTTTTCTCCAGTTGATTATCTTTTGTTCTTTAAATATGCTAAAAGTTGTTGTTTTTTGTATGCCAAAACTATACTAAGTATAGTAACTGTACATTTTTCTCCTCCTCCTCCTTTCTCCTAAATAATTCTGAGCAGGGTAATCCATGAACAATATGTTGAAAATTGTTCCTAGAAGGTAATTTTCATAGATATTTGCATTAGCTCCATAGCAAAATTAATGGTACGTGATTTTAGAGTAGCTGATGCTTTTATTTTGTTTAATAATTACCCCAACAATATAGAGTATGGTATATATTATCAGGAATTTCTTTGACAAAATGATTCTTAAATGTCTTTAATCTTCTCCCTCCCCTCCAAAAAAATCAGGTTTCTCTTTAACAAGACATTTAGATTCTATTTGATAGAATTGCATGTGATCACTGTGAAAAGCCTGGTCAGCCTACATTAGTGGGACAACAGGGGACCTGAGGGCTGTTGTTCCACTGAGGTGTGGGTTCTCGTGGCCTTGGAATTTCCAGAATAATGCAGATTCATTTTCTTGTGGTACCTGAAGTGTGTAAAATAATTTGACTTCAATGAGCATATTAGTATCTGGGTGTTCCGATTAAGAACTAAACCATATTTATTGCAAAAAGAGCCCCCTACTCCCAAGTTCCCTTTATGTGTTAAAATGTAACAGCTTTGGAAGGGGAAAAGAAACTGAGGGGAGGGAAAGTTTCCTATAGTGCTATTTTATGAGTGGATTTCAGTAAATTAAATTCCACAGCTAAATCAATAAATAATGGTACTTTTAAGTGTTCTGATTTTAATAATATAACACATTTCACATTTACCCACACAATAACAATGTAATATGTTAATGTAAATAAAATTGCTTTTGATATTCAGAAATAACAAGAATTTAATTTTGTTAATTTGTTTACAGTCTTGGGAAAAGAACCGTTTGCCAAAATAAAAGGAAAAGAAATTCTTAGTATAATAATTATTTTGACATAGAATTGTTGGAAAATATTGAAAACGGGTGCAATTCACTACACTTTTGTTTATAACTATTGTAGGAGCTGCACTAAAATGGAATGTTTGACAACAGAACAACTGAGACTATACAGAAGCTAAGACTCAAGCTGAGTTTAGAAATAGATCGTTAACAGCCAGTGCCAAGGACGCCAAGCTACCCTTCAGGTCTTGGTTCTCACGCAACTCTGTGCTTCTGGTATAGATATCACAACTACTTGGCTTCTGGAATAAAAAGCAGTTGTAACCCTGTAAATCATTTTGGTTCGACCTTTTTCTTCTTTGTTGGATAGTTTGGTACATACAACATTGGGTGTTGTTATGCTACTTTGCTTTTCCCATCAAAGTAGAGAAACTTCGAAAGGTTTACTGTTTAAAATGTGTATCTTTCCATACAGAAGTTTTCCAAGGTATGATATTTCTTATTATCTCCCTCCAGTGTAATGAACTCACTTGAAGTACCTCATGAAACGATCAGCGTTGCACAAATCAAAATTGAGCCTTCTTTGAACGCAAAAATAATTTTGACCAGTGCACCCTGGGAATTTGAAAACTTACTAAGATTTCAAATTTACCTTGTTTAAAGAACTGATTTTGAGGAAAATCTCACTTTCCAAGTAACTAAAATGAACATGAGTTAAGCATACTCTCCAGTGTGCTTTGCTTGAGAAAACACTTTTTTAAGCCTCAAAACTGTAATCTACACAAGAAATTTTGAAGTTCAGAGCAAGTTGCCCATTTTGTGTAATTTGAAAGGTCACTCTAAGTCATTCTAAGGCCATTCTAGGTAGGTAGGTATTTTCCCATGACTTTTTAAAGAGGAAAATGGTAACTCACCATCTTTTCCTATTTAATTTACCCACGTTACCAGTGTTCCCGTCCCAGGACATGCCCTTGTTTGCCAACACTGCAAGGCAGTTCACTAGCTTTGGGGGACCTGGTGAGTGCCCTGTCCTTTACCCACTTAACACCTCTTCATTACCAAATGTTGGCTCTGAGGGTCCTGAGCCTGGCACCAAGGATGCCACAGCGACTGTCAGCTTCTACCCCCACCGGTGGATGTGCAGGGGCAGACTGAATATAAGCCAGCAACCCTTCCTGTTTCATGGGTTTTAGGGTTTTTCAATTTTGTTTCAGCTTTTTTGTTTTTACATTCCCCACCCACCCCCCAATAATGAGGCATGTCTTATTCAATGTTATGCAATGGACTTATACAAAAATTCACTCCTAGTGTCAGCCACACAATTTTTTTTAATGCAGTATATTCACCTGTAAATAGTTTGTGTAAAATTTGACAGAAAAGTATATTTACTACACTGTAAATACATGTGATGATATATTGTATTATTTTGCTTTTTTGTAAAGCAGTTAGTTGCTGTACATGGATAACAAACAAAAATTTGATTATTCTCGTGTTAGTATTGTTAACTTCTTCCTGCGACTGCGTTACATCATTTAAAGAAAATGTTATGTATTGTAAACTTACATTGTATATGATACCTTCCTGTCCTTTCCATGAAGGCCTACACTTTGCAGTTCCCTTGTCTGCAACCTTGTTAATATTGTAAGCAGTTGTAAGCCAGCTGGAGAAACCTTGCCCGACAGACCAAGCTCTATCAATAGAGGGGGAATTGTAGAGATCCATTTCAGACCATTGTTGTTCCCGCCCTATTTTCCTCCCTGTGTATGTACCTCACCCCCTCCCTTTTTTTTAAGTAAAATGTAAATTCAATCTGCTCTAAGATGTGGAGAGTTATTTGATTTCTTCACATGCATCAAGGTCTATTTTCTCATTTCCTCCCACTCCCCCCTGAAGTTTTGAAACTTTGAGACCTCTTCTTTTCCTTTGAGGATGCCTTTGGCTCTTCTCTACTCCCACCCCACCACTGGAAAGACCTCTCTATTTCCAGAACCTCTCTAAACTAAAAAGAATTTGGGCGAAATGTGTAGGGGAGGAAAAAGTTATCCTCAGCTCTCTTAGGGTCCCTGGCTAGGTCTAAAAACTAAACTTAAAAAGGTGAACAGGATTATAAAGATTAACATGTTTTATGTGATACAGGAATCTTTGTAAGGTAATGAAGACAAGAAGCAATTAATCGTGACCGGTTTTATGCTGGGCTTGATGAAGAGTGAGCAGTCTACAGAAATACGACAGGTCAGAGAGTACGGGGGAAGTGTAGTCAACTGGGTGACACTGAGCAAGGCCTGTTCCGACTGTTCTGGGTTGCCTCTGTCTTGTCCTTGGAAGGAGGATGCACCTTTCCTTCAGGTAAAGAGAGGGATCCTCACATGAGCGCTGAGGACTTGTTCGAGGGAGAAGGACAGGGGAAGGGTTAGACTTTTACTGCCATTTTCTCAGATTTCTTCAAGGCATGTTTTTTTTTTTTTTTTTTTTGAGTAGCATGTCTTGAGCCATCAAATGCTTTTGGGGGCCCTGTTTCTGAGGGATGGCTTTATTTTCTGGGCTGATTTTTTAATTTTTTTTTTTGAGGTAACAGTGGTTTATATAACTTTGAGGCATAGAATCATACCCTTTAGGTGTCATCATGCCACACCTGCTACCAGTACACCCATAGTTCTCCACCACTGACTTGACTTTTAGAAGGAGCAGTCATTCAGACATGCCAGCACACCCTCAAACTGACCAGTCAGAAGGCATGTGCTAGGGCCCCACAATTCTCTCCAAATTATCAGCTCTTCCCTCCACAGAATCTTCAGTGACACTGCATGTGTAAACACGAAAATGCTTTCCTATAAAAGTGGAAATTTCATCACTTTTATGTGGGACCACAATTTTAATCAATAGATTTGACTTTTTTTAAGTACCTTCTAGAAACCCATTTAAACCTTGTGTGTATATAGCTATGCATACATCACATATGGGTTTGGTATTTAAAGTTACCAAAGCACCTTCATACATTTTACCCAAGTTAGGCCAAATTATCTTTTTGGTATCATACTGCAAAATATTTAGGTCCTTTACCATTTGTTTATGCTGAGAGTCAAGTTAGTAATGAAAAGGAGAATTAAGCAAGCTTGTAGAGTTAGAGAGTTCAGGACTTTCCCAGGGGGCTGCTCCTTTCATGTAAAGGAGGGAAGTCACACTGGAATCCTTTTTTTTTTTTTAAGATTTTATTTACACATACAAGAACTGGGGTACAGGCCAGAGGTGCAGTGGGGTGAGAGGATTTACCAGAAACAGAGTGGGGAACAGAACAGGCAGACTGACTGAAATACACTGCTGAGGGGAGCAGCGGGAGAGACAGGAGAGGTCTGCTGTGCCATGTGGGTGAGCTCTCTGGCTGGGGATAGAACTCATACTGCAGTGGCTGGCAATAACTTGATAGTGCTGAGACTTCAACCTATGTGCCACCAGGCAGGCTCACACTGGAATCTTAAGTAGGTCCCTTTTCTGTGGGAAGTTCAGAGAGCATTACCTAACTTTAATATGTTTAAGGGAAGTAAAGGTCAACAGATACATTCATTTGTTCAAAGAAACATTTTCAGCTGGTTTTATTACATCGAGCCCTATGACATAGTGCATGCAAAAAAACAAAACACCTCAAGTTTGACCTCTGCTCTCTGTGAATTCATGATTTAGTGAGAGGAGCAGCTATGAAACCAATGTCCCAATGTGTGGAAGGGGTTGGAGGCTCTTGCAGATCGACTGGCAGGGTTGGTGGCTGAAGGGTTGTTTTAAGAAATGAACAAGAAGTTTGTCCATGTGGAGATATAGCCATCCCGTGAGCAGTTGAAAACAGGGTTGGGGAGTCTTGAATGTATCAGAGGCCAAGGATGCCCTGGAACTGCGTGCCGGTAGTGGAGAAGTGCTTCAGCTGACAGTGGCACATTAGAAAGATTGGCTCATTCTGTTCTTAATTTCTTCTATTTTGGGGAATGCACTCTAATTTTCTATATTTAAAAAGTCCATAAAGACACACTTAACCCCAGGCTGCAAGAAACGGGCACTTGCTATATCCCTGAGTCTGGCCCAAAGTGAAAGCAGGACAGGAAGACTTGATAGCAAGATATACTCCCTTAACCAACTCGGTAATTTACAACTAAAGGCAAAAAGGAATTAGATGATCTATGCCTTAAGCAAAAACTACCACCACACCCATATTCAATCTAGGTTCTTCAGGAGACCCCACAAAGAAAACCCAATCCTGAGTCTTAATTTGTAGCATTCATGCATGCTTGCATTCATTCAGCAAACATTGGGGCCCTAATTTTCCCAGAAGAAATCAGAAATTTGGTCCTAAAATAGCTTCTCATTACAATTTTGCGCTCACCTACTCATCTCTCTCGTCAGACTTTGGGTCTACAGAGAGGGCCAGGTCTCATTCAAGGTACTCAACAGATGGTCCGTTGAGTGACACTTAGGATCTGCAAGGGAAACATGTAAGTAGATACGATAAAGAAAAGACTCCTTTCACAACAGTGACCCCGGTACAAATCCCTGCCCAAACAGAGGTGACCTGCACAATACAGACTGTTGAAAACACTAATCAAATTCAGACTTTGAGATTTCACCTATCAGGAAAATTCCCAAAATGTATTTTGTTACTTAGGCATTTACAAAAAGAGTAATTCTAATCGCAGTCTTTTTAATTGAAAGGTTCATGTCAGCCCCAAAAGAGTAAGAAGGAAGGGAATCACAGGAAAAAGTATAGTTCTCTAAGAAGAATGGATTTAGCTTTATAAAATTTGTGTGTATGTATATGTGTGTATACATACATGCACACACACACACATACACCTTATTTTCCTCCTGTTGCTGCTGATTCAGCCCAAACTACTCAACAGACAGGACTGAGAGGGGCAGAGTGAAAAGGAGAACCAAGTGATAGGGGCAGACCACGGTTCTGAGTTCTCAGAAAACACTATTGTGGAGTGCCCGTCCTTACAAATAAATGTACCGTTTCAACACAGTTTCAATCCAGATCTCCACTAGAAGAGCGTTCCCAAACAAAATGATCCTAGGGTTTACCTTATGGAATAAACAAAAAAGAAAATAGAAACAAAAAGAGCAACGTTGGAAACTTGCCTTACTAAATAATAAAACATGTAAACAGTAATTAGATAAACAGAATGGAAGAGGCTAAAAGGTCAGATTCATATGGTTTGAATAAAAAGAACTAATAACTCAAATTTCATTGGTTTAAAAGCCAGTTTTAACCAATTCCACTGGTTAAAATAGAAGTGTATTTCTCACTCATGGTACATGTCCTAGCGGGACACCCAATTTCTCAGGGCCCCAGTTTCTTGGGATCAATCACCCCAGCAAATGAGTGGTCACCATGCAGAGGGAAAGAGATGCAGTGCTGCTCGGCCTCCTGGAAGGATGGAGATGTTCCATATCTGTGCTGTCCGGTGCGGTGGCTATGGCCACTCGGGGCTGCAGAGCACCTGAAATGTGTCTTGTGAGACTGAGGCACTGACATTTTAATTTTATTTAAATTAAATGTAAATAATTGCATGTGCTTAGAGGCCACAAGTTGGACAGCACAAGTCTGGAGGGTCTTGCATCAGCAATTCAAGGCTCAAGGCCAGATACGCAACCACTTCTGCTCACAGTCACTGCCTGAACTTACCACACAGCTCCACGAAAGCACAAGTTCACAAGGGTCAGCAAGACTTACGTCCAGAAGCTGGAAATGTTGGCCAAGAACACAAATGACTCCCACAGTAGGGAAGGACTTTGTAAGGCTAAAAGCAATGGAAGAAATTCTAAAGATTACACTTTGGCTGCCTAATGGCTTAAAATGTCCCCATGTCTAAAATAAGTCACGCCCAGAATTTAAAGGAAAACAGGGAAGTTGCTCTCAATAAAGAATTCATAAAAATTAATTTTAAGACCCAAGTAGGAAAAAAATGGATAAGGGGCATAAATGCCTAATCCACAGAAATTAAGTACTGTATCAATTGCTAATTACTTTATGATAGAAAAGGTCAGCACATTCGTCAGTCAACAAAAATGCAAACCGAAACAGTGAATTACCATTTTCATCTGTTAAACGAGCAACGAGAACTCGGTGCTGGTCACAGTGAGATGCAGCAGCCCATGCACATGGCCTCTGCTCTCTGTATCTCCTTCAAAGTCTCCGCTCCATTTGCCCCAGTAATCCCCTCTCCAGAAATCTGGCCCAGAGAAATAAATAATCAGAGACCTAAGATTTGAGCCAAAGAATTATGTAGAATATTAAAACACCTGAAAACAACCTAAAATATCTACATTCACCCAGCACGTAGAGGAAGCTGACATGACTTCCTTATGCAGTTGGGTTTTTTTGTTTTTTGTTTTTTTTTATTGGTGGAGTGGGTTGGTTTTCTTCATTGAGGTAACATGGGCTTGCAACACTGTATTCGATTTAGGGAAACAGGTTCACACCTCCTCAGATATGTCACCACACCATCCCCACTTCCTTATGCAGCTTTAAAAATAGGTTTCAAGAATAGTATTTAAAACTGGGGCAAACTTCCAATAGAATCAAGGGTTTAAAAACTGTATGAGGGCCGATCTCCAATTGTGTAAAAGAAAAAAGTATATGTAGTTACATAGGAAAAAGACGAACAGGAAATGCAACCAATGTTAACAATAACTATGGCTAATTTTTGTTGTTTCATAATATTTGTCTATTTTCTAAGTTTTTTAGAATGAGCATTATTAATTTAAAAACAAAAACTGTTCTTGAGAGATGAGGATAATGCTGACCTTCAGTTGTACTAAAGAAGTATTCATATGGTGGGACTTATTCAGATACTAAACGAACAACTGCCATCTTTGGACATTTTATTTTTTCTCTTTTACCAAAAGGAGGCTTTTTGCCTAATTTAGGTTTGGGGAGCTGGGCTTGCTTCCCAAGAATATTTGCATACCTCGTGGTTCAGGTGAAACCTCTGTCCTTTCTATGTGCACAGAGTGTACAGGCACAAGCCCTTCATGGTGATTATAGTTTTGCTCACATCTTTTGCTCCTTCCAGGTGGCCAGAATGCCCCTTGTCCTCAGGCTGCTCAGGGTGAGCAGCCTGCACGGTGCAGATGTGTGGCGAGGTGTGTGCACACTTGGCTATAGTGCAGTTAATCTCCTCAATTTTTCCTCCCAAAATAGCCCAGTCATTTACCTGCACCCCCACCCCATCTGCTGCTCTGACTGCTCTGCCTTCACCTGCCTCTTCACCCTTCACTCTTTCCTGGTGACTGTTCCTGAATTCATCATCTACTAACAGTATTTGGGCTGATTCTAGTTCACCTCCTTTCTCACCTCCAGATTTGTATAGCCAACCACCTAATGGCAGTTCTTCACCTTTCCATGGTTTTTCCCTCTTGGAGCCCTGCCTCGGAGCTAGAAACTTGGGGAATTATCCTTAATTCTTACCCACTCACCACCCACCCCCCAACCACATTGTATGGTTGTCAAATTGTACTGATCATGCTCCCCAAGCTCTCTTAGCTGTCCCCATCATCACTGATGATTCAGGAACCAGATGGTTTATCCATGTAGAAGGGTCCCCAGTGTAGTGCATGCCAACCCAGCAGCCAGTCAGCCAGGGCTGCCTTCCAAAGCTTCCTTCTCACCACCACCACACATGAAGTCCAAAGACCCCAACAGGATACCCCAGGCCGTCCTTTGACCTCTACCTGCCTTTTCAACCCCACATGCCTTTCCACCCCATCCTCCTTCCAGCCATTTCCAGCCACATGACTGGATGACCATTTCTTGTGCAATCTGGATCTTGCCCATCCTTGTCCCTCATCTCTTGTTCTACCCAAGCCCACCCTAACACATGGCACCCCCCACTTGACAAATCCATTTGCACAAAACTTCAGGGAGGTACTGAGGCCAGTACCTGGAGATTTGACACCTCCAGGGCCCGCCACTGCTTGGGGGAGAGCAGGACACAGACATGTGAGGGCCTAGCCTCAGTGGCTCCTCTTAGAGTGATTCTGATTTGTTCCAGTTTCTTCCCTCAATGCAAATTCTCGGTGGGAGATGGGGGTGTTTTTGTCTCCTAGAGCCTCATGCTGTCCTCGTAGTCCTGTGTCTCAGGCCCACAGACACCATCTCATCCCCAGGGAGCTCGTCTCGTCCTCCAGGAGACCCCTGCTCAGACCTTGAGACATCCCTCAAAGGCTATCTCCTGGATGGTTTTCTTGGAAAAGCAGATGACTGGCTAATTCTCTCATTTCCTCAGCAGCTTCCATCTCTCCTGGGGGGCCTGAGTCTAGCTCATCAGGGTTGTCTGGCTGACTCATCAGGCACCTCACCCCCCAGCCATGAGTTCCTGGGGCCAAAGTAAGTGTGACAACTTATTCCCTGGTGCCTCGCCCTGGGCCTGGCTCTTAGAGAGGCCCCAAGTCCCAGTCACTCCTGTGTAGACATTGTGTGCCAGAAAATAATTTCACTACTATTCACATTCAGGCTGCTTTGGAAGAGGCCTAGAACTTCCCCAGAACCCGTGAGAAATGAGCAGAATTTTTCATTTAGTTCAAAGAGTGCTTCCCAGAGCCAAAGACAGGGCTTATCACGTAGCAGATGCTTAATAGTTATTTCTCAAGTGAGTAAGTCTAGGAAAGAACTGTTCCTTCTCAGGAGCCATGTTAAATTTTAAAAACCTTCCTTGAACAGCAGGGGGCACAGGAGAACCCGGCTGGTCCCCAGGGAGCTGGAGCTTTGCTGCTTTAGCTCCTTTAACTAAAGGCCAGGCCCTGTGTTGGGACCTCGCTAACCCCCTCAGTCTGTTCCACCGGTCTCTGGAGAGCTTAACGCCAGGGTGACCCTCCTGTGCACCCCAGGCAGTGTGACTGTTGGTGGGGGTTCCAGGCAGGAAGACCTGATAGTCCCTTGGCCTCTAAATCTTAGTGAAATTGGTTTGTCTGACCCAGGCCCCCCCCCCTCCAAGATGTACACTCAGAATTGAATGTGCTGAATTTATTTTTGTTTGTTTCTAAGCTTCTTAGGTGGGGGTGGCGGGTTTGGTAGTGGTGTTTTAGCCTAATGCCTGAGATTCTACACCAAATTTGTGGTACTATCTCTGCCACCAAAAGCCTCGTGATCTTGGGTGCTCAGTCATTGCTGTCCCAGAGTATTTTAGGACAGGTGAGGAAAGCAAGTAGTTTCACACCACCTTCCTCTCCTCCAACGTGATAATTATTCATGGTTAAAAAAAACCCTGCAGGTTGTAAGCTAGAAGAAACTGTGATTCCTGCCCCATTTCCAGACAACATGGATGATGGAGTTATGATCTGTAGAGGAAAATGAGAAACGCTTCCCCCTCAGTCTGGTTCTAAACCTCTGTAATGACACACATAACGCCACCACATGCTGGGGCTGTGCCAAGCTCTGCACCAAGCGTGTTGCATTTATTTTATCATTAAAAACTTGCAGGACCTCTTGCAAGGTCGGAACTTCTATTCCCTCTTTGCAGATAGAAAGGCTGAGGTTCAGAGGCATTAACTTACCCAGAGCCATAGGGCTAAAAGAGCAGCAGACCTACTCAACTGTTTGGGTTTACAAAGCCCGTCTTTAATAACATTTAGTTATTAATAACTCTTAGTCTTTAGTAACTTCTGCCTGATATTTATATCAGGCAGCAGTTCTGTGGCTGCTGCAACAAATGACCACAAGCTGCAAGCAAACTGCTCAGAACTACAGATACCTATTCTCTTATAGGTCTGAGAGGCCAAAGTCCAAAATCAAGGAGTAGGCATGGTCACGTTTCTCTCCAGAGACATTAGAGTAGAATTCACTGCTTGTCTCTCCCAGCTTTGGGAGGCTGCTGGCATTCCTTGATTTATGGCCAGGTCATTCCCACCTCTGCCCTGTAGCCACGTCGCTTTCTCTGTGCCTGTGTCAACTTGCCTCCATCTTTTGAGGACACACATAACAGACTTTACTGCCTATCTGGAGAGCCAGGATCCTTAATTTAATCACACAAAAGAGCAAAGTTTCTTTTTCAATAAGGTAACAATACAGGTCCCAGGGGCTGGGATGTGGGTATCTTTGGGGGCCACTTTCCAGCCTACCACGCCCCATATACCTTTTCCTTACTAAATTTTTTATTCCTTTACAGACCTGAATTGTGTATATTGGGCACTGTGCTAGTTGGGAGCTGCTCAGCTGTTTGGGATTCCAGAGAGAAAGAGTCCTGGGGACCTGTGGGCATTGTGTGATCTATCACATCTACCTCCCAGATGCTCTCAGGATAAATAACAGGAGTGAGAGACATAAGGACAATCACAACAGCTAGCACTTATTACTGGCCTCACTGTGCTGATATTTACATATATTAACTCACCCGACCTCACAATAGCCCTGTCCCAATCAGGAGGGTGGCTTCACAGTGTGTACTCTGAATGTCCTAGGAGCACAGGGAAGAGGAGGGGAGGGTGTGGTCAGGGAAGGCTTCCTGCAGGAGGTGCCACTGTCAGGAATCTGGAAGGAAAGTTGCTGGCCAGAGGAAGGGGACAAAACAGGGTGAGGAGTGAAGAAGTGCTCCAGGTGGGGATGGGATGGGGTGAGGAATGCTTGGCCTTCTCACTCTTCCCCCAAATGGGTCTCTTGCTTCCCTGGGGTAACCCCCTCCATTCTGAGGTTCCCAGGCTCTGGGCTCTAGCATGGGTGTCCTCTTCTAGCTGCATCTGCTGGGCTGCACTTTGGGCTATGGGATTGAGTTGGGAGCCCTGGGGTTCTGATCCATGTCTACCTCTAAGGACCAAGGAAGCTTGTACATTGTACCATCTCCAAGGGTTCTGAGCAGGCCCCTGCGGGCTCCCAGAGCCTGGGAACTCATCGTTGATCACACTGGGTCATGACTGTTTGGCTACCAGTTCAGCAAGGACAAGGGCTATGGCTGCTTCCCTTTTTCCACACCCACACCCCAGCATGATGGTACAATATAAACACTGAATAAAAAAGAATGGGACAACCCAGAGCCCATGCCCAGTGGCACCAACTGAAGTAAAGCTGCAGTTTTGAATTTGCTGTGACCCTGTTGTTTGGAAGGAAAACCACCGATATGTTGGTGGGCTTCAGGCTTGGTTCACAGGGGAGTCATTCACATTCACATCTGAGGCACCCACTTCTGTCAGCTGAGGTGGGGGAGATGTCCCAGCTCCACTGTCTCCCCTCCTTTGGGGGGATTTGATGCCTGGGAGCACTTTAAGGTCCATTTCTTCATCTCATCGCATTAGCCCCTGTTTCTACCCATTTCCTTTCTGCGCTGAGCCTATGGGCAAGAAAAAAATGGGCACTAGCTGACTTTGAAGGAAGAATGTAGGAGTCCCGGGGCAGGTAGCAGGCCCCAGCTTTCACTCCCTGCCTTTCAGCCAGTGGGCTCACTGGACCTCCAGCAGCCAGTCTCTCCTCCCCTTGGCTCCCCCTGCTTCTCTCCCTCCTGCATTTCATAAGGCAGGTGGAAGGGGAAGTAATACCCAGACCTTTTGCATATATAATCTTCAGTTGCCCCCTAAGGGCACTACTTTAATTTTCCTCATTGTACAGATAAGGAAATTGAGACTCAAAGATATTAGTGTCTTGCTGAGGAGAATCCAACTAACAGAGCAGCCCTCACTCATCAGAGCGTGGCATTCATGGCCTCTCGTCCCTACTTCCCTACAGCTTGGTCTCACGACTCTCTTCCCAGAAGGTGCTCCTGGGAGAATTAAAGTATCAAGAAAAGGACAGATGAAGGCTAGGTTTGCCTCTGGAGCTGGGGCTGGAGAGAAGGAGCCTGGTTCACAATCAGAGAAACCATATGATTTGGTTATAGGCACAGGATATACCTGGATTTGAGCAGAGGCCACAGAGGTGTAACTGAGGCCCTGAGAGGACCATGCTATGCAGAGCTGGGTGCCAGCCTTCCTATCTGCGTTCCTACACCGCTCTTGGCCCTTGGGATGATGAAGTAGGACCCTATCTCTTCCAGGTAGGGGTTTCCTCTGGACCCACCCTTGACTGGAGACCAGAGACAAGAAGATGATTAAGACATGTCCTGTCTTGGAGGGTTTCCTGGTCTGGGGTGGGGGGGGGGGTGGGATTTTGGCCTCCCACCAGAGAATTATATAAATATAAATAAATAGGCACCTGGAGGAAGGGATCATAACTCAAAACGAACAGGCAAGATGGGGTGCTATCAGGGATGGCTTCATGGAAGAGGCAACTGACCTGAGCTTGAAGGCAAAAGTGGAGGTGGACTCAGCCAAGACCAGTACTGGGGTTGGAGGCAACTGGTGCTGCAAGGGCCTGGAGGGCTGAGCAATGAGCCAGGTCCTGCAGGGGACTCAAGTGGGACTGGCCTTAGCACAAGAGCTAGTGGAGATTCAGCTCAGCACTGCTGGGAGGAGGCTAAGGTCCAGGCCTGGAGGCCAAGATTTTGTTCAGGGTTCCAAATTTGGGTATTCAAGTGCTGCCAGGGAGGGGTGAGAACAGAAACCCAGTGAAGAGAGGGACCCTCCTAAGGAGCTGGGTGTCCCCAGGCAAGCTTAGTTGAAACCATTTGCTTTGCCTTCCTCCAGCCTGTGCCTGGTCCTACCTTAACCTCCCTGTCTCAGGGTCCCTGTTCCAGGCTGGGGTGCTGTGCCCTGCTCCTACTCTCTGCACCCTTTTCCAGCTAGGAGTTGGCCCCAGAAGTGCTGTTAGGGGGTCCTAAACCTGAAGACTACTCTGTTCCTTCTGAGGCCGCACAGGGGTTCAGAGCAGAAGTCTAGATTCATCTGGCTCTGGACTAGACAGGAGCCCTGGCCCTGTCTCACGGGCTGTGTGACCGAAGGTAAGCAGTTCAACCTCTCTGCGTCTCAGCCTCCTTGCAGATGGATGCAACCGCTGAACACCAAAATCCAGGAACGCCCAGGGCACACTGCGCGCGGGACCGCTAGGTGCCCACAATCGGCGCGATAAGCGGGGACAGGCTGGCCCGGGAGTAGGGGGCAGAGGGAGGCCCAGGGGCTGCTGGCCTCCGGGGCGCGGGTGGTCCCAGGATTCCGGCCTTCGTCTCCCCGGAGGGGCGGGGCCTTCGGGCGGCTTTGATTTCTGGGCACAGCCGCGCGCCCCCGTCCCGGTCGCGCGCGGAACGGGCGAGCTCGGCCACGCGGGAGAAACTGAGTCAGCGAGGGGGCGGCGGCCCGCGGGGGAGCGCGCGGCTCCTTTTGTCTGCAGCCTCCCGGCCGCGCCGCGCCGGCCCCTCCCCCGCCCGCCCGCCCGCCCGCCCGGCGCGCTGCTGACACGGCTCGGCCGCCGCCCCCGGGCGGAGGCTGCGCGCCGCAGACCCACGCGGGCGGCCGGGCGGCCCCGGAGGGCGCGCGGTGATGGCGGCGGCGGCGCAGGGCGCGCGGCGCGGGCGGCGGCGGGCGGCGCGGGGCTCGGGCTAGCTGCGGGGCCGGCCCGGATGGCGGGCGGCGCGGGCTGGGCGGGCGCCCCCGCGGCTCTGCTGCGCTCCGTGCGCCGCCTGCGCGAGGTGTTCGAGGTGTGCGGCCGCGACCCCGACGGCTTCCTGCGCGTGGAGCGCGTCGCGGCCCTCGGGCTGCGCTTCGGCCAGGGCGAGGAGGTAAGGGCCGCGGCGGGGGGCGCGCGGGGGCCCCGCGTCCGGATCGCGGGGCGCTCCTTCCCCCACCCGTGCCCGGGCCGGGCCTCGCCGGCCGCCGCGTCTCCTCCCCGGCCCCCTTGCCCTCCTTGCTCCCGTGCTGCTCCCCACGCCACCCCGGGCCCCTGGAGGAAGCCCACCCGTGCGCCCCTTCGCCCCCCGGAGCAGGGGGTGTCCCCTGCCCTGTGGGACCCCCCTTTCCACCGAGAGCGCCTGCTGCGAGCATCCCGCGTCAGGCCGCCCGGGTGGCCTCTCTGCCCACCTCCCCTCCCTCGCAGTGCGGGTCCCGCTGACGGGCCGCAGCCCCCTGGATGTGTGTGTGTGTGTGTGTGTGTGTGTGTGTGTGTTGGGGGGGGGCGGGGGGAAGGAGCTTCAGAACCTGTGGAGAATCAGAGATTTGTGGGCTTGGAATTCCAGTTCTCTGTGAGGAGTCAGGCGCTTGTTCTGCTGGGCCTAGCCGAGGGGCGGCGGGGACATCCAGGAGTGCTCAGTCGCCTTGACTCCCTGACTGCACCCACCCGGCCCGGACCGCCGCCGAGGGCCATCCTGGGTTCTGGGTTCTCCTGAGCCCAGCACCTGCTGACCCTGGGCAGGACAGGCTGGCGACTGGCTGCGTTAGCTGCAGCAGGCCAGCCGAAGCCAACCGTAGGGAGTGGCCGCTGAGGACTGTATCCTGTGGTCTGTTTGGGGAAGGCAGGAGTTAATGTTGGTTGTTAGCAGGGCTGGCATCGGAGGGTTGGTGCTGCCGGTGGGAAGGGCCAAGGAATAGCAATGAATGCTCCTAGGTCCCCTGGTATGGGGACTGATGAACATGTCTAGGAGGAGGGCAGGCACCCACCTGGCAGGAGAGCGTCCCTGTCGTCCTGCTGCTGCCCGTTCTGAATGACCAAGGTTTCCTCTTGGGGACAGAAACCCTGAGTAGTGAGTTTCCAAGGACAGCTATGGCCACAGACCTCAAATGGGCACTGACTGGCATTCTCCTCCTGGGACAGCTTGTGCCTAGAATTCTAGTATTTGGGAGAAACTAGGGCATGGCCAGGTCGGATCCATACCTCCCTATCACCTGGCAAGTGGGAGATGATAATGATCGCTCCATGGCACCTGGGCATGACTGGGACCTGGGGTTTCCAGGGAGTAGTGGGTGGAAGAGGATGAGGCAGGTGTCAAGTCTGAGAGCTTGGTCCCCATCCCAGAAAGCTCACTGCTGCAGTTCCTGTTGGTTCCCACCCAGCCTTTCTACAGGCATACCCGGCCGCTGCAGGACTTTGCTGAGGGCATTTCCTCCAGCCATCAAGATGCTTCTTCCTCCCTCAACCAGCCAAATCCCTCCCCACACTAGTGTTCTTGGAGGTTGAGCAGCCCCCTAGCAGGGGAGAGAGGCCCCCTGGTCCTTTCTCTCAGGACACAGGCAGCAGGGAGAAGTGCCACCTCTGACTGAAACCTGGAGCCTCAGAACCACTGTACCTTGTGATGGGAAGGTCTTCCCAGCAATCCCTGGTGGGAGTTCACCCCATCCCATCATCCCCTATCCCCACCCCGCCATCAACCCTGTAACCCCAGCAAGCCTCACCACACTATCCCCAAGCTGGACAGCTCCTGGCCTTAGAACAATCTCCCTCCGCACTCTAAGGCCAAACCTGCTTGTCACTAGTCTTTGAGGTTCTCTACAGAGACTCAGATGTGGGTTCTCGTCTATGTGGCAGCCTTTAAATATTTGAAAACAGCGCTTCTGTCCACTCCTTCCACCCTCCCATCTTCCCTTCCCCGGGCCTTTGGAGAAGGACTCTGTTCCTGAAGTCCCAAACCATTTCCATAGGACACCCTGTCCCCCCAGAGCCAAACCTTTGGCTTCTGGCCCTGGTGCTGCCTTGTATTAATTGTGTGCCCTGGTTTTTCTAGTACTAGCAGGAGACCCCAGAACTGCCCCAGCCCAAGACCTCACACACATGCAAGCAGCTCAGGATGGGGCTGCCTTTTGAATGGCACACCACGCTTTCCATGCATGTTAGGTTTCTGGACACCAAACAGCCGAGATCTTTCTTAGGGACCTCTACCCGCCTAGAATTTCCTTATATCCTGGAGTAGGGTCAGTGATTTTTTTCTTTTTAAAGCATAGTCTTTTATTATTACAGAAGCAGTTTGTATGTACTGTAAGATATTAGAAATATGGGCAAGCAAAAGAAAAGTATTATGCGCGCATTTCCCAGGGAGCCCCCCTGTGACACCTTGGTCACATCTTTTCAGATACCTTTCTGTGCTTATATGTAGATTTTCACCATAAAATGAGATCATGCCATGCATACTGTTTTATAACCTGATTTTTCCTCAGTAAATGATCAGCACTTTTCTGCTTCAATAAATTTTCATCCCATTTAATATGCAGACCTTATTCAGATTTCCCTACTTGACCTCAAAATGTCTGTTTTCGATTTCCCTATTGGATCCCAAAATGTCTATTTTTGCGATTTTATTTAAACCAATTTCCTCTCCAGAACTGTGATGCATCCGGTTGTTGTTCCCTTCAGTCTCTTTTTCACTAATGCAATTCCTTTAAAAAAAAAAAAAGAAGGCATTTTTTCAAAAATCCTGGCTTGTTAATAAGATCACTCCTGTTATCTGTGTCAGTTCTTGAATATAAACCCTAGTTGGACCTTATTCCTATTTAATTTCATCTTGTTTATTTCATCCCACTTAGTCAGATAATAGAGAGAATTAAGTCACTCTCAGACGCTGTGCTGGAGCAGGATGCTGATTCAAGTGGGTGGTTTATGCCTGACTGCAAGGCTGATGAGAAACACGGGGCAGGACCACGGACAGGGTCCCGAAGTGCCTGTGGGGTGCATCATCTACTCGTAGTGTATTGACCAAGACCCACAAAAATTCATTTTATGTCTCTTTCACTACACAGCACATCCACATATGCATCATAGAATAGGAATGTCATTTGGCTTGGGGGCCCCTCCAAAATTCTTTGTTCCCAGACAGTTTCTGTTTTGTTTAAAATTCAGGTAGCAGTGTTGATTTCCCAACCCCCCATGCTGCAGGAAGGAAAACTGTCATTTGTTAGATGTGGGACTCAGTCAACTTTTCAGAGCTAATTCCCACATTTTACAAACTTCCCTCAGGAGTCCTGTGATACCAAAATTAAATGCTTTGCAAAATCAAAATATACTAGCTGCAAAGTGTAAAATAAATAGCCATGACGTCATGCTGTAACAAGTAAGTGATTGAATAAATGAATGAGTGAATGAATGAATGAATAAGTAAATAAAGAATTGGAAAATCTCCTGTACAGAAAAATTCAAATAGTGTAAATAATTCTTCATCAAGGAGGTGGAATCAGCCCTTAAGTACTAGCTGTGTGAAGTGACCGCTTTCTAACAAGCACAGTATGGAAAGAGGGGCAAGGAGTAACTTTCCCGTAAAAAAAAACTCTGGCAAACCCTGCCACAGCTGATGTGGATCAGTAGGGCTAAGTCATGTCCACAGTATGCATGCTTGGAACGGTGTGCTGAGAATGACCCTTTGCCTCCATGACCTTTCTCCCAGAACCCATCAACCCAGTCTGGTCATGAGGAAAACATCAGACAAATCCCACCCAACCAAATGACAAGTACACCTCTGAACTGTCAAGGTCATCAAAAACTCAAAGTCTTGAGAAACTGTCACAGCCAGGGGAACCTGAGGAGGCATGACAATTAATGTCATATTGTATCCTGAAGCAAGAAGAGGACATCAGGGGGAAAAACTAAGGATGCCGGAATAAAGTGTGGGCTTCAGTTAATAGAAATGATATGCATATGCATATACATATGTGTGTGTATTAGGCTGGTCTCTGCTAGCTCCCTAATTTAAGAATCATGGTAGAATCATGGTAGAAAAGAGAAGACAAGGAAGTTTGATGAAAACATGAGTACACCAAGCTTGACCTTTGCAGGAAGGCAGAGATGGCCAACCCCGCCGCCCCGGCCCTGCATGACAATGAACCAGGGAGAGCAGTTCTAGGGCGAGTTCCTAAAATGATGGCCAAACACCCCTAACCTGTGTTGGCTTCTGAGGTCTTGCTTTTATATTCTGTCCTCTCTAGGCCTTTGTCTACTTGTCATAAATAGAGGTGACAATTGTCCTCATTTCACTGGATGATTGTGGGGCTTCAGCCACTTAACATGTTTGTTTAAGGTGCTTAGTCGAGTCTCTGCACAGAGTAGGCACTATATCAGGATTGCTGCTGCTGCTGCTGCTGTTATGATTGTTTTTTCCTAAATAGACATCTTTGAGAGGCTGTCCCAGACTGGGAGTGTCCTGGGGGCTAGGACACCTTGGGGCCAGTCTCCAGAATCCTCAGCCCTCCCTCCTTATCTGCCTCTGGCTTCCAGCCCCTCTTGCATTGTTTCCAGCAGTCTGAGAATAGAAGACCTTGAAAGCAGCCAGAAGTATCTTGAGCCATATTTGCTGTTATATAACCTTCTTGCTTTTTCAGTTTGAAGACCATCCTTCTTATTAGAAAAATGGATACAAAAGTAGTTGAGTCTTATCTCTGCCTTTGGTTAACACGGCACCAGCTCCCCATAGCAGCTGGCCTGTCCTTCCTGCTGGGGAGTGAGTCCATGTTAACACCCAAGAATGGTGTGAATTACTTGGAGGGAGGTGACTCTGCCTTAACTGACCTGAGGCTTGTCTGCAATTTCCCCCTCCTTTGCAGCTACGCCTGGGCACTGTGTCTTCTTGCTTTATTTGGGCACAGATAAGTCCCCATGTCCCCTCTGCAAGAGTAACAGCCACAAGGCAGATGCCAGTGCTGCCTGGCTCCAGGGTGTCTGAACTGGCAGAAGGGTTGGGATGCTAAGATAGGCCGAGATAAATCAGGAGCCAGCGCTAGGGCGGGGCATCCCTTTCTGAGATTTGTGGGCTGCCAGGGGCAGAGGAACCCTCAGCTAAAGGTGGGTTCTGCCCAGAAGGAAGGGGGATTTGCTGCTGGGTAAGAAACAGCCCTGTCCTGTGGCTGGAGCCTGGGAGGTGGGAGATAATAGGAGAAGCTGGAGGGGAAGGCAGGGCCAGATCAGGACAGGAGCAGCTGTCCCTGTAAGCAGGGCAAGATCCCAAAGCCAAGACCAGAGGTTGATCAAGAGGCAACTGTGACACATGCCAGTAAGAGACTGGCAGCGACAGGAGGTGCAGAGTTGAAAGGGGCCTGGAAGGTCTGCAAAGCCCCCACATATCACTCCTGAATGGTAGAATTGAAGACTCTCTTAGAGAACACACCCCCTCCATGTGCCACACTGTAGTGGGGACATGGTACAGATGCAGAGCTGACATAACAGAAGGCAGGCCCAGGTTCTCAGCGTAGGTGGAAAGGTGGGGGTGCCTGTGACCTGGGGGGATGGGGAACAGGACAAGAGTGTACCAAGAGATACCTTCTCTTTCCTGTGTTCCTGCCCCTGGGGTACACGTAGAGTTGGAGCAACCTCCAGCTCCCAGGGTTGGAAGGCTTGTAGAAACTGTTCTGGGGCTGTGGTCCCTCATGGGTAGGGAGCATGCTCTGGACATGGGACAAGGAGGAGGTGTCCCAGGACCCTCGGATCTTTGGCTTGCCTGCACCCCAGTTTGGCTGTGTTGGAAGGAAGGGCGTGTAAAGAAAGCCAGCTGGGACTGGTCCATCTTGTCAGACATTTTTGACACAACCCAAATCCATGTGGCAAAACTTCTCTGGCTTCTAATGTTGTTCCAAGACACTGGGTTTTGGAGGAGGAGGAAGCGCCAGGCTTCGGAGGACTTGGGGGGGGGGGCAGGTGTACCCCACGCCTTTCTTGATGAGAACCGAATGGGGGCACGGGGAGTCTGGACCTGCCCTGGGGGAAGAGTCAGGTTTAGTAAACAAGACACACCTTGGAGATGTTCGGGTGGGTAGCAAGTCTCAAAGGAATTCCTGGATTCTCCTTAGGTGCTGGGCATTCATTTTGTGAAGGAGGATTCACCCCCTTTACAGGTGGATGTGGGGGGGCTCAGGATCACCGGTCTGGGCAGGCAGATGGACTTTCAGACCCAACCCAGACTCAGACTCAGGGACTTTCCCCATCTCCAGGGGAGAACCAAAGAAGCAGAGAAGGAGCAAGCAGAAGGGTTGGGGGGGAGGAAGTGCAGCGGGAGGGGCACCCAGCCTGTAAGTGATGGCTGAGGAGCAGAGCCGGGGAGAGGAGGGATGGGCGGGTCCCCGCAGGCCTCCCAGGGCTAGTGGACGGAGCGGGCTGCCCAGGCGCCGGTGACTGGGACATGCATCCTCTCCTCCTTCCATGGCCTGGCCCCACTCCTCTGCGCACTGGCCAACGATACTTGGAGGACAGTGCCGATTTGGGGTTGCTCCTCCAAATGGAGTCGGGGTATTTATGCCCTGGCCCTGGGGTGTGTGCGTGGCGGGGGAGAAGGCGTGTCCTCCACCTCCTGCTGCCGTGGCCCATTTGGCCCACTCAGTGGCCATCCCCACCTCAGGGCCTTAGCAGCCCCACCAGGTGGAGGGCAGAGGGACGCCTGCCGGCTGAATGGGGTGGGCAAAGCTGGGCGATGACCCTGCGCAGATGGAGGGGAAATGCCGCTGGCCTGGAAGCAGAGAGGGTTACGCCTGGGTTCCCTGTGTCCTCTCCCACCCCCACAGGCGCGGGCGAATGCTCCAAAATGTTTCTAAAGTAGTCAGTCTTAAGTGGAAATTTTTGCATGGAGGGATTATCTCAACATGATTCCAAGATTTAAAAAACACTTTTTCCCCCATTAATGTCTTCCATACCTACTATCTGCCAAAACTGTTCCAGGCACTGGAAACGGGAGGGACCAGAGCTCACGTTCTGTAAAGGGTGGGGGAGTTGCTGGGAAAGCGCCAGACAATGGGGAAGAGTCACCATCAGGAGGCATCAGGTCCTGGGGGATATTAAGTGGGCCTCCCCCGGTGGCGCCGCGGCTGAGCGCTGGGCCATTCCCCGGCCACCTGTGAGGGTCCCACAAAAAAACAAAAGAAAAGAAAGAAAAGAAAAGAAATATTAAGTACTGAAACAAAAAAAGGTTGGAAGATGTTTGCCCTCAGAATGACCATGGAAAACCTCTTCTGTCATAGGTGGTCATTTAGGCAGCGCCTGGGAGGAGGTGGGGGCAGGGCTCCCCTTCCAGCTGCTGGGAGAGTGATCCAAAGAGGGTGGGGAGGACCTGGGCCAGAGGTACAGCAAGTGGCCTGGGGGCCTGAAAGGAGTTGAGGGCAGGTTGGGAGAGCGGGCAGAGGTGGCAGGGCGGGAGGATGGGTGGAGGTGTTGGGGTGGGGGTGGGTAGGAGTTGAGGAGGAGACGGTTCAGGGGGTAGGCAGAGATGGTTGGGGGTGAACACGGGAGTGAGTGGGAGCTGGCTCTGTGGCGCCTGCCCCATGGGGTCTCTGGCTTTTGCGCTAAGTGGGATGGAAGGCTTCAGAGGGCTCTGGGCAGAAAGAAGGATCTGACTGGGTTTGAACTGGAGCATCCCGGCAGCCTGGCTTCTTTTTCACATTATTTCTACCCCAACCTTTAGTTCTTACAGCCCACAAAGAGAAATTTACTTGGAGGAAGAACACAAACCCTGATTAAGCCCACCACCCCCCACCCCCGCCTTTAAAAGTCAGGCATGGATTTGGGAGTCCAGGTACTCAGCTGGGCTGGGCTGGGCTGGGGCATCTTTTCTTCCAGACCAAGAGATATCTCAAGACGCCCGCCTCGCTGTCTTCTGTCTGGGATGCTGACTCCCATCTGCTCAGCCTCCCATTCTACAGCTGCCCCTTCCTCCTTCCTGCACAAAGTGGGAATGGTTAGAGCCACAATTAATTGTTTGAACATGCTGTTGACATGACTGCAAGTCCCCTCCAGTGGATCCCCCCAGTCAGACTTGACACTGCACACTCTGCCCTTCACTATGCCCCAGCATCTTCTGATCCTTGGAGGTCCCCCTAGGAGCCATAACTTAGGGACCAATTCCTTGCCACCTGCCACCCCTGGGGACACTGCTGAGGGACTCATCATCCATAGTTTCCATGCTTTAGGGACAGGGGAGCAAAGCAACTGAGAATCTAGGAGTTTGTACACCAGTGATTCAAGAGCAGAATAGACCTGGTCACTGTAACTCAAACTATAGCAATACAGATCTCAAAGTTCCTTTTAGACTTAAAACTTGAGTCTAATCCACATCCCTCCGAGAAAATGGCCAGTTTCTTCCCAAAGCATGTACTGATTGCACATGGGCCAGTAGTAGGCACTGTCCCCCAGAAGATTCCAGTCTAAGGCCAAGGTAGGCAGAGGGCTGATTTACCAGAACAGAAACTGAAAAGTGGAGGTCCAGTCAGTGCATGTATCACTCTAGGGCAGCCCTGCCAAGGGGTCAGGACTCACTGCCTCCCAGGGCAAGTCCAGTCTGTCTTCACCAGGCTTTGGCTAGATTCTTTATCATACCATAAGCTAGGGTCTGTCTCGTAGAGCTCCATCCTTCCTTGACCCTTCTGTCTACATACCTGATTGCCCATTCAACAGTCCATCCATCCATCCATCCACTCACCTATCCACCTGCTGATCCACCCAGCCATCTGTGTCCTGCCCGTCTTCCAATCTACTCATCCATTCATTACTCACCCATACTTTCTCCTACTGTGGATCCTGATTGTCTCCCACTCTTCACCTACTTCCACCAACCTCCCAGCCTACCCATGTATCCATTCACCAACCAACACTAAGCATGTACAGTGTGCAAGGCCTAAGCATAGGCTCATGGGGTGGAAAATGAAAGCACAGCAGGGGCTGGGAGGGTGAGACTTTAGACTAGAACGGGGCCAGAGGGTGACCTGGAGGGCTCAGGACTTGGGGAGGTTCTAACTGGCAGAAATGAATTGTTTTATTATTTTTGATTTTTTTAAATTTATTTTTGTGTAGAGAACTGGGGGTGAGAGGATTCACCAGAAACAGAGTGGGGAGCAGAACAGCAGACCTACTGAAATACACCACTGAGGGATCAGTGGGCAAGACAAGGAGAGGTCTGCTGCGCCATATGTGGGTTAGCTCATTGGCCGGGGATCAAACTCAGGCCATAGTGGTGAGACTTAACCCCTAAGCCACCAGGGAGGCCCACAGATGAGTTTTGAATGTGCAGTAATCCCTGAGCACATACCTACCCTCTTTGAAGCAGTTTTTTGATTTGTTATTTTCCCACATAGGCCATTGGTTCTGACAAGGGTTGAGACCTTACTGCAAGAAGTGAAAGATTATTTAAAAGTTACTTATTATGATGGGTAGTGCTCAGTTTTCCTATCTGTAAAATAGGGAACGTGACCCCTACTCGTGGGACTGTTTTGAGAATTGGAGATAATATATAAAGACTTAGCACAATGGGTGTGGCTTCATTCCTTCACCCCCCCCACCCCATGACCCGGGCTGGCATCCCTGCTGCCCTTGGTCATAGGAGTGCGCCTCTGACTCCTTTCCTCTTTCTGGTACTTCTCCAGGCACAGGGATCTCTTGTGTGCAATGACCAAAGTTTTTTCTGGAGCTACTGGTGATTTTCCATGGACCGAGGGCAGAAGGGAATGCTTACTACTGATGCCTTTGTGTTTCTAATTCACTATGTCATCCTATTCTTACTTCATCTTCATCTTATTCCCTTTCATCTAGAAAGCTCTAAGAATCAGAGAGGTGAAGTGAGTTATGGGGGTTGGGAAGGCCCACATAGTAAGTGGAGGAACTGGGATTCGGACCCAAGTCTGTCTCGTTCTAAAGCTGCCTTGTTAGCTGCATGCAGTTGGGAGTTCAAGTTCTTTCTGTGTCAGAGGAAGGGAGGAATCTGACTTTCAGAAATTTGATACTGGAGATACTTCTAATCCAAGGCTTCATCTGGCTTTCTAATCCTGGGGTGGTCCAGGTTCAAGATGTGCATCAGTGCCTGGCAGGAGTTGTAATTCGAAGCAGGTTTGTAACCCGTAGGCCAAGTGGTTGGGCACTGCCAGGAGCGGTGGGTGGGTTCTGTGGGTTTCTAACTGCCCCATGCCAGTCAGAAGATGGCTGCTCTGGAAGGCATCAGGAGCCCACAGGAGCTGAAGTTTGAGAGCTGAGAGGTTGCCTGCAGCCATGCCCTAATATGCATCTCCACCACTTCCTATTCAGTGGTGATTAAAGAGCCCCCAGAGGCTGAGTTTCTCTGGTTGCTCAGGTTTCCTGCCAGCATCTTTTCCTTGATCCTCCTCAGTCCCTGACCCTGCAGGGCCAGGGCCAGACTCCCAAGCTGGACGCTCCACCAGCACATTTTCTACATTCTCCAGGCTCCTCTATTTTGGCTCTGGCTGCAGGCTCTTCCCAGTCTCTGAGGCTCTGAGGCCCCATCCAGCCTCTAACACCCCCTGCTGCTGGCCCCTTCCCTCAGTGTCTCAGTTCTGGCCTTAGAGAGTTTGGGAAATGAGGCCCTGGTGTCAGATGCACCTGGTTTGGGACTCAGCTCTGCCACATTCTAGCTGTTTGAGCCAGAGAAGTTTCAACCTCTCTGTGCCTCATCTGTAAAGTAGGAGGCCCAGTCTCCTCCTCTGTAAAGCGGGGATAATTTGAGCAATGTGTGGTAAGTCCTTAACACCATGTGTGACACAGGGTCATCAACATTTGTTAATATGGTTGTTACCACTGATTGTGGGTTTTCTAGATGACCTGTCCATTTTCATTCTTTGGGGGACCTTTCTGAGCACCTGTTCGATGCCAGGATCCTGTCTAGAGGATATGCTGGTGAACAGGCTAGGATTTCTTTCCTTAAGGAGCTCGCCTGTGGGAGAAGGGGTTCCTAAGATAGAAATCTGTTGACTCCTATGGGAAAGGCAGGACTGGAGGCTGGTCCAGGTGTGGTTGGATGTGAAGCCAGGTTGCTGTGCCTGGCCATGGCAGAGCCTTCCCAGAGGTGTCACTGAGGCTGAGTCTTGAACAGGGCCCACCAGGTCAGAGGGAAGGATGGCCATGCCTGGCATGGGGAGGGGCAGGTGAGGGAGCCGAAGGGCTGATGAGGGCGGTGGAAGCCAGACAGGGGAGGACAGAATGGGTCTTATCCTCAGATTAAACCTCAACATTGACATCTTTCTGTGGCATTTTAGACAAATCCATCAGGAAATAGCATGGGGCTAGGAGGAGGAGGCCAAGGTGGGAGGCCACTGCCTCGGTACAGGGGCAAAAAGAGGGGTGCTTGAGCTATGGAGAAGAGGGGGTTCAGAGGGCGGCTTTCAGCCTGCTATTTACACAACTTCATAGCACTGTGCTGGGTGGCACAGTGGGGTCTCCCGGGGTCTCCCTGGGTGATGGGGGCCTGAGCCCAGGTGAGGGTGCCTGCCAGATGAACAACTCCCATGCACAACTCCCGAGGCTCACAGTCCTGCCCTCGCTCTCAGGAAACCAAGGCACTGAGGACAGCTGCTCTTTATTTTAAAAACAAAAAAGTTCCAAATGTTTTTGTCAGTCTATAAATGCAAATAACTTGATAGGACAAGAAAGTTACTAGAGCTGTTGTATTTCTAGACCTTAAAATTCACATCCTGTCCTTGGCAGTGACCCACATGTGGCTGTGACCAGTATACATGAGCTGTTTTGGCCCCTTTCTACCTATAACTATTTCCTGTGTCCGCATCCCCATGCCACCCTTCTCCTTAAACCCTGTCCCCGATGCATCTTCCAACCCGGCACTGCCAGTGTTTCCGCAGTGTTCTATTCTGCCATGTACAGGTCCATGAACCTGGCTCACCCTTACACAAGCCTGGGCCAGCTGGTCAACTCGTGCCTCTCCAGCAGCATCTGCTGTGGGCAGGGCAGAACCCAAAGGGGCCAGTCATCCCAGATGCTGCCCCAGAGAGTTGAGGGAGTACTTGAGGGAGGAGTCCTGGGCACCCCCTAGCCTCCCACCAGCACTTCATGCTGTACTGCATCTCCCTCAGTATCTCGGGCTGTCCCTGGGGTCCCAGCCTGCCTAGACTCTGTTCCCAGCCTGTGCATGGCTGCCAGCCCAAGAATTGGCCTGTACTGTGGGTGTTTTAACACCCCAAGTGGGTACCACCAGGAGACACCTGCTGCTATACCCTAGACTTTGAGTGAGTGGAATCAGAGTCCATTTGCCCACCCATCTGGCAGAGACCTTAGGGCTTCTGGCCACTGCTTCTGGCACCTTCATATGGTCAGTGGACCTTTGCTTCTTTCTCTGCCTGTCTCCACCTTTTACCCTCCCCTGATTTGCCTCATAGCAAACACCGCCCAAGGCATGCGGGTGCCCATTTCTCCACATCCCCATCAATACTGGGTATTATTTTAAAGTTTCTGCCAGTTATGGCTGCATATAGTATTTCAAACTTGCTTACATTTTCATTTTAATTGCTAATAAGACTTTGTATATTTTCATCTTGGTGTTTATTCTTGGTTTCCTTCTGTATAAACTGCTGCGCCCATCTCTTGAGTACCTATTAGGGAATTTTTATTTTGATCTTTATATTTTTCAATAGGTACTTCATGTTTTCTCAATAATGTGTCATTTTTTTCATTTTTGTTGCTCTGCTTTTTGTATTGGTTAATCACATTTTAGCACTAAAATTTTTTCCTAATTTTGAATATTTCCTTTTTTCAGTTACATCATATTTTTATTTCTTTCATTTACTTTTTAAAATCACTTCCCATCTCTAGCAAGAATAAGTAAGCTATTTTGTTTACAACCACTGATTTGTAAAAATGTCCAACTTTTACCCACTCATAATATATTATGAAGTTCATCCAATATTCATATCTATTAATAACTTGAATTTATTTCTAAACTAGGACTGAATTCCATTAGGGTTTTCTTTTTTTCCCTCTCTCTCTATTTTGAAAATGTTCAAATAGAAAGCTTGAAAGACTGACAAATACCCCAGTGCACTTCACCTAGATTCACTGTTGACATCTCCCACATTTGCTTTTCCTCCCCCTGTATCATTGATAACCTGTCGTCATGGGCCTCAAGTGTGGTTTCATTTCACAGAAGCATTTTAGCAGGTGAAGGCATCTGCCGCTTCCCCACAGTTACTTGGGAGTGGAAAGCCAAACGGGAGCGCTGCCTGGACCAGGGCTACATCACACCCAAGACTCAGTATGAATTCAGGAAAGTCATCTAATATTCAGTCTACATTCGAACCTCCCCAGTTGTCCACAAAACGACCTTCCTATATCCTGTTTTGATCCAGGACCCGGTCAGGGATCACTTAATAACTTCTGATTCATCCCATGTTGCTCATTGCCTTCAAATACGAAACATTTCATATTTTTTCATAATGTTGGTGTTTTCTGTCCAGGCCGGTTGACATGTAGTCTGTTCCCTAGGGTGGAAATAGCTAGCTGCTTCCTTTTTTGTTTTTGCCACAGGAGGAGCCACCAATGTCAGTTTGTCCATTATTAGTGATGCCTAATTTGATCCTTCGGTTAAGGGGTGGGTATGCCTGATCTCATCAACATACTGGTAACTATCCCCCTTTATAGCTAATAAATAATCTGTGGGGTAGTACCTTCAGACAGTGTAAATATTTGGTTCCCTAGAGCTTTAAAGGTCTTTCCCTTACCCCCTTTTCTGATATCATTATGCACTCACTGATTCTTTTCTTTCCAATGTATCTAACCCATTACCATCATTTTTTTTAAAAGATTTATTTATTTATTTTACACAAGAACCGGGGTACAGGCCAGATGTGTGGGAGGGCGAGAGGATGCACCAGAGACAGAGCGGGGAACAGAACAGGCAGACTGGCGAAATACACTGCTGAGGGGAGCAGCCAACGTGACAGGCGAGGTCCGCAGTGCCATATGTGACCCTTGCCAGCCGGCTGGCTGGGATTGAACCAGTGCTACGGAGGCCGCGGACAGCCCCACAGCATGGCGCTCAACCATCTGCGCCACCAGGGGAGGCCCACCATCATTTTTTTTTTTTTTTGATGCTTAGTTTTTGTTTTGTTTTAATGCAACAGTATAAAATTTTGATCATTAATACTTCATATATTTTTAAATTGTGACAGGCATCATTACTTTAAAAAAATTCTCTGAGTTTCTTTACCATTTATGGATTTTTAAGTATGTAACATACTTTTCAAGTCCTTTAATTAGTATTGTGTTAAACTTACTAGAGTATTGCCATCTTTACTATCTATTTAGTTCTCCCAATAGGACAAAAATATTAACATTAAAAATAAGTGTCTTACATTTGGACTAAATATTTAATGTGTTTTGTTACTACTGAGGATAGAATACTTTTTCTCATTGATCTTATTTTCTAGCTGCATGTCACTAGCATATAGAAATGCAATAGGTTTTTCTAAATTTATCTCTTATCTCATCACTAGTATGAGCTCACTTTTTTGCTTTTAGTAATTTTCTAATTGATTTCTTTGGATTTTTCTAGGTAAGCAGTCATATCCTCTTCAAAAAGTAATAATTTTATAATGTCTTCTTTTCCTGTATTTGTAAGTCCAGTTACATTTTCTTCTGAAATGGGAGTCACCAAGCATTTCTATAAGGAGCTGCAACAGGGGTGGGTATGGAGTGCTGTCCAAACTTGGGAGGGTTTGGGAGTGAAGCATGCTGGGACCATGGCCCGAGACCCAGTTGTCAGGAAAACAGGCTCATGTAGGTACCTGGTTGTGCTTGCCCTGGATGGTCTCACAGACAGGCCCAAGGCAGTGTGGGTGAGCCCTCTGAGGTCAAGGCCCATGTCTCTGTGGGAGGCTGGTTCATGCTGAGGCAGGGACAGCTGCCTGGACTGCAGCTCAGGGGGACTTCAGCCCTGAAAGCAGATGTGCTTCACAAGGGGAAAGACAGGCTGAAGCTTGCTGGGCACAGACAGCCACAGAGCTGGTCTTGGCAGAAAGAAGCAGCTGGTAGGTTGAGGTTTTTCCCTGCCCTCTGCTCTGGTCACTGGTTGGTGGAGACAGTAAGTGTAAATGCTGGTGGGGCTGGCAGAGGCAAGACTCCATCATCTTTTCATGATTTTGTTAAACAGAGTGACCGTCGCTTACTGCCATTAAGTATAACACTGGTATCTGGGCTTAAGTTTATATTCTTTTTTTTTTTTTTCAAAGGTTTATTTATTCATGCATACAAGATCTGGGGTATAGGCCAGAGGTGTGGGGGTAAGAGGATTTACCAGAGACAGAGTGGGGAACAGAACAGGCAGATTGGCAGAAATACACTGCTGAGGGGAGCAGCAGGCAAGACAGGAGAGGTCTGCTGTGCCATGTGGGTCACCTCCCTGTCAGGGGATCAAACTCGTGCTGCAGAGGCTGCAGACAGCTTCTTCACAGTGCTGTGCTTAACCACTTGAGCCGCCAGGGAGGCCCTTAAGTTTATATTCTTTAGCATGTTAATAACGACCACCCCCTCCCTGCCCCATTCCTTTGTTACTCAAGACCAAATGATAAATTGTACCAAATATCTCCCCGACATCTATTAAGTACTTTAGTGATGTTGGCTATTTTCCCAGTTGACACAGATTTCTCTCTCTGATTGCCAGGTGTCCTTAGTGAGGTGCTCACCCTGGGGCAGCCTACTCCTCTCCCACCCCAACTGGGAAGCCCAAGACCCCTGGAATGGGGAGGGATAGTTCCTCAAAGGAAAGTTACGTCTCACCTACCAGGTGAGGGGCAACCTGATGGGCAGAGAAGGGCAGCAGGTATGGGGGCCAACCTGGCCTGTTACCCCTGCATTCCAATGGCAGGGAAGAGTGTTTATTTCTGTGGTTCTCTTGGCAAGCAGACTGTGTGCATAGGATCTGCATTTGTGCTTGCTCAGAAAAAGACTCTGGAGAGTCATCCTGGCCCACTAAAAACCACCCTGTGGCCTCAGGCTCTTCACCTGAACTCACCCTCTGTCCCCTCTTATTTCTGTACCGCAGTGGCCTTGTCACCTGTCTCCCTTCTCCACTCTGCGCTGTGAGCTCCGGGCATCTTCTCAAACTGCAAACCTGACTCCTCAGCCACCAAACCCTCTCCCTGCCCTCCCCGCACTCTCTACCTCCTACCAGAGAGGAGACAGTCCTACAGGGGCTTCTCCCTGTTCTCCCCCACACTTACTGTCCCTCTGTCCTCCAGCTATATGGAGCAGCTGGTGACACCCAGCCCATGGCCTTGGCTGTTCTCTCCCTCCTCCCTGGTTGCTCATGCTCACCCCCACCCCTCCCACCCGGCCCAGTCACCAACCATTCTTGTATCCTTTAGGGCCCAGCTTCACCACCATCTCCTCCAGGGCTCCCTCTAGGGTGTCTCCAAGCCCTCTGGCTCCTACTGCAGGGACTTTGGGGTGTACCTTCTATAAGGTTGCAGTGTGGTGGATTCTGTCTTATCTATCACCCAAATATTGTAATTTTTTACCATAAAAAAGAACTTTGTTGCTTCCTCCTCCCCCCAAGTTAAAAAACAATCTAATTCATGTTTGAAAATTCAACCAATTCAAAAAGTGTAAGAAGAAAAAGTAAAAGGACTGGCCATTGCAGCTTTGTGACCAGTTGCCAGGCATAGTCTGCTCTGTGCCAAGGACCAGGTTAAGTCTGTGTCGTTTCTTTAAATCCTAATACCCCACGAGCTGTTACTCAGAGACGTTGAGTTCATCGACCTTGGTCACACAGCTGGAGGAGATGGGATTGAGCACAACTCCATCTACTTCCAGACCTGGGAGTGACATCACACTGCTCCGGCCATGTGGCAGTATTAACAGGCATCTGCAGGCTTTCATGCAGTTTCCTAGGCTATTTTTACTTCACTCAAAAATATGGCAGAACATCTGTCCCTTCCCTAGGAACTTGTCTCTCCCCACGGGGCAGAGTCTGGCTGAGGAGCTGAGGAAATGTTTGCTGAAGGAATGGCCAGATGGATCGAGAGATGCTTAGGCCAGTCTACCTCAGAGACCACCCAGGCTTCTGTCCCTTTCATTCCTATTCAGTCACCAAACAAAGTCCTCTTGGGTGGCCTAAGGGATTCTGGACAGCAGCAGCCCAGGCTGTGAATTAGGGGCCCACTTGGTGGCACTGGGGGTCTCACAGAGCCCAGGACGTGGTGTCATCCCCTTCCTCTTGAATACCTGGCCACCCTGGCCACAGACACCCCAAAGCTGCATGGCCTCCCTCTGTTGTATACAGGCACCTTTGTTCAGGAAGCCACACCCCCTCCTCACCACTGCCCTTACCCCCTGTAGCTCCTTACAGAGGGCCTTCATCAGCCAGGGGCTCCCTCACTTCAAGAACTAGAAACCAATGCAAAGGGCTTAAATGCTGAGGAAAATACATTCTTATTATTTGCAGGCCCAAGGTAGGCCAACTATAGGGAGTGCAGAGGAATTATCCAGGGCCCAACTCCCTTTCTTCTAGCTTCCCCCGCATAGACCCAAGCTGGTGTCTGCTTCCAGAAGGGCAAGAAGGCTGGAGAGCATTTCCTGTGGGTCATCTCTTCCCCTACTCCTAATAGTAAGGAAATCCTCTCCCAGAAACAACCTGCAGATGTTTCCTCATGTTTCATTGGCCTGAAATGTTTAACATGCTTTTGCCTAAACCAGTCACTGGCAAGGGGGATGAGCCTACATGACTTGGTTGGTCCAATCAGCACATGTGCCCTGAGGTTGTGGTGCCCAGAGGCACCTGGTCAAACAGAAGGTGGGTTCTCAGCACCTGGGGAAAGAGGCGAGGGAGGGGCAGCACAGCAGTGACCAACAGGACTGGCTTCAATCTTTGTCATTATTTCTTGACTTTATAAAAGAGGGAAGTAAGAGGTTGAGTGATTCCCGGGGTCACACGCGGCAGTGCCCATGCCATTTCCCCGGGCCCTGATGAAGCAATATTGGATGAGACACTGGCCTCTTGCGCCTTTATTCCCATCTGTTTATCAGGTTTTCTTTTCTTCCTCCCACCAACCTCATGCCCACCCAGACATCCCTGGGAAGAAGTTACAGTCAGATAGACTTAGCAGTGGGGAGAGAGCTTCAATATTAGTGTCATCCAGTGCCCTCATTTTCCAAATGGAGAGACTGAGGCCCAGAGAGGGAAGCGCCCCATAAGAGCACTCAGTGAGGTAACTGATGACAGATCTGGGCCTGGCCTGAGGGTCCGGAAGCACAGCATCCCTGAGACTGAAATGAGGCTTGGAGCCCATCCTACCCCAACCTCTGCTGCCTGCCAGTCTCCCTGCTGGGTGTCCCTGGGCCTGCTCCTGCCAGGGCGGAGCCTCCCATTCACGCGCTGCTTGTGCAGCTGTTATAAAGGACCTTCCTAGGCACTCTGTCCACAGTGGCCTTTCCTCAGCCGCAGAGTCTCATCTGTGCCTCACAATGCTCCCGTGAGCTGATTGGAAATGCATTATAGAGGTGCAAACTCAGGCCCAGAAGTGACGTGAGTCGCCCAATTTCCCACCGTGAGGATGAGCTGAAGCCGGGACAGAGCCAGCCCTGTTGCCTTGCCACCTGTGCAGCCACACAGCATCCTGCTGTGCAGTCACATCTTGACACTCTGGGTAATTTTCAACTAGGGGCATGATATTGCTATTTTGCTTTGATCCCCTTAAATGAATGAAGCTTACCCTGACCCCAGGGTCCTGACTCCTCTGGGGCAACTTTTGACAATGTATTCTTCCCCAGCCACCAGTGGCCCGCTCAGGGCATGTCTGACTATGCCAGGGACAGCCCTTCACACGGAGGAGCGTGGGCTTCTGTCGTGCCGGGGTGCTTGGCCCGGGCCAGGGTGCGGGGATGGGAGGACCTACCTTGGAGCCCCTCCCTCGTCCTTGTCTCCAGCTAGTTTTGTGGAAGCCTGAATTCCCTTGTGAGAATGAACGAAGGGACCAGTGGCTGCCTCCCCTTGTACCTCTGTGCCCTTTGTCCCTTGGGAGTGGGGGTGGAGGGCCTGGAATACAGACCTCCATTGTGTGCCCTGACTTCATGCAGCGGGGCTGCCTGGGAAAGTTGATAAACAAGCAGCTTGGAGCCTGTTGCCCTGAGGCCTGCGGGTGGTCTGGAGCCCCAGGGATATCAGGAGGAGGGGCTTCCAGAGCTAGGGGGTTTGGAGTCCCACCTTACCTGCAGTGGGATGAGGCCAGGTGCTGGCCCCTGGATCTGCTGCTGTGGGTAGGAGTGGCCAACTGTTTCACAGGCTGTGGGGAGGATGGAGGGAACAAGTCTTGTGGTTCAGCCCATTCCAGACCCCAGTAAGGGCTCCTCCCTGTGAGCTGCAGGGGTTGGGACCATGCCTTCAGGTGTGCCATCCAGCCCTCCAGGAGATGTGCAGCCCCATCAGAACAGCTTCTAGGCTCTTCTCCCTCAGAACCTGTTCCCTATCTCTGGCCTCATAGCTTGATGTCATCCCCTTCCTAGCGCCCTCCTAGTCTTGCCTCCAGTCACCCAGACCGCCGGTCTTGACTCCCTCCCCTACTCTCTTCCCATGCGCCCTCCCCCCGACCCAGTAGAAGACTGCCCTGCCAGTCCTGAGAGTCATGATGCCCCCGTTCCGTATGCTGTACCCCAGTGTCCCTGGAGCTTAGGGCCTCAGCTCTAGCAGCTGCCTCACCCCCTCCAGGGGGCTCCTCCCCAGAACAGTTGAAGGTGGTTGGCTCCACATGTGGGGCAAGGCTTTAATTGGAAGTCTGGGGACAGTGGAGGATAGCACAGCACCTAACAGCTCCTTCCAGAACTTGCTGGCCTGCACAGTTTGTCTCAAGAAACCCCGACTCGGTAGGCTTCCCTTTCCCTCCCAGGCCCCGACCACCTTCTTTACCTATTTGCCTTCCACTGTAGCTGCTTCGGGGAGGCTGAGGGGGGCACCTGGAGCTCCTTTTGCAGGTATAGAAAACTGCAGGCGTCCACTCAGGCTGATTTCCTCTCTGACAATAGGAATTCACACAGATGCCACAGGGGGCCAGGGCAGGTAGCAGCCCCTAGTGGGCGGGTAGGATGAAGAACTTGAGGTTTGAGGGTTACAGTGGTTAAGGAGGAGCAAAGCACATGCCCCTCTAAGGAGTAACTTAGGTGTGGCCAGTATTGCTGCGGGGAAGATGGGTGCCTGTTGCACAATATGATTTTTTTGAGAAAATCTATCCCAGTTTGTGTGCTGTTTCCTTGATTTAAAAAAATCTTGACTCTCTGTACAGTTAAATTCACTTTTGAGAGACACGTGTGATTCCCTGAGTTTTAACATTTGCCTAGATTCTCACGAACACCACCACAGACGGGGTGCAGAGCAGTCCACACCCTACATTTCCTCATGCTGCCTCATGCTCTGTTTTTTTATTGAGTTTTTTTTTTAACTTTGTTTTATTTTCCTCCTATTTTGCCTGCTGTTTACTTTTCAGAGTCCTCATACAGTGACTTTAGGTATTCTGTCCAGAATTTTTTGGTTACAATCAGTGTAAGAGATAGTGCCATGTCCTGAGTGCATCTTAATCAGAATCAGAAGCTGTTCAGAGATTTTGATCACAGCATCTAATTAAAACATTTTAAGTCTGCCTGCAAGCCACATTTGGGATGCTAGCTGGAGACCTCTGCTAGCAACACAACATTTAAAAAATGCACTTTTTCACATGCATGTCATGATCACTTTTTCCAAATTAATAAATTGGATTGCTTATAACATGAAAAAAAATGCACTTTTTCCTTTAAACAGTCAAATTCTTTTTGTTCTTAACATTCAAATTCTTTTTTTAAAAAGATTTATTTTATTTATGCATACAAGAACTGGGGTGTAGGCCAGAGGGGTAGGGAGTGAGAGGATTCACCAGAGAGAGTGGGGAGCAGAACAGGCAGATCTACTAAAATGCACTGCTGAAGGGAGCAGCAGGTGAGACAGGAGAGGTCTGCTGCACCTTGTGGTTCACCTCCCTGGAGGGGCATTGAACTCAGGCCGTAGTGGCTGGAATATAGCTTGATAGTGCTGAGACTTTAACCCCTGTACCACCAGGGAGGTCCCAACATTCAAATTCTTAAGCAAATTTGTACCCATGCCAGTTTTCGAAGTGAAGAGAAAACGGAATATAAATTGACTTTTTTTCTCTGGTCAGAGCAAGCCCCAAACTTGTGATAATCAAAGAGCTATCATAATTACATCAGTAAAAGGCAAAAGATTTATACGATTTGAAGAGAAACCAGAGTATTATTGGTAGAAATAAAAAGTTACTGGTTTAGAGCATGAACTCAGGAGTCAGGCGATCTGTATTCAAATCCCAATTCTGCCTCTTACTAGTTGTGTGACCTCAACCTAAATGCCTTAGCCTTTCTGAGCCTTGTTTCCTCACCTGTACAATGGGAATAATGCTTGTGGGCCTGCCGCTGAGGTGGCTGTGAGGACTAAATGAGTTCATGTGTATAGAGTGTTTGCAACAGACCTGGCCCAAAGGAAGGGTTTTCTAAGCACTTGCTTGTTGACAAAATAGTGGCTCACACATATGGCACACCTCTCTCCAGACTGGCCAGATAACCCCTCCTTCAGATAAGGCAGCTGAGCCCTCAGAGAGGCACAGGGCCTGTTTGAGTCCATCTGGTGTTGACTGTGCATCCTGAAATAAGGGTAGCGAGGGTGACTGGGTGCAGGCTCAGGGGGCTCTGTCTGGTGATCAGTCGTCTAGTCTGAGCTGAAGGAGATGGGGTGACCCTGGGGGATTGAGTGGGGGGAAAATCAGCCTGAAGCGAAAAGCAACAGAAATAGAAGGGGAATCCTGGTAATTGAGTTGCACCAAAAAAGGAAAGATCAATATTTTACTGTGAGTGAAGCAACCAGCTTCCCTGGCAGCCAGCTCAGCGGCCCAGCTGTGTGTGCTTCAGCCACCACAGTCCCTGCCAAGGACTCTCTTGTGGCCTGAACAGAACAGCTCCTGGGGCAGCCCAGTCATGGGCGATGCATGTTCAGCCGGGTGAACCTAGTTCATGAACGCCATGTGTGGGTGGTTATTTGCTGAACTCACTGTGTGACCTCGCGCCCCTCCTCCCTGGGTCTTAGCGTCCCTTTATAATGAAGTACTCGGTCAGCGGAATGCACCCCTGGATGCATTGGTAAAGGGTTGTCTAGTGTCTAGGAAGGTTGAGAGTCTTGGTGACTGTGACAAGCAACCCCAGTGATAGGATACACAAGAGGACGGGGGTTGAAACAGCACTTCAGTGCAGATAACCCGGTAAGAGCCCCCCTGCAGGAACGAAGCAGCATGCAAAAGCTGAGACCCGGGGTCGCTGAGACCTGGGATCCAGGAAGTTTCCACCAGTTCAAATGTCTTACCTCTGAGTCTCAGTTTCCTCAACCGTAAAATGGGGGCTGTCGTAGTAGCTACGTAGGTGTGAGGATTACATGAGACTACCTGTGGCCAGAGTTCAGCAAATCCGTCACTTACAGCACACCCTCTGGGAATCCGGCAAGACTATGAATACTTCTCTGCACAAGTTATGCTATTGTTTGTCTAAAAACCATCAAGCTGATAGCGATGCTATTTACTGATATAATTGGCACTTTTATAATAATTTGACAGTGACCTTGCCTGTTTACATGGCATTTCCCCATCACTCCTTTTGGGGAGCTGGCTCTTCGAAGAGCCCTGTGGGAGTAGCCTGGGGCACAGCCCAAGAGTGATCCAGGGACCCTGCAATGGCCCTCAGGACCCCCCTCTCTTTGCCTGTCACCAAGCACCCTACCCCTCTGCTCCAGGCTGGCTTTGCCTGGAAGTAGGGGGATGGACAGCTTGGTCCCACCAGGTCTCCCAACCCCAGGATGTTACAGACTCTGATCTACAGAATCCAAAACCATGCCTGCTGCCTCTTAGGTGAATTTGAGGTGGGGACTCTCAGCGGGCATTCAGTGCGCGGTGTTGACTGTGCATCAGGGATAAAGGCCTAGCTTCTGACCTTGAGAGGACTGTGTGGGCTGAGAGCAGGGAGGCAGGCTTGCCAGGTGCCCCAGCCCACCCCTGCATCCGTGGACTCCCTACAATGCCAGTGACTGGAGAACAGGAGGCGAGGAGGTGGGATGCCAGCAGGACTGGTAGGCGGGCTCTCCAGCTGCAGGTGGCACCTGGGCATTGCTATTCTCAGCAGCCACGTCATTGCCTGGCAGTGTCAGAGGCTGCCGTGGCTGGGGTGGGGGCAGGGGGATGCTGCAATGCTGAGGAGGCGCCAGCCTGCGGGAACTGGCAGAAGGCCACCTTTCTCTTTCACTGGAATTCCTCAGATCTTTCCCAGGAGCCCACCAGGTACCAGGTTCAGGGACCCACAGAGGGGATGATGCACAGCCTCTTCCTACCCTTCCCCACAGACTCACACCCCGGTGGAAGTGCCCACAGGACCCTTCTCCAGTGGGACAGATGCAGCGGGGGCCTGAAGCCCTGGTCACTGTGGACAAGCAGGGTCTGCTGGAACAGAGGCACAAACAGGACCACCAAGCTCAAGGAGGGAGGACAAATGCTTGCATAGGGCTCTCCTTGCTCACAGCTCATCTTCCAAAACTGACTTGGCATGTCCCCATGGTGCCAGGCCACCAGCAGAGACCACAATTTCAGACCCCCACAGCTGTCACTCTGGAGAAGAGCCCTGTGGGCAACCAGAGAACATGTCCTTATGAAGAGATGAATCCCCCTGCACGCACGGGCTGAGGGGTGAGTCTGCCATGACAGTGTTAGCAGTGACAGCAGTGACAGCAGCCCCTCTCCTATGTGCTGTGTTCCACAACTTGCAAAGTGCTTTCATAGCCACCACGGCAACCCAGCCTGAAAGGGGTCTGGGAAGAGCTCATCTTTGCTGACTGTGCTTTGGAGACTAATGGTGGTTACAGGGGGAGGTGGCCAACAGGTGTGAGAGTGTGTGTACATGTGATCAGGTGTGTGGTTAACCAGCAAGCAGGAGGTGGCCAGTCCTCACTTGTTGAATGAATGAGTGAATGAGTGCTTCCACCTGTGCTGTGGAGGGGCTGCCACTGCGTTCTGCATTTCAGGGGGATTTAGAAATGAGCCTCTGGAAGAAATAGCAAAAAGTTGAATTTCCAGTGTTGGAAATTTTGGGGTGGGAGCGGCGGGGGTGAACTCTAATTTATTAGAAAAGATAGCCGTTGCTGAAAAAACTAGGAAAAAGAAAACCCAGCACTCTCAAGTGGAAGTCACTCTGGTAGAAGACCTAAATTATGATGTATTTATAGAGAACAATTTGTCAAGTGTTATCAAAAGATTTAAAAGTTTAGATGTTTTATATTCATTTATTCAACAAACACTTCTGAAGATTCTACTATGTGCCAGTCTGGGTGTGAGCTACCAGGTCAAACAAGGATCAAAAATAGATATGATCCTTGTCCTCTGGGAACTTGCTTTGTAGAGAGGAAGATGCCAGTAAATAAAATTATCATATAAATGTATAATTACACATTGCAATTAGTGATTTGAAGGGAAAGTATAGGGTGCTGCAGGACAGGATAACAGGAAGGGTCCTAATTACCCAGGAGTGGCAAGGACAGGCTTGTCTGGGGGAGAGACATTTAATAGAGGTACAAATGGAAGCCTGAGGATGAATAAATGTTGTCAAGTGGTAAGGGGGTCGGTCAGAGAAAAGCATTTGAGAATAGCATGTGCAAAGGCTCTGGCACAGGAAAGGCTTTGATTTGCGTGAGTTGCTGACTGAAAACCATGAGGCTAGAATGTGACAGGAAGAGTGGGAAGAGATGGGGCTGAAGGTGTTAGGTCATAGGGAGCCATGTTACAGAGGTTGGATTTTGTCCTAAGTGCAGTGGACAATTATCGCAAGGTTTTAAGCAGGGGAGTAGGTAACACGATCCAGTGGGAGTTTGAAAGTGAAAGTAGATCAATTAGGAGACTTGCATTGTCAGAGGGCTGACGATAATGACTGACGAGGTGTGATCCAAGGCTGATGTTGAAAAGTTTGTAGCTTTGGGACACGTGGGCTGGGTGAGAGGGTCAATCCCAGTAATGCTGAAGAGCCGCGCAGTGGGTGGGAAGGGAGGAAGGATTTGGTCGGGGGGACATTCAAGGAGTGATATTGGAGGAGGGGTGATGCCGGGGTCCTCAGCATGTCCGGGGGCTGGGGGCTGAGGTGGGACTTAGGAGAAAGATCACTGCCAATGAGGACCTCAAGGGTCTGGGAGACTAGCAGCTGGACTGGCCATCAACACAGCTGTGGAAGTTCCTCAAAGTGAGTTCTAATGGCAAAAGTTGGAAATAACCAAAACGTCCAACTCTTAAGGGTGGTTATGTAGATGATGGTGTATCTACTGGGCAGGGTATATTGTAATCACTAAAAATGTGGGGGCTCCCATTGGGCAGTGTGGTGTTTCTGCTAAACTGTTCATCAGGGAGAACCTTCCCAGCATCAGGGGAAGGTTCTCCTTTGGACTAAACATTATTTACTAATTTATTTTTATTGAACTATAAGGTACAAATAGAACAAAAATGCCTCCCAGCCACCAGTGGACAGCTCAGTTCCCTGTGCAGCTAGCACCTGGATCAAGAAACAGGAAGACCCCCCCCATGTCAACACCTCTTCTTACTAAGTTCTGCAGATGTAGCCACTCCCTTGACCACGATTGGTTTTGCCTTATGTCTTATTGGATTTATAATTTTACGTTTTTGAATAATATCTACAAATGTGACATAATTATTTCTTCCTTGTGGACAAATGGAAATTTGACCAAGGATCTCACATAACTGTAATGTTAAAAATAAGTGGTTAAGGGCCTCCCCGGTGGTGCAGCGGTTGAGCGCTGGGTTGCGAAGCTGCCTGCGGCCTCTGCGGTGCCGGTTCGATCCCCGGCTGCTCCCTGGCCGCCGGGTGAGGGTCCCACATGGCGCGCAGACCTCTCCTGCCGCCCGCTGCTCCCCTCAGCAGTGTACTTCGTTCCTTCTGCCTGCTCTGCTCCCCGCTCCGGCTCTGGTGAATTCTCTCACCCTCCCGCGCTTCTGACTGTACCCAGTGCTTGTATAAACAAAACAAACAAACAAATAAAATAAATAAATAAATAAAACATGCCTCTATAAAATTAAAAAAAAAAAGTGGTTAAAATTATGTTTTAAAGAAAAGAGAAGTGGATATAGTAGGGTTTGGGTTCATTCTCTTCTAGGATTTTTGCAGTGAGCTTTTGCATGTTATTTTTATATGAAAGAAACCACTAAGTAAAAAAATCAGCATTCTTTCTCTTTCCTTGGGCGTGTCTCTGTGGGAAGACTTGGTGATGGAAGCTGGGCTTGCACACACTGTGTTCTGAGCCCTGCTGGATTTGCTGTTCCCCACTTATGCTGTCAACGTCAGGCGCTGCAGTGGCCCGGCGATGTCGAGGGCTTGCTTTAACCTGGTTGATGGGAGGAGGGCCAGGAGGAGATGTGCCAGGTGAAGAGCCCTTCCTCCCCGCTGCCCCAGGTTGGCTCACCCCACTCCACGAACCCTCTGGGGCATCTCTGGGTGCCTTACTCTTGTCCCTCCTTCCTTCCCACAGGTGGAAAAACTTGTGAAATATTTGGACCCCAACGACCTGGGGAGAATCAATTTCAAGGACTTTTGCAGAGGGGTCTTCGCCATGAAGGGTGAGTCTTCTGGGGGAGGTGTCCTGGGGCCTTCCTTGGGACCCCATCCAGTGGGGATGCGGGCATGGCTTGAGTTTTAGCTTAGATTCCTCCCTATTGGGGTCCCAAGAGCCCAGAATGGGTTCCAGAAGTGGGCCCTGCCCCCTGGCTCCCCATGGGGGCTGAGGAGCAGGGTCTTGGGCTCCCAGCATGGAGGGGCTCTGGGTGCCGTGCAGTTCTGCCAGAGTCCCTCACCTGGAGTCAGGCCTGCGAGGCCCGGGGGACGGTCACTCCTGCCTCCCCGTTGTCTGTGCCCCGCTGGAGAGGGCTGCCTCCTTGCTCTCCTTTCCTTCCTCCCGGCTACCCCTGAAGGAGGTCATCTCCCCCGAGGTTTCCCAGGACATGGGACTCATAGTTTTAAAACCAGGACAGCTCTGGGCAAACCTGAACAAATCTCACCAGCCTCCCTCCCTTCTAAGTTGCTTTTATTTGTTCCCCACCCCCTTCCTCCCTCTCTTAACTCCTCCTACTTCCTTCCTTTCTTCCTTGTCTCCCCCAACCTTCTCTCTAAGGGGGAAATATACTCTCCCCACTCCCAATTTAAAGGCCAGTTGTGAGAGACCCCAGGAATCAGATATGGCTGACTCTAAGCTGGAGTAGGTGGCTCAGGTCCAGCCCATCGAACTGGCTAAGCCCCCACTTATCAGCTGCAGCGAGAACAAGGTTTCCTCAAGGAGTCATGAGGTCTTCCAGTCACCAGTGAAGGAAGCTGTGTTTCCCTGTTGTATGGGTTAGATCAGGAGGAATCTGGGGCACCTCAGGGTTCTGGGAGAGGAGGGAGGAAGCAACAGAGGTGAGGAGCGGAGGGAAGCGAGCTGAGAGGTAGGGTTCTGAGTGGAGTTGATTCTATACAGCTGCCACTGGCCACACCTGTCTGGCCTGTGCTGTGCTAGACACTTTGCTGGTCTGACCTTTTCTGTCCCATATGGCTCCACCCATGTAACTGAGTAAGCGATAGACCCGTCTGGACGGTGTCCCTATCCTAGATATTCTGGAGTTTGCAGGGCTACAGAGAGCCTCAGCGTTGGAGGAATGTGCGCATTTACAGTCCTTATGAGCCAACCAGGGAAGTAGTGTTTTATGTCCCTTCCTCCAGGAAGGCTACCCTGATTACCTTTGCCCAGTCAGTCCTATACTTTTGGGTGTCTATCATCTGTGTGTTCCCTGTTGGGGTTAGTCCTAGTGGAAGGCAAGGACCCGTCTCAGGTCCTTCTGCAGAGCCCTGCACCTGCTTCTCCACAGCCTGCCTGGGTGCTTCATCCCTGCCTTTGAATGATGAGTTGTCTCTTAGAGACTCACTCAGGTCACCTGCCTCACCACAGCCCTTCTCACCCATGATCCATTAACTGGAGGTGAAAATGCTGAGCCAGGCTGAGACTCTGACCCTCACCCTCTGTCTGCCCGTCCACAGGGTGCGAGGAGCTGTTGAAGGACGTGCTGTCCGTGGAGAGCGCAGGGGCGCTGTCCTGTGCTCCAGAGATCCCTGACTTCGTGGAGCAGGTAAGAAGGGTGGTCTGAGGGGCTTCGGCTCAGAAGGGACATGGGAGTCTCCTACAGCCCCGCCTTGCCCGTCTTGGTCTTTTGCTTCTGCTTTGGTACCTGGGAGGCCCCAGGACAACCTTCTGAGGAGCTTTTGGCTTTGCTTCAATGTCTAAAAAAATAGTTTTTGGAACCAGAGCCACAGCAAAGAGCTGGGGGTCCTCATGAGCAACTTTACCCCTCCCCCCCTCCCCCCGTGGTACTGAGGAGAAATTAAGTTCTGAGAGGGACAGTGCCTGCCTTGAGGTCAGTGCAGGCAGCTCCCCTTTCTTTCTGTGCCATACCCACCAAGCTAGCATGTGCCTGTGTGGCTTTTTCCCAAGTGACAACAACCAGTTCTGCAATCCCCCAATTCTCTGATACCAGCTGGGGGTCCAGCAAGTTAGTTTAAGTCTGACACTACTCAGCATTAGTGGAAACACCAGCCAAGGGCTCAGTCCCATAAGACTTCCCCCCACTTCAGGGTAGCCACAAATGGGGTATCCAGGGTATCCACACTTCTATTGAGCTGACCACAAATGTGGGGGTTCCCATGATCCCCCTCAGGTTTAGCAATTTGAACAACTTAAGTATCAGGAAAACATTTTTATGATTATTGGTTTATTATAAAGGACACAACTCAGAGGTGGGCGATTTCCATGCCCTCCCAGGGTGCACTACCTCTCAACCCTCAGTGTGCTCACCGGCCCAGAAGTGCGCAGGGTATCTGTTCTCAAGTTTTATAATCCCTTCTCTAGCCCCCTCTCTCCGGGGGATGGGGTGGGTGGGGCTGAAAGTGCTCACCTTCTATCACCAGTTTGGTCTTTCTGGGACCAGCCTCATCCTGAAGCTGTTCAGGGACCCTGTCCCAGTCACTTCATTAGGTGTGTTTGAAAAGGGCTCTGATCTGGAAGTTTGTAGGGCTTTTGGAGCTCCTGGTGATTTATTGCAAAATCTTGAACTGTTTTTCCAAAAACCTACCATTCCATGTGCTTCTAGAAAGAAGTACAGCTCCTGTCACAGGCACTGACATTCTCTAAGGCCGCTTCAGCCGAGGCACCCCAGAGCTGGAGGGATTATCCTGCTTTCTCTTCCAGGCCAGCTCTATCTAAAGCCTCTTCTCTGTTTGGTGCCTCATCAGACCCAAGACATGAGTATTTTCTATAGCTGAAGGAGGCCTAGGACCCCAAAGGTGACTGGCTGATGGGATCCACCTGGGTGATGGGGGCAGGGATGGAGTAGGCGATGGGGGCTGTCCAGAAGGTGATAATGATGGAGGCTGCCCAGTGAAACAGTTTTTTGGGGGGGGGTTTCTCCCTGGATGGCCGGGAATCAAACCCGTACTGCAGAGGCTGTGGGGAGCTTCACAGTGCTGCGCTCAACACGCTGCGCCACCGGGGAGGCCCCCCAGTGAAACAGCTTTTGAGAAAGCCAAGGCTCGAAGGTGGCAGAGACCAAAGCCAGGTACCACTGCATCCTGGGGCATCCAGAATAGGGGTCAGGTGTCTGGGTCTCAGGGTGTTGTGTCCAGAAGGAGGGTCCTTAGGAACAGGTGAAGATTGCTAAGCTCGAGGCCCTCTTGATGGGTCTAGCGGATGTGCGGTAAATATGCATTTGGCCATCCCATTAGGCCATCCCACCTAATGGGATCAGGACCATGCCAGAGTCCCCAAATGTGTGGTGAACACTGATGTCCCTAAAGTTTTTTGGAGTGGACCTTTGTGGTTTGCTGATCAGGAAGAGCTGTGAGGTCATTCCTAACTGAGTCCCTTCTCTACTTTTGGCATTGACTACCCTGCAAACCAGAACTCTCAACACTCTGAGCCTGAATTTCCTGTGCTGTCAGACAGGACTGTCAGGCCATCTGGAGGACTTGTGAAAATTCAGCGAGAAAACATACTCTAATAAGGAAGACTCCCCTTCCTCCTCTGCTGTCTTGGAGATTAGTGTGATAAAGCTGTGTGCAGCTTTCCTTTCTCCTTTGGATCCTGGTGTTTCAAAAGTGTGTCAAAATCAAGGCCTGCCCATGAGAAGTTGTAAGGCCAAGTGTGCCCCCAGTGGTACCCTGATGTTCCCCCAACTTGAAGGCTGCTTTTGTGCCCCCCCTCCATGAGGCCAGCCATGCTTGAGAAAAGATGGTGCATGAAGAAAGAGGTGAAGAGCAGACCTCCAACAGAATGCTCTGCTTTCGAAGGCAATACTGGTTTTCCAGAACACCGAATCTAAAGGTTATAGAAAAGCAGAAAGATCATGTCAATCTAATCGAGGCAGCCCCAGTTCTCTCAGTTTTGCTTGGGTTTCTGTTTCTTTTGATTTAAGCCCCTCCAGGGAGACTCCTTTCTGCTGTCTTGGAAATCAGGTCCTTACATGTGACTGGCCAGAGCCCAACGATCGGCCATCGATCACTGGACACCCCGGGCAGCTTGTTTGTGAGCACCCAGGAGGCTAGCCTGGTTGACCAGGGCTCTGCGCTTCTTGTCACTGGTTCTGGGTCCTGGCATGGGCTGAAGGGGCACAGTTCAATGTCCAGCCTGCTGGGTCAGTGATGTGACATGAAGGACTCTTCCTGGCTCAGGCTCCGGTAACCTGCAGCCAGGGGAGGCAAGACCACAGATTCTTCAGGTTGGGGGCGCAGCAGTGGGTAGCCTGGACCAGGCCCTAACTTGCAGGCTGCGCCCTCAATGCCCTGCTGTGTCTCCACTGTCCCCTAGGGGTCAGCTTGAGACTAACCAAGCCCTCAGGAGCCTGAATCACTGCTGTGACTTCCCAGGTACCTAAAGGGGATGAAAATCTGAGGAGTGGTACAGGCACCATGCAGGGGTGTCAGGAAGGACCAGCAGGAGCACCCTTTTTCCTTCTACCCTCACAGTGAGAAGGCCTCTGATTCAGCACCTAACTGAAACAGTGAAATGCTTTAGTGATGAACACTGGGTCTCTCAGCAAGGGCTCCGGGCCTGCTAGCCCAGACTGTGAGTCCATCAAGGAGGTCTCCAGACCTGTGTGGCGGGAAGAAAGAGTTGGCTCCTGAGGCACTCAAACCAAAGGAAATGAAAATCCGAAACGCGTGAAGTCCTAGAGAGAGAAAATCAGGACAGGACTGGGGTTGCTGAGATTCTACATGACTTGACATGTTCTTTCTGTTCCCTTCTATAGTGTCCAGATTCTTGTTCTGGGAAAACAATATGCATCCCTGATTGTGGATCTCACCCTCCCTGTGTCCTCAGAGCCTGTGACTTCTGGCACAAAAGCAAACAAAAACCCCACCTCATTGAGGGCTGAGTTAACCTTACTGCTGTGTGAGTCTCCAATGCAGGGACTCTGAGGTCCGAAGGGAGGCCGGGTGAGATCTTCAGAATGGCCTAGAAGACAAAACTTGTGCTGGATCTTAAGGACAGCCCCTTTTGCAGGCTACTCACTGCCCTCCCCATTTTGCAGCTCCCAGTCCATGCGGTGTAGGTCTTCTGGTGCAGGGAGCGTGGGCAGGCATGGAGAGCCCCACCGCCAGGCCTCCAAAGCAGGGGGACAGTGAGATGAAATCTGACCCCATAAGCACTGAGAGACCCCATGTCCTTGGCCTTCTCTACGTGTGATGACTAATAGGGACCCATATAAAAAGAAGATAGAGTCACGCTACCCCTGCTCCTCCCATGTAACCACCACCTCAATGAAATATGTCATCATCCTCCCCCCACAAGCCACAAAGTCATCCTTGACTCCCACAAACAAAACCAGCATCGAGTCCTCCGGGCCCCACTCTCTTCCCATCCCTCTCCCACTGCTGCTCTGGCTCTCACTGGCCCCACATTTTCTTCTCCAGACCCAAAGCCCATTGCCTCGGATTTTTCTATGGAGATGCTTTGTGTCATCTCCTCCTGTGGCTCCTCATGATCAGTGGGGTGAAAATCCATCATCGGTTCCTCCAGCTCCAGCCTCATCTCTCACCACATCCTAAAACTGGTGATACTCAACTGCTCTTCATTTACTGAAAAGACAGCTTTCTCTCTTGCCTCTGAGACTGCACAAGTTTTGTCTTTCCTTTGGGATGTCTTCCCACTCGCCATCAAACTTTTGCTCATCATTTAAGATTCACATAAGAACTGCCTCCTCCAGGAAGCATCCCCTGGTTCCCTCTTCCTTTATCCTGGCCTTCTTTTGTGCCCTTCAGGAAAGTGTTATGATTTTCTCAAATAGGTCCTGTACATTTCTTCATAGGGTAACTGTACTTGGAACTCCATTTGCTGTTATGTGTAGGATCTTTTGGCCCTATTTTCTAACTGGTTATGGTTTGTATATAAGACAACTTTGCATTTTTAGTGTTGATCTTGGTATGACAACCTACTAGTCTCCTTTATTAGTTGTAACAGTTTGTTTGCTTACAGTAGGACCTCAAATGATGTCCCTTAGTGCAACATCATTCATTATAACCTTGATGCGAAAAAAGCAGTAACCTCCTACCAGGACCGCCGTCGGTGGAATTGCATGTTCTCCCAACACCTGCATGGGTTTCCTCTGGGACTCAGTTTCCTCCCACATCCCAAAGGTGTGCACGTTGCATTCATTGGTGTGTCTCAGTCACCTCAGTCTGAGTGAGTCAGAGAGGGAGAGCAAGTATGTTTGACGTACCCTGTTTTGGAAGAGCCTCCTGTCCAGGGTGGGTTCTGCCCCACACCCCGAGCCTTTGGAAGAGGGAATCTTGAACTGACTGGAAAAATGAATGAATGAAGATAAGTGATTTTTTAATATTAGAAGTATTTTGGGTCCTTCTTGGAAGTTTGGTCGTGTTTTTATGAACAGAAATATGTTGTAGAACTTAACTCTTATTTATATCAGTCAGCCTATGGTAAAATTACTTTCATTAGACATCATTTTGTTAAAAGTTGCACTTTCCAGGAATCTATGGACGACATTGAGGACCTTCCTTCCTACCTTCTTATTTCCTTCCTTCCCTCCTTCCTTCTGTAGCATTGCATTATAACATTATACACATTTCAGGGATGCATCATTGGCTACCACTGTGTTATATGACCCACAATCCTAGAACATTTACCATCCACCTTTGCAGATAAAGCTTGCCAAACTTTGGGATAAAATCTGATAGGTGGAAATTATTCTATCAAAAGGATGCAATCTTAAAATTTCGAATACATCCGCCAAGTTCCTTTCCAAAAGAGTTGTCTCCGGGGGCCTCTCCGGTGGCGCAGCGGTTGAGCGCTGGGTTGCGAGGCTGCCGGCGACCGCTGCGGCGCCGGTTCGATCCCCGGCTGCTCCCTGGCCACAGGAGGAGGGTCCCACATGGCGCGCGGACCTCTCCTGCCGCCCGCTGCTCCCCTCAGCAGTGTACTTCGGTCCTTCTGCGGGCTCTGCTCCCCGCTCTGGCTCTGGTGAATTCTCTCACCCTCCCGCGCTTCTGACTGTACCCAGTGCATGTATAAACAAAACAAACAAACAAACAAACAAATAAATAAATAAACATGCCTCTATTAAAAAAAAAACTTAAAAAAAAAAAACAAAACAAAAGAGTTGTCTCCGTCACTCTGCCATGAGGACTGTGTGAGATCCCTGTTACCTTTTGATACTGAGTATTTCTGATTTCTCAATCTTTCTAACTTGAGAGCATTGCTCTTTTGAATAATGATATAGCTCAACTTCTCAAATGACATTTTTTGGTGGTTAGGAGCCTTTCTTCATTAATTGCCTCTCCATATTTTCCATCCTCCCTAGTTTTTATGGATAAGTTCATTTTCACTGATTTATAAGAACGAGCAATGTTAACTTTAGGAAACATGTTACAAATACTTTTACAGCTTGTCATTCATTTTTAACTTTATTTATGACATCAAATAAAAAAACTGTTACAGCCAACTGTCTTATCCTTTATGGATCTGGCTTTTGGTGCAATGCTGAGGGAGGCATTCCCACCTAAGCCTGAGGCTACTCTAGTTAATTTTTAATATTTCATTTTTGTATTCTGTTTTTATATTTATAACTTTGGTCTGTGGAATGAATTTTGATGTCTACAGTGAGGTAGGGATCCAGTTCTCCTTTTTTGCCTCCTCAATTCCTCTTGCCGGCTTGCTGCCCACCTCTCCACGCAGGAGCCAGGGCTCCTTAAGAGGTTGTGCTTAGTGGGCCCTGCCACACGGGGTATGCAGACTCTAGCCAGAGTGCCAACTGGCTGGTCTGCTCATGTTCAGAAGGAGCTTTGACCAGCCCCAGTCTTGCCAGAACAATTTTTAAAATCTAGTCTGTGCATCTGTCTGGAACTGGCCTGGGGGCGCTTATGGCCAGGAGGCCCAGGTCCACCATTGCTTAACTTCAGGCGTTTCCAAAACCACAGTGACAACGGCACTTTTTAATTTCTAAAAATACTTTTCCTGACAAACAGCACGCTGATTCAGCTGTGCTGGTGGAGGTGTGGGTGGGGGCGCCAGGCCTGGGAGAAAGGAGGGTGTTTCTGAGCGCCGGGAGGGGCCTTACAGGACCCTTTCTGCTAATATATGATCCCAGTGTTGCTGTGGTCTCCCTCCTCCAAAAAGAAAAATAATTTACATACTCCAAGCTTTAGAGTTTCTGTAAAAATGAAACGATCCTGTCTGCTATCTTTGGAAGGTAGTTGAGCTATGATTAAGCCAAGGGGGACGGGGGCTGAAGCACAGCAGCTGCTGAAGGCCCTTTTGTTTGTTCCCTCACCCTGGTCTATCCTGGACTGTCTGTCCCCCACCTCCTACTGTAGGAAGGCTGGGCTGAGATGGCCATGAGTGCCCACTTTCCAGGACAGTATTCCATCCCACTGCCTGCCTACCCCAATCTTAATGCTCAAGTCTAGAATTTAGGCTCATTGAATTGGAACCGGAGTACATTTTAGAGGGTGATCATTTAACAGCCTGTCTTTTTTAAGGCTTAGCAGGAGGGAACAGGTTTGGTTTTATCACCCTGTTGGATATTAACCAATTTAATCTAACTTTGCAATCTCATTCTAGCATTCTTCTTTCATTGACTAGACATACTTGCTCCCTCCCATTCTCCTTCAAAGCAGCCATCCCATCTTGCTGGTTCCCTCTCTGAGGTAAATAAAATTTTGACATAGATAACTGGAAAGACTTACACACAATCACTTCAGGACAGATGTTACTTCTCGGAAGCAGCACAGTCTATACTAGAGATTGTCGGGTCTGAGCTGAGTGCTCTCAATAGACACAGATGCCTGGTCCTATCTCCAGAGATCCTAACTTAATTAGCCTGGGGAGGGGTCCACTCATCTGTTTAGAAAAGCTCCACAGATCATTCACATGCACCCTGAAGCCTGGAGTCCCAATACCTTAACAGGCCACTCTCAAACTCCTCTGCAGCCAGAATTCCTAGAAAGCTGTTATGATCTTGATCATCTCTCAGACCAATGAACCCAGCACTTGAGGGCTGGGACCCAGGCCTCAGCATTTTTATATAGCCCCTCAGACAATTTCATGAAGCCATGACCTGTACAGTGTCCTGGGTTCCAGCCAGTTCACACAGGCACTTCATTCTCTCAGGATGGACTGCAGTGGCTGGATGGCAGGAAGAGTCTTACACCTTAAAAGTGGCCAGTGCCTGGAAGGCGTGTATGCTTGACAAATATTGGTGCCCCTTTTACATGGCCCAGCAAGACATCTCCTGGGGAGGGTGGTTTAAAATTGCAGGGCCCTCAAATGCCCAAAAATAGATGACTGGATCAAGAAGATGTGGTACATATATACCATGGAATATTACTCAGCATTCAAAAAAGATAAACACATGCAATTTGCAGCAACATGGATGGCACTGGAAGGGATCATGCTCAGTGAAATAAGCCAAAAAGAAAAAGAAAAATACCGGATGGTCTCACTCATAGCAGGAATCTAGAAAACTTAAATAAGGGACCAGGAAAATGAATAACTATAAGAAAGTGAAAATCAAAATCAACAAAAAACTATGAACCAGAGACACTTTTTGGGGGGTGGGGGGCGGGAGGGGAGGGATTGGGGTCAGAATGGGGGGTTGCAATTGTATGGGGAATATAAAAATAAAATTTATTATAAAAAAATAAATAAATAAAAAATAAAATTGCAGGGCCCTGGCCAGAGGGGTCCACCCCCCAACCACCCCAAGAACCTGCTGCCTGGATTCTCAGGCAGGGAGGGAGCATTCCTGGAGTCCAGTGAGCCATGACTTTGCTTTTCCAGAGAGGCCCATTTGTCAGTCTGAACAGGATTCTCGTTAGAGTTCTTCATCTGCCCCCCAGTTTAGAAACTTCCTCAGGTTTCTTCTGTAGAAGGTGCAAGAATTGAGAGTAGGTCATTTTTATTTAACAAAGGGCTAGCAAATTAATTTTTCCTCCACTTTTTATTTTGAAAATTGTCAACTTCCAGAAAAGTTGTAAGAATAATTCAATGAATATTGCATATCCCTCCCTTGAGATGTCACCCATGACTCACCAGTTGTTAGCATGTTGCTACATCTGCTTTCTCTACTGCTAGTGTGTCTGTATATCCACTCACTGTTATTATTTTTTGCTTAGATAAATTAAAAATGAATTGCAGACATGATACTTCGTGGCCATTAAATCTTGGACTATCCCTAAGTACAAAGACATTCGCCTGTGTAACCACCGCATTGTGATTACTTGTGGGAAATTTATCATTTACTTATCATCTGGCATCAACTCCATACTCAAGTTTTGCTATTTTTGTAGCTTTTCTTTCTTTTCTTGGATGCAATCCAAGATCACATGGTGTGTTTAATTGTTGTGTCTTGTTAGCTTCCTTTTAGTTTAGAATAGTTTCTCAGCCTTTCTATCTAGTATCCTTAGTGACACTGACATTTTAAAATTTAAGCTGGTTATAGATGTTTGTCGATGCTATTGTGGTTAATCAAATAAAAATTCATAGGTAAGTGATCCATGACTTTACATCAGAAAAAAAAAATTCAAGCTGGTTGCTCCAGAGAACATCCTCAATTTGAATTTGTTCATACCAATTGTTTAGCCTTTGGGGTATAACTTAAGTCCAAATGAAAATGGGTTGGGGAGACGGCACCCCCCAATGCCCTCAGGAGGGAAGTTCTGCTGTGCTCCTTTCCCTCTCCAAATGCACTTCAAGTGCATGTCATTGGTGCCCACTTGTGGGCCTCAGCTTCCTCAGCAGCAAAGCAGCTGGTTAGTGGGGTGTGGAGAAGCCAGGGAGTAGGAGTAGGAGTAGGGTTTGTCTGTGAGAGGCGGAGGTGGGTCCCTTGCAGGAAGCAGTAGGCCTCAGTGCTTGCTGGAACCACCATGGGCCTATGAGTGTCTGTGGGGTGAATGGGGCACCCTGGCTCCAGGGCACAGCTTGAGGAGGACCCTCAGGAGGGTCCTGCTCGATGGCCACATCCCCATCCTGTCTGGACTGGTCTTCTCAAAGGTGAGATGAGGTTATTAGAGTTTTATCTCCCGAGAGAACCCGTCTCAATATAAAACTGTACAACAGGACTAGTAGGAAGAACCTCACTGGGTCTCGTGTGGCCTGTGTGAGGTAGTGTGGGGAAGAGGTCTAAGCCACTGAGATGCTGGGATGGCACTGCTCAAAGGACCCTGCCTGAGGGGATCCGAGCCCTGTGCCAGGGGATCCAGAGCATCAATTCCACCACAAGAATGGTGGAAGGCACTGTGGAGCATCGAAGCTGAATGCAATTCACATACGTTTTAGAGGTAAGAAGGAAGATGTTTAAAGCAGCTGTACTTCAGAGGCTGCTTTTTCTGGTCCTGCTTCTGCAGTGGGTGCATGTCCATCTTCCTCTCTGTGGGGCCACTTAGGTGAGGTGGTACTATTATTGCAGTTTTACTGTAATATAAGAAAAGCTGCTCTTGTCTGGGATATGGGGAGACACAGGGGAATTTGACCCTGCGTGATGGGGGTCAGAGAGGGACTCTGACAGGTGACATGATGTGGCCACTTGATGGCTGGCCCCAAGGAGGCGTGATTTGAGCCCCCTTTGTCTGGGGGCTGCCCTGAACCTGCAAGAAGTCATTTTGGCCAGAACCTCCACCAGCCCCTGCAACCTTCACCCAGGCCAGATGCTGATGGTTCCCAGCCACTGTGTCTGTGTCACTGGGCGGGTCACTCACCCTTCGCCCTGAGCTGCCTTCATTTTTCAGGTACAAAATTGGGGTAATAATGCCTAACTTGCAGGGTTATGGTGAGAAAGAAACAGGGCAAGGTCTCTAAAGGCTCCTAAAGAGAGTGCCCCCCACCCAGTGAACAGTGGCTTTGATGGCTTCTTCTCAGTGCTGCTCAGACCCCTGCGGGAAATTCCAGAGGACACAGGGGACAGGGGGAATTCCCTCATTTTCCTCTCCTCAAAGCCACCCACTGGCCCCCAACTGCACCCACATCCAGCTTCCCTCCTGAGGCGGTCGATGAGGAGACCCTCCCTGACGAAAGCTGCCACCCCTCTGAGCCCTGGGGCGGTGCCTCGCGGTGGAGCAGGTGGACTGTTCTTAATGTCCGCGAGGGCAGAACCACCCTCAATCCCGTGTCTCCATTTCTCTCCCCTTTAGTGTAGATCTCCAAAGACTTATCTGAACCCCTTGCCTTCTGTACCCCTCCCCAGCACATCTTGGCCCCTGTGCTTGGCTGAAACTTAGATCACTAGGAATTTCTGTGCGGACAAAACCAAGTGTCAGTTCTGTGAACTTTACTGGAACTCCCAGCAGTACCGGCACACACAGCCCTCCCTTCTTGGGCCCTTCTTGATTCTTCCTTCCCTTGGCTCCACAGGCGCCCTCCTGCCTCTCAGGCTGCTCATCTCCGTCACCTTGGCTGGCTTCTCACCCCTTGTTCTGTTATGTGCTGGCAGGTCCAGGTCTTGGTCCCCAACCCTCTGCTCTTCTTCCCTAAACCTGCTCCGCAGTGAGGAGCTTGTCCAGTCCCAGGGCTCTAGATGTTTCTCTTCCCTGCGGGCTCCCAAGATAGTATCTCTCCCCTCAGCCCCAACTTTGCCTTTGATGACAGGCTCCTCTGTGGAGCCATCTAGCCCTCCCCATGCATTTCAAACATGCCCAGTACTAAGCCCCGTGATCCTGCTCCACCCACAGCCCCACCAAGATTCCCGCATCTCAATAAATGGCACCACCGTCTCCTGGTTGCTGGGGCCACAATTGAGTCATGGTTAATCTCTCTCCTTCCTTCCACATCAGCAGGACCTGTTGGTGTTCGCTCCAGGCTATCTCCTGAGCTGTCGGCTTCTCTCCACCTGCACGGATATCCAGCAGGAATTCATTTCTTTCAAGGCCATTTCATTATAATGTTGATGAGGAAAACACGATCCTGGCTGATGTTTAACAAAATTATGTTATTCCTGGACCTATTTTCTGCTTTTGTCATATGTAGTTGATACTTAACTAATGACATTAGGTGAGGGCTTTACCCCACCTACTTGCCTGTATTCTCTCTAGTCTTTCTGGGGTCCATTCTCCATACAACAGCCAGGGTCTCCTTTTAAACTCTTAAATCGATCTCCCTTGCATAAGATGATCCTGTCACTAGAGTAAACTCCAAATCCTAACCTCTCTCGGTGGACTCCAGGTTTCACTTGTGCCTGACCTCATCCCTTGTCTTCATACCTAGGATCCTTGCTCTTCCAGCCACCTTGGCCGTCTTTTCTGCTTCTCAACACCCCATGCTGGTATCTTACCTTTGCCTTGCCATTCTTCTACCTGAGGCCTCATCCCCCCAGCCTTTGCACCCCTGCCCTCCAATGATCTGAGTTTCAGCACAAACACCACCTCCTCAGAGAAGCGTTCCTTGGATCCGTCTCAACAAACCCCCGCCACTCAACCGCTCTTTGCCTCCATCTCAGTTGGCTGCATGTGTCTTGTCTGTGTCCCTGCTAGACTGAGCACCACTGGCCGGGAGCTTTGCCTGCCTTTCACCGTGTGCCCTCCATGCCTGGCTCAGCGCCAGGCACGGAGAAGCTGTTGGTACATATTTGTTGCAGAAGTGGCTGGGTGAATCTCAGAGGTGCAAGGTCGACCCTGTGCCTGGGAGGAATGGATGGGTCTCCTCCCATCTGGGACACCCCCACCCACACCCAGCTCAAAGTCTGTAAAAACCATCCACTATCTAAGTGCTTGGGGGAGGGGGTTAGAAAGGAGCTAAGGGCAGGCGTGGGGGGGCTTGGGGGGTGGGGGGGTTGCTTTGAGTATACTTAGGCTCTGAAACCTGAATGTGTTTGAATCTGTTGGGGGGGCTAACAAAATGCAGAATCTACTTCAGTAGGTCTGCAGGGGGCTGAGAGGGCATTTCTAATAAGCGCCCAGGTTGTGGTGATAGCACTGGTCATGCCTCAGTGCTCTCAGTCACTTGTGGGTCCCCCAGCCTCCCCTTAAATGCCAGGGAAGATTCAGAAAGAGCCTGAGGGTCCCTCCACGGCCTCCTCTCTCCCTCCTCCCTTCATCCACCAGCAAATGTTGTTTCTAGCAGTCTCTGTCACCTCCGCCTGCGGTGGGGCCCGCAAAGTTTCTGTCTCCACATTTCTGCTACCGTGACAGACAAGACAGATTCTCTGCCAGGAGTTGTGCTCAGCGCCTGCTTCTGTCATTGCTGTTTTCTCTGTGCTCTTTTCCTGATGGCTGACTCCTTGGGGATGTTGTGTCTGCAGAAGTCAGGGCAGGACAGCTGCTCTGGCCCGGAGGTGTTACCATCCCAACATGGAGACCCTGCTGGGGTCTCTGAGCTTTGATCTAGTACACCTGACCAGCCCTAGAGGCAGAGAGTTAATTTACACTTGGGGAGAGCAGGGCTTTGGGGTTTGAGGGTCCTGGGTTTGAATACTGGCCCTGTCACTTACCAGGCAGGATGAGGGGCATCCCAGAAGCCCCAAATCTGCCCACTTTAAGTAGGTTCGGCCATCTGCTGCATCAAGACAAAACATACTCTAATGTGTAAGACCTTTAATGGAAAAGAACTGTAAAAAGTTGGTGTGCAATAAAGAGAAGATAAGAAAAAGACAAAGAATAGTTTCAAATCAAGCACCCTAAGTTACCCAACCCTTCCTGACTAAATGCCCAGCCAAACAGGGTTGGCACAAAGCAGGGCCACTGAGGCCCGAAAGCTTGTCACAAGTCTAAAGGACCTTCTGGTGGGGACCCACAGGAAAGGGACAGAGGCCCCAGCATGTCTGGGACGAAAGGAGCAAAATCAAAATCAAGGTAAACTTTGCCATTGTTAGCCTCCTCATGGGTGTCTCACCCACGTCTGTTTCAAGTGTCTTCTTCCCTGTGCCCCGAGTCCCTATTACAAGTCCAAGGCTGAGAAGCAAGTGCAGCTTCTTTACATGTCTCTCTGCTCCTTGTGCCTCCTGCAGGTCTCCTTCTTGCTCTCCATCCTGCTTCCTTCCTTCTCCAGTCTCCTCTCCGGCTTCCCCCCTCCCTGTTCAGCTCCATCCTTCCTTGGGTGGGGCAGGGAACATGGAACCTCCCTTTTCCTGGAGACCACCCCGTTACAGTTGGCCACCCTGGACAAGTTCCTTGGCCTTTCTGAGCCTCACCTTCCCTTGCTTAAATGGAGATTGTTACTGGTGTCTTCCTCCCAGGGTTATGATAAAAATGAAATACGAGAATTCACAGAATGCCCTTAATTTAGTGCCTAGAAAATGCTAGCATCTCTGACTCACAGAGCACAGATTGTGAGCCATAGCATGGAGATCCAGTGCCTTTGGTCCTGGGGGTGCTGAGAAGCCATGCCTGTGTCCTGGTCCTTCTCCCACACCTGCACCGCCCCCTACCCCAACCCCACCACAGACCTGCTGCTCTTGCACAAACCAGGAAATTCAGCCCCTGCAGTATTCCCAGAATTGGGCCCACCCTGTCAGGCCCTCCTCAGGCTGGGATGGGCCAGATAACATGAAGCCACACCTGCTGGGCCTGAGGGTGAAAGCACAAACCTTTCATTAGAGTGATAAACAATTGGTCCCCTCCTGAGCACTGCTGAATTCCATCTCCTGACCAGGGTAATGAAAATGGCGGAGACTAAGACATGAGGCTTGATTCTTGCGACAGGAACTCCCTATGGGTTCCTGAACACAGTGGGGCCCCTAGCCTAGCAACCGGGTCTCCCAGGCTTCTGCAATTATCAGTGGGAATGGTCAGGAGAGGCCCAGCCCAAGTCCCCTCCCGGCCTGCGCCTCGACCCACAGTATCCTTGCCCACTGCATCTAGCAGGAGAGGGGGCTCGTTTGAGCACGGGGCTGGGAACCGGGCATCTTCTTACTGTGAAGCTGCACCTTTCCCTCCAGAAGGGATCCTCTTCACCACTCCCAGCCCGGCCTTCCTGTGCCATGACATGGAACATCCTTGCTTTTGTCAAGGGATTTTTTAACCCAGACCCAAAGGGCTTGCAATGGGTTTGAGGCACGTAAGACCCCTTAATATCTTGCAACGATCACCAGTTATGGCTGCTGCCACCCTTGGGGCTGATCTCTGGAGGCAGGTGCGCCTCCCCTTACCAGATGCGCCTCTGAATGTACAGGCAGAAGCTCCATTCCCACGAAGGACATGGGAGAGCTTCGTCCTGAGGACACAGTAACAGGACTTTCCGTTCTCACCCTGGCGTCGAGTTCCATGTCAGAAAGCATTGTTCTATCTTACCTCCTTGCAAAACCCTCTACACAGACATATATTTTGTTTTTATTCCCTTGGCTCAGTGTGAGGCAACCCTACACAGGATATTTCTTCAGCTTCCTTAGAATTGTAACTGGGTGTTTGTGAACGGGCTGTTTCTGACCCTTCTGTATGGGGACCAGCCTGTTACAGAATTGCTACTGTCAGCCTTGTAGGATTTGCAATCTTCTGCTGCACTTTAACCCAGTCCATTCCTTTTAGGAATTTGAACCAGCAAAATTTCCTTCCTGATAAATGGTATCCTCTCATCAGATGGTCAGAATGATGCGTGACTGACTCCTGTTTTGCCTCAGTGGTTAGGAAACTTAGAGCTAATGGTGAATCAATAACTTTCAGTTTAATTATTTACTTCCTTTTTTCTCTGTGGTTTACTTTTATTTTATTAATCTAACTGTGAATGTTTTATTGTGAATAGTTACACAGTTGTCAACAACAACAGACGACTTCACATGTAAGGAGAGTCAATCGAAGGGTAATGCCAGGAGTGGAAGGAACTAAAGTAAGAGGAGGGCCCAGCGCAGTTGGGAGAAAGCATGGCCCTCGTATCGCCAGGGTTCAGCAAAAAGGGGTTTTCTTTACAGAGAGGAATAAAGTTGGCTAGAAAGGCCGGTGGAAAGTGGGGTGGGAGGGTGGCCAGCTCCCCAAGAATGGATTAGAGAATGGTTGTCCTGGGCACTGCATGGTGCTCACTTGGAGGGTAGACCAAAGTTCAGTCTTGGGGGAAGAAGAGAAGCTCAGCCAGTGTTTGGTTAATAGGCATTTTGTTCTGATTGCCTTGGGGGCCAGCAGGTCAAGGCAATGGATGGGAATATAGAACTGTTACAGGGCAGGGGGAGAGGCATCCCCAAACCCCCAAACCTGCCTGCTCTAAATAGGTTCTGCCATCTGCCACATCACAGTAAAACATATAAGACTTTTAATGGAAAGGAACTTTAATGCAATTAGTGTGCAGTGCAGAAAAGACAAAGAATATAGTTTCCAAATGAAGCACCCAAAGTTATCCATCCCTTTGTGGGTAAATGTCCAGCCAAACAGGGTGCACCCAAAGCGAGGCCCAAAAACCTGCCACAAGTCTCAAGCACCCATAGAAAAGGGTCACAAACAGCTAGACAAGTCTGGGAGGAAAAGAGCAAAATCAAAATCAAGATAAAAGCAGCCACTCTTAATCTCCCCACGGCTCTCTCACCCACATCTGTTTTAACCAGCCCAGGACCAAAAAGCAAGTGCAGCTTCTTCACATGTGTCTCTCTGCTCCTTATGCCTCCTCCAGGTCTCCTTCTGGCTCTCCATCCTGCTTCCTTCCTTCTCCAGTCTCCTCTACAGCTTCTCCTTCTCCCTGCTCAGCTCCACCCTCCCTTGGGTGGTGCAGGGAACCTGGAACCGCCCCTTTTCCTTGGGACCACTCTGTTATAGAAGGTGGGGTGACATGTAGGTGGAAGTGTTGGTTGCCAGGTCTCCCACCATCTAGACTGTGCTCCCCAGGGGCAGGGGCCAGCCTCACTGATTGCTCTGGGCCTGACCAGTACTGGGGCAGTGTTTGTTATCTGGCTGAATGAGGCCTTCTAGGAGTCAGGGACTCACTTCCCCAGAGGGCCCAGGAACAAGCAGGCTGCAGTCCCACCTCCTCCTTGAGGGGCTTCCAGCTCCATCCCTATACCTCAGCTCCCACCCTCACCCTGGTCCCTCCTTGAGGAAGCCCTAGTGCCCCCCAATTACCCCCTTTTCTCCAGAGGGTGCCAACTTGATCCCATCCCAGTCCCAGTCTGGAACTGGCTCCCCAGCTGCCCCACTCGCCCTTCCTCCCCTTTTGGGGGTAGATGGAGGAGAGGGTGGGAAGGTGAGGAGGGGCCACCGTACAGACACCCCTCTCCCAGGGCAGAGGGCAGACTCAGAGCATCCTGGAGTGGGAGCTGGGCCAGGCAGGGCAGGCCCCTTTCTCCCTGTTTGTGGGCACCTGACCTCCCACAGGCGAGCACACCCTCCTGCTGCCAGGACGCTCTCTCTCAACTTGTCTCCATTTCTGTATTTTTTCCCCAAGTCACACTGTCTGCAGCTATATTAAAGATACTTTTCATAAACAGTCATGGTATTTCTGGCAGCATGTGGGCAGACAATCACTAACAGTGCACAACAACTTCCACGTTCCTCTCCAGCACACTCCCCAAATCAGAGAGGCATTGCGAAGCCCAACAGAGTCTTCCTTTGGTGCTCTGAGCAGGGAAGGCTGAGTGAGGGTTGCCACTTCACAGTGAGCTTGCTGTCTACCACCTTTCCACAAGCCAACCCTGGCTTTATGGAACTGAAATGCAAAAGGCAGGTGTATCCGTTCGCAGATCCGCACCTAGGAAAGGAGCCGCCATTCTTTTCAGGGATGTGAATCTGTGGTGACCAGGAAGCCAGCACTGTTGTTGCCGAAATGCGGAACTGACTGGCCCTGTGGGAAGCCCAGTGTATGCGTGTAACATGCTTGGGGCGGAGCTGCCGCTTCTTCCCCAGAGGAAGCAGAATATGGCTCTCTGATAACATTTAGACTTTGGTCAGCAGCTGTGATGCAGGGACCAGAAGGCTGGTGGCTACAAACAGTTGTGAATCTGGTCCCTCTATCTAGAAGCCTGGGTCACTGTGCTACACAGCTTCAAGGGGCCTGTTCTCATCTCAGTCCATGGGCATGGCTCCTCAGAAAGTTGTGCAGTGCACAACCTGCACAACTGAACTGCAGTCGTAGTCCTAGGACCTCTCATCATGGTTATTTCACTGTTGTAACAACCTCTCTGTTGATTTCCAATTTCTAGTCATCCCCTCTTGTATCACTCCTCTGTGTCACTTCTCCAGTCCTGCCCTCCTCCAAGTCCTTTCTCCCTTAGCCAGCCGCCAGAGTCATCTACAAGTATCCACCAGCAGTGCAGGAGCTCCAGGAGTACAGTCCCTAGCCTAGCAAATGACACTGAATACTATTAGAAAACATCAAATAGGTCAATAAAATTACTAGTCACAAGATCAATATATAAAATAAATAGGTTTCCAGGATAGAAAACAGCCAAGAAAAAGAACCCTCTGGGTCTGGCGGAGAAGTGAGCATCTGGAGACTCATGTTTGAGGCCTGCGCTTACTGGTCTCGTTGTTGTTTAAAAAGAAAACAGACCTGTGCATTTAAAACACTTAACGCAGGACCTGGCCTCTGGTATTCAGTCAGTCAGTGTCTGCTGTCTGTCCGTGGGAGGAGGCAGCGTGGCCCCATGTCCAGACCTTGGACTTCAGAGCCAGAAAGACCTGGGTGTGAATCATGGCTTCATCCCTTCCTTGTGAGGCTTTGGGAAAGTCATGTCCCTTCTCCAAGCCCCAGGCTCCTTGACTGTGAAAGAACTCTCCAGCTCTTTGTGAGAGTCAAGGAGATCAAGTTGAAGCCCTTGGCATTAGTATTAGCTAAGGTGTGTTGGCACCTAATGGTGGGGCAGAGCTGGAAATGCTGATAGCTAGAAATATTGCTATAACACTCCTATTTTCTGGCAAAGAAAGAAGAACCACTTATTTGCTGGACTTCTTCATTTTCTCTCAACCCCCCACCCCCCCGCCATGACTGACGGGAGCAGGTGGCTTTCTCTCTGGGACTGTTTTTTCATGGAAACAAAATTATGTGTATCTGTGTGTTTTTATCACCTCGTAAGAGTTATCACAAACAGGTAGTAAAGAACAACCCTGTTGTAAGCCCTGGCTGGGTCATCTGCTGAGACCCCAGCCTGCTGAAATGCCCTCCCCCAGTCTCCCCATGGCCCCCTAGCCGCACACCCCACAGAGCCTCAGTGCCCATAAACCCCCACATACTCCTATTGTCTGCAGGTCCTACTCATGTCCCCCCAAAGCTTTCTCACCAACCTCACAGCCTCTTCTCACCACAGGACCCCACCACATCCCCCATTCTGCCCTGCCGCCCACAGCCCCACTTGTCTGATAAATACCTTAAAGTCATTTGCCACAGAGGAGCAGGTGAGGCAGAAAGTCCTCTCCCCACACACAAGCCTGGGCCTGGCCTTTGACTGACTTCATCCCCTGTCTACACCTCTGTCCTCCCCACGACTCCTCAGCCTGTCTCCAAAGTGCACTGATAAGAACCTCCGCCAGGACACAGCACAGCTGCAAGCCAAGCGGTCAGGCCCAGTGATATGTTGCAGGCTCCTCTGAGCTGAATATGCTGGTGCCCCTCGGGACTGTTGTACAGGGCAGATGAGTGTGTATATTTTGTGAACTGCTGTTACCAACATTCTAGGTCCTTCCTATTGAAAGTGTGCTCCACGGATGTCACCTGGGTGCTTGTTAGAGCTGCAGAATCCAAGGCTGAACACAGGCCTACAGAGTCAGGATCTGCATTTTAACAAAATCCCAGGCAACTCTGATGTGCTCACAGTCTCAGAGGCACTTCTGCAGGTCACTGAGTCTTGATTTTGGCTGCACATTGAGGGACTTAAAGACATACCAACCCTGGGTCCAATCTTCAGATGTAGATTTCACTGGATTGCAGTTTGGCCTGGAGTTTTAAAAGCTCAGATGGCTTTTTTTGAATCTGTGCTTTCAGTTTATCTCTGGTCTGTTAAGCTATTTAGTTGCTTGTGTTCATAAACAAGACTTGATCTGAGAAAGGTGGTGAGATTAAGGTGTCTGCTGGCCGGTGCATGGATGGGTGGACATTAGAAAGAGTCCAGGGTTGCCTGCTTGGAAATAGGCACTAACACCCTGGCCTGCCCCTGGGAGGCTCAGGGGGAGCAAGGCACTGGCTGCTTGCAAAGCCTGACCCCAGACTCAGTTTCCCAACCCAACTCCCCATCTCCGACTGGGCTCTTCTAGGTCATTAGTGCTGCAGTGTCTCCTTGCAAACGCTCCTTCCTGGGTCTGCCCCTGGGCTTTGGTCCTTGAAACAAAACTTCCACTAGATTCTGATCACAAGGCTGTCTCTGCCCTGCACTGCTCTGAATTTGCCAGCTGCTGGCTCAGTACTGTAGCACACGTTCCCTGAAGCCAGTAAAGCTTAATCCATCAAGACTGGAGGCGTTAACACATCGTCACCACGGGGCTTCATCCCGCACTGTAATGAACCCCAGCTGGAAGGCAGCACGGCTCGCTGGAGAGTGCGGACTTCTGGCAGCTGGACCTGAGCCCTGGACCTGCCACCTGTCAGGTGGTTCATGATGACCCTTCAGCCTCTTTGGGTGTCAGGTCCCTTATCAGTAACCTAGGTGCAGCAGCCCTGCGCTGCCGCAGGTTGGTGAGCAGACAGCATGAGATGAAGGCGATGAAGCTGCCGGCAGTGCCAGGCGAGTGGTGGGCGCTCGATCAGACTTAGTTGGAGTTATGAGACCCCTCACAGCATGTGGCACAGACGTAGGCGGCCAGGGTTCTCCATGGGCCACTGCAGCAGGAAGGCCCTGAGCCGCCCACACAGAGGCAGCCAGGGCTGCTTTTTCCCTCCTCCAGGAGACCTGCAGGATTGCTGCTCACTCCCATGTTTGGGGGCCGTGAGGAGGCCCACTCTGTCAGAGTGGGGCTCCCCAGCCTTCCTGGGCTGATCAAGTGGCGGAAGTTGGCCAAGCAGGCCAGGGTTGGTAATACTCCTTCCATCAGGTGGCCCACTCGCTTAGAGCAGCTGCTATTGTCATGGTTATTTTATTTTTATTCCTCCCTTTGGGAGGTGAAAATCAAAGGGAAACATCAGCTCTGTGCCTCATCTTGGAGAGCAGAGAGCTGGGGCCTGGATATCTCAGCCAGACTCAGAACCACACACATCAGAGGGCAGATCCACCAAAGACAGTCTGGTGTAGCACTTTCATCTTACAGGTGGGGAAACGGATACCACTGAGGGGCAAAGACTTCCCCAAGGTGAGCTGGGGACAGCCTGGAACCTGGTTCTCCTGGATCTGGGGTCTGAGGGCGCTCCCCTCCCTCCTGTGACTGCTGTCACTAGGAAGGAATTTACAAATGACTCATACAGATCCCTGGGCCTCATTGACTGACTCAGAATGACTGGGGGGTCGGGGGGCCTCAGGGATCCTTAGCAAACTGCATCCTTAGCAAACTCACCAGACTGAGGTTCTGGAATCACTGCTGGGGACTCTTCACACTGGTCCCAAAATGCCAGGCCTCTTCTCCTTTCCCTTCCCTTTCCATCTGCGTGGGGATTCGCCACTCGGGAATCCCAACCTGGAAGAGCTACTTTCTTCTACAGCATCACTTAACTGGCCCACCTGGCAACAGCGCTCCCCAGATGAAGGGGGCAGAGGCCGTGTGCTGCCGTGGCTGAGCCCATGCACTCTGGACCCTGGTGGCCTGGGGTACAGTCCCACGTCTGCCACATCTAGTTGTGTAACTTCACACATTTCCTCACTTGTTGGTGCCTCTGTTTCCTCACCTGTAGGATGAGGATGGTGAGCCCTCCCTACTGAGGGGTTGTGAGGATTAAATGAGGCAGTACAAATAAAGTGCTCGGGTTAGTGTCTAGCACACAGTGAGCTCTAGATCAGTGTTCGCTATTGTGCCCATTTTACAGGCTGAGAAAGTTATGCAGAGAGGTTGGGACTTTCCCAAGGACACAGAGCCAGTAAGTGGCAAAGTTGGTTGGTGCTTCCACCCTTGCCCCACATAATCCCTGTTTGAGTAGTTGCTGCCTCCCTGTTTCTGCGCGCCAGCAGCAGCGTCCAGCCCTCCACTCACTTGCTCGCTGGCTCGCTCTGGAGTTAGGGTAAATCCCCCATTCTGTTAGCCAAGAAGGCAGAGTCTGAGGAAACCCGGGAGCCATATAGTGGCTTCCTGAGCCCCAAAAGCCCCTCATGGGGACAGAGGCTGTTGCGGACACGGCCACCCTGGGTGTCGAAAGTCCAGTTCTTATTAAGCAACTCCTATGTATACGCAAAGCTTGTTTTCATTTTCTGGAAGAAATCACAGTTCACATGTCTGCATTTTGCTCTAAGGGAATGTTTTTTCAAACATGGGCTCTCCTGGTTCTTGGGTCAACAAGGCCACCGGCGGGGGGAGAGTTCAGGCCGGCAGTCCTCTTACCGGTCTCCCGCTTTCCGGTGTTTGGAAGGCTTTCTTCGAAGTCCTCTCCTTCACCCCCAGCACTGACTGATCTTTCTCCCTGGGTTTAATTCTCTTCTCTGAGTGGTTCCGGTGGAACTGGGAGGCCTGGTTCGGGCTGCTGCCACAGACCCCTTCTCAGCCGAGGCTCCCCTGAGAGAGGGCTGTGTGGTGCCTCTTCTCCCAGCGATCTGAGGTCTTGGTGGGGGGAGGAGGTGAGTGAGGCCATTTGGCCTGGGAGATGCTGAGCTCCCTCCTGCTGCCCACCCCTCTCCCTGTCAGTGGGCTGGGGAAAGGCAGCTTCTCGTTACCACTATTTTTCTCTCCTTTCTTCCGTGCTGTGTGATAGGATCTGCCCTGAGAGGTCAGGGCCGGCCAACTCTCAGGGCCTATTCTGTGAAGGTAACTGAATGCCTGGGCAGCTGAAACCGGCCCTTTGCAGAACAGCGAGGGGAGGGCTGCCCTCGAGGCCACAGTGTGCCAGCTCTTATTTGGCCCAGCCTGGTATTAGAGTCAGGGCCCAGGAAGGGGACAGAGAGCAGGTTTATTTGGGGTGAGATGGGCTGGCTCACTGCAGTTTGCACTTGGTAACTTCAGGCGCTGGAAAGGCAAACAGTAGATTTGGGTCATGAGGAGGTGTGTGGGGAGCAGGGGGATGGGGGAGATGGTCAGATTAACCAGGATTCTGACACCAAGTAACTGGGACTCAGGACTCTGGGCTAGAGCCAGTCCTCCTTAGTGCAGTGGTGAGTACCCCTGCCTATCAGGGCGCTGGGCTGTGGACTTGGGAGCCTTCTCATCAAAGCCTCTCTTTCCCCGCTTCCCTTCTCCCTTCCTCCCTCTGCTCAGAGCCCACAGTTGCCAAGCTGCTCTCCGGCAGACACATGCCACCACTGTCCCCAGCTCTCTCCCTACACTTGAGGGCCTGTGGCAGAGTGGAAGGGCTTTGGGGTCAGGTGAACCTGCCTCTGCATGTCCTTGGGTAGCTTCATCTTTTTGAGCCTCCGCTTTCTCAGCTGTGAAATGGAAGAATAGTGTATACTCTGTGCTGGATCAAGTCTGGATGCAAAATTTGGGGGTGTCACCTCTAAGGTAAAGGATCTCAATGTAGCTTACTTTTGCAAATTTCACAAAACAGATGATCATGTCAACACACCTGGCAAGGCTCTCCCAGAGCATGTGAACATCCTAGAAAGTTTAGCTTCCTTAACTTTGTGGAAAATCCAGATGTATATACATCTACCCTCTAGACTAAGGGGGATTCAAGGAGCTGACAGATGTAGCGCTCCTAGAACAGTGCCCGACACAGAGTGAGTGCTAACCTTTGTTTTCCTTGTGTCGTGAGCATAGCTATGATGTGGTGCCGTAAGTACCTCGTGGTAGTGCTCACAGTAGGTCAGGTGCTGTGCTGAGCCTGGGGTCAGAGGGTCCCCCCCACCCATCACCACCACAGCTTTCATCTTGGAGGGGTAACCAGGCAATCAGTTAATCGTGCAAACAGGCAATTCCAAATGGCACGTGACTAAAGCTGGGGAAAGGAGGCGATAAGGAGGGGAGAGAAAAATGAGGAAATAATTTTGACTTGGGACCTAAGGAAAGGCATCTTTTGAAACATGAAAAAGAAAAAAGAACTCTTAGTATTCTGGCACCATGACATTAGTAGCAACAACAGGGTCCAGTTGAAATCTAAGTGATAGTTATCTTTTGATCCTCCTAACAACTCTGGGATGAGGCAGTAGTGACCAGGCAGGAGAAGTGGCTTCACCTGAGCTGACATGTGTCATGAGGGGCAGAACTGGCACTCAAGGGCCCACCGATTGCCCCCAGGGTGTTTCAGCTATGCCATGTGGCCCACACAGGGGCAGAGACTCCCTTGTTCTTCTGACCTCATGACCATCTGAGAGGTTACACTGCTACCCCTCCCCCAAAAAGAACTCTTGTGTTCCCATGTTGGGGAGCAGTTGCAAGGGAGATGGACTGGAGTGGAAAACATGGAAGCCAAGTCTTCTTAAGCACCTACTAAGTGCCTCCCACTCTGCTAGGTGCTTGAAACCTGATACGGAAACGTTATCACAAAACCTTATCTGGCGTGGTAGGTACATTTATCTCCACTTCACAGATGTGAGCACTGAGGCTCAGAGAGGCATAAACATCAGAGCCCTCATCTCTGAATCTGATCGGAGTTTATGTGGAAGTCATCGTAGAGGAGATGGGCCACAGTGTGGGTGTTTACTACAGAAGTTTTCTTTTTGAGATCAACTTTATTGTTTTTAAATACAGACACTTTCCCTATATCTATTTTCTCTTGCTAAAAGCTAAAGCAAATGTGTTAAAATCATGTGTGATAAAAGTATGTCTGTGGGAGATGGATCTTTTTCAAGTGTCTGGGCCTGTAGTATTCCCCCTGGTACCCCAGTGTCAGAGTAATAATAGCAGTCATGGGGGCCAAGTGCTTTACAGACCTCACCCTACTCAAGCCCCCACCACCTCAGGAGAGATACCATTATTACTCCCATTTCACACCTATTGTCACTGAGGCTCAGCTGTCGCCCAGGGTCACTCAGCTGGAAAGTGGTGGCACCCAGACTCCAAGGCCTGTCAGTGGGAGAGGGGAGAGTTGGCCCTGTCCTTATGTCCTCCCTACTGCCCTGAGCAGGCTCTGACAGGAGTCGTGAGCTGATGAAACAGCCTGCAAGTGCTGAGTGACAGTCTGGTGTTGACAGAAGCAGCTGCCCAAGTTCTTGGTATGAAGATGAAAGTCACCACTCTGCGGCTGTCCAGCTGGCAAGCCCCTTGCCTGACATTCGAGTTGGCGGCGAGCCCCATAGCCTGGGCCTGGACCTGTGACAGGTAGCCCTGCTGGATGGTGAGGTCCATTGGTTTAAGCCCTCAAATGCTGAGTCACGAAGCCCATTCACCTGAGGTCAGTTCCCCTGCCCTGGCGCTACCGCGTGGTAGGTCACGCTAGGCCAGAGACAGGGCTGGTGGAGGTTTGGCAGAGTTCACTCTGGGTGTCCAGGAGCCTGAAGAGGGGGCACCTGACTCTGCTGTGGGGATGGGGCAAGCCGCAGGACCTGGCCATGCCCACTGGGTCTTGAAGGCTCAGTCACGGTAAACACCACAGAAATATAATCATCACAGAAGCTTTACTGAGGTTTCTGCTGTGTGCCCACTTCTCTCCACCCTGTGCCCTCACACCCACCCTAGGATGATCCCCAGTTTGCTGTCAAGGCTCAGCCAGGCACTCAGTAAATTTGCGCAGAGAGCTAGGATCCCAGCTGGTCCCTGCCCGCAAAGTACTTCTATTTATTCTCTAGGGAAAGACCAGACCATAATACAGAAAAATTAGTAAAATGTACCTGCATGCAGATAGAAATGTTTTTAAGAAAATAAAGCAGAGTGAGAGGAGACAGTGATGGGGGTCCCCTGTAGAAGACCCCTCTCAGGAGGCTGTGAGGAGCCTCGTGGAGGAGAGGGGTGGAGGCCTGTGAGGGGGGCGGGGCAAAGGCAGGAAAATGTGAAAGCTCCAAGTGGTTTGAGAGTTGGCGAGAAGCCACTGTGGCTGATGAGTGGTAGAGAGGGGAAACTGGGGTGGGGGGATGTCTGAGCGCACAAGGGAGGGGTTTGAGGTTTATCCTGGGCGTCAGTGGAGAAGTGGCAAGGCCTGCCTGATGTTTTAGGGGCAACCTGGGGTGTGTGCATGAAGACAGCACTGGGCCCCGGGTGCCTATGAGGGACTGTGAGTTGTCCAGGGAGGAGATGGTGGCTGCTTGGCTAAGGATGGCAACAGGCAGATGGCACAGAAGCAAATCATGCTCAAGCTGACAGGACTTGCCAGTGTAGGGTGGAAGATGGGGTTATCAAGGACTGGCCTGAGCTCCTGGTGAACACTGGTGCTTAGCTGGGTGGGGTGGGAGTGAGGGAGGTAGCAGGATTGAAGGGAAATTCAGCCCTTCCTTTGTGGAAGTGATATTGAGATGCCTAGTGGGATTCGCATGAAGATGGCCACACTCTGGTGCTTGTGCAGATCCCCTTTAGGTTGGAACGCCTCGTTCTCCCACCTGTTGGGTGGCTGCAGTGGACTCTCCTCAGAGACGGGGGTTGCCTAGTCCAAAATTACAGACCCCCTTCCTGGGGGCAGCTGCATCCCATCACTCATCTATGTGGGGATACAAGGTTTTTGTCCCTTTCCTCTTCCTGGGACAACTCTGAAGAGCCATCCCAGCTCCAGAGTGCCAGTGAGATCAGCTAAGACCTCTTCTAACAACATGGTGGTTCACCCCTCTCTCTGCCCCGGCCTGCTTCCCTCACATCCTTGAGAGGCTGATCCCTAAGATACTCTCCAATAAACTTCTTTCACAGGCAACTGGATACAATAGTCTGGAACTCAGAGGCAACGTCCAGGTTGGACGTAAACATCTGGGAGGCATCAGTGTTTGAAGCCATGAGCTAGATGAGACTCCCAAGAAAAGAGAGGGAAAGAGGGCTAGAACCCAGGTGTGGCTTCATGTACAGCTGAGAGAGTGTGGGGGCCAGGACAGCCACTGACAAGTCACTGCTGGGGAGGTTGGAGGAGACCAGGAGGGTGGTCCTAGAAGCCAAGCTAAGAAAGTGTTTCAAGGAGCGATCTACAGAGCTGGGGGCTAGCTGAGCATTCAGGTAGGATGGTCCATGATCCTCTGCAGTCATTTCCACCCTATGGTATTTTTGAAAGCCAGAGCATAATTTGGCAAGGAGATGAACTAGTAGAGAAAGAGAAATTGATGATGCAGAGAGTGGCATGAGGGTTGCAGGAGCAAAGCTCCCTCAGAGGACAGGGTCTGGGCTGGAGTGCATCTGTGAAGAATGTGTCAAGCAGAAGGATGGGAGAGTTAGCTAAGGCACCTGCACAGGCGGTGTGCAGACTGGTGTGCAGGCCAGACAGGAGGCAGGTCTGCTCTGGTCATTTCTATTAAGACAGTCATCAGCTGCTAGTGACCAGAAGGAAAGCAGCACTGGAGGCGAGAGGAGGAAGAGCCAGCTTAATATGAGGGCCCCTGGCTGACCAGGCCAGAAATGATCTAAACCCAGCCCTAAGGCTCTCTGGAGACCCAGGGCACTGGGCTTCACTGTGTGGAAAAAGTGCAAGGACAGACAAGACAGCAGAGGGAACAACAAGGTGTCAAGACATGGTATGTTCAACATGTTACAGAAGCTCACATATACCTGGTCTCTTTGCTTTGCTTTATTGTGCCTTGAGGATACTGCATTTTTCACAAGACCCTCTGCCAGCAAAAAGATTATAACTCAGTGAAGGCCTAGGTAATGGTTAGCACTTTTTAGCAACACAGTATGTTTTAATTGAAGGTGTATATACTTTGTTCTTTAAGACATAATGCATCCTGCACTTAATGACTGCAGTGTAGTGTAAACATAACTTTCCTATGCACGAAAGGTGTGTGTGTGACTGGCTTTATTGCAACACTTGCTGTATTTGAGGTGCTCTGGAACCTAACCCGCAGTGGCTCAAAGGTGCACCTGCACTGCTAGTGAAAACAGCTATTGTGCTATTGCTATGCCAAATACTCTTGTGCATGATTTCGTTTAGCTCACCCCGCCCCTCCACCACCCTACAAACAGACAATAGCTGGTCCTCAGTATTTATGTAGCACCTGTTTTTTCAAATTTGCTTGCTCACTAAAATTTATTTGTAACCCCCAAATCACTACTCCGGTCTTTCCTTGGTCATTTGCAGACATGGTCAGAGTGGAGAGAATGTGAGTCAGCCAGCTCGCTTTGCTCTTGTCTTCCCCTCCCAACTCTCAACTGTAAACAAGTATCCTTTTTGCAGTCTTTTACTCCCGTATGTTTGCATTTTTTTGTGAACAATTTTGCTATTCAAACTGCGCTCCAGAGATACTACTAAAATGCATTAACTGTTTCTAAATGCAAGAAGGCAGGAATGAAATATGTGTTAGGTCAGCTTCATCCAGGCATGAATATCGTGCTGTTGCTGTGGGTTCAGTGTTAATGAATCAACAGCTTACATCAATATTAAACGATGTGTCTTTAAACAAATGCACTCAACAAGGCTGTGTATTGGATAGGTTGAGGAAAATGTGATCAAAAGCTGGTGAAAACTTATTCATAGCAACAGTGGTTCAGTACTCACTGATTCCGTGCTCGCATATCTGCTGTAATTAGCCAGAATCCACTACAAGCACAAGCCCAGGGAAGGCCAGTGCTGGGGAAGGAGCAGAGCTTGGACTTGAACCTGGCTGGCAGGGCACCTCTGCATTTCACTCCCATGAAAGTGGCCTTGTGGTCCGTCTATCGGGGCCAGCAGCGGGGCATGATCTGGAAGAAAGGTTTCTTTTTTAGGGCACCCAGAGACCGGCCCCACCTTCCCCAGCGCTGGCCTTCCCTGAGCTTTCGGCCTCTCAGCATCTACCTGAACACAGCAGCTCCTTCAGCCTGCCCGGCCGTGGCGCTGAGCCTTGCTGCGCTGTGGTTTTCCTCTAAGTGGGAGGAACACTGGCGCAGTGTCCTGGGGCCGGGTGCCTTTGGTTTCCCTCTGCCAAGTCAGCCTTGGAAGGGGAGCCATAAAGGGGGTGTGTGTGCCTGAGACGGGAGGAGGCCAGCTCGTGGCTCCAGACCAGCCCATCCTGTCTGCTGCTCCGACTGCCTGTTTACTCACTGGCGGCCCGGCCCATCCCATGCGGGTCCAAGTGAAACTTTGGTCCTGGGCCCTCTGAGAGCCTCCCCGGGACCAGAACCAGACCCAGCCCTCTTGCCTTCTCCACAGCACAGAGCTGGTCCCGTCGTTTAGGAGCTAGTGTGCTTGGTGTGGGCTTGGGGTGGTTTTCATTCCAGCCTCACTATGCCAACTCCGGGGCTGTTGTGAGGGGCTACTGTTCGAGTTTAAGGGGAATTATAAACCGTTCAGTGTATGTCCTGACCTGCTCATCATTCAGCACTACCACTCTCATCTAAACATTCTTCTCCTCTCAGGAGGAGGCTGAAGTCCAGAGGTTAATGACTGCCACCCTAGAGCATCCCCTGTGAATTGCAGGCTGAGAATAGGGGTGCAGGGAGCACTCTTGGGATCGTGTGAGGGCACAGTGACTTGGGGCTCAGAGGGCCTCATGGCTGAGGACAGGCAGTGGCAGGCGGTGGTCCAAGCAGCTGTCAGGGGGGCCTGGCGGAGAGCCTGAGTGTCCAGCTGTGGGGATGGAAAAGGAGTGAGAAAAATGGGGTGAAGGATCCTGCAACCATCCCTGACCTTGCGTACACAGAAACTGCAGCACAAGGTCATGGAGCAGTTGGGACAGCCGAGGAGCATCTGGACGCCAGCCTCTCAGGTGCAGGGTCTCTGGTGAGCTCACATGCCCTCCCCCCCACCCGTGCACATGTGTGCACATGTACTGATGACTGGGGAGCACCAGCTTGGCACACGGTCTAGGCGTCCAGCTGTGCTGCAGGGAGAAGAGCAGAGCTCAGCTGTCAGAAAGGCCTAGACAGGAGGCCGGCAGCTCCAGGGCAGGACTCACCTTGTTCTGCTAGCTCCTGGTGCCTGGCCCGCAGCTTCTGCTCTGTGAGTCTTGTTTGTATAAATGAAGGAACTAGTTTAAGCCAGAATGAGTGGTGTGGGTTCCACTATGGTTACTTTGGGGAAGTTATTTTATAATCCTGGGCCTCCCTTTCTCATAGTACAATTGTTAGTGCACAGTCATGAGACCAGCTGCCTAGTTTGAATCCTGCCTCTCCAATTACTTAGTTTTATGTCCTTGAGTAACCGCCACGCTTCAGTTTTCCCCCTTGTAAATTAGGATTAGTACTCTTGCTCAGAGGGTCATTGGGCGGATTAAATGAGTTACTGTCACATGGAGCACTTAGAAGGGAGTGGCACTTGCCATTTGCTGTTGATATCTTTAAAATGAAGATAGTATGTTCCCGCGTGTTAGGAGCCTGGGACTTTGTTTTCCTGTGTGTGCTCTTCACAATAGCAGGTCCTTGTATCATTAAATGTTAAATGAGGAAGAGTCCAGAGCCTGAGAGCCTTAAGAAATGCTAGGTTAAAAATTAGACAGCCCTTTCTATTTCTATCTTTGTAAAGTGTTCTGTGACACTCCCCAGAGGGAGTAAAGAATTTTGCCTACTTATTTGACCACAGAGCCTTTCTCTTGCTTTCAGATGGGATGGGGTTCCACAAAACATATTTTTGGAAGCATAAATACTTCTCCATCTCTCCCTGGAGTCCTGGCCCCATCCTACTCATTTCATCCTGTGGTGTCCAGGGAAGAACCAAGGCTCATCTCCCTGGGTTTGGAGCTGAGGTAGGAGCCAAGTGATCAAGCCAACACCAGAAGGTGGCCAGTTCTTTAACCCAGTCAGCAGGCAGGCAGGCTGTCATCATGCCCTCAAGGGCAGGCATTCCCTAGAGGAATCACAAGTGCATGTGGGCCAATCACAGACGCCTGGTGTGGGCTGCAATTGATTAAAATAGTGCTGTGCTGGACAGAGGACGCCTCTCCAAGGATGAGGGAGAGGAGGTAAGGCCTATACTTCTCACCATCTTGTATCATCCTTAAGTTTCTATTCCTTTCCAGATAATTCTAATAGCTGTCAATAAGCTGGTCATGCAATATCAGAGGCAGCAGGGACTCCTGGAGGTAGACCTGCAGATCTGGGTGTGGATCTTGGCTCTGTCACCTGACCATATCACTTCAGCCTCCTGAACCTCAATTTCCTCATCTTTGATATGGGTGTAGAAACATCTATCTCACAGAGCTGTTGGAGTAAAATAAATGAGAAGAAATTAAGTGACTGGCACATAATTGACCTTCAGTAACTCTTTTTAAAAAGTTACAGGGAAATCATCTCCCTGGTTTCAGAGTCCCTGTCTAAGGCTCCCATTAGGCAGAGGGTGTCTCTTCAGGACTCAGATCTTATCTGTTCTGGAAAAGAGGGAAGCTGAATTTTGAAAACAGCCTCTCTCATATCCTTGTTTCTCTCCATTCAGATATCTATCTCAGGAACTTAAGAAAAAACAAAAAACTCCTGCTAAGTCACAACTAATGAGACCCTGAGCTTTGCCACATCCAATCTCCAAATGTTCCCCAAGTCCCTACTATGTGTCAGGCAAATTAGAATCTGGAGTTCAAAAGCACTAGGAACAAGGGTCCTATCCTCAGGAATTGCTGTATTGTAGTGCCCTAAGGAAGCAATCCTGACAGCCCAGTGTTGTTCCTCACAGAAGCAGAACTTGTGCTTGAGTCATGGATATCATGAGGCCAAGGAGTAATTTATTCTTCCTGGGGGAGACAGGGAAGGCTTTATCTGGCAGAGCATACTTGAGTGGGGTTTTGAAGGATGAATAGGAGTTTGCCTAGTAGACAGAAGAAACAAAATGTTTGATAGCAAAACAGTATCTCCAATCTACTCCCAGGCATCTGTCCTTTCTGGGCCTAGTGTGGTTCCTTTTACCATTAGCAGATTTTGTGACTATGGGTAAGTCATCCTTCTCTCTGGGCCTCAGTTTCCCATTTCTCAAATGGCATCAGTTCCAACTTTAATGCACTGTGTTTTCATGTCTATATCGGGCTTAGGTAATAATAATTCCTAAAATGTTCTCACATTTGAAAAATATTTTCAAAAGTCTGACATTTTTTTCCTTCAATGCACAGCCCAATCTTACAAAACCAGTCACTCTCTTCATTTAAGGGAAAAAGGTTTGCAGGGTGAAGGGACTTCCCCTTTGTCAGTAGGTGTCAGAGTCCAGCCTCAAACCCAGGGCTTTTGACCCAGTGTTTAGGGTTCTCTCCACTGTTCCACATGACCTGTCACCAGTAAGCCTACATTACTCTGTGGGTTGCACATAAATGATCCTTGACATGGAACACTTGCTTTGCTTAAGACTGGGTCAGCTGTTATTGCTGGTAGACTGGGAGAAGAAATAGAACGAAGTGTGCAGAGGATGCCAGGCCCCTGCCCTGAGGAAATAGCTTAAGGGACAGAGGGAAACTGAAAAGTCCTGTGAGGGGCAGGAGGCAGTGCCTAGATGATTCTCAAGTGAACACTGTTTTAGCTATCATCACCTGAAGCAAAATGCAGTGCTACATGCAGGGTGAAAATAAACCCCTGCCCCCCCAGTTTCTCTAGCCACTTACCTGCCTTGGTTTTCTTCATATCATGTATCATTATATCCTTATTTACTTATCTGTCCACTGTCTGACTTCCCTGACTAGAATGTAAGTAAGCCACACCAGAACTTAGACTTTACTGATGACACTTGTGCCTTCCACACTGTGTGCACACATGGTCTGTGCAAAGATCTTCATTAGATACAATGAATGCATGAATGAATGAATGAATGAACAGATGATAACTTCACTTGTCATCACCCAACTCCCACTGTAGTAAGCAAGCTTCTAGCCAAGTAGTTCCCACACTTTGCTGCACTGGAATCCCCTGGAAACTTTCACAATGGCTAACACCTGGCACCCACCCGTCTGTTTGGATTTAGTTACTATGGGGTACTAGCTGGCCCAAATGAGTCTAGTGTGCAGTGCAGTTTAGAAGCCACAGCTTTACTAAAAAGTGCAGACTCAGGAGCAGGGAGGGTGGAAGGTGGCGTTTGAAGGAGAGAGTCATCTGTGCTCTCTGGGGTTTGCAGTCCCAAGATATGTTACCAAGAGTAAAGGAAAAGGAACTTTTTCCTTCTTGCCCTCACCCAATCCAAGTCAGAAGAAGACCTTGTTTGACTTGCTGCTCCACTCCCACCTCCTCCTCTTCGATGGTTGACTGAGTCAGAGGAAACTTGGGTTTCCTCACCATTTTCCCCTCTTGTTGGGTTTGCATGAGTAAGAAAATCCACTGGTTAAATGCACACAGATTCACAAAACTAGAGCTTGGGTCCAGAGTCAGTAAGACCTGCTTCCTCCCATCTGCCCAGCACCCAGCCCGACATTAGGAGGCAACCCGCCCCAGGGTCAGACTGCCTGGTGGCATCCTGCTTCTAAGCCTGCTCTGCCACTAACTGTGCAGCCGTGAGGAGAGATACCATTTCTCATCTCTGGGCTCATTTCCACGTTGGGCAAATGAATGGTTATACTAGACCAGTGATTTGAAACCCTTTTAAGGCCACAGAACTCTGTGTTCACATAAAATCTCATGTGGCAGGCTAGATGTAAAGTGGTTGGAAGTGGAGCTATTCTTAGTGCTTGCTTGGAGCAACCACCACCTCCCTTTTGTGGGGTGTCTACAGAACCCAAATGGCCATCAAGAACCACCACCCTGACACTTTTTTCCAGCTCTGATACTTGTGTAGGTGTTCTCTGTTCATTTGGCTAATGCCGGTTGCTTGCCTAATGCTTACACAGGGTCATAACCAGAGAGCTCTTATCTTATTATAATGATACCATATAGACTCAGCCTGTCCTTCATATAGCCCCAAACATGTGCAAAACATTGCCTCTTTACACCAGCTGGTGTTGGGCTAACTCCTGCGTGGCAACAGCAGAAAGTAGACATATCTAGAGAGCAGAGAGAACTTACTATTTTCCCTCACCTGGATCATCCCAATGACCACATGTTTTCCGCCCCCCCTCCGCCGTTTCTGGAGGCAGTAACTCCTGCTCATCAACATTCTGCCTGCTTCTCTCCAGCTTTGGCATTCAACGACACGAGAGTATTCTCATATCAACAATGGCAGCATGAGTTTCACGTCATAAAATGAATAAATCAGAGTGACTTGCCAGGTGAAAATTATTCTTAGATACATTCCCTGGGAGAGGATTTCTGTTTTGAAAGAGATTATTCTTTTGCCTGAACAGGCAAATCAGACCCCATAGGGGACTCATGGCCCTGGGCAAGCATTGTAAAGGGTTCAGTGCCCCATCCCCATGGCCGCTTTACTAGTGGGGTAAGACAGGCCACTCCCATCCCCCTCAGTAAGGCACCCCAGTAGGAGTAGGAAGGAGCAGGTCCCGCATGGCCGTGAGGAGCCTGAGTTTAAGTTGTTGCTCATCTGGCTTTGGGCAAATTCCCAGCTTTCACTGAGGCTTAGTTTTCCCATCCATAAAATGGAAGAAGAGCACATTCGATTCCTATCCAGAGAGGCCTCCTTCCTTAAAGTGGTTCGACAATCTGACATCTAAAACACAGTTATGCTAAGGGATCAGATAGCTAACTTGACCTCCTTTGTCCCGGCCTCATAGGTGGGACTCTACTTCCCAGTAACTCTCCCAGCCCCCTTTGGACAGAGGACACCGAGACCTCTGGGAGTCCTAGCCTGAACTGGAGCCCTCAAATCCCTCATTCCTTTTCAGATAGCCAGCCCCCACCTCCAAACTAGCACTGCTGCTCTGAACACCATAGAAGGTATCAGGGCCTCTCCTGAAACCTCCACATGCTGCTTCAGGCTCACATCCTCACTTCAGGTCTTCCCAGGTGCTAGTTAATAATGGCTGCTATTTACTGACACCTGCTATGTGCCATGTCCTGTTCTAAGTATTTTATGGGGCCTTTGATCCTCACAATAATCCTAAAATACATACTATTATTACCTGCAATCTACAGGTGAGGAAATTGAGACACTGAGAATTAAACTTGCCTGGGGTCACCTAGCTACAAGGGCTCATTCCTAACCACTGTGTCAGCGGGAGCCGCTCATGCTGTAGTGACTAGGAGTCATTCAGTGAGTGCCCGCAGCATGGAACGCATGGTGCTAGAGACTCTTTATTGTTTCATTTACAACTCGAGGTGGAAACAGTCTCCAAAGCATTACATGACTCCCCACTGGTGAGCTTTAGAATGAGGTGGGGTATAGACTCAGGCGTGTTCAGTGCTAACATCTTGGGAACCTCTGTCACACCGCTTGTCAGGACAACCACTTGGAGATGGTCCCATCCCTCTACCTTTGGGAAAAATGAAGATGACACAACCTCCTCCGTAGAGCTCTTAAAAATTTCCATCAGGTTTTTCCAGGTCTGGGCTGGACTCTCTCTACTCACCTCTGTGGGGAGAAGGCCTAGACCCAGAGAATATCATTCATCTTGGGTTTCTGCTTCTCTTTCCCAGTTCTGAGCGGGCCTTTATTGTCACCTGCTCTCTGGAGTGCTGTAGTCCGTAGGGGTAACGTGAGACTCGGAAGAGGAAAAGCCAAGATAGCAACTCTGGATTCAGCCACACCCTAAAACCACTTAGGATGAGGCTGAGCTAAAGGTCTTAGGGTGGAGTGGGGAAGACAAAGCAGGCCCAGGGTGTGTTCATGTACCTCGTTCATATACCACACCTTTGAGGAGTGCCTAAAACTAAGAGTACCCACTGTGCCAGGGTGCACAACCCACGGAGTAGACCATGCCTTTTCCATTCTACAGGTGAAGACGTCATCAGAAAAGTAACAAAACTTATACCGGGACTCACAACTTGCACATTCAAGTTGTGTGATTCTGAAACCAGTGTGATTCCGAAACCAGTGCTGTGTGATTCCGAAACCAGTGCTCTTTATGATACACCACAGTGCTCCTGTGTTTTAGAACTGAGGGGTGCACACACATCCTGGTGTGATCCCACAGCCTGTGATCCCACACGTCGATCTCTACAGGGCAAAAGCAAAGGAGAGGGCCAGGGTGTTGGAGTTTCCACCTGCCTCCCACAGCTCCAGCCTCCCCTTGCCACGAGGCCTCTTGTCAATTCTTTCCTTTTTGGATCATCCTCAGTAGGTCTGGGAGTCCCAGTGGGATGCTTTGCCTCAGAGACAGATTCGTAAACAGAGGGAAGGCTGGGAATTTATTTGTAGGAGCAATATAGGGGAGGAAGAACCTGGAAGCAAAAAGCCAGAGAGAAGGGAATAGAAAAGCTGAAAAGGTGTGTATGTGCGTGTGTGTGTGTGTGTGTGTGTGTGTGTGTGTGTGTGAGAGAGAGAGAGAGAGAGAGAGAGAGAGCGCACCTAGCTGCCTTGTTCAGAGCAAAGTGCCACCTTGTCTGGCCAGTGAAGACTCAGAGAAGGCGAAGGTTGCTTCATCTTGGTCTGAGCCAGACAATTAGGAAGGTAAATCTCTCCCCCCACCCCCAAGTGAATCCAACATCAAATCAAAGAGAAGCCACATTTGCAATATTTGCTGCTTTACATTTTTGCCTTTTTATCCCGAGCACGGTGAAGCGTTGTGAGCAGGGCACATGTTTTACTTAAACTATATTTACTAGGATTCAACAGAAGGGGTTCTCCCCTTTTTGTTTTTTCAGTCCTTGCTGCTGCGTATTAAGACAGCTTTGGAAAGTTGTGGGTGGCGTTTTAGAATAAGAATCAATCTCCTGGTGAGGGGCAGGCAAGGGAGGTTGGCAGGTCTTCCTTTAGGTCTGCAAAAGGTGAACGTGGAAGTGCTGGCCAGAATCTCCAAGTGCGGCGACCACCACAGTGAGAACGGCCTGAGTGGGCACTGTTGGTTGCGGCCGCCAGGCAGCCGCGTGAGTTTACAAGTCGGTGTCTAGGAATCCCAGCGCCCGCACCACGCTGCTGGAACCTTGCGGCGCGGGCTCGGGCGGGCCTAAGCGAGCTCCCCCGTGCGAGCCGCCACCCAGCCCCGGCTTCGGCCAGAGCTCGAGCGACTGTGGGTCGGCGCCGCCCCGGCCACCTGCCCTACCTTCGGGGCGGGGTTACCTGGACCCCGCCCCCCCCCCCCCGCTCCGCTCCGCTTCCCCGTCCGCGCTTTCTCCTCCCCTCAGGCCCCGCCCCCGGGGCGAGACCCCGCCCCCCGGTCGCCGAGCCCGGGCGCTGGTGATGTCACGGCGGCTTTGATACAAAGAGCCCTTCGACCCACGCGGGTCTCCCGGCAACGGGCGCGAGGGGCGGGGCCTCGCCGTCCCTGGTTCGCAGCCCTGAGCTGCGCACGGGGATTGTTCCTGCGCCTCGCGCTGCCCGCCGCCCCCGCCCCCCGCCGCGCCGACCCGCCGCCGGACGCTGCATGCGCACCCCACCGGCCCCCGGGGGCCAGGTAAGCGGGGCTGGGGCTCGCGGGGCTCTGGCGACTCTCACCTGGCCCGACGCGCGGCCGGCGCCGGGGAAGTTGCCTTAATGCGAAACTTCGCCCGCCGCCCGGGCGCCGGGTCCCTCCTGGCGAGCGGCCGCCCTCCGGGCCCTGCCAGGGAAGCCAAGTTACCTGCGTCCGGCTCGCGCGGCCCCGAGGACGCTGCCCGCTCTGGGCCCTCTGCTGCGCCCAGGTGCGGGGCCAGGGCCCGCCGCGGGGCGCGGGAGAGTAACCGCCTTCAGCTCACTTTCAGAAGTGCTTCGAGGGACCTAGTGGATAGACAGAGCGGGGGCTCGCTCGCCGGCTGAGGGGTTCCCCTCACCCCTTCGTCACACCTCCGCCCGCAGCGCGCCCGTCCCCCCAGACCGGCGTTGCCCTCGCTCCCCAGGGGGCTGTAAGCTGGAGAAGTTTTCCAGCAACTCGTGCCTGCGTGGAGCTGTTTCCCGAGCTTTCCTCGTCTTTCTGAGGAGCTCCGCCGAGTGAAAAGGGAGGGACTGTCCAATTCGGGATTCGGGGGCAACCGAGGCGCTGCTCAGCGGAGGTGTGGGGGAAGTTCCCAACACTGCGCCCTCCGGGTCCCAAGAGCCGGTCCGCCCTGGTAGTAGTTGCTTGTTGTCACAGCCCTTTCTCTGGGGGACCAAGCTCTCGGAGGGGTTGGCGAAGCAACCTCTGAGAACCATGCCTGTGCTGTGGCAACCAGGTCCCGTCTGAGCCGGGGGTTTTATTGCTTCTCTTCCTGCACCGCCTCTGGTGTACCTCTTTCCCTTTCTCCCAAGCCCTGCTCTCCCGCAGATGGCTGCAGGGGGTATCACTTGGGGCAATCCAGTGTTCCTTGACTGACATATCTACAGACCTGCTTCTCAAATGAGTGTGATGGCACTCAGCCTATCCCTCCTTGTGGCAACCCCCCTGGGCTGGCTCCTGGTGAGCCTCTGTCCTCTCTTCCTGGAGGCAGGTGGTAATCGCTTGGGCTCCTGGGAAAGGGGTGGGGCTGGCGCATCCTTTGGGGGCATCCCCAGGTCCTTCCACCATAACTGGTGGTTATAGTGATTGCCAGATTATGGAAAAGGAATCTCAGCGGGAAGAGGATTACCAATTGTGTTCAGTGTCTGACCTCTGAAATGGGTATCTCTGTCTTTATCTCCCTCCCTCCCTTCCTGTAACTATTTGACCAAGACTTCACACGTCCCTGAGTCTGCTGTTGATTGGGGTCTTGCTGCCAGACACCAGCTTACCCAGATGGACTGACTCAAACTTTAGCCTGCTTATCTGACTTGTCCCTCGGGCCTGTTATGCAGGATACTGCCCTGCCCTCAGGGTGTTTTCAGCCTGTAGGGAGATTGAAAACCTGGGTCAAATTGATCCTTGTCCAAGTCCTCTGAGCCCCAAGGGAACTAGATCTAGGTTGTTCTGAGGTCCCTATGATTTCAACCCTGGAGTGTGTGGCTTGGAGGAATAAGGGAAGTCAATGAAGAACTTGGAATTTGAGTACACAGACAGTCCAGCTTGGGGTAAATGCCTACTGGGGAACAGCTTTCGAATTTGGGGGATCCTGGACTTGAGTGGAGGGGGTGGGGCGGATGACTAAGGTTAGCATGAGAGATAAGATTAGGGGAGGGACTTGACTAGCCAGACCTGGTGAGCAGACAGGAAGGTGTGACCTTTGCTTTAAGGAACACCAGTAGGAGAGACTGCCTGGCGTCTGCCCATGGAAAAGACTTTTAGTCAGGTGAGGAAAGAAATAGAGAAAAAACTAGGGGCGCCAGAAGCAGCCTGTACTGGGGAAGCTTTGGGCGCTAGCCTGAGAACTTCCTGTTGCATATTTCACGCCCCCCCCCCTCCTTCCTGCTGGACCTCTCACTAAAGCACACTGGCCTTCTAGCCCCCTCCCCTCCAGGTGGGATCAGCTGCCCCCCCCCCCCACCCTGGGCTTTTCCTTCAGCTGTTCTCCTGGCTCTCACCTTCCTGTATCTCCTCATCCATTAACATCCCCTCCCCCAGAGCAGCTAGAGATTTCTTTTCATAGCCAGTCCCTCTGAGATGTAGTCTGTTATGCCAAGAGATATTTCACAACTGATCGTGCTTTGAAGGGGCTTCAGAATTTCACTTTATATATTTTAGGTATGGGTAGGGAGGATGTGGGAGGGACTCCCAATAAAATGACAGGTGAGCACTTCCTGAAGACAGTCATCTCAGGGGTTCAGGGTCTTCTGTGGGGTAGGGACAGGCTGCACAGAGGGTGCCTGCCTCAGCCCCTGCACGCTACACTCCTGGTACAAGGCTCAGAGTGTGTTGAAAAGGAAGCACCTTGATGCGGTCAGTGTCTTGTCTGGTGTTAGCAGTGGGGCACAGTGCCTTGGTTTTGCCAGCCTTGTAGGATTCCTGGGTTGGGCTGTTTCCCTCTGAATTCTGCTCTGGTGTTTTTTGTTTTTTAAAGATTTATTTATTTTTATACAAGAGCTGGGGTTCAGGCCAGTGCGGGAGGGTGAGAGGATTCACCAGAGACAGAACGGGGAGCAGAACAGGCAGACGACCGAAATACACTGCTGAGGGGAGCAGCGGGCAAAACAGGAGAGGTCTGTCATGCCATGTGGGAATCTCCCTGGCCAATGGGAATCGAACCCATGCTGCAGAGGCTGCAGACAGTTTCACAAGGCGGCGCTCAACTCGCTGTGCCACTGGGGAGGCCCTGTTCTGGTGTTCTTAGCTCAGTTACTGGGCATTGGTGGCATGCTGATTTGGAAGGCCCACCTGGGACGTTGTGTGTTCCTTTCTCCTGATGGGGTATGGTCTCCTCCATCAGATAGCTTTCCAGGGCAGACCCTTCCCCATTTCTGTTTAGTGAGCTCCCATGTAGGACATTGTCCGTCAGATGGCAAGTGCTGGCTGAATTCATTCAACAAATGTTTGAGTGTCTACTTCATGTGGATTCTGTGCTGGGCCCTAGGGATACAGCAGTGAACGCAGACTACCATCTGCCCTCATGGAGATCACATGCTGGCAGAGAGGCAGGCAGACAAGTAGAATCTGCAGGTGAGATGACAGGAGAGAAGGCAGGGCAGTAGGGGAGTGGTGGCAAGGTGCCGTGTTATTTATTTGTTCAAGTAGTAGACAAGTCTTCCATTTTTCCCTAACACTTGTGGTCTCGTGACCAGAAAGCTAACCTGGGAGGGCCAGGGCAGGGATTAGAGAGCTGGGTCCTGTTGGCCTGAGTCAAAGGGCCATAATGCAGGAACATCACAATGAATGTAAGCAGGTTTGAAGATGTTGTTTGGTAGGGTGTTTTCTATTACAGCACATATGGCAGCCCTTTTACAAATTACGTATCAGTCCATCATTCCTGCCTCCTTTGTTCCCCACCACCATACTTTATAGGCCCTTGTCCCTTTCTCCCTCCCCCTGCTTAACCTCAGAACCCTTGCCATGTTTTCTAATGTCCACTAGTTCTGTAGTTTGCTTTACCAACTCTTCTGCTACATAAATGTCCAGTATTTGTTTTTGTTATCCTGATTTGCTTTACTACACATAATTCCCTCAAAGTTCATCCATTTTGTTGAAAATGGCTGCATTTCATCTTTCCTTATGGCTGAATAGCATTCTACAATGGGGTGTTGTGTTTTTTTTAAGAGTGGGCGAGGAAGTCCTCACTGAGAAGGTGGCATGGTGACAAAAGACGTGTAGGTAGAGAGAACAGCAGCTGCAAAGACCCAGGGTGGTGTCATGGCTGGTGAGCTGTGTCCATGGACTGCAGGAAGGTTGCTGTGTTTGAAGGGAAAGCCAGGGACAGCCCAGAACCCCAGGAGGGGCCAACAGTACAGTTAGACTGGAAACCCACAGCACGGAATGCATTCCATTGCTCTGTCCTCTGCTTTATGCCCGCCTGTTGAGGGGTTTGGGCACTGAGCCTTTTCCTGGAGAAGCAGTGTCTATGTGGCTTCCTGCTGTGGCCCTTGTCACCCTCAGGCTGGGTGGGGTCATATGAATATCAAAATAGGTCTTGCCAGACTGTTGTTTCCACCACACAAATCCGATCCCACAGAAACTACAGTGACCCGCAGAGAGCTGTGTCTAAGCAGGCAGGCAGAGCCCTGTTCCTGCAGGTCAGTGCTTCAGGGCTCTCAAAAGACCCAAGAAATCACTGGCAGCCCCTGGTGCTTTTTGGCACTCTCCAGGCCCTGCTAGGGCTCTGCTTTCCCATCTCCCTTGGTCCCCATACCTCACTTAGCCCAGGGGCACACCTGCCCCTCTCCTCTCCCACTCTGTGGGCAGTTTGCAGCAGGGGTCTGTGCCCTGATCATCTTCAGAAGCTCACAAGACACCACCTGGGCAGCAGCTTTGGATTTAATCTCTTTCCAGCCCAGGCCTGCAAAGAGTGTGCGGTGTGTGTCGGTGTGAGCGTGGAAGCAGGAGAAAGGCTATAGAACCTGGCATAGTGATTCGTTGGGAGGTCGTGTGGATGTCTGAGGAAGCAGCCTCTACTGGTCAGAGCTGTGGGGACTGGCAGGCAGGAACTAGTAACACTAGGTAGGTACTTACTACTAACCCCCCTTCCGAACTTCCTTTAATAAATGGGAAGTTATTTGACTGTTGGACACATTTTTAATTGATTCAACCTGCTTCATCTTCCCAGACAAGTAGGTTCTTTCCCAACAATGTAAACATGATTCAAATGGAAACAAAGCTTTGAGGCAGTTATTATTAATATCTCTGGGCCTGCTCATAGGAGCCTTTCTCTTTTACGGGATCAAAAAGAGGAAGGCCTGAACAGAACCGAGTGTGGGAGAGTGGGTGGGAACTCTCTCACTCTTGAGTCATCTTTTGTCACCCCCACCCTCCTCTGCACTCTGCAAGCTGATTGCTATAAAAAGTTTCAAGTAGCCAGTGCTGACTGCAGTGGACTTGGGCTAAGAGGAGGGAGGATATCTGTTCGCTCTTAGCATCAGACTTCAGTCTCCCTCCCGGTATAGGGAAGGGAATTGAAGCAAGTGTCTCCTTTCTGCTCACTGGTTTCCTGGGAGAAATACCCACCTCCAAACTCAGGCACTTTCATTGCACACTCCGTCACCATTGCCTATTTTCTTAAAGTAGGAAAAACATTTTGGAGCTGGAAAGCACATGGGTATAGGTCCTGGCTCTCTTGCTTGCTAGGTGAGAGACTTTGGGCAAGCTACCTCACATTTCTGAGCCACAGTTTCCCCATCTGTAGAAAGGGTTTATAGGTAGACTGATGAAGATAAAAGGGGCGTGGAAAACCCAGAGTAGGTTCTGACACTGGCTTGGTGGGTGCCTGAGGAATGGTTAAGTTGCTGGAAAAGCAGGATAGGATGGATAGTGCCCGCGAGCCTGGGCCCCAGACTGGATCCCTAGATTCAAATCCTGGGTTCAAGTCCTGGCTCTGCCAGTTGCTATTTGTGGACTCATAGGCAAATTGTTGAACCTTTCTGTGCCTCAGTTTCCTCATCTGTAAAATAAGGATGGTGCTAGTACCTCCCGCATGCGGTTGTTATGTGGATCAGATATGTAAATGTATGAAAAGCACTTTAAACAGTGCCTGGCAAATGCTTGAGCTGTTATTTTTAGTTCCTGCAAAGCTTTTACTGGTTTGATTTTTGTGACTGATAACCTTAGCACCTAACAATTTCAGGATGTCAGCACTGAAACAGGAAGGTGTGTGCTGGGGGTGGGACTCCACTACCTGAGGGCTCCACAGAAGAGGCAAATTCCACTCCCACCACTTCTGTGTTTTTAAATAAACCATCATGGCCTCTGCAGATACAGACTCTGGGGCTGGAGAGAAGTGACTAGTGCCCGCATGGCAATCTGTGAATGAGATGCAAAGCACTTTCTGAAGTGATAGCCATCTCCCTGGGGCCTGTGTGGGGTTGCACCTGGTCTTTCCTCCTAGAGGCTGCCCACTGGGCAAGACTGCCAAGAAGAGGGGTCTATCCTCTTCACCTGTATTCACTTGGCTGTCCATCCACTTATGCCCAGCTGGAAAAGCTGGCTTGGAGCAGCGCTGCCTGTCCATCACCGTCAGCCCATGGTGTCTGCTCTGGGCAGGCTGCAGGCTCTAGGACATCTGGAGGGGAGCCAGGAAGGTGGCTCTCTGAAGCCACCTGGCCACTTTGGGTGACTGCCCTTGGTAGTTTTCCAAGGAGCAAACCTACCTGTTTCTCTAGCTTGGCTGCTCAGAGGTCTGCAGCACCACTGAGGCCAGTCTGGCAGGGTTCCAGTGGGAGGTGGTCAGGACAGCCTCTCCCTGGCAGGGCTGAGTAATCTTGCATCAATGGCCTCCTGGCCACATGAGGGTTCTTTTGGACAAGGCAGGTCTGACCAGCACATCTTTGTGTGATTATCTGCCAGATTACATCCGTTTTTAGTAATGAGGGCTCTTGCTGCAATGAAGGATGTGTGTGTGTGTGTGTACGCTCGTGCATATGTGCATGCATGGTGTTGTCTGCCCTTCGATGCACACACAGTCTAAGGAACTGTGACTGAATCGCCACTCTTAATTAATTAATTAATTAATTAATTAATTAAAGGTTTATTTTTATTTATTTATACAAGCACTGGGTACAGTCAGAAGCGCGGGAGGGTGAGAGAATTCACCAGAGCCAGAGCGGGGAGCAGAGCAGGCAGAAGGACCGAAGCACACTGCTGAGGGGAGCAGCGTGCGGCAGGGGAGGTCTGCACGCCATGTGGGACCCTCCTCCAGTGGCCGGGGAGCAGCCGGGGATCGAACCGGCGCTGCAGAGGCTGCGGGCAGCTTCGCAACCCAGCGCTCAACCGCTGCGCCACCGGGGAGGCCCTCCACTCTTAATTTAGACTCACACTATATTTTTTAGGTTCTAAGACATACACACCCCCATTGTAACATCTTACATTGGTATGTGTTGATGTGTTGTGCATTCACTGGTGTGTCACAGTTCAATCAACAGTGCTGTTTCTTTCTTGGTATACTTGAAATATTAAAATGAAAGATATCTTGGATTTAATGAAACACAGAAACTACATCATTTGTTCAGTTTCTCTAAAGAAGGGGACAAAGCCCCCTTATAATGATGGGAGAACTCGATGATGTGGTTCCGGGCGATGAACTTGGACAGTGGGCTGACCTAGGCTCAGAGTCCAGCTTTCCAACTCACCAGGTGTCTGATCTTGGAAAGTAGAGCAACGTCTCTGGGCCTTAGGCTCTTCCCTGCCAAAAGTGAATCATGGCTCCCCGGTCATCCCAGTTGTGTGAAGGCGCCTTTCCTTGTTTCTCTGCTAAGTATCATCTCAGGCCATGCTGCCGCATTCTGTATGGAATGGAGGTGCTCACGACCTCCCCAGGGTGGTGGAGAAAAGCGGTAAGCGATGGTGGTGTGGATGAGGGCTTCTGGACTCAGTTTATAATCCTTGAATCTCGTCTATTCCTTCCCTCCTCCTCGTCCCAGTTTTCATTTTCACATGTGTTTCCTTTTAGCAATTTTCTTTTCCTCTCCCTTTCTGTAAAATCTTCCCACATGTCGCCCCTTTGAAGCTCCTTGCGGTGGGAAAGGGGAGGGCATGACTGCCCCCGGCTGGGGTGGCACAGGCCCCCAGAGCCTGAGCTGACACTAGCCAGTGGCCTAGTGTGCTGTGGCGCGTGCAGCCCTCAGCTCAAGTCCTGGTTCTGATGCCTCTGGCCTTGTCGACCCCCATCTCCGGGGCCGCGGGGCTCCCCCTGAGACCTGAGAGGCTGCTGCAGATCTCAGTGCTGGACATTGCCATTGCCCAGAGTATCGAGTGCTCTCTCCTTGCTGCATTAAAATCAGACCTTATTCAATTCTAGCCCTGTTGATCCTGTGGCTTTTAATACATTACTCAGCCTCTTTGAGCCTAAGTTTTCTCATCTGAACAGTGGCTGATGCATGAAAATATCTGGCACATCATCGGTGCTTAATAGATGTGTTCTTTCCAAGTCTTCCTCAGATATTTGAGACCACCATGTGTTTTTAGGTGCCAGGGGCTCTGGGAACCCAAGACAGTAAATAGAAGAGGTCCTGCCAGGTTATAGCACTGGCAAAGGCACGGGGATCTGTGTGAGCAGGACTTGCCAGGATGGATGGGGGAGGGGATGAGGTGAGCACACCGCCTGGGCCCTGCATGGGCGAGGAAGGAGCAGGGTTGGGGGAGGAATAGGCTGGTCTTGAGGCACAGGAGACAGACACTTGGGAATGTCTGGCTGAAAGTGGGCCATGGAGAGGACTCAGTGCGCTGACTGGAGGGAGACATTCTGAAGGCAGTGGTTGTTGTCAGAGGGCTCCTCTCTGCCTCCCTGTCTCTGGAGATTCCGATGAAAGCCAGCAGCCTTGCTTCCTCAATTTTGTGTGCACCCTTACCTTAACGAGATGGCCTCTCTGATACAAGGGTGGGCCTCAGTCCTTTGAATGAATCAAGGGGGTGTAAGAATTAAGCAAACCCTAAAAGACAGGGCTACAGATGGCTGGAACTTCGCTTACAGAGAACCTGTATCGGCGGGTGTGGTGCCCTCGGGACCCTCGGGAAGCAAGGATGCCACACTGCTCCCGGCTAGGGATAGGGAGAGCCAGTGGGCTAGCTGTGCCAAGGCTGGGGTGGAAAGGGCTGTCCCTTGGGAATTCTTCTCTCCTTTAAATGGCAGTAAGGGATGGGGAGGTGAGGATAAGGCCAGTGTCCCAGGGAGAGAGTCACAGGAACAGAGAAAGGGCTCACTGAAGAGAGCAGGCCCCAGAGATACTTCTGGGCTCTCGGAGCTCAGTTCTGGGCTGGGGAGTGTATGTGTGCTTAGGGTTGGGAGTAGGTTTCGGCCTCCCAGATACAGTAACTTTCTAACTGGGGCTTGTTTAGGGACCACATTTGTGATGCAGGGAGGGATTATTTCTGGCATAGGCAATATCATGTGCCAAGGTGTGGGGGTGGTGGTAAAGCTGGACAGGAGCTTGGGGTACAAGGGGAGGGGGACCAGTAGTATCATGTCCCGAGACTGGCTGTGTGCGCTGGTCTGAGGAGCCAGGACCTGGTTCTGTGCTAGTGGAGCTCACAGACTCTTTGAGAGGGTCTTGATGGACTCTCAGTAGTCTTGGGACCTTCCCCAGGCCACCTTCTGAGCCCCCTGCTATAACTGTGGAAAAGCCTGGGTCGCTGGACCTGGCAAAGATGCAGGACAAGAAAGGACGCTTGAACCAAGCCTGCTGGAGCACTACTCAGTCTCTAGCTGATGGGAGGTGCCAGAGGTTATAAAAACGGGAGGAGGAGAGTTGCCCTGTCGCCAGCCCGCAGGATTCTGATGTCTGCGCCAGTCGGCGGGTCAGATGGAGCCTTGGCTGTTAGCTGTAGGTGTACGCGGGTGCTCCGCTGGCTTTCCAAAGCCTGAGGATTTCTGTGGTCAAGAAGGGCTGGGGTAGGGACCCATCCTGGCTATTCAGGTGTGCCCTCCCTGAAGCAGATGAGGACCTCTCCCTGGGAAGTTCTCACCACCTCCTTTGAGGGTGGTCCACCCAACATGCTGCTCAGCCCACCCCGGGGGCTTGGCGGCAGGATAGCCGCTTTCCTGTCCCACGCCTGCATTTTAAGTTCTTATCGTGATGATAAAATATGGAGCCCCCAAAGCAAGCCCCACAAACTCTTGACTGTGTGAGTAATTAAGCCCTCACTTCAAATAGTCACGTCTTTAAGAGCTATAATTTGTAGCCCAAAATAGCTGTCTGTTCAAAGAGCAGGAGAGCCCTTGATGTGCGCCCCTTTCAACTTGCAGCGCCTTCGTTGCCTTCTGACATTTGAGTTGGCCCACACCTGCCGGCGGTTTTTCTCAGGAGAGTGATTCCAATGGTTGGGTGGGAACTGGAGTTTCCTGGTGGGTACTTGGGAAATCTTTTGGGAGTGATTGCAGTTAAGGGGCTCCTGATTCAGGGTCACAAGGTCATACTTTTTGTGTGACCACAAAAGGGCATAGGGAGAGAAGTCACAGCATAACTTCAGGGGAAGGTCCTCACATGTAAGGAGGGAACAGTATTTATTTGCAGGGATTTTAGGGTAAGAGGAGACGTACCTCAGTGGTGCACTCAGCGGCACTGGCCCAGGTTGCCTTCTTTTCCTGTCTCAGGTGCGACTCCACCCAGCTACTTGGTGTAGACAAAAGATCTTGTGTGTGGGTATGGGAGGTGGGGGGGACACAGCTAACAGGAAGCCTCCCTTGACCTGCAGCTTCTCTGTCGGCTGACATGCCTGGAATTCTTGAGGCTGGCTGCTGGGTTTGGTTTCCAGATGTGGAAGCAATTTAAGCTCTGTTTTCATAAACCCCAGCAGTTTGCCTTCAAAATCCATGTTTTCACTTGAAAATCAAGACCCATTGACTTGGGGGGATAAGGGGTAGACTACATGGCCTCTTGGAGTCCTTTTGTTTAGGAAGTAGGTTCAGATCTGGAACCCAGGGCTCTCTTGGGATAGTAACACCCCATTAAGGGCTTGGTCCCTATGGGAGCAGAAGGTGACCCTGGTACCACCTCCTTGTGGATCACTTAGTCAAATTTGGTTGCAGCCTCTGCCTGGCCCATCCATCACCATCACTGACCCATGGGGGGATGGAACCCCAGCTCCAGCCATGTCGGAGGGAGGCTAGTGTCAGAACCCAGCAACACGCCCCATGCGCAGGAGTGGTAGGCTGTCTTCCCAAACCAACCACAACAGAGAGAAGAATTCTGCTCTGGATTGCAAGTAGCCAGAAATACTGCCTGGTATGGAGAAACTGGTAATATCTTGCTTAATTACTGAGCACTGCTGGCCACAGAGATGGCCTAACCCAGGACTGAGGCTGTGTGGCGCAGGCCTGTGGCTCCTCGCTAACTGTGAGCTTTTCTCTTGTAAACCAGTCACTGTAAAGTGACTGCATTTGTGTTATACCCACATTGAATACAGTTTTGAGGAGACAAAAATTGCCTTTGCAATTTCAAATGTTTTTTTACTTAACTGCACTTAACATTTCTCCTTTAAAAGATGCTACTACTATTGAGAGAATTAAGACATGGAAATAATTCACTTCAACTTATATGTAAGTAGTGTTTACAAAATATTGTCCCGGTAATCAGTGATCCACCAAATTTCAGTTATGACAAATACAGGCTCTTTAGAAGCAGTAGTATCTCAAAATGACCACGGAAGAGAATTCACTACTTTAGAGGAGACAAAAAATAAACCACACCAAAAACCAAGTGTGTTAATGAAGTTCTAGAGAACTTCAGTAATTCTCCAGAACGGACTTTGAAGGAATTTTCTTTTATTGTCAAGATGGAAAGGTGGGTGAAAAATTCAGAGTAAGCTGAGGGCTTTCATGTAGTCTTCTTAGAGGGGAGAAGGAAAGTTCCAGAACAGATGAGAGGCTGAACAACTGAAATTTGTTTTCACAATTCTGGAGTCTGATGCCTAAGCTCGAGGTGTTGGTGGGGCTGGTTTATTCGAACAGCTTACAGATAGCTGTCTTCTCTCTATCCCATCACGTGATGTGTGTGCATGTGCGTCCAGCCCCTATTCACCAGTCAGATTAGATTAGAGCCCACCCTGATTACCTCATTTCAATTAATAGCCTCTTTTAAAGTTTTTGCCTCCAAATAAAGTCACATTCTGAAGTTTTGGGCATTAGGACCTCAACATATCAATTTTGGTGAGACATAATTCCACTCACAAGAGGAAGGTTCTCTAGAACCATCCTCTAGGGGAGAAGGCAAAGGAGATGAGCAGAGCCTGGCATCCTGAATGTCTGAGGGGGCTGGGGGTAGCTCTATCTGCCTGAAAGGCCAGCCATCGGAAAGCGGTTCACTGGAGATGACTCTTAGTCACATGGTTTATTTGCAAAAGTTTCTAGTAATGTTGACTCAGGATTCACCTTCTAGAGACGATCATTTATGCAGTTTGAGTCCTCAGGGTCTGCTGACCTATCATGTGCGACTAGACTGCTCACTATTCAGTTCATAGTTTCATGTACCCTTGGAGGTTGTAGGGGTCCTCCGTGTCCCCTGTTTCTGCGGAATCTGCTTCTATGATAGTTGTATTTTTTAAGGATAGGTTAGGTAGGTTCGCTTTTTCATATTTCAGTGGAGCTAAACTTGTCAGGGATTTTACACTCTTCCTTTACCAGTTCAAGTTTGGGACAACAGACCAAAAAAAAAAAAAATTTGAAAAAGACCTGTAGATAACGACTTGTGGCTGTAGATACCACCGTCAGCCCTGGGAAGCCTTCAAGGATGGGCTAGGCCATCAACCCACAAAATTTCCCAAGGATTAGTGTGAAGCAACATTCCGCAGTGGTTCCCAGCACCTCACATGACGCCACTCACCACTCTATGACCCCTCCAATACCATGACTCCATCAGCCACACAACCGTACCCCACGTTGTTTCATATAACACCCACATCAGCTCCTGCAGCCAGGACAGACTGTTGTGGAGCTGTGGAGGAGGAAGACCACACAATTAAGGATTTATACACCCCAGTTGCTGTCCAGTGCTGCTGCCATATTTGCTTTATCTCTAATTATATAATTTGTTTGTGTGAACCTTTTGAAAGAAAATTAGGTAAGATCTTATAAAAAACTAAGGACATTTCTCCTTTGTAATGATACACTATTAACACACCAAACAAAATCAAGCTTCATTTCCTAATAGCACCTAATATCTAGTACTTACTCCTACTTCCCTAATTGTCCCCAAATGATCTTTTATAACTAAGTGGTGGTTTGCTTGCTTGTCATCCTTGACTTAATCCCATTTCAAACAGTCAAGAACTGTGGTTCTCCAGATGTGCTCCCCGGACCAACAGCAGTAGCATTAGCCAAAAAAATGTTAGAAATTCATTTTTTAACCTTAATTCTACCTATGGAAATCACATTTTCAGACCTCGCCCCATTGTACTGAATCAAACTCTGATTCCCTCTGAGTTTTAACAATCCTTCCCAGCCCATGTGATGCTGATGCACATTGAAGTTTGAGAACCATTGATCTAGAAAAATCCTTCTTCCTCTTAACAACATTCTCTTTTTGAAAAGACTAGGCCAATTTTCACATAGAAGGTCCCGTATATTTTTCTGTGGTAATATGTACCTTGTTCCCCTTCCCCCTGTTTTCCTGTTTAGTAAAAGTTAGATTCTAAGGCTTGATTAGAATTAAATGTTCTCTTAAGGGTTGTTGCATCCTTTACACTGTATCATGCCAGGAGGCCAGTGTCTGTTGTCCCATTTCGTGGTGCTGGGTTTGATGACTGCATTAAAGTAACAGTAGCCTGTTTCCTCCGCAATAGGAGTTGGGGGTGGGGGGCGGTGCAGGTTGGTGTTTAGCAGCAATCAGTTGGGCGATTCACTGGTATCCGATTCCTCATCAACTTTTAATCTAATGGTTTTATTCTGCAGTTAATGGGTGTACTATTCTATTTGTGTCAGGTCAGGTTTGTGTTGTTCAAACCTGCTGACTCCCTCCTTTTTTTATTTGCTTGCTCCATTGATTACTGAGAGGTCAGTTAAAATCTCTTTTAGTTCTAAGTTTTTTTGCTTTATATATTTGGAAAATATGTTATTTGCTGCATAAACATGTAGAAGTGTTACATCATGTTAAATTGATTCTCTATCACTTTTCAATGTAAGATAGCCTCTCCCATGTTTGCTTGGTGTATCTTTTTTTTTTTTTTAAAGATTTATTTATTTATACATACAAGAACTGGGGTACAGGCCAGAGATGCAGGGGGTGAGATGATTCACCAGAAACAGAGTGGGGAAGAGAACAGACAGACTGACTGAAATACACTGCTGAGGGGAGCAGCGGGTGAGATAGGAGGGGTCTGCCTCACCATGTGGGCAGCTCCCTGGCCAGCCGGAGATCAAACTCATGCTGCAGGGGCTGCAGATTGCCTCGTAGTGCAGTGCTTAACCCCTTGCGCCACCAGGGAGGCTCTTGCTTGGTGTATCTTTTTCCAACCTTTTATTTTTGACCTACTGTGGCCTCAGGGTTAAATTATTTCTCTTATAATTGTCACATTTGAGGGGGGGTGTCTAATCTGATAATATTTGCCTTTTACTAGGAAGGTTTTCTTCTTTGTTTATAATTTATTGGTCCTAGTGTGATCTTTTATTTTTGCCTCCTTTATTCCATTTTTCTCTCTGTTTGATTTTTAATAATACATTTTTTTTAATTTGATCTCCTACTTTTCCTTTTTTTTTTCTTTCTTTTTTTTAAAGATTTATTTATTTATTTATACAAGCAGTGGGTACAGTCAGAAGCACGGGAGGGTGAGAGAATTCACCAGAGCCAGAGCGGAGAACAGAACAGGCAGACCAACGAAGTACACTGCTGAGGGGAGCAGCGGGCAGCAAGAGAGGTCTGCGTGCCATGTGGGACCCTCGCCCGGCGGCCGGGGGATTGAACCAGCACTGCAGAGGCTGCAGGCAGCTTCGCAACCCAGCGCTAAACCGCTGCGCCATCGGGGAGGCCCACATTTTTATTTTTTTAACTGCTTTTTTTTTTTTTTTCAAATACTCACAGTATGGTTTATTATGGTGAAGGGATTAAAATAAACCAAGGGGAGAAGACATAGTCCAGGGAAGTTCCAAGCTCATATTTCTAGCTATTCTCTCCCAGGGAAGCCATTCTTTCCCAGTGGAGCTACCTTGTTCAGCAACACCATGTGACAGAGTGCATTTCTGGCCAGGGGCGCTCCCTCACGCCTCGGGGTACAGAGCCTTTATTGGGGCTTGGTCAGGCAGACTGGTCACCTGCCTGCTCACATAGCTGACCTCGCTCGCTAGACCTTGGGAGGTTGAGTTGATAACGTGAGACCCACATTCGCCACCATAGATCATATTTTTAGACTGCTCTTCATGACCCAACAACAAAAACTCTTTATCAGTTAAGATATCCCAAGGACTTAGAGATAACCCCTAAGATCCAAGGGCAAAGACCTGTCACCGAGCAAAGGTAAATTCTTTTTTTGTTGTTTTGTTAGAACTTTTTCTTCCTTTTTAAAAAAAATTGTGGTATATAATGGGTTATATTAACTTTGGGTGGTGTATCACGTAATATCTGATAGTTGCCATTATCAGTATACATAGTTACAAACTTATTGTTCTGCTGAGAACTAAAGATTACTCTCTCAACAACTTACAGTATTAACCCTAGTCACAGTGCTTTACCTTATTTATCTTTATTGGTTGTTGTTAATATTAAATTATGCTCACTTGGGATGTGCTCAAACATGTTACTGGAATGAGAGTGGCAGTGTGGGGATAGGCAGGGATGTGGCTGCCTGGGGCAGGCAGGGATGTGGCTGCACTGAGAGGGACGTTTCCAGGGTCTGACCCATAGCCTAACTGACATAAAAACCAGATCTTGTTGGCCCTTCCAACACCTACTGTCCCCCCGGAAAGCTTGCTTTGCAGTGGGTGAACTTGGACGCCAGGAAGCTCCTTAGAGGGTCTTAGAATGGAGGTTGAATGAACTCAAGCCAGGCTTCACAGCCTTTGGGACAGGCTGGCCAAGTGGTCAGCCAGATGAAACATCTGACCAGCACTTGGGTCTTCAGACCCACCCCTTACTAGGAGCACATTAACTCCCTCATTTCCTCTAGTCCCTCTGTTCTGCCTCTCTCTCTTTTTTTTTATTTTATGTATTTTTATATCATTTTTCATTTTTGCACAGTGTATGCATTTTCATCTTGGTTATATTCCCCATACAATTCCCATCCCCCTTATATTGACCCTAATCCCCAGGAAACTTACCCATCTCTGCTCTTAGTTTAGCTCCCAGGAAGCTCTCTGATAGCTCATTTCTGAGTTTTTCTGGGAGCTATGTCATGCTCCTTGCATCCTGTGACACTTCCTTATCAGCAGTGTCAGTGGTGGGGGGAGGGTGTGAGAGTGGGGAGAGAGACAACTCAAGCACTGCAATTAGAATACAGGAGAAAAAGCAGTGCAAGCTTACACCTTCCCCTGGTGGTGCACAGCAGCAGAGCGCACCTTATCTGGCGTGTCGCTCTGGAGAATGCCAGCACGGCTTTTCCTTTCTCTTCTCTTCAGTGTCAGCCTGAGGTTTCTTAGGCAGTGGGGCCAGATCCAAGACTCAACCAAGTCTGTCTGAGAGCCTCAGTCTCCTCTTCTGTAAAATGGGGTGACTTAGTGCCTCCCTCCAGAGAGTGATGTGAAAATCAAAGCCCTCTTAGCTCTTCCGACTGGAGACTAATGGGCGTCTGAGGGACACCAGTCATCAGTACTTTTTGGGAGTTGCAAGTCCACCTTATCATGAAAGTAGAGTGTAGCGGTCGGGTGTCTACACTGCGATTCAGTCCTGGAGGCTCCTGGGACAGGAGCAGCGGGCCCAGTTGAGATCTTCAGTTGCTATAATACCTCCCTGATGTGAGTGTTCAGGAGACCCCTGGCTGGAAGGAGAGAGTCTGAAAGTGGCCTTGGCTGCCATTAAAGATAGGTGGGGAAGGGTTCCTGGACCCTCTCTGGATCTGGCTCCTCGGGTTGGGAACATGTCACTCTGTCCTGCATCCCTGACCTTGTCTCCTCCCCTCCCCCAAATTGAGAAGCTTGGGCTAAAGGACTTTGATTTTGTTCAAAGATAGGAGGTCAGGCTCCAAGTCTGGCCAGGACAGGAGCTAAATCCTAATGGTGTGGTGACCTGGTGCTCCCACATTTGTCCTTGGCTTTGTTGGGGGTAAACTAAGGCCTTGTGTCTGAGCCAAGGTTGCTTTTTTCAGAAGGCAAGAATGAGACACCAGCCTCCCTGTGTGGTGCTTGAATTCTCCTTCATTCCCTCCTCTCCCTTCGACTGGCACCCAGGCAGCCCTTTGTGGAGTGGAGGACTGTTAGCCATGGATGAGCACCAAATGCCCATCTGCAGAGCGAGACCTGCTTACAGTGACTCCTGTATAAACAAGAGTTGGGTCGGGCCTGGATTGCTTCCTAATCTCTACTGCCAGCATGTATGTGTGAGGAGAGTAGCTGAGCCTCGGTGGGGTATAGGGGATCCCAGCCCAGTGAACCCCATCCCCTCCCTGTGGACCAGGGGGTATTGGTATCTACAAGTTAGCTCCTTACACTGCATCTTCTGCCCCTCGTGGAAAAGACCCAGGTGAGACCCTGACTGGCCCATCACTGTCCTTGGCTGCTGGCTGGCAGTGTGATGAGGCTCTTCATGCCCCGGCTGCAGGCTGCCTTCTCCCTGTGCTGCGTCCATCTCCACCTCCCCTTCCCTGCAGTGGGGTTCCACGTGTGCCCGTCCGCTGGTGCCCGGCTGCGAGGGAAGCTGGGATGTGCCCGCCCAGGCTATTTTTACCCAGCCCTGTCCCCACAGAGCTGTTCTTTGGCTCTGAGCTACTGCCTGGGGAGTGAAGCTATTGCCAGGACTGGGGGTGGATGAGCTGGAGCCTCAAGCCTCCCGGACTCCCTTGCCCAGGCAGCATCTCATCCTAACACTTATTAAAGGGTGTAATTAACGTGCAGAGAGACCTTCCAAGAGAGTGGGCAGAAGACCACCCTCGGGGGAGAAAAGACACACTTGGCATTTGGAGGGCAGGCTTTGCAACTGACGAAAGTATTCTGGAAGCTGAACCTAACTTACCTCTGCTGAGTGTACAGTGTCAGGGGAGAAGGAGGGTCAGAGGAGAGGGTCCCAGGGCTAGAAGGAGGCCAGCAGGCCAGGATGCTCCCTGGTTGTCTTTCCTCACACACAAAGACAACAGCTCAGGTTTACCGAGCGCTTTCTGTGAGTTTAGTCAGCCTAAGGTCACAGAGCAGAGTGGAATTTGGACCCACTCAGTCCACCTCCAGAGCTTGCTCCTAAAACCACTTTGCCCCCTCTTCTCTGCCAGGTTTCAGCATCTGAGAGTACGCGGCACTGTTTGAGACTTTCTATAATCTTCCAGTTAGGTTTTCCTGTCCCTGATTTTAGATGAGGCTCATAAGCTGAACAACTTACCCGGGGTCACCCCGTTGGCTCTTCCCAGCTCACCTTACCCAGCTCAGGTATCCAAACAATTCCACCTACATGCTAATCACCTACCATGTGCTTTCTATGTTGCTGACATTGGGGGCTCACATGCAATGCTCCCCATGGCTACCTCGTAAGGCCTTCCCTCTCCAAGGGAATGTAGAACTGGGGTTACCTGGTGTCCCTGCCCTCTGTGCATTAGCTACCAGGAAAATATGGAGTAATAGTGTTTGTGACTTGAAGGCAGCATCCCACATGGGCCAGGTGGGTGAAGACCAGATGAAGTGATGGAGTCTGGGCCCCGCTGCTCCCCTTGCTGAGAATGTGGACAGTGGGGCATTGTCAGCTATTCTGAAATTTGGATACCCTCTCCCATGGTTGTTGATTCTTGGCCTTTTCAACAACTGTGAATTCAGCCCATGCCAACTTCCTACAAAGGAAGAGCTGGTTTTTGGGTGCACACTGCTTTCAAGACTGGAGAGGCACACCACAGACAAGCTGTGTGCCTCTGGGCTCCCACTTCCAGCCAGGCCAGATCCATCCAGCCCCTGCTGGAGACCATGTAGGGACATGGAAGGGAATGCTGTGGCACAGATCTGCCAGAACAGCTGACTGGGGCCTATTTCCCCTGAGCTGCAGAATTCTCCAGAAACCCCCGGTCTTGGATAAGTATCCAGGCCTAGCCTCTTGAGGAGGCCATACCTCCTGGCCTCCTGTCTGACCAGCACAGATCTGTGGCAATAATAGCTGCTCAGCTTGTGTAACATACAGCCAGGGCCAGATCAGGATCTATTGTCTCACAGCTACTGACTGGTTCTTGTGAAAATTGTCATGTGTGACCCTTAGAATAACGTCTGAGGTAAAGGTGACTGTCCCTATTCTATAGGTGAGGAGTCAGGAACTCCAAGGTCATTTGCTCCAGGTCATGCTTGTGTGCGGCTGGGCCAGTGAGGACTAAAAAAAACCCAGACTGCCAGCTCCCAAGGATGTCCTGGGGCTCCTGGAGGACACTGCAACTGCTTTAGCTCTGCTTCTTCCCGGACCCCTCAGCAGGGTGGAAGGAGGGGGCAGAGTAGTCTGGACATAAGCCAACCACAGTGAGGAGCCCTGTGTCCTGGGTCCCAAGGGACAGGCTCCTGGAGAGAGTCACTCATAGCTATTCCTCCCTGCTGCCTGCTGAGGACACTGTCCCTTAAGGGCCCCCAAAAGACTAGACACACCCTCTCTGTGAAAGAGGGTGAGCCTACTGCCTCTGATCCTACTGCCTCTCCAAAGCAGGGTCCAGAACCCTGGCTGTCCCCTCACATGCACTTCAGGAAGGAGCACACTGTTGGGGCAGAGCTGGACGTTGACTGTGTGGCATCAGGTAGCGGTTGGCTCTCTGGGTCTCCAGGTTCTCAGCATAGAAACACGGATGCAGCCTGGGGTGCCCTGTTGGAGTGATACCCTCCTCCCACCCCCAAGCAGCTCTCACGGGAGGACCCTCCCTCCCAGCACTGCCACAGCCCAGATTCCCATTACCTACAACCAGACTTGGGTGTGTGTCTAGACTCCGCTGGAATTTTACAGCAGTCTTAGGAATCGCCTAGCCACCCCCAAGCCATTAATATTTAGCTGGTCCACATTCTGGGAACCCTCCCTCCCTTCTCTCAGAAGTGTATATGGCACGGGGATTTGCCAGGGCCCCAGTGAGGTCTGGCTGTAGGTGACTTGGCCTTGGGAAGCCCTTGTCCGATCAGGTATCTTCCCAGGGCATCCCCTGTGGGGATGATATTTTTATTATGGATAAGTCCCTCCTTTTCCTCTACAGCTTTATCTAAAAAACAGTAAAGAAGAAACTGCCTCAGCAGCACCCATCTTAGGCCTAGTGCTACCCCCTCCCCTCCCTCCCACCCCCCATGCCGCCCTTCTCCAGAGTGCCCGGCAGGATGGGAGCTGGGCCCGCACCAGAGCCTCAGGGTGGAGTACATGTGACAGGGCCACTGTGGTCAGATGCCAAACAGCACTGCCCCCACCAACCAAGGTATAGTTGCTTTTCTTCTAAGTGGTTCTGTATTATTTTAATTTAGGGGGAAACTATTAGAAATGGTTTTGAAGTTATAATTAAAATTTCCACTTGCCTTAGGCAAACAACTGGGGGTTGAATGAAAAGGTGTTAATGTAGGAAGCAGCTAATTTTAAAACAGAAAGCCTGGCTCGCTGGAGGGAAATAGGGAGATTAGTGAGAGGGTGGATGAGTGGGTGAGGGGCCTGCCTGCAGGTCTCAGCAGGGCCTTCTGGAGGTGGGAAGTTCCCAGGCAGCCCCCTCCCACTCAGAGCCTCATCGTCCCCAAGCATCGGAGAAGATGAATCTTTAATGTTTGTCTGAATGCTGCCTCGCAGAGCTTCCCCAGGCTCTTGTGAGGGGTGAATAGGTGTGCATGCGTGAAAGTAACAGGATGCTTTGGCAAGTGTGGAGGGCAAGGTGGATATGAGAGCGAGACTATGCCTAAGGATGTGATGGTCTTATTGGGGAGAGGGGGGCTGACCCTTCTGCTGCCCACCTGAGACAGGCTGCTCGAGGCCACTTGTTTCCACTTTGGTCAGAGCCTGTGTGATTTGCCAGGAGTGTGGGTTTGTTGGGGGACAGCCGGTGAGAAGAGCCTGTGGTCCCTACCTGCACACGTGAGTTGGTCGTCTTGGGACATTTTGTCTGGCAGAAACTCAGCCTCCTTGTCTCGGGGTTCAGTGAGGCGAATGTGAGTTGGCTAGCAGCCAAGTCAGACACCTGAGGAGCGCTTGGCAGGTCCCACTCTGGACCTTTGCTGACATGGTGTCATGGGCCCTAGGGAGTCACAGCTCAGTCCTAGTCCAGCTTCTAGTTCCTGTGGAGCCCTAGGCAAGTCATTTCACCTACAAAGAGGGGAAAAGAGACCCAGCTCAGGCCTGTGAAGATCAGAACAAATGTCTGCTTGCGCAGTGGGTGAGCCCTTGTGTCAGGGCCAGGGCTGGGGTGCTGGCAATGCCTGCTTTGCGCTGGGTCGGTAAAACACTTGCTGTGGAAGGAACAGAATGCAAGCATTGCCCCACTGAGCTGCTACTCTCTGCGTGCTAACCCCGAGTTTCCTGCTGGAACTCAGAAGTGGGCAGCATTTGGTGGTATTCCCAGGCTTCATAACTGGTGACAAGTCCAGTGATGTGTGCGCTCCTCATCATCACGATGGGGTTTGAAATCCCAGGAAGTGTGGGTGGCAGCAATGACAACTGGAAGCAAGCGTGTGGTGGCCAGAGACAGGTGGTGCTTCTCTCTGGGCCTCGGTGTCCTCATTAGTAAAACGGGCATAAGAAGTGCTGTCCCTGAAGAGTCGTCATGAAGCCCACATGAGATCATGCATCAGCTCCCAGCTGGCTCTCCGGAGCTTGGTGGCTGTTTAATAAATGCTGGTTTCCCTTTATTTCTACCACGGTGCATCTTTGGGCTTGCAGACAAAGTTTTCTCAGGATACAAGAACTGATTGGGAGCCACATGGGGTTGGATTGGTGACATCCAAGGGCTGTGTGAACACTAGGGGTGATTTTAATTACATAGTTTCTCTACCTTCACAGTCGGGGGTCTGCCTGCCTGATGTGAATTTTATTGGTCCAGCTGGTGCTTGGGCTGTGGGTGGCACAGGCAGGAGGAGCAAGCTCACCAATTGCCATCTCTTCTTAGCCCAAGGGTGTCCTGGTGGGACAGACCCCCCAGGAGGGCTACTTGCTCACTGGCAGCAGCAGCAACAGGTGGCGGGCACTCCCACACCTGATGCTCACCTCTGCTCAAATGTCCCCGAGTCTGCTCTTGTCTGGGACACTAGAGGCATTCACAACCTGTAGTCTTGGTGTGTCTACCGACCCTCGCCCAAGAGTGCGCCTGAAGCCTTGGGGATAGGTCAACATCAAGGGGCGCCGGTGGAAGCAGTGCCATGCAGAAGGTACCTGCCTTCTCAGGGGCACACCAAGAAATGGTTTGCAGAGAGCTGCCTGTCAGGTGAGGATATGCGTGGGCTAAAAGCAAGGGCTCATTTCCTATAAGGTGGTTTTAGAAAAAAGGGCCAGGCACATCTTGATTCCACACTTACACTGTGCTGTGCTGTGTGCCAGGCAATGGTGGGCAACTCTGACCCAAAGCTCAGAATGGAAGTTTCTGGTGGTCTTGCTCCCATGTGGCCAGGCAGGGTCAAAGTAGACCATCCCCACGGGACCCACATCTCGTGGGCAGGATTTATTCATTAAGCCCTTAATGTGACACAATGACCTGGTAAGATTCCGCCACGCCCTGTGGCGTGAGGTTCAGAGCAGTCCCTCCATTTGTCCAGAGTCGTGGCCAGTGGATCCCATGTGTCCCAGTGGATCCCCACACCGTGCTTCATCAAATGCACCTAGGCCAGGGTCATTGTTCTTGGTGACATTCATTGTACCCTTTCCTCAGTCATGAAGAAGTTGTGGCCTAGTCACTTGGTGTCCTGTGCAGACTGTGACAGGGACCCAACAAACTGCCTGGGTGCACCGAACAGAGTGCCTGTGGCCTTCTCCACGGATCACTGTCTCTGCGGATTCTGGCTCCTCCCTGGGTCTCATGACAGCAGTGACCTGCCAGGTGTTCTCATTCTTGGGATCTCAGGGTCTGGGTGTTCCCACAGCCCAGTCTCCACCGCCCCTGGCCCTGCTGGCATCATTGAAGTCTGCTGAGGGATGCTAAGCCTTGCACAGTCAGCCTTGCTCATTCTGTCCCTCTCTTTCTTTCCCAGGGCAGCGAGGTGCCAGGTCCCACCTTTGCTGATGGCGAGCTTGTCCCTGTCTTCTTTCCCGAGGATGAGGAGGAGGCTATGATGCTGGCCCCGCCTGAGGGCCCCTCAGAGTCAGACATGGACAGCCCCATGGAGAGCACCCAGAGCCTGGAGGGGTCAGTCGGGAGTCCCGCCGAGGAGAAGGATGGGGGGCTCGGGGGCCTATTTCTGCCAGAAGACAAGTGAGTTAAAACGGAAACTCCTTGACATGCAGCTCGGGAGACGCGCTCAGGGTCGCATCTCAGGCATTCGTCCCACGCATGTTCTCAGTATCAAAACCCTAACCTTAATATTCATCAGTACCCTAAATACTCATCAGTAGGGCTAGTTCTAGAATTTTAGGCAACACTGCAACATCATTTTAATTGACAGTTTAAGGACAGGGATAATATCTCAGGTTTTGTTTTTTTTTTTAAAGATTTATTTATTTACACAAGCACTGGGTACATTCAGAAGCACGGGAGGGTGAGAGAATTCACCAGAGCCAGAGCAGACTGATGAAATACACTGCTGAGAGGAGCAGCAGGCGTGGCAGGAGAGGTCTGTCGCGCCATGTGGGACCCGCCTGGTGGCCGGGGATGGAACCGGTGCTGCAGAGGCTGCAGGCACTTCGCGGCCCAGCGTTCAACTGCTGCGCCACCAGGGGAGGCCCTATCTAAGGTTTTTATTTGCCAGATCTTTTTCCTCTTTCATACAATAGTTTCAGAATGACACTACCAACTATATGAGAAGTAAAAATCATTCAAGAGCCTTTGCCCCATAGGTTTATAAATATTTTTTCTAATTCTAAAGGAAATACACACTCAACATAGAAGAACTGTAATATAGAAAAATCAGAATGAGCAAAAATTATTTATAATCCACAACCCTTATATTATCAATGTAAACATTTTAGAATATTTCTTTTTAAAAATAATGATCTCAGTTTTTAAAAAGCAGTTTACATAGATGTCCATGGAGTATGATCTTAGTTTTGTTAAGGAAATCTACAGATTAGAGGATACCTAGAAAAAATTATTCCAGGGAATTAATTCTTCCTGCATGGTGGGATTATTGCTTATTTTAATTACTTCCCACCTTCTCTGCTGTGTATTCTATATTTTCTTTATAAATAATGCAGTCTCATAAGAAATTTTATTTTAAAGTAACACTGAAATCTAGTGACTTCCCAATGGAGCAGTGTCTGCATTTAGTTGGTGTCAGTGGTGGGAGTCCCTTCCCTTCCAGCCCCCACTGACCCTCTGGAGGGAGGAGATATTGCTGTGGGGTGACAGGCAGCAGCTACCCCCGTGGCCACAGAGGCTGGGGTGTTTGAGGCTGGACCACCCACATGTCAGGAGAAAGGTGATGGGCATGGCTGAACAGAAATTTGAAAAGGGAAGAGAGTGGTTCCCAATATTGGCTGAACCGTGTGAAATTGTCAATTTTAAATAATTTTTGACCTTCCCAAAAAAGACAGTTTCATGTAGTTTGACCTAATATATTTTCTCGGTGCTGGGATGGGGCCTTTGGGAGTCCTGTTGTGCCCAGGGAGTGGAGTGCCTGAGAGCAGCCAAGCCAAGGACAAGTAGTCTCAGACATCTTCTGACCACTGGGCTAATCATTTGCCATTTGATCATTCTCACTGTTTTCTGGGACCAGCCACCAGGAGGCAGCCAGCAGTAGGTGCCCAGAGTTCTAGTAAAATTTATAGGAGAAAGAATTGAGGAGTATGGTTAATTCAACCGAGATAAATAAGTAGATTTAAAGAATAGAGTGAAGGTACTGGGAGTTGTGATCTTTTATTAACACTGTGGGGTTCCTCAGGGGCACAGTTTGAGGGTTACTGCCATCACCCATCTCATGCTTTTTTTACTCTTTCAGGTTTCCCATTTTTTGAGTGTGGGGGCTTAGTAGGTTGGAGAAACCCTAATCTATGAGCAACAATATCCAGAAATTACTGCATGGCGATGATGAATTATATCTCTCTTTATTTATGTGTATATATATAATTTTATTTTTATTTTTTATTTTTTAAAGATTTATTTATTTATTTTATACAAGAACTGGGGTACAGGCCAGATGCACGGGCGGGTGAGAGGATTCACCAGAGACAGAACAGGGAGCAGAACAGGCAGACTGACGAAATACACTGCTGAGGGGAGCAGCGGGTGTGACGGGAGAGGTCTGCTGCGCCATGTGGTACCCTTGCCGGCCGGGATCGAACCAGCGCTGCCGAGGCTGCAGACAGCTTCATAGCGCGTCGCTCAACCGCCTGCATCACCAGGGGAGGCCCTGTACTTCTCTTTATACTTAGGTTGTAGACAGGGCTCAGCTAGCCCCCAATACTGTCGCAGGCCACAGGGGAGTCTCCCAGGGGAGGCGCCAGGGCTTAAGGTCTGTGACCCCAGTTCTTTGGAGTTTGATACCTTTGAGCTAGAAAACCCCACCATATACTGAGAGAAGTGTCTCACCTAGTAACTTGTTGTTTATTTTTAAACTTCATTTCATTATTTAAGGATTACAGGTCAATAAATAGAACTTGAGAAAGATAGAAAAAATAAGAAAGGAGGGAAAATAACTTCCTTTACTCACAGTCCCATCACCCTAACCCAAGCCCTCTTAATTTTCCACATGTATTGCCAATACTTTTTATAAACCTTCCAACAAGGATTTGATAGCCTGTAATTTAATCATTCAGTTCTCTAATATGTTATAATTGAATGCCCATAATTTAATGTGGTGGTAGCCAAGACATTAGGTTGTAAGCTATGTTTTGCTGCTCAGAGTAGCATTGCTTTGAATCTCTCTCCTACAGAAATACTTTCTGGGGTGAGATATTTCCCTTGGGATATAGTCCCCAAAGTGCAATTACCGGGTCAACAGGTCCAAATTTCATGAGCCTCCTGGTCCCGGTAGCACAGCCAGTCTTCCACCCCGGGCTGTAGATGGCATCACTGATCAAGCCTCCCCTCACATGGCACTGTCTGGCCCACAGGGCCCTGGTGCACACTCCGTCTGTGACGACGTCAGACCTCTCCACGCACTCCACCACCTCACTCATCAGCAACGAGGAGCAGTTTGAGGACTACGGGGAGGGGGATGATGTGGACTGTGCCCCCAGCAGCCCCTGCCCCGATGATGAGACCAGGACCAACGTCTACTCGGACTTGGGGTCTTCAGTGTCTTCCAGGTGACTGCTTGGTCTGGAATGGTATTTAGGGGCCATGAAAAATGGCAGAACCAACCCAATCTCATCCCATGGGAGTTGGGGGGCCAAGGTCCTGAGCTACATGAGTTCTACATCTGGGGCTTAGGGGTGCTCCCTTTGCACTCTGGGGATCTGGAATTCCCCCTCTTTGCATCTTGGGAAGAAAACAATCAACCAAGGAGACTGCAGACTTAGGTCTTTGTTATCCTGCTTCCTAGAACTCAGTGTTCAAGTAGGACCCAGGACCCAGTAGGTCCTTTCAAGCGACCTACTGTGACACCTTCCCACACACCTGAGTCATGAGTTACTCTGACATTAGCTCTCAGCTGCCTTGTCTCTGAAATGGGTACAACCCATTGGCTTCTCTTTGAGAGTGCTGGAGGAGGCCAGATCTGCCAGTGTATTTTCATTCCCTCCCCTTGCATCTTTGGGCTGCACGCATCTCCTGGGACCAGGGATCCAGCACAGGAAGTGGAGCAGGATGGGGTTGGGCACCAAATTGGGTGGCAGTGAAGAAAGTGGTTTCCTGTTCTCTCATGAACCAGCGCGGGGCAGACACCGAGGAAAATGCGGCACGTGTACAACAGCGAACTGCTGGATGTTTACTGCTCTCAATGCTGCAAGAAAATCAACCTGCTGAATGACTTGGAAGCCCGACTAAAAAACCTGAAAGCCAACAGGTGAGGCCCCAGGACCCAGCAGAGTGGGGGAGGCCCAGCTGGATTTAGGGAGAAGCAGGCAGCAAGGCAGCCCTTGGTAGGTGAGAGCACGCTGAGTGGGCTTTTTTGCGCACAGGAGAGCTGGGGTGCTGTTTCGCAGAACCAAGTTGATTAGTGAAGTCTCATCAGTGGGAGGGAAAGAACCCATCCCACTCTTTGGTTTTTGCAGTAGGTGTAAGGGGTAAATGCAGAGTGAGGAGCAAACTAGAGCACCCTGTTCAGTGACCATTTCTTTTCTCTCCCTCTCTCTCCAGCCCCAACCGAAAGATCTCTAGCACGGCCTTTGGACGGTAAGCCCCCCTTGTGGAGACGGGTTGAATGCTGTTCCCCTAGTTGTGCTCCTGCTGCTAAGTCAGTGACTGGGTCCATGCCCAGACCCAGGGCAGTACCAGCAGGTCAGCCAGAGGAGACGCACTTCGAAGAAGTGCCTCTTCCCTGCTTCCTTGTCCCTTTGGCAGCAGTTGGCATCTCCAAACCCTCAGCCCCTGCAACCTCAGGCTGGCACAGTGGCGAAGCCCCAATAGACACAGCCTAGCCCACAGCTGTCAGTGTCCTTCCTCATGCCCTAGAGCTGGCAGTATACTCAGAGACCCTAGACTTCCTTGCAGGCAGAGATGGGGGTGTGAGTGGGAGCCCATTAGAGCTGACCACTGTGCTCAATAAAATCCTTCATAGCTGACATCCCCAACTGCCAGGACCCCATTGGTTCTCCGGCAGACTGGCTGCAGTTGCACACCCAGGGCTCCAGGAGCTTCTGACAAGCTGGGGTAGGACAGTCTCTGGCCAAGACCCTGCTCCTGTCTCAGGAGTGTAGTGGCAGCTGAGTCAGCCCATTTCCAATTCCCCCCAGCAACCCGCTGCCCTACACAGTCTGGATAGGTCTCCCCACTTTGCCCTCCCCAGAGATATGGCAGAGCCAAGTTGGTGGAGGGAAATGGATCCTGTTCTCAGCCTTGTGAGGCTTGGCCCCTCTGCTGGGATTGTGGAGCCAGGCCACCTTCAATGGGGGGGTTTCCTACCTCACTGGTCACTGGTAGCCACTGTCTGGAATGCTGAGGTAGAAAGGATTCTGAGGCAGCAGGAAAGAGCTGTGGTGGATTGGCCATGTCTGCCAGGGGCCAGGAGGGGCAGGGTGGCCCATCTCCTGTCCTCTGAATTGCATGACCTCTTGAGTTCAGAGGTCAGGCAACTCTTCAGAGGTCAGGAACAGCACTCTTTCGAAGGGGGTTCCTGGCACCTCTTTGGAGTAATGGTTGCTCGTCCAACCAAATGAACTCCACCCCTGCAGGCAGCTCATGCACAGCAGCAACTTCAGCAGCAGTAATGGCAGCACTGAGGACCTATTCCGAGATAGCATCGACTCCTGTGACAATGACATCACGGAAAAGGTGAGCTCTGGGCGAGTAGCGGAGGGACTTGATGTGTGCATGCTCCATGGGGTGGGAGGAATGCCCCAGGCTACTGTCTGGGGATTTGGGAGGCCCTGTTCCTGAACAGGAGTTTTGGGGGTAGGTGGCCCCATCATTTGTGAGCCCATTCCCGCCCAACATGACTGTTCTCTTTATTCACGGTCAGTTGGAAGTCATCAGCCCCACAGTTTCTAAGTTCTCAGTCCTATACACTCAAAAGTTTTCTCTCCCCATGCCTCAACCCTGCATTGTAGGTCAGCTTCCTGGAAAAAAAGGTGACAGAGCTGGAGAATGACAGCCTCACCAACGGGGACCTGAAGAGCAAGCTAAAGCAGGAAAACACACAGCTGGTACACAGGTCAGGGGCTGGGCACGGGCTCTGGGGCCCTCGGCTGTGACTAGGAAACTGAACATCTTTGACACATCCCCTGGCTTCAGGGCTCTGCTGATGTAAAGTGCCCAAGAGGACAGGTCTTTGGGGGCAGGAGATGAGCTGGAGCTTGACCTTGACCCCCGGGTCTATAGCTCCTAGGTGGTTCTAAGGCAAGAGTTGGGATCCACTCTTCTGTCTCCTTGTCCTGTAAAGATAAGACCCTCGCCTCTTTTCCTGGGGACAGCTCTGCAGAGGGAGAGGCTGGTGAGTCAGTGGGAAGCATCCAGACATTGCTCTGCTGTCCCCATGGAGGCCCACTGAGCTTGACTATGATGAGGGTTGTATAGGGTTTAGCTGTCCTTGCAGGATGTACTGAAACTTGAAGATTGATTGTGACCCAGGGTCTGATCCTCAACCTGGTAGAGTCCAAAGATTGGGCCCTTTTGTACACCCTAGCAGGTCAGCCTCCTAGAGGGACTGTTGCCAGTGAAATGTGCCCCAGATTGACACACCAACTAGGCCACCAGTAGGAGGTGAGACATCCATCGTGGGGCTTGGCCTTTTCTCTAGTCTCGCATGCTCAGGACCACTAGCTAGGACATGACCACTTTTGGAGTCAGGTGCCTAGTGAGCCGAATTACCGACCCAGAGGGATATTGGCCAGGAAGGAATAGAGCAGAAAAAGGAGGTGAGATCTGAGGGCTGTTTCATCCAGAATGGCAAAGCCTGCCCTGAGACTTCTGCCTGTTGGGCACAGCCCTGCAGCTTGGGAACCCCTGGCTGGATCTGCCCTCCCCAGCCCGTGTGACCAACACCCCCTCCTTAGATGCTGTAGTGTTGCTAATCTGTCTGTCAGCATTGCTGCTGACCCACAGGCCTGGCAAACACCACTATGTCCCACTTCAGGGAGTTCATAACTCTCCATGGCTGCAGCCTAGGTTGGGGTGAGAAGGCCATGAGAGCTGGCCCTGGACTGGAATCTGTGCCCCTCTCCTCAGGGTGCACGAGCTGGAGGAGATGGTGAAGGATCAGGAGACCACTGCTGAGCAGGCCCTGGAGGAGGAGGCCCGGAGGCACCGCGAGGCCTACAGCAAGCTGGAGAGGGAGAAGAACACTGAGATCGAGTTGCTCAACACCAGGTGCCGGGGCCTTTCCACACAGACCCCTGCCCTTGCTCGCCCCTCACTCCTGGTACAACCTGTGGGGCAGGGCTGTCCCCATTTATAGAGGGAGAGCCTCCTGTCCTGACTGTTATACTCCTAACACCCAAACACAGGGACACATTTTCCAGGAAGTCTGTAAAATATTCGTAGCCGCATTGTTTGTGTTAGGTAGACTTGGAAACAGCACTCTTATCAATAAGAAACAGAACTGGTCCTGCCCAAAGTCCTGGGCTGGATGTAATGTTCAGGCTTGGAGCGCCCCCTGCTGTCAGACCCTCCCCTGACCCAGGGGCCAAGGTAAATGGAAAAGCAGGGCAGGGCTCCTGCTGGGTCCAGGCCAGGGAATAGCCGTTAGGACCTGGAGCAGAGAGAGAAGGGTATTAACTAGGGGTTCATTTTAACTTTTCCCTCATATTCTAGAAGCTGCTGTTTTGCATGTATTTGTGGAAGCTGGTAGCTCATAAAGCATTGTTGCTCGGCTTCTGACAGCTAGCCAGGTGAGCTAGCCTGAAAGAGGTGACTGGGACATGGGTGCTGAAGAAGGCAGCCTGAGAGTGGGCCAGAGACCCTATCCCTTGCACACTCCTGGGGGCACCCTTTACGTAGCATTTGCAGCCAGTGCACCAGAGCCATGCAGTGTGCATGCATCATTCCTCACCCTCTCCACTATCCCAAATATCCTGTGAAGTGACTTGTCAGAGCTGTGGCCTGGCCTGGAGGCCTCTCCTGGGGGCAGTGGAGCCAGGCAGCCATCTGTCCGGGAAGGAGGAAGAGCCAGTGGGAAGGACGGGGAGTGCCCTGTAGGAAATGGTCAGAAATGACCCTGGGCTGTTCTGGTGCCGCAGACAGTTCTGACCTGGGTGTCCTGGCTCTGTCTTGTCATGGTGTTAACTTAGGACAGTCCCCTCTGGACACTACATAGAAGATTATGACCCCACCAGCGCTGTAGAGACAGCAGCAGTGAGCACTTCACAGAGCCTTGGGGGAGAGTAGAAAACCAACAAGGTCTTGTCTTCAAATTGTGGATTCTAATAGGAGAGCTTTGCCACCAACAGCCACAGGAGGGCTCTCCATTAGCAAAAATACATCCTCCCTGCATTGCCTAGTCTCTAAGGATGTAAGTTTAAAAAAAAAAAAAAAAAGCTCATGTTCTTATTTACAAATTTTCCTTTTATCCAAAAAAAAAAAAAAGATAATTCAGTGTCATTACCTTTTTGCTTTGGATGACAGGACAATATTATCATTTGAACTAATCATTCATGCATGTTCTCTCTCTCCCCTACCTCTGTCCCTCCTCCTCCACCTTCTTCCACAGGGTGCAGCAATTAGAGGAAGAAAATACTGACCTTCAAACAACAGTGACCCGTCTCAAGTCGCAAGCAGAGAAACTGGATGAGGTGAGCAGTAGATGAGGCATCTCCTGGACTTGGAACTGGAGCTGAACCCCAGAGAGGCAATACCGGCCACTAAAGCCTTTAGTGAAAGAGGTTCTAGTTTCTAGGTTCTAGTTTCTGAGATTCTAATAACATTGCTCTAGTTAAAAAATATATATATGAATAATTTGTCTTTCTATATTTCTAATTTTCCAAATTTTCTGCAATGAATACGTATAGTGTGGGAAAATGAAAAAGGAATGAAGTTAGCTTCTGCTTGGACAGCCTTCCACTGGCATTGTTGACAGACTTGAGAGAGGCATGAGGCTTTTTAGCTGTGTTTCTAGAATCCTCTGGGATCTGTTTCCTTAAACCATGACTTAGAGGGCTATGCCCAGGTGGCCCATTCTGATGACCTGTTTGTCAAGGCACAGACTCCCAGCGAAGTCCCCCAGGGCATTGAGTCCCTTTGGGGACCTGTCCCTCACCTAGTCTCCCTGGCTCCAGGAGCGGCAGCGCATGTCTGACCGGCTGGAGGACACCAGCCTGCGGCTCAAGGATGAGATGGACCTGTACAAGCGCATGATGGACAAGCTGCGGCAGAACCGCCTCGAGTTCCAAAAGGAGCGGGAAGCGACACAAGAGGTGGGTCCCAGGCCGGGGGGTGCCTGGGTTTCCTCCCGTGGCTCTGTTCCCACCAACCAGCCTCTCTCCCATGCAGCTCATTGAGGACTTGCGGAAGGAGCTGGAGCACCTGCAGATGTACAAGCTGGACTGCGAGCGGCCTGGCAGGGGCCGAGGCTCATCCTCCGGCCTGGGCGAGTTTAATGCCAGGGCCCGAGAGGTGGAGCTGGAGCATGAGATCAAGCGGCTCAAACAGGTGGGCCCGGGGGCCTCTCTGTCCCCACGGGGTGGGTTTCCTGTGAGGCACCGAGAGGTGTGGAATCACCTACCCGCATGTTGCTGGGCCCTGCTCACAGCCCAGATCGCTTACCTCTGTTTCTGCTGGAGAGCTCAGGGTCTCTCCTGGATGTCCAAAAAAGAAATAGACACACTCTCCTGCCGTTGGTTGACAGGGTGGAAAATGAGACTGCACTCAGCCACAAATTTTTTTTTTTTAAATAATAAATTTTATTTTTATATTCCCCCATACAACTGCACATGCCCCATTCTGACCCCAATCCCTCCCCTCCCGGCCCCCACCCCCCAAAAAGTGTCTCTGGTTCATAGTTTTTTGTTGATTTTGATTTTCACTTTCTTATAGTTATTCATTTTCCTGATCCCTTATTTAAGTTTTCTAGATTCCTGCTATGAGTGAGACCATCCGGTATTTTTCTTTTTCTTTCTGGCTTATTTCGCTGAGCATGATCCCTTCCAGCGCCATCCATGTTGCTGCAAATTGCATGTGTTTATCTTTTTTGAATGCTGAGTAATATTCCATGGTGTACATGTACCACATCTTCTTGATCCAGTCATCTATTTTTGGGCATTTGGGCTCTTTCCAAAGCTTAGCTATTGTAAATAGTGCTGCTATAAACATAGGGGTGCAGGTGTTCTTTGGAATTGATGTTCCTGTGTCCTTTGGGTAAATACCTAGGAGTGGAATTGCTGGATCCTGTGGAAGCTCTATGTTTAGTAGGTCCAGAAATCTCCACACAGCTCTCCATAGTGGTTGGACCAGTTTGCACTCCCACCAACAGTGCAGGAGAGTTCCTTTTTCTCCACACCCTCGCCAACATTTGTTGTTGCTAGTTTTTTTAATATGTGCCATTCTCACTGGTGTAAGATGGTATCGCATGGTAGTTTTGATTTGCATTTCCCTGATTACAAGTGATGATGAACATATTTTCATATGTGTGTTGGCCATTTGCATTTCCTCTTCAGAGATGTTTCTTTTTAGCTCTTCTACCCATTTTTTGACTGGGTTATTTTCTTTGTTGTTGTTGAGTCTCATCAGCTCTTTGCAGATTTTTGTGATCAGTCCTTTATCATTAGTGTTGGGTGCAAAAATGTTCTCCCAGTTGGTGGGGTTTCTCTTTGTTTTTGTTATTGTCTCTTTTGCTGTGCAGAAGCTCTTTAATTTGATGTAGTCCCAGCTGTTTATCTTTGCCTTCACTATCACTGTTTTGGGTGATGTGTCTGTAAAGATGTCTTTGATATGCAAATCATGTAGTGTTTCACCTATATTTCCTTCTATGTATTTTATGGTTTCAGGTCTTATGTCTAGTTCTTTAATCCATTTTGAGTTGATTTTTGTGTATGGTGTGAGGTAGTGGTCAAGCTTCATTCTTTTGCATGTAGCAACCCAGTTTTCCCAGCACCATTTATTGAACAAACTTTCTTTGCTCCAATGCATAGTCTTTGCTCCTTTGTCAAAGATTAGTTGACCATAAATCTGTGGGTTTATTTCTGGATTTTCTATTCAATTCCATTGGTCTGTATGTCTGTTCTTGTTCCAATACCATGCAGTTTTGATGATTATGGCTTTGTAGTATAGTTTGAAGTCTGGGAGTGTGATGCCTCCATTTCCTTCTTTTTTTTTCAGTAGAGCTTTGGCTATTCGGGGTTTTTGGTGATTCCATATGAATTTCATCAATAATTGTTCTATTTCTTTGAAGAATGACATTGAAATTTTGATTGGAATAGCATTGAATCTGTATATTGCTTTTGGTAGGATGGCCATTTTAATAATGTTTATTCTTCCAATCCATGAGCAGGGGATGTCTTTCCATTTCTTTGTGTCTTCTTCTATTTCTTTTAACAGTGTTTTATAGTTTTCTTTGTATAGGTCCTTTACCTCTTTTGTTAGATTTATTCCCAAATATTTGATTTTTTTTGTTTCAATAAAAAAAGGGATGGTTTTTTTGATTTCTTCTTCTTCAGATTTATTGTTTGTGTATAGGAAGGCTACTGACTCTTGCGTGTTGATTTTGTATCCTGCCACTTTACTGAATGGATTGATAAGTTGAATTAGTTTTTCTGTGGAGTTTTTGGGGTTCTCTATGTATATTATCATATCATCTGCAAATAGTGATAGTTTGACTTCTTCTTTTCCTATTTGGATTCCTTGTATGTCTTTCTCTTGTCTTATTGCTCTGGCTAGGACTTCCAGTATTATATTGAAAAGCAGTGGTGAGAGTGGACATCCTTGTCTTGTTCCAGATCTTAATGGAATTGCTTTCAGCTTTTCACCATTGAGGATGATACTGGCTGTTGGCTTGTCATAGATGGCCTTTATGATGTTGAGGTATGTTCCTTGTATCCCAAGAATTTCAAGGGCTTTTATCATGAATGGGTGTTGCACTTTGTCGAAAGCTTTCTCAGCATCTATTGATATTATCATATGGTTTTTATATTTCTTTTTGTTGATGTGTTGGATAACGTTGATTGATTTTCGGATGTTAAACCATCCTTGTGTCCCTGGAATGAATCCTACTTGGTCGTGGTGAATTATCTTATGGATACATTGTTGGATACCGATAGCTAAAATTTTATTGAGGATTTTTGCATCAGTGTTCATTAGGGAGATTGGCCTGTAGTTTTCCTTTTTTGTGTTGTCCTTATTCGGTTTTGGTATTAGTGTAATGTTGGCTTCATAGAACGTGTTTGGTATTGTCCCTTCCTTCTCAATTTTTTGGAAGAGTTTGTGAAGGATAGGCACTAATTCATCTCTGAATCTTTGGTAGAATTCATTTGTAAATCCATCAGGTCCTGGGCTTTTGTTTTTGGGAAGGTTTTTGATTACCATTTCAATTTCGCTGCTTGTAATTGGTCTGTTTAGGTGTTCTATTTCTTCTTTATCTAGCTTTGGGTGATTGTAGAGTTGTAGGAATTTGTCCATCTCCTCTAGATTGTTGAACTTGTTTCCATATAACTGTTCATAGTAGTTACTGATTATTCTTTTGATTTCTGCTGTGTCCGTTGTGATTTCTCCTCTTTCATTTATGATCCTGTTTATTTGTGCTTTCTCCCTTTTTTCCTTTGTGAGCCTGGCTAGGGGTTTGTCTATTTTATTGATTTTTTTCAAAGAACCAGCTCTTGGTTTCATTGATCTTTTGGGTTGTTTTTTTTAGTTTCAATTTCATTTATTTCTGCTTTGGTTTTTATTATTTCTTTTCTTCTACTGGTTTTGGGGTTTTTTTGTTGTTCTTTTTCTAGATCTCTGAGCTTCGAGATTAGGTTGTTTCTTTGAGTTCTTTCTTGTTTTTTGATGTGAGCTTCTATTGCTATATATTTTCCTCTTATTACTGCTTTTGCTGCATCCCATACATTTAGGATATTAGTGTCCTCCTTGTCATTCAATTCAAAGAATTTTTTAATTTCTTCTTTGATCTCCTCGTTAGTCCAGTGGTCTTCCAGTAGTGTGGTTTTTAATCTCCATGAGGTAGGATAGTTCCTTGCCTTCTTTTTATGGTTTATTTCTAGTTTGATGCCTTCATGGTCAGAAAAAATGGTTGGTATGATTTCAATCTTGGTGTATCTGTTGATGTTTGTCTTGTGCCCCAGTATGTGATCGATCCTGGAGAATGATCCATGTGCGCTTGAGAAAAATGTGTACTCGGTTTTTTTTTGGGTTTAGTGGTCTATAGATGTCTGTTAAGCCCAAATGCTCTAGGTCCTTATTTAGAGCTTTAGTTTCTTTACTTATTTTTTGTCTTGTTGATCTATCCATTGTTGATAGTGGTGTGTTGAAGTCTCCCACTACGTATGTGTTTTCTCTGATGTCTGTTTTCAGAGAGGACAACAGTTGTCTGATATATTTTGGTGCTCCTTCGTTTGGTGAGTATATGTTAATGAGTGTTATTTCTTCTTGAAGTATTGTCCCCTTGATCATAATGTAGTGACCATTGGGGTCTCTTTTTATTTTTTTGAGTTTGAAGTCTGTTTTATCTGATATAAGTATAGCTGTTCCTGCTTTCTTTTTTGGTCCATTTGCTTGTAGGATTGTTTTCCATCCTTTAACTTTGAGCCTATTTTTATCTTTTGTAGCTAAATGTGTTTCCTGGAGACAGCAAAAGGTTGGGTTTTGTTTCTTAATCCAGGCTGCAACTCTGTGTCTTTTTATTGAAGAGTTTAGTCCATTTACATTTAGAGTTAATATTGATATGTTAGCATCTGTATTTGTGTTTAACTTTCCTTTGATTTTATTTATTTATTCTTTTAATAACTTTTTTTTTTTTTGGTCTTCTTTCGTTGTTATTTGTCCCTCTGAGGTTCTGGCTTTAGGATTGCTTGTAGTATTTTTTGGAGTGGGGGTTTAGTCGTAATGAAATTCCGGAGTTTCTCTTTGTCTGGGAAGGTCCATATTCTTTCTTCATAGAGGAAGGAGAGCTTTGCGGGATAGAGTATTCTTGGTTGGCATCTGTTTTCTTGGAGTCTGTTGACTATGTCCCTCCACTCTCTCCTTGCCCGTAGTGTTTCTTCAGAGAAGTCTGATGTCAGCCTGATTGGTTTTCCTTTGAATGTTATCTGTTTCTTCCCTCTTGTCAGCTTCATTATTTTTTCCTTGTCCTGGATTCTTGGGAGCTTTACTATTATGTGTCTTGCTGTGTTTTTCCTTTCGTCGTGGAAGTTTGGTGTTCTTCTTGCTTCTTGTATATCAATTTTCAGCTCCTTCTTCGCATTTGGGAAGTTCTCTTCAATTATCTCCTGGAATATTTTCTCTGTTCCTACATCTCTCTCCTCTCCTTCTGGAATTCCTATAACTCTTATATTTCCTTTCCTCATGGAGTCAGATAGTTCCCGAAGTCTTTCTTCGTTCTTTTTCCTTCGTACTTCTATTCCCTTTTCTGTTTTGGTTCTTTTTATTTCTGTGTCTTCAAGAGTACTTATTCGTTCTTCCATTTCATCTATTCTGCTTTCATTGCTTTTCCCAGAGTTCTTTAGTTCCTCCATTAATTCTTTCATCTCTTGCATTTCTTTTACTTCCCTCTTTAGGGACTCAATTTCATTCTTCTGACCATTGTTTTCCCTCTTTAGGGACTCAATTTCATTCTTCTGACCATTGTTTTCCCTCTTTAGGGACTCAATTTCCTTCTTCTGATCATTGTTTTCCTTTATGACTTCTGTCACTTTTTAAATCAGGGCAATTTTAAATTCTCTTTCTGGAAGGCTCAGAAGTTCTTCCAAGTTACTGTCATTGCAATCTGGAGTGTGGTTTTCTTTTTGTGGTGTGCTTCTTTCCTGAGGTGTTGTTAGGTTGCGTGTGGTTCTTCTACTCCCTACTGTCTGTTTTCTAATTTGTCGTATGCATTGGGACACTGTGTTGCTCGGACTGGCTGTCATCTTGGGTGAACTTCTCCGCTCCCCTCTGGCTCCTCCAGGAACCATCTCTGGCTTCTGGGGGAGCTTTCTGCTGGTTTTAGGCAGTCTTTACTGAAGAAATGTCCCTGTTCTAAACTGGTGAAGCGGGACGCAGTCCCTGCGCATCCGGTCTCAGGCACACTCTTCTGCGTGCCCGGTCTGCCCCGGACGTGGGTGTCTGCTCCCTCTGTGGGCTCAGACTGCTGGTTGGAAGGGGCCTGGCGTGGGCTAACTTCCCAGCTGGCCACTGGGTCCTCCAGAAGCCTTCTGCCCTTTTCAAGAAGTCTTAAGCAATTTCCCTGTTCTATGGGGTGTTAGTGACTTTTTTTCTGGTCGCTAGGTGGCGCCAGAGATCTCTCCTATTGTCCTTGGGGGGCTGTTTTTCAACCCCCCCCACCCCCGTGGGACAGGGAACAGAGAGCGAGAATGGTAGGGTAAACCTCAACGGCTTTGGGGTGCTGTGTCTGCCTTGTGCCCCACCGTCGTGGAGAACCCACGCCCAGAATTTCGTGCCCTGGGTCTCAGTTCAAAGCCCTCAGGTCCAGGACGCGGGCTGTAGCCCAGTTCAGTGGCACAGGAATGGCGCCTTTTGCACCCAGCTCCCGTGCCTGGGCGCCTGGTTCCTGCTTACTCAGTGAGGGACTTTCACCCCCGTGAGGGCCTCCGCGCGTCTCCCCGCAAGCCTAGGTCGCAGGCGCGGGGACCTGGGCAGCCGCGATCCCGGTCTGCATTTGCTTTTCAAGCACGCCAAGCGCGCCGCTTTTCCACGCAAGCTTACCGGCAGCCTGGGCTGTGTGCGGGTCTCCCGGGTCTTTGTTCTTCTCTAATCTCAGCCACAAATTAACGCCTCACTGTGTTAGGGTCTTTGAGAAGCAGCCCCTGAGCTCAAATCCATTTCAAAGGATTCTGGGAACATTCCATAATTGGAGACCAGTCGGGGCAGGGGAAGAGGGGCCAGGAGGGACAGTGACCAAGCGAGAGAGTGGTGGTGGGTGACATCCCGTGTTCAGCCTGAGCCCGGGACAGGCAGCTGCAATAACTGGTATAGCTCTGAGCTGGTCCCAGTGGGGGCAGATGTGCTGTGCTGGTGTCCCCACAGGAGCCCTAAAGCTCCAGCCCTTCTCGCCATCCAGGTGGGAGCTTCTGTGGTCCCGGGTCCAAGCAGTTAGGAGCCTGTAGCCAAACGTGGAGCACGGGACTTGGGAAGGGGGTCTGAGTAGGGGCTATGGGGCCTGCTGTCCTTGGGAGCAAGCATGTCCCTGGAAAGAACTAGAACAGCAGCCTGGTGAGCTTTGCCTCAGGAGGAGCCAAAATGCCAGCCCAGAGAACCCCAGATCATCAGTTTTACTCACCAAGGGCTAGAGTTGGAAAAGGAGCCATGAGTGGGGCAGCAGCGTCCTCACACTGGTGTCTCCTCATCTGGCTCACTCACCCTCAAGGAGGAACCATGCTCCTCACTTGACATTGGCTTCCCTGAGCAGGGCTGAACCTCCTCACAGCCCTCCGAATTCCTCCTCCCCCAAGCCTGGCAAAAGCCACACCATCTATGGGTCTCCTGAGTTGGCTATGACTCACGTCTCAAGGGCTGATGCTGCCCTGATGCTGTGGGAGTCACAATGCCAGAAGTGGGTTCTGGTAGGTTCTAGATACTTCTGGGAGTTGATGTTGCCTTGTCCTATTCCACAGGAGAATCATAAGCTACGGGATCAGAATGATGACTTGAATGGACAGATCTTGAGCCTCAGCCTCTATGAAGCAAAGAACCTCTTTGCCACCCAGACCAAAGCCCAGTCGCTGGCTGCGGAAATAGACACAGCCTCTCGCGATGAGGTAATGTTCCCACTCCCTTTGGGACCTGGCTGCTCCATTGTGAGTCCTGCCCCTATCCCTACCTGCCATGACAGTGAGCCCAGGCTGCCCTCAGCATGAAAAACAGACCAAGGCCTGGCCCGCAAAAGGTTCTGCATCTGCCCCAAGTGACAGGACAGAGCTGTGAGGCAAAGTAAAACCAGGTCTGATATCATGCATGAGGTGGCGGGAGCACAAGTGTAAGGGCAGAAAGGAGTTCATTTAGGTCTTAGCTCTGCCACAAACATGCCCAAATAACCTGCTGATGTCATCTACCTACATGCTCCGCTTGGCAGTCTTGATTACAAATGCTTTTGGCCAGTATCCTCAACTTTTACCTAAAAATGACCCACAGGGCCTCCCCTGGTGGCGCAGTGGGTCGAGCGCTGCACTGTGAAGCTGTCTGCAGCCTCTTCAGCGTGGCTTTGATCCCAGCCAGCCGGCAAGAATCCCACATGGTGCGGCTGACCTCTTGTCTCGCCCGTTGCTCCCCTCAGCAGTATATTTTAGTCAATCCACCCGTTCTGTTCCCCGCTCTATCTCTGGTGAATCCTCTCACCCTCCCGCGCATCTGGCCTGTACCCCGGTTCTTGTATGCATGAATAAAAAAAATCTTTAAAAAAAAAATGACCCACATCTGTGCACCTCCACAGACCAATCAACTAGAATCACTGAGTGAGGGGCTGGGTATCGGCATGTTGAATACTTCTTGGCTGTAAGCTGAGCTGATGCCTTAGACTCTTGCGTTGGCATCCTTTTCCTGTGGTTGATTTGGGAACCCACCTTGCTCAGGTCCTGCTGAGGCCCTTGGCCACGGGGCACTGCCATCCAGGTATCTGGGCTCTGCCCACACCCCAGCCAAGGGTGACCTCTGACCAAACTTCCTCCCATTCTCTTCAGCTCATGGAAGCCCTGAAGGAGCAGGAGGAGATCAACTTCAGGCTAAGGCAGTACATGGACAAGATCATCCTCGCCATCCTGGACCACAACCCCTCCATCCTGGAGATCAAACACTGAGACCAGGGGATTGCTGCAGAGAGGCCTCGGGACCCAGGACCAAGGAGCAGTCCCTGCCTGAGGAGGGGCCCTGGTCTGGGCCTCACTCCACATTGTCAGTGTACCTGGCCACCATGTAGCGTGTACTGGTGTGTGTGTGGGAGGCCGTGCACACAGCAAGGGGTGAGCGTGGGCCAAGACTGTGGGTGATGTCTGTGCAGTTAGCTGTTCGTGTGCTTGGTGGTCCCTTTGCAGAGGGTCCAGAGGTGGGAGGGGGTGAGGTCTGCTATCAGGAATTACTGTAATAACAAGAACTGGAAGCTTATGTTTCAGATACTGGATAAAATGATTCTACCTCTGGGGATAAGGATTAAAAATACTCTGAGTAATGGCTTTCACCCACCCCTATTCTCCCTGGGAGTGGGAGCAAAATTAGGGTCTATTCCAGGAGTCCCGGTGCCCAATAGCCGTGACCTTATCAGCCTTTTTGACCACCTTTCAAGCCCAGGTGCTCCAGCTCAGAGGAGGAAGGGGCTTCTGCGCCCCCTTGCTGGTGCTCTCTGAGAGGCGTGTGCGCAGTGTGTTTCAAGGAGCAGACTCACAGAGGAGCCAGCCTGGGGGTGACCTACATTCTGAGAGTTCTTGGCATTTTTGGAGTTCTCCATATACTTCCACATCTCTGCTGACTTACCTTCCCTTTCTGTTATGTTTTTAAGATGATAAAAAATAAGCAGCAGTTACTTGGGTGTTAAATGCAGGGATGAAAGGGAAGGAGAAAGGGGCTGGGGATAGGGGTGTCTAAGGCACATATTGGCATCTCCCAACCAAAGACATGACTTTCCAGGTGGAGCCCACTCACCTCCCCTAGCCCCTGCCCCATGGTTGCCTTTTAAGAGAAAATCAGGAAGAGACTGTCTGGGTGGCTTCCTCAGGCTGTGAGTGGGCCTTGCTCTCCAGTTTTCTGCAAAGCCTGGTCACAACAGGCGGGGAGGTTCGGCTTTCGGAATCAGAGCTCTGGGCTTGGCTCAGGAGAGCAGCTAGGCCTGTGCTCCAGCTTTTAGAAACAGCCCTGCCAGGGAGCGCTGTGAATGCCTTGCTGCTGGGACACAGTTGGGGAAACTGCTGGGAAACCTTAGTCTTCCATCCTTGTGGCACGTGGTGGGAGCCACACTATGGATTCTTAGTGGGTTCTCTTAGTCCAGGTGACTGGGAGTAGGTATGGTACTTTCTTTGAGTTTTCCAGTTTGTCTAAAATTTTGTATGACTTGTGATCATTTCCTTAATCCATATATTTTTATATAATCCATATGTATGGGTTATAGATAGATAGAAACATTAAGGTCTTATTTCCAACCCTCCCCCCCCCCCATAGTTCCTTGTTTTCTTCAGTACTGAAATGTGTGGAGAGTTTGGGCATGTTAGGGAGGGGCATGGCAGCTGAGGGGTGTCCACGGAGAAGAGAGGGGAGCAGAGGGTGAGGAGGTGCCTGGGTGCTTGGGTGTGTTCCCTGCTCGAAAGGACAGGGCTGTGGCCAGGACTGGTCTTCATCTACCCAGTCAGCTTTTTGCTTTTTTGGATTTTGCGAGTTCTTTTTAAGCCTGCGTATGGCATTTGTCTCATGCTGCAAATAATGGGGTTGCACTGGTCTGACCCATGATTGGAGCCACCCACACCAGGAAGACTGGGCCAGGAGTCAGTCTTTTGGAGCCTCTTGTAACCTCCTAGAACACTGGAGTCCCTTGAGGGTCTGAGAAGAAGAGACAGTGGGAATAAGGTGTGAGGAGCAGTTCTCTTGTGAATTTGCTAACAGGAAGGAATGGCCATGAATGAAAGGAGAGGAAAAAAGAGAAAGCATGACTTGGCTTTGCTCTGGGTTGCACATCGGTAGGGGTCCTGCTGAGAGAGGCCAGCCAGACCAGGGTCCTGTTCCTTAGGCGGCTCATTCCAGGTGGAGCACCTTACATGCACTTTATAAAATTTCACCTTCCCTTTAGCTACAGTGGTGTGGAATTTTAGAGAAGCCCACAGGTGCAGGAGTTACAGATTCACAAGGAAATTTCTGCCACAGGGCCGGGAGGTGGTAAAAGCCATAAACCTGCAATGCCACCTCCCTCCTGTAGGGGGTGCGGCGGGAACAGATCCCTGGGATCAGCAGGGAGTCTGAGAAGCCCTTCTCCTCTGGACCTGGAACAGTGCATTGGGTCTTTGTAATGAGGCTGAATTCCTCATAATACACCCCTCAAACCCAACCTTCTTACTTCAGCCAGAATACATGTATCTTTTTAAAATGCTCTCCTGTGCTTGAAATCTGGGGGGAGGGGTGCTGCAGATGCTCTAGGGGTGCTAATCCTACGGCGGCTGGGCAGGTTCCAGAGCTGTATCTACTCTGGGTACAGGGGGGACAACCTATTGCTCTGTTTTCTGTCTCCTTCCTTCCCTTTTGGTTGGGACTTCTCTCCCAGTGGGGCTTCTAGAAGGCTTGCAGGAGGCCCTGTTAAATTTGAATTTGAATTTCAGGTAAACAAATTTTAGTGTACGTGCGTTCTGTGCAGTACTCGGGACATATCTTAAAATGGGGAGATTTTTAAAATTCTGACCAGGCTGACTGCCAGAGGTGCAGATGCCATGGTTTGGGATGGAATGTGGCCCCAGGCATAGGGATGTCGTAAGACTTCCCCAGGTGATTGTGTTCTGTTGGGAGGAGAGGGGGCTTTTTTTTTTTTTTTTTTTTTTTTTGCTAATCTTAGCAACTCCACTAAGTAGGGATTAGCAGAAACTGGTCTGAAGTTTAGAGGAACTTTTCAGGGGGCAGGCATGGGGAGGCAGCAGACTCACATTTTACATGGCCCAGCCTTGCATGGTGTCAGACGCCAGCAAAACTTGTTGGATTTTATTTATTTTATTTACATATCTAGTAGAAAAGGAAGCACCTACTGGATCCGACAGGCCCTATTCTGTGGCAAGTTAAAAGAAATAAAGTTCTAGAAAAAAGAGATTTTTTCAGTCTTGTGTTGGTCAGAGTTAGACCTAAGTTGTTTTATTTTAAAATTGTAGATTGAGAATTTTCAGGGGAAAATTCCTTTATCTTGACTTCATTTCTGATCTATTGAAAATACAAAGCTCGAGAACCTCCCAAAGCGCGTGGAATTGGAACCGTGGTTCTCGACTTGGGCTACACATTGGACTCACCTGGAGAGACTGAGCCTCGGCTGCTGATTTGCTGAACCACCGGAGGCTCAAATTTGCCTAGTGTGGGGGTGACCCAGGTATCTAGAGGTTTAAAGAGCTCCCAGGTGATGCTAATACACAGTCCAAGTCTGAGCCCCCTGTCCTAGAACGTTGCTGGCTAGAGGTAAGGAAACTGGGTGTGATAGAAATGACCATTCTGCTGGGATGTCGGTGGCTTTTCCTGTTTTGATGTCAGATGGTGAGAAGTTAGCAGATCCCTAGCCCCCCAGGACAGGAGGCCAGAAACCCTCAGGAGCTGGTGGATCCGGCTGTATACCAGCTTGGGGCACAGCAAACCCAGGCGGGCAGGTCTCTGCCCGGTGACGTGGAGCCAGTGGTCATCCGTGCTAGGATGAGTCATCCATGAGCCTCTCCCAGAGTGGGGGGAGAACAGACTCAGGGCTGCGGGCTGATGAGCTGGGCTGTTCCTCAGAAAGCAGCCTCAGGAACACTAGCCACCTACTTGGCACAGCTCAGCAGGAGGGACCCTGGCTTTGTGGGTTTGTCTCTGATCGCTTGCAGGCTGGGAGGGTGAGGGTTGCCCCATGTCCTCCAGGACCCAGGCCCACACCAGGAGGCTCTGCCGGCAAGTCTGATTCCTGGCCCAGCCAGGTCCTGGTGGCCAGGTGGGTACAGAGCAGGTTCTTTTGTTCTAATGAGGGACTTCACCACCACCAAAGGCCTACCCGGGTCACTGGGGCCTGTGGACTGGGGAGAAATGAAGCCCTCTTTGGTGTTCTGTGCATGTGAACTTAATACATTAGTAAATTCAAAGCCTGATGGCCACAGGGGAAGTTCGGGAGTGATTAGTGTGCCAATAAAATGACGGGGCGGATAGGCCTACAGTGACTTAAGGGTTGCGGTGGGTTTTAGATTGAGGAGCATAGCCATTTAGGAGGTCAGTGCTGGCATCCTCCAGTCTTCCTCCTTTGGGACTAGAGCAGCCCCTCTGAATCATGCTTCGGGGTGCTGAGCCTGTTGAGGAGCCTCAAGCTAGAGGGACCATGGCCTCCCCGAGTGACATGAAGCTGAGCAAGCCCCTTCCCTTCACGTCTTAGGAACCTCCGGGTCCTGACATCCTGCTTTAAGTGCTTGCAGTTGGTGCTCCGAGCGCCCAGGTTCCTTCTCTCCCATTGTGACTGTAAAGTAGGGACGTCTGCCCTGGAGCCACGGGGTGGGGGTGCTGGGAATGGCATCCCAGGCTCCCCCTCCCCCCCAGCAGGAGCTGAGTGCTGTTGTCCCTGGGGGACAGTGCCTCCTGCCGGGACCCTCCGCTTTGCTGTGCTGCGCAGGCTGTGTTTTTGTCTGCATGGTTTGGGGTCTTTGTCCTTGTGCCTTTTTCTTCTTCCCTGTCACCACTGTACAGGACTTTCCACCGACCACTGCCCCCTTTTCTACGTCCCCTGGTTTACCCTGACCCTTCCCGAGCCTGTATATGTGTACATAGTGCCCCGCTGCGTGTCCACGTGCCTCACCAGGCCAGGTCTGCTCCAGGCGGGGCTCCGGGCGCGCTCCCCACAGGGTCAGACTCCGCTTCCCCTTCGCTCACTCAGCCGAGCAGACTTGGTCACTTGGTTCTGAAGTCTTCGTTATGGTCCTAAGTCTGGGCGGCTGGGACCCACTTCGTCCCTTGTCCGGCCTGCAGCTCGTTTAGAAGCCTTGCACACCAGAAAAGGGTGACTTTGTTCAAGCAACTTCTCCCGCCACCTCTTCCTGTCAATATTAGTTGAAAGCAGAGCGCACCTTTCACGCCTGGGGCATTGGTCCAGCAGGGACATGGGTCTGCAGCAGCTCAGCAGCCCCTCGGAGGACGCACCCCTCGCCTCCAGAAGAAGCTCTGACTATGCAGCGCCTAGTGCTCGGCGCAGGGCCTGGCTTCAGGCCTCCTGGCACCTCGTGACAAGAACAGACCCCAAGCGGGCAGAAGTGCCATCCCGCCTGCCCTTAAACAACTGCCGAAGGTGCTCAGACCCGGGTGCCATTAAATACCCCACCGATGTCAGGACACCGTTGGACCACGCATTCCCGAGGACTTGCTCTCAGCCCACCGGCTCCCTTCTTCCCAGCTCTTCCCACGCTTTGGCTGGGCCTCCTGGCCCAGGTGGAATAAGCTATGTGTGTGGCCTTGTGTCCAAGGGTTGATATGACAGCTTCGACTCTCCGTGGGATTCCACTTGAGTGTTTTTGCCCTTGGAGCCTCCATCTGGAAGCAGACTGTTTCGGGGCTGGGGTGAGGCCTCCACCTCCAGGCCTCAGGGTGCGAGAGTATGGGGTGAAGCTCCAAGGCTGCATCCCGGGGTCCCAAGGTCTTCACCTCCAGCCTGCTTCCAGCCAAAAGGAGCAGGATCTCAGAGGCAGGCACCTTCCAGGGAACTCTAATGTACAGAACCAAGGTGTAAATAAACAGTTTGCTTTTCTTGCCTGACTTGATGGTGAGTTTCTATGGTGGGGGGAGGATGGACGTGTGTGAATGGCTCCAGGGCTCCTGGGGACAGTCTCCCTTAGGCAGAACAGGCCTTACCCAGTGGACCTTCTAGGCCAATAAAAACTTGCAAAATCCAAATCTAGATTTTGGGGGGCAAGACTCAACTTTCCTAAAAGATTCCTTATTATAAATAAGTCACACTGCAGACCTTGCTGTAGCCTGCTGTCCCTCGGAGAGGAGATATGCCACCATCCCAGCCTCAGGTCTGTGATGTCTGAAAATCTTGTCCTCATGCAACTGGGTTCTCTTTCCCAGCAAGGGTGTCTCAGGGATCCCAGCTTGCTCCGGTCACTCTAATGGGGTCCCAGTGCCATGTGCTGCAGGTAGCCACCACGATTCCTGGGTCACAGGCCCAAGTCTGCCATGGGCATCTGGTTCCAGACTGATCCACCAGTGCTGGCTCTGCCAAGCCCCTAGGGTAATGAGGTGGCTTCAGACCCTTGGTTTCTTGTCCTCTCCTTGTCTGCCCCTTCCTCTTAATAGTATGGGGTTCCTGGGCTTTGCAGGTCACCCAGGCCCAGCACCTAAAAATGAGTCTGCCCTTCCCTTTCGGCCCAGACCCTCAGAACAGCAGGACCAGTCCCTCTCCCCTCCCCGCACCGGCCCCTGTAGCACGGGACTGCTGCTCACTGGATTTACAGCCTCCTGGGCTCATGGGGAAGTGGTCTTCCAACACTTCCTGAGCTCCCGGACCTTTATTCCTTCCATCTTCCTAACAGCTTCTTTACTTCCCAGGTCATCAGATTCTGTGAATATAAAAACACGGGATTCCCAGTTTATACTGAATTTCAGATAAAATTTTCAGTTTAAGTTTGTCCCATGTAATACTATAAAGGTTATTCATTGCCTATCAGAATTGCAAACATAACTGGGCATGCTGCATTTCCCACGCCTCTCCAGGGCCCCTCTACCAGTGAAGTGTCTCTGCATACTGACCCTTTACTTTGAGCCCCAGATTTCAAACAGATTCCTTCTGAGCTTGCCACTAATTCTGAGGCTGGTTCTGCTTTCCCCACTCCACCGTCCAGAAGCACTGCTGGCCTTTCTAGAAGCTGCACCCTGCCCTGAGGTTGTGTAGGGAGATCTGAGGCTATGAACGAACTCAAAATGACTTGACATGGAGGTGAACTTAAGCAAGTGGAGGGGAAGGCAATGGTGTCCTGGGGACACTGTGGGGACAGGGTGTTGCTAAAGAACCCTGGCATTAAATTTGCAGTTTGCTAGAGTTTCACAATAACTAGGCCATTAAGCCTTTTCAAAGCATCAAATGACTGTGTTCATGGGAAGATTCCTGGAACTGAAATAAGAGGCCAGGACTTCTTAGCTGTGGGGCTTTGAGCAAGTTTCTCACCTCCCTGAGTTGCAGTCTGCAAAGCAAGGGAAATAACAGTTCCTTTGTGACAGGAGTACCTGTCAAGGCACCAGGTGGAGCTCCAATAAGAACTTGCAAAATCCAAATCTGGATTTTGGGGGACAAGACTCAACTTTCCCAAAAGATTCCTTATTTTTATAAATACCGCTATTTGCCCTAACTGCAGTTTCTGCCATGGTCTTCAATGGGTACCTTCCCCAGCCCCATGTATCCCTGTGTCCAAATTACATTTTTCTGAGGACACTAGACACTGGGTTAGCACCCACCCTGATCCAGTATGGTTTCACGTCATTTGATTCTGTCTGCCAACACCGTGTTTGCAAAGAAGGCTGCATTGATAGGTACTGGGGCTTACAACTTCAACTTCTCTTTGAGAGGTACACAATTCTCAGTTTATTCTAGAGAAGAACAGCGCTGCTGTGGGTATCCATGTGCCCTCTGCACAGAGACATCCCCCCCCCCCCCCCCCCCGTCTTGGAGACTCTCCTGCCATCTCCACACCTCTCAGAGTTCACAGTTGCTGTAAAGGGAGTTTATTGTCAGATCTACCAATTCATGGACACTCAAATTGAGAACTTTCTAGAGTCATCCAGGTCCAGGCCAAAGTCTCCTGAGTCAAAAATATTGGAATGAAATCACTCACCCAAACAATTTAATTTACTGAGCACCAGTGTATGTGCCAGTTCTGCACCAGGCACTGCGGATTGGGACAGAATAGAGCGAGGTCTCTGCACCTGGGGTGGGTGAGACACAGCTGACTCTGGTGATGAGCAGCACCAAGGGGAAGGCCCAGGGGGCTGTGGGAGTTGGGGGCAAGAGCGCCAAGGCCAATAGACAGCTTCCCCAAAGAAGGGGCATTTCAGCAGAGCTGGAAGATTGTAGGATCTAGGAACTACATGTGAGGGACGCTTGTAGAAAGCACAGCCTTTTTGGGGTACAGTATCTGGGAGATGAGTGGGAAGGGCTGTGGGAAGTTGGGCCTGGTAGGCAGTGCAGAGCCCGCTAGGCTTAACTCACCCATTAAGCAAATGTTGTATCAGTGTTTACTAGATGCTGGTGTTGGCCTGGTGCTGGGCTTGTAACAGTGAGCAAGCAGCCCTGCTCTCCACCTTCACAGCTCAGGGAGCTTCTAGAAGAGTGGGGGCTTCTCAATCCAGGCTACCTATTAGAATCACCTGAGAGGGCTTTAAACCACGTGGAAATAGGTGATTCTGATTTGGGTGGGGTGGGCTACGGGCTGTTTTTCAAAGCTCCCTGACTGATTCGAGTGAGAATCACTGGTGCACAGTCTCGCCTATCACCCTCTGAAGAATCGGGAGAATTCAGCTAAGGCCCGAGGGAGATGACCAGGTGGGGAAGATTGGGCAGGATGTGGCAGAGGGAAGGGCCATGTAAAGGCCTTAACAAGAGACTCTCAGGGCAGGGAGCAGGCCGTGGCATCATTGCAGATCAGAGGTCAAGGAGCGACCGGTTGACCAGTCAGTGGGACCAAGTAGTTGCTGAGAGACGAACACGGTCTGGTGACAGGTAAGACCTGGTTTATTTGCTGACTGAAAAAGAGGAGTTGGAATCACCAGGTTGGGGCAATTGTTTGGGCAAGGGCGTCAGGCTTCGCAGGGCCTTGCCAGGAGCATCTACCCCCGCCAACCCATCTCTAGGAAATGACTGAACTAGGCCTGAGGGCAGATAAAGCCATTCTGCAGCCCCTCAGGAGCAGCAGGCCAGCTGGAGCAGCTGGTTCCAGAGATCCCGGGCAGCAGCAGGGTGCTGGGTGAGAGACCGGGGCGGGGGGGGGGGGGGTTCCCATTCCGTCCTTCCATTTGGCAGTCTGCTCTGATTTTTCAGCTCGGGAAGCTTCAGTGTCTGGAACTAGGGCAGCGGTTGGCCCCAAGGAGAGCAATGAGGAAGTTCACGTTAGCTTCCACTAATTTAATGTCGTAATATGCCAGGTGGTGTTCTAAGTGCTCGGCAGACACAGTCATGTAAATCTCGCGACAACCTATGATGAGGGCAGTAGTATTACTCCACAACAGGTGCTTTAACTGGCCACAAGTCACCCAGGATTCACACCCAGCTGCTAAGGGAGGAGTTGGTAGGTAGCAGGACTCGGCTGCAGTCCAGGAAGTGGGCTGCTCAGTGGGGAGGGTCGCTGCAGGCTGGGAAGGCTTCAGGAGGCGGCCTGGGCCTGGAGTTTGGGTGAGCTCTCCAAGCAGAGGGGCTATAGGGCCGGCATAGCTGGGAGCAAGGACATGGAAGTGGGAGCTGTAGCGCTCTGTGTGCACTGAGGAGGAGCAGGGGCAGTGGCCCAGGAAGGATGGTGGTTCCATGGTGGGTCAGCCTGGCTGGCCAAGCAAGTCCTTAAGGTGGGTTGAAGGGCTGATGATGCTCCAAGCTCACAGTGCTGAGATTAAGGGGTCTAGGATCCAGAAAGTCAAAACCAGCTTCTAGCCAGTCCTTCCTGGAACTAAGTAGGTGGCTGGATTGGAGCTGCAGGAAGCTCCACTTACTCTCCTGCCCTTCCTGGTTTGGCCCCAGCTTTCACTCTAAGCTCTGACGTTGATACTAGGTCCAAATTGAGTTCCACGATATTGGTGTAGCCTCTGCATTTGAAACAAACAAACAAACAAACAAACATGATGGTGCTCCTGAAAGACCCAAAGACAAAGGTGTTGAAGTCTGAGCTTACCTTCTGCAGCCCATTCGATGCCTCCTAGCCTGTGAGGCCCTCATCCCCATGTTCAACCCAGTAGGCCCTTCTTCCCTGACTGGCTTTCCAGCTTATCCAGTCCAGGAGGCCAAAAGCAGGCCTCTCACTGGTCTCTGGCAGCTTCTAGGCCAGATCCTCAGTGCTGTGGCCTGCAGGTGAGGGGGGTGTTCTGAATATGGAGTCAGGAGACTGGAAGGGGACAAAATTTCTAACTCCACTAGAGAGCCCTCAAGATGGTTCCGTTTTTTGAGGTGGAGTCAAAGGAGACCCAGCTGATACCTCTGCATCCACCTCCCCGGCCCTAGGGTAAGCACTAATTAGCATCTACTCTCCAAGTTGTGGGCCCTAAGAACAGCTGTGATAGTCTCTAAAGATAGGCACCACTTATTAATTCCCTCCCTGAGTGCAAGCCACTCCCCTACCTGAGGTGTTTATTTCCCCTCCCCTTGAATTTGGGCTGGCTGTGACTGCTTGGCTCAGTAGATGTAAAAATGTATCATGACAGAAGCAACATTCTGGAACTTCTGAACTTCTTCCTCTTGAAATGCACCTTCTTGGAGGCCATCTATGAGGAAGTCCAAGCAGCCATGTGAACTCAGGCCCTAAGCCAATAGCCCCAACTAAGCTGCCAGCCAGTGCCAGTCATGTGAGTAAGGCCTTATCAGGTCCTCCAGTCATCCCAACATCCTAGCCAATACCAAACGAAGCAGAACTGTTTCTGGTCAACCCACAAAAGCATTGTTTTAAGCCTCTATGTTGAGCTAGGTGTTTACACAGTATTAGATACTGGAACAGCAGGTCTTCAGCCATTTTCTGTCAGACTTCCTCTCAGAAGACTGTTTCCCAGAAGGACTCCACACATTTGGAGAATGACTTGGCCATCAGTCCCCTCACCCAGGTAGATCTTTCAGTCCAAGAGTCCCATGGAGAATCCTGACTGTCCACAGCAGGAGGACATGCTCAGACGTGTTCAGACAAAGAATCCCAAGGGCTCTGGTTGCTTAGGGGTAGAGCTCATTGAGGATCCTGCTTCGGATCCTCCAAAGCAGCTGATTTTATTTAGCCCATGAATCCTCTGTAGGCCCTCCTGCCCCTTTAAAGTTGCATCAGAAACTGTAAGCATTTTGTTAGGAGTGAATACCTATCAGCGCAGTAGTCAGGGAAAGGCAACTGAACTAAACGCTGACAAGGAAGAAGAGCACCAATGTGCTAACTCAAAGTATGAAAAGTGGTCTAAATTAAACATCTAAAATTGAGGCCATATACCCTCCAAAGAGGTTTCAATTTGTGCCCCTATCTCCCATTAACAATAGCCTTAATTTAGAGCTTTCTTGCTGGCAATGGCACTGGGAAACGTAACCCAAAGGGGAAAGTGTCAGCTTGCTACTGCACCCAAGGAAAAAGGTTCAAGCCACCATTTCACCGTTTAACTTGAGCAGTGGATAATGAAGAAGGCTGCTCAATTTTTAATTAATGCAGGACTAAAGCTAAGAGCTAACTCCTATTTTGTGGATGAGAAGCTGAGATTAAATGATGGCTGAGAAGATCGTGGGCATGATCCCAACCACATTTCTCCAGCATCAGGAAGGTTTTAAATACTCCATGCAAATAACCACCAGCCCACGAACCTAGAACCGAAAGATGCGTTAGTTGTACACAATCTCCTGTATCAATGGACTGTGAGCGCTATGTGATAAGCCACTGCCCAAATGTAGTGTGTTACAAGAGTGATTTGTTGTTTTCACAATTTCGTGGGTAGTCTGGTAATTCCTTGGCTGGGCTCATTCATGCAACCGACCAAAGGGTCAGTGGGGCCGGAAGGTGCCAGATGGCTGCGCTGACATGTCTGTGCTGTTGCTGGCTGGCGGGCTGGGCCTCCTCGTGGCCTCTCAGCCTCCAATAGCTGGACTGCCCTCCTCACACAGCAGTCGCAGAACACAGTGCTAAGACAGGGAAGGCAGAGGTTTAGAACTTACATATTTTGCCTCATTCTGTTGCTCAAAGCAAGCCAGGTGGCCAGTGCATATCAAAAGTTTTTGGGGGACAGGCGGAGTCCAAACCTCTGGATAGGAAAAGCTGCAAAGATTCTGTGACTGCCTTTTACAGACCACACCTCTCTGTTTAAAACTACTCCCTTCCCATCCTCATGACTTCCATCTTCCTTCCCTGCTTTTTCTCCCTAGACTTCTCTTGTCTACCGTATGTTTTACTTATTTAAGAATCAAAGCCACGTGAGGGCAGGTATCTACACTTCACTGTTACCGTTATAGCCCAGTCCTGAGAACAGGGTCTGGCATATAGAAGGTGCTCAGTGAGGATTTACTCCGATAATGAATGACGCTCTTACTGCTGTATTACGTGGAGGCATGTGAGGCTTGATTCTTGCCAGGAGCTCTGGGTTCAGGACCCGTTCTCTCACTTTAGTCAAATTTCAGAGAGTCTTCGTAGTACAAAAGTGCTGTATTAAAAATGGTACGTAGAAACTTAGAAAACAGAAGTTAGATTAGACACTCACGGCTGCTCACTCCTGGAAAAAGGAAACATTGGGCTCCTACCCTGTTTAGAATTGAACCTAAACAGATGCATAGCTCACCCCACCAGAGGGCAACTCAGGGAATGTCAGAGAACAAAGGAATCAAGGATTACCTATTTTTAAGTGTTTTATTAATTTTAAAAATATACTTTATTTTCCAGAGCAGTTTTAGGTTCACAGAAAATTTATGTGGGAATTAGAGTGAGTCCTTATATACTTCCTGTCTCCCTGCCCACTCCAGCCTCCCCACTGTCCATATCCTGTATTGGAGTCCATTGGCACAGCTGTTACAATGGGTGAGGACATCCACTTTTAAGGACATCAGAATGCTTTTCCTACAGATGGAAAGTGAGGAAAATCCAGATACCATGAAATACACAGGTGTGAAAATATGGGTGGCTCTCTCAACTATTGCATACACTATTTCATCAAATTCATCACACTGATTGAAACTTCGATGTGCCACTAAACGGAGAGAAAAAAAAAAACCACTGCCATTTGGTTGTAAGACTACATCAATTGTAATTAGTTGTCATCCTGTTTTCTAATTCGTTAAAATGTGAAAAAAAAAAACCCACGTACCTCAGATTAGATAAATTTCAGTGGGCTGTCTGCGCACGAGACAGCAGCCGCTGTGCTGGTTCTGGTGCTAAGATGCCGGTCCAGTGGAAGCTTCTGTTTCTTGTGAAAACTTCCCTGTCTCTTCAGCAAATGGTGCTGGGGAAATTGGCTAGCCACATGCAAGACGGTGAGGCCCTTCCTTAGACCACATACAAAAATGAACTCAAATGGATTAAAGGCCTAACATAAGATCTGAACTAATATAACCCATAGAGGGAAAAATAGGGGGGAAATTTCATGAGTGAGTTTGGCAATGATGTCTTGGCTATGACACCAAAGTGCAGGCAGTAGAAGAAAAATAGCTAAACTGGGCTACATTGAACTTAGGCCCAGTAAAGGAAACCATCCACGGGGTGAAAGGTCAAAGTACAGAATGAGAACATATTTGCAAACCATGTGTCTGATATGAGGTTAGTAGGTTAAAAATAGAGCACGTAAAGAACTCCTATAACTTGACCACAACGAAACCAACCAGACTTAAAAATTGACAAAGGACTTGAACAGACATTTCTCTAAAGCAGATCATACAAATAGCCAGCATATAAAATATGTTCTACATCGCTAATGGGGGAAATGAAATAGTAGCCATCTTGATGTGTGGATATTATCAAAAATAACCCCCCCAGAAAATAATAAGTATTGGCACAGCTGTAGACAAATTTGAACCCTGGATGTTGGTGGGAATGTAAACAAAGCTACCATAAAAAATAGTCTGGAAGCTCTCACAAGGTAAATAGAACTCCCATGTGATTCAACAATCCCATTTTTGGGTATATATCTAAAAGAATTGAAGTCAGGATCTCAAAAAGCTATTTGCACCCCTATATTCATGTCTCTACATTAGCTAAGAGGTAGAAGTAAATGAAATGTCCATCAACAGATGAAAGGGTAAAGAAACTTATTTTAAAATATGCCAACAGAATATTATTCTGTCTTAAAAAGGGAAATCAAGTCTGGGCCGCATGGATGAGCCCTGAGGACATTATGAAGTAAACCAGTCACAAAGAGGAAAACTCCGACTCCACTTAGATAAGGTACCAGAGTGGTGAAACTCTTAGGGTGTATCAGCAGTTGCTAAGGGCTGGGGGTAGTGGGGGAAGGAGTTACTATTCAATAGGTATAAAGTTTCAGTTTTGCAAGATGGAAAAATTCCAGAGATCTGTTGCACAATGGTTTGCACATAGTTAACACTATTATATACTTCAAAAATGGTTAAGATCATAAATTTTATTTTCTTTTTTGCCATACAAAAAAACTAGCTTTCATGAGTTTCCCCAAATTCCCACCATCTATACTTTATACCTTAAAAAAAAAAAAAAAAACCCTTCTATAAATAAACCAGAGTGAGTTTGGCAGTGGCAGTGGGCAGTGGTGTGACTGGTCTTTTTGTCTGCTGCCCTATCACTGCAGTCCCAGGGGGCTGAGGGCTGAGAGGAGGGCTCCTTTCCCCACCCCCTCACCCCCAATCACCTTTCCTAGAACAGACAAGGTGGTCACCACCCGCCAAAGACAGAGGGATTAATTTCCTTAAAAAAAAAAAAAATTCAAAGAAAACGCAAGAGCTAAAAATATACATGCACAGCACATGCACGTTGCAACCATCACAGCCTTTGCCTCTTTCATAGACACCAGGCCTTACCAAGAACGTCCCCATGTCGCCTAGTCATTTGCCCTCTCCTTTTTATTTCTCCAACGTTTTAACTTTCACCTACTTCACTTTCTCTTTGCTTTAATAAGTAGTATAAATCGTGCTACATCTTGCTTTTTAAAATTCCATGTGCTTTTTGGTTCTGTCTCTGCTGACAATCATTACTGAGTGCAGCTCATCCCTTTGAACAGCGACTCCTGTTCCCCGGCGGGGACGGACTATCAGATTCCCCCACTCGGGTCGCCTCCAGTGTCCCTCCCTCCAGCACTGACCCCGCCGTCCCTGGCGGCATCTCCCTCTGCGCGCACATCAGGCCGCCCGGGCCAGGCAGTCCTGACGAAACATTTCCTGGGGTCTCCTGCACAAGGCCCAGCAGGAGCAGGAGGGCCAGGCGCGGGGGCGCGGGGGCACCCCGGGAGCCGCAGAGGGCTGCTGGGGTGGGGGTCGGCGCGGGACCACCCCACGCCCTCGCGCCGCAGCCTGGCCCTTTTCCTCTCGGGCCCCTGAGGGCTCTTCCTGCGGGGGCACCTGCATCCCTCTTTCACCCGCTCGGCTCCCCGTCCTCTCCCTGCGGGCGCTGCGGGCGAAACCTGCGCACTGGGCAGAAATGACCTGGCCAAGGTCACGCGGGGAGCGCGGGTGCCGGGCCCTGGCTCACCCCCCGCCCCCGCGCGGTCTCCGCGTTGCTCTGACTTTTTCTCCACCTCAGTCTCCCCCCCTCCCCCACGCCCCATGCCGCCAGGGGCTCGAGGCCCACCCGCCGGGCTCTCGGGCGATGCGGGGTTCGGTGGGCTCCAGCAGGGACCTGCTGCCCGACTTGGGCCCTGGGTGGGCCGAGCCGGCGGGTCGCGGCCGGAGGGCGGGCGCGGGGCTGGGGGCGGGGCCTGAGGCGGGATGTCAGCCCGCGCGCGCCTGCGCCGCCTCCCTTCCACTGAGAGCTTCCACCGCTTGCTTGGCTGTCAGGCGCGGTGGCCAAGTGGTAAGGCGTCGGTCTCGTAAACCGAAGATCGCGGGTTCGAACCCCGTCCGTGCCTGTGGGCTGGTGCCTCGTGCCAGGGTTAGCCATGGGGCTTTAGCTGCCCCCATGTGTGCTGTCTCTCCACTACAGGGCACATCTTACTTTTCAGCTACTATTTAGGTGTCCCCAGTCCCTCTGCTCACCTAGGCTCAGACCAGGCCCCCATATCAGTCTCTAGGGAGTGCTTGAGGGCAAAGTCAGCTCTTGTCCCCCTCCCTTTACTCCAGTTCCCCAGAGTGGGACTCATCTTCCTTGTGTTGTGTGTTGGGATCCTGAGGCTCCAAGAGCCATTCTCAGCCATTTGTACATTTCTGGTCTCTCTCCTGTCTTGGAGGTGGAGAAATTTCCAGAGAGAGCTCTTAAGTTTCTCGAGTGGTGTTTTCTGGTTTGCCTGTTCCCTTAAGGGTGAGTTATCCAAACAGGCTAGGATTTCAGCTGTAGACACCTATTCCTTTCCCAGCTCTGGTGAACTAACTCTGACTCTAGCACCTGCAGTTATTGATTCTTTGGCTCTGGCCTCTAGCTGGTTAATGACTCTCCCCAATATCACACCACCTTTTATGCCTCCTGTTCTTTTGTCTGCCGGCTTTACAAATGTGGCGCTCAGCACTGAATGTACTACTCTAGATACAGTGTCATTGATGGAACTTCGCCTTCTTCGTTCTTCCCATATTTTGTTAATGTGACCAAAAAATCACATTACCTTCTACAGCTGACCATGGGGAGCTTGGGGTGCATTGAAAGTCAGCAAAGTCTCTTTATGAGGAGTGTCTTAGGTAATTAGGGGACAAAATGGGGGGGGGGAGGGAACTATATTGATCTTTTCCCTCATATTTCGATGAACCAAAGGTACACTTAGCTTTTGAGAGGAATGCTGAGCTGGATGTCAGTGTCATCTGGAATTGTTAAAAATTCAAATCAAGACAGATCCTAGCAATTCAGGGATAGGAAGGGGAAATGTCCTCAACTACTGGATATTGCTTTGCATCCTATCATTTAATTTGGATTCCTGAAGATAAGATCTCCGAGGTTGGACATTGAATTTCCAGCAGTAGCTGGAACTGCAAATTCCACCCCACTGGTATTAGAAATAGATACAAGTGGGGGGAGAACAGATAAGCAAAGCCAAAGTCGATGACAGAGAGTCAAAGTACAGAAGAGGTAAACATACAGATGATGGGGAAAATCATAGCAGGGCCTGGTCATTACCATCTGTAAAGGTGAAGGGCCAGAGGGTTGGGGTCCAATATGGATGCCAGGTCATTGGTGAGAGGAGATGGAAGTGAAGGTATGTCAGAAACAAGCACCAGGGTGAGCATGGGAACAGTGTGTGTTACCGGGCAGGGTAAAGGGCACCTCAGAACCCACAAACCTGCCTGCTCTAAATAGGTTCTGCCATCTGCCACATGAAAACAAAACATACTCTGGTCTAGAACTTTAATACAATTAGTATGCAATCAAGATAAAGGAAAGAATAGTTTCCAAATCAAGCACCCAAAATTACCCCTCCCCTCGCAAATGCCCAGCCAAACAGTGTTGGTGCAAAGCAGGGCTGCCAAGGCCTGAAAGTGCGCCACGAGTCTAAGGCACCTATTGGTGGGGACCCCTAGAAAAGGGGCAGAAGGGGCCAGACAAGGAAAAGAGCAAAGTCAAGATCAACTCTGCCTTTGTTAACTTCCCCATGGGTCTCTCACCCATGTCTGTTTCAAGTGTCTCCTTTCATGTGCCCCAAGTCCCAGGTACGAGTCCAACATTGAGAAGCAAGAGCAGCTTCTTCACATGTCTCTGCTCCACGTGCCTCCTCCAGGTCTCCTTCTGGCTCTCCATCCTTTTTCCTCCTTCTCAGTTTCCTCTCTAGCTTCTCCTCCATGCTCAGCTCCACCCTCCCTTTGTGAGGCAGAGAACCTAGAGCCTCCCTTTTCCCTGGGGACCACCCTAATACAAGAGGTCTTGCCATGACCTTGAAAGTCAGCTCTTAACTACACTTACCTCTATGGGACTAGAGGTAGGGGACTGGATTAAAGGGTGAGGGCAGGGGCAGAAGAGGACACCTATGTTGGGTTTATTGCAGAACCTCTGTTAAATCATTTGCATTCCCTGGATTTCAATTTCCTTAGTTGCAAAATTCAAAAATTCAAAAAATGTTTGCAAAATGCCTTGTGATCTGGAATTCTAAGTTTCTAACTCAGGGCTTCGACCTTGGGGAAGCAGGAGGCCCTTAAACCTTTCTCCCTCATGGCTGCCAAAGTGTATTACAGTAACCCCTTTTAAGGTGGGGCTAGGTCATGCCACCCCATGATCGGATCTATAGGAACCCTTCCCCTCCCCCATGGGGAGAGTTGCCATCTGTGCCCCCTGATGGGCAGGTCTAGAGCAACTGCAAAGTCCCCGCCCCTGCCAGTTTCCTCTTACTCAGACCTCCTTTCATTTACTTCCTCCACTCCAGCCAGCTGGAAATCAGAATATAGGGGGCTTGCTACTACAATTCGAGAGCCAGGCAGGCAGGCACCACCATTTGTGGGCAGATAAAACCTCCAGGATATTTTTAAGACTATAAGTGACTTTGTGTCCTGCTTCTTCCTTCCTGTGAGTTAATATTATTTAACTTAAAAGCAGAATTTGGCAAGTACACATTTATGCCTCATACTGTTGGTTTTAGTCCAGTATTCCAGCCTAGAGATTATATATATATAAATATCAGATATTTATATATCAAACATTTATATATTTATATATAAATATTTAAAATTTAATATAAATGTTAAAAATTTAAAATAGTTATATAAAATTTTTATATCATATATATTTAAAATCACATATTTTAAAATCTTTTATTGTACAATAAAATAAATTCAAAGACCACCTAAATGGACTGCCTTAAGAGATTTTAAGGGGAACCCCACCAAGTCAAAAAACTTTTTCGGGTACCCAGAAATGTCTTTCATGCAACCATAAATAACCACCCCCTACTTTTCTAATAGTTGCCTCCTCGTATTTTCACTTATCTAATGGCACATTTCAGCATTTTCATACACTATAGTTTAACTTTGCTCATTTTTAAAGTTGATATATCTTTTAAGCTTTTTTCATCACTAAGAGTCCTTCTTCCCCTTTCATTTCTTTGCAATGTATCTGTTGAGGAACCGGGGCCATTTGACCTGTAGAGTTTCCCATAGTCCAGGTTTAGCTGACTGCAAATTCTTGGTGAGGTCAAGTTATTCTGTCCTTGGTACTTCCTGCAAATTAGGAGCTAGATCCAGACACTAGGTCAGAGTCAGGTTCTATCTAAGGCTCAGGTATCCCCTCTTCTGAGAAGCCTCTGATTCCTCCAAGTCACTCAGCATCTCATGTGGGACCCTCTGTGTGTCTCACTCATGTGTGTTTCCAGTGGCTGGTACAGAGACGGGCCTGGCACTAGAGAGCTCTCTACTCAAAAGGTTGGCAAAGTCTTTCCTGAGGTGACAGCATGGCAGGCTCTGAGGGATGACTAGGGATTCCTCAGAGCACAAGATCTTGGGTATTTTTGTCCTCATTCAATCATCTTGCACAGTCAAATGCCTTGATCTAGGTTGCAGCTAAGTAAGTAGGGTGCTTTTCTTTATGCTGTAGTCTCTAACCTTGTAAGTAAAATTGATTTTCAAAATAAAAAAAAATTGGGCCTCCCCGGTGGCGCAGAAGGTTGAGCCCTGCGCTGTGACGCTTCATGCACCTTCTGCAGTGTGGGTTCAATTCCCGGCCTGCCAGGGAGCAACCCGTATGTCTGCCTGTTCTGCTCCCTGCTCTGTCTCTGGTGAATTCTCTCACCCTCCGGCGCCTCTGACTATACCCCAGCTCTTGTATAAATAAATAAATCTTTTTAAAAATCCTCTGTAGATGGTGTCATTTGCAAACCCATCACTGGGGGACAGAAGTTACCAATATGGAATCATGAATTAATAGGAATTTAAACAGCTACCCAACCCTTTCACTTTACAGCCATAGAAACAGGCAAAGAGAAGGGAAGTGACTTGTTCAAGGTCACCCAGAAAGCTCTACTTTTATCATGCAAGTTAAGCTCTTCTGCAGGATGAGCACAAATCTGTGAAAAATTCACGTTCATTATTACTTGACAATACACCCAGGAGAAGGCCTATCTCTTTGCCAGCCTATAAGCCACGGAGGCTCTTCCCTTGTTTAATATTCACCTCTGCTCAATGGGAAAAGCAAATAGTGGCCAAAATCACCACACTTAGCTACAATACTCAGGTTATAGAGGTAGGGGAGGGACACACACACACACACACACACACACACACACACACACATATCACCCCTCTACCTCCCCACCCCTCACCACACACACACTTCACTTAGGCCCCATTTCATGGGCACAGCCTAAACAGCATCAGACCCCCTGCCTCATGCCCACCCGCATCACATAGGTCAACAGCCTCCAGCTCAAAGAACGGCCTTGACCTTGCTGCAATAGCCTCTCATTATTAAACCAGGCAAAAATGAACTCCTTTCTGGAGAATTTACCCTGCGGTTGTTTCCTTAGGGCAAGGGTTGTGTCTTCCAAGTGACCTAGGTAGATAAAAGAGGCTCTTCAGATGTTGGCCAAACGAATGACGGGTCAACTGGTCTTTCTCAATAGTTATGGAATATTCAAGAAGGAAGAAGTTACAGCAAAAATCATATCAGCCAATGACCAAACTGAGGGCCAGAGGCAGAAAATAACTTATGGAAGATTGCACAAGAGTGAAGAACTGCAACAGGCCCCCAGCACTGATAGGAATGACGATCCTGCTGTTGGTATTGTGTGGAAGGTGACATGCCCGCCCTGTCTTTCCCCTGAGCGCTGGGACTCGTCCCTCTGCCCAGGCCATTTGGGTGGAGAGAAACAAAACCCACAGAAATTGCTGTGCTGAGAAAATAAGCCCCATGAATTCTGTGGTCACATACGAAATACTTCAGATGATTTGCCGCCCTTTTCTCCCTCTGGCCACCAGGACTCATATGTCTTCTGTCAGAGCTGACAGATAGCAGGAGGCTGAAAAGAACCTAATACAAGGGTGACTGCAGAAACGGCCTCTGATAGACTGCTGGGGCGCTGGGGAGTGTCCAGATGAGGCAGTTGAGTGGAAATGGCTCAGGCCCCAGTGACCTTGAGTAAACCATCTCCCCAAGCCCCAATTCCGTATCAGTGAAATAGGGGTTCTCCTTCCTGCCCTGCCACTTCACAGTACTCGATGAGTTCATTGCCAGGGAGATGGCAGGTATTCACCATTAGCAGAGAGTCAACACCATCCTGTGGTGTCCATATTAAATACCTTGAACTATTTGGGCCTGGAGGCCACCGTGACTGTCAGTCCCCCTGCTTTTGGGGATGTGGTTGTTCTCTGAGAGGAAAGCGGTGAAATCAACAGGAGTAGGAGAACCAACTGCTGTGTGGTTCAGCCCTGGGGGGCCCCAGGGGAGGGTTTGGAGCAGGCAAGCCCATCGGCAATGGCAAAACTGGGTTCTCAGGGCAGCATGTGAAGCTCTGAAAGGCATTCCGCAAATATTTGCTGAGTGTGCATTATACTAGGCCCTGGGAAACAGCAGTGTCTGAAAGAGAGAAAAATTCCTACCTACCTAGAAGCTTCCATTTTAGGAGCCAGAGACAAAGATCAGCAGACAGCAGGGAGACAATATGCTCAAAATAAATAAGTAAAATATGTGGCATATTATAGGGGACAAAGGTGACATGGGGGGATGGGGGAAGTTGGGCTGGAGGATAAGAAGTGATGGGGAAAGGGACTGCAGCTTAAAATAGGGTGGCCATACACCTGAAATGGTGTGATCCTGTAGCTCTGAATCATACACAGAGTTGTAAACCAATGTTACCACTTAAAAAAAAAGTGGCCAGAAAAGGCCTAGGGAAGCATCTAGGATGAGGAAAGGCAGAGAACAAGGTCAGTGTCTCCAGCTCTGTGGGATTTTGTTCACAAGGCAGGTCGATCCTTCCCAGCTGGGGAGACAGGTTTGCTGAGCAGCCTGATTCCTGGAGGTCATTTATTGGGGCAGAAAAGTCAGATGCCAAGGGACAAACTTGGAGAGGCTGATTATATTGAGGGAAGAGCAAATGTGGAGACTAGGCCTTTCTGAGAAATTCACTCCAGGTCATGCTGGTGGAAAGTGTGCTGCCGGGAGGAGTTGGGCACATAGGGGCTGATCTGAGGCCTGCACCTACCTACCATCCTGGCAAATAGTTTCACCCATACAGTGTGGATACTAGTGGTGCCCAGCATCACGCTGGGAGTATAAGGGAAAGCTCCTAGCAGAACATCTTAGCAATTAGAAATTTCTACTCACTGAAAGATATTGGCATCACTGTGCCATGTTTTCAAAGGCAGTCTTGTTCAGATGGCAAGAGATTCCAACTCTTGAATGGATCATGAGATAAATTTAGCAAATTACAAGTAGCATTAAAAAAATTGAAATATAGGGCCTCCCTGGTGGTGCAAGGGGTTAAGTCTCAGTACTATGAAGCTAGAGGCAGCCATTGCAGCATGAGTTGGATCCCTGGCCAGGGAGCTGACCCACATGGCACAGCAGACTTCTCCTGTCCCCCATGGTACTCTCCTCAGCAGTGTGTTTCAGTAGATTTGCAGCTTGAAAAGATCCACCACTCTGTCTCTGGTGAATCTTCTCACCCCATGCACCTCTGGCCTATACCACAGTTCTTGTATGCATAAATAAATAAATAAATCTTTTTAAAAAATTGAAATATATTTGACCTCTAAGGTGTTGTAAATCTAAGGTGCACAACATGTTGATATATTTATATATACTATGATTACCACTATGGTGATCATTAGTACCTCTGTCCTGTTATAAGATTAGCCTCCTTTTTAGTAGTTGGAATAGTTAAGTTCTAGTCTCTTTGTAAGTTTGATGATTGTAACAAGCTGGTTGTCTATATTTGCGATACTATGCATTATGTCTCTAGGGCTTATTTGCTGTTGTTATAAGTTTGTACTCTTAAACAACATCTGTCCTCCTGCTGCCCCATTATCACCCCTGGTTACCACCATTTTATTCTGTTTTTACAAATTTGCGCTTTTAAAATTCCACATATAAGTGATATACAGTACTTGTCTTTCTCTGACTTACCTCACTTAGCATAATGTGCTCCAGGTCCACCCTGGTCACAAATGCCAGGATGTTTCCTCCTATCTCATGGCTGAATAATATTTCACTGGATATATGTGGCACATTTTCTTTCTCCATTTGTCCACTGATACACACATGGGTTCCATAGTTTGTCTATTGCAAATAATGCTGCAATGCACACGAGGGAGCATATATTGTTTTGAGTTAGTGTTTTATTTTCCTCTAGGTAAATACCCAAAGGTGGAATTATTCTTTTAATTTTTAAAGGAAACTGCATATTGTTTGCTAAAGTGGATCTACCAATTTACATTCCCACCAACAGTGCTTATGTGTTCTCTTTTCTACGCATCTTTGCCAACACTGATGTTTGGTCTTCTTGATGACAGTCATTCTAACAATGAAGTGGCATCTCATTATGGTATTGATTTGCATTTCCCTCATGACTACTGATGTTATCTTTTTTTTATTAATTCATTTCATTTTTTATTTTATATATTTTAAAATCATTTTTCATTTTTTAAAATTTATTTTTAATGCTATTTTCTTTTTACATCATTGATAATTTTTAAATAATATTTGCTTCCCCCCCACCCTCTCAGGTTTAGTCCCCATAGAATTTCCTTCCCCAATGCACCCGTGCTCCATCACCTCAGTCCCCTGTGCTCCTCCCTCCCTCTTTGCACTGAACCCCTCCCTCCTCCTGAACCCTGCTGTATGTCTCTGATTTATAATTGTCTGTTTTTGCTTTGTTGTGTTTTGTACTTTTTTTTTTTTACACTGATGTCTTATTTGGCTCCCCTATATTCCTGCTATAAGTGAAACCATCCGATATTTTTCTTTTTCCTTCTGGCTTATTTCACGGAGCATAAGTCCTTCTACCTCCATCCACATTGCTGCGAATGGCATGAGTTTATTTTTTTTGATTGCTAAATAATATTCCATTGTGTATATATGCCACATCTTCTTGATCCAGTCATCTATTTTGGAGCATTTGGGTTGTTTCCAGGTTTTACCTATTATAAATAGTGCTGCAATAAACATAGGGGTATAGGTGTTCCTTTGAATCAATGTTTTTGTGTCCTTTGGGTAGATCCCTAGGAGTGGAATTGCAGGGTCATATGGTAGCTTCATTTTTAGTAGACTGAGGAACCTCCAGACAGCTTTCCACAGTGGTTGGACCAGTCTGCACTCCCACCAGCAATGTAGGAGAGTTCCTTTTTTCACCGCATCCTTGCCAACATTTGTTGTTGCTTGTTTTTTGATAATGTGCCATTCTTACCGGTGTAAGGTGGTATCTCAATGTGGTTTTGATTTACATTTCTCTGATGATAAGGGATGTTGAACATTTTTTCATATGCCTGTTGGCCATTTGCATTTCCTCTTTGGAAATGCAACGTCTTTTAAGTTCTTCTGCCCATTTCTTGACTGAGTTGTTTATTTTGTTTTTGTTGAGCCGTGTGAGTTCTTAATATATCTTTGTGATCAGTCCCTTATCAGTTGAATGGAGTGCAAAGATTTTTTCCCAATCAGTGGGGTGTCTCTTTGTTTTGGTTAATGTCTCTTTTGCTGTGCAGAAGCTTTTCATTTTGATATAATCCCAGGTGTTTATCTTTGCCTTCACTATCACTGCTTTGGGTGATGAGTCTTTAAAGATGTTTCTGAGATGCATGTCATCATTTTTCATTTTTGTACAATGTAGGCATTTTCATCTTGGTTATAGTGCCCGTAAAATTCCCACCACCCTTGTTTTGATCCTACTCCCTTCTCCCTCATGGTGGTGTGTCTCTGGTTTATAGTTGCCTGTTGATTTTGATTTTTACTTTATTATAATTATTTTTTTCCTGATCCCTTATTTGGGTTTTCTAAATTCCTACTATGAGTGAGACCATCCAGTGTTTTTCTTTTTCTTTCTGGCTTATTTACTGTGCATGAGCCCTTCCAGCTCCATCCATGTTGCTGCAAATGGCATGAGTTTATCTTTTTTGATTAATATTCCATTGTGAGTAATATTCCATTGAGTAATATTCCATTGTGTAATATTCCATGGTGTATATGTACCACATCTTCTTGATCCAGTCATCTGTTTGGGGGCATTTGGGTTGCTTCCATGGCTTACCTATGATGTTGAGTATTTTTTTATTGTACCTGTTGGCCATTTGGATGTCTTCTTTGGAGAAAAAGTCTATTTAATTCTGCCCATTTAAAAATCAGGTTTGACTTTTTGTTACTGAGTTGTCTGAAGATAATTTTGCATATTAAGCTCTTACCAAATGTATGGTTTGCAAAAATTGTCTCTCATTCTGTAGGCTCCCCTTCTTTTTGGTTTCAGAATTATTCCTTGTGCTGGGGAAAAGCTTTGGAGTTTGATGTAGACTCATTTGTTGAGGTTTGCTCTTGTTATTTGTATTTTTGTTGTTTTATTTTTTAAGATTTATTTTTTGCATAGAAGAACTGAGGTTCAGGACAGAGGTGCAGGGGTGAGAGGATTCATCAGAGACAGAGTGGGATGCTGAATAGGAGAATCTACTGAAATACACTGCTGAGGGGAGCAGCGGGTGAGACAGGAAAGGTCTGCTGTGCCGTGTGGGTCAGCTCCCTGGCTGGGGATTGAACTCAGGCACTAGCGATGATAATGCTCAGACCTAACCCCTAGACCATCAGGGAGGCCCTATTTGTACTTTTGATGTTATATACAAAAAATCATTGCCAAGACCAATAGTGAGTTTCTTTCTTAGAGTTTCTTCCAGAAGTTTTGCAGGATTAGGTCTTATGTCTTTAATCAACTTTGAGTTAACTTTTGTGAGCAACATAAGATGGGGTCCGATTTCATTGCTCTGTGTGTTTACTCAGTTTTTCTCAAACCTTTTGTTGAGGAGACTATTATTTCCCCATTGGGTGTTCTTGGTTGCCTCGTCAAATATTAGTTGTCTACATGTGCTGGGGTCTTAATTCCGAGCTTTCCATTCTCTATTCCATCAGTCTCCTTTTGTGCCAGCACCATACTAATTTTTATTCCTATAGTTTTGTAATAAGAACTACAGTTTGAAATCAGAAAGTGTGATATCTCCAGATTTTTTCTTTTCCCTCAAGATTGCTTTTGCTAATTGGGGGTGTTTTGTGGCCCATATAAATTTTAGGATTAGCTTTTCTATTTCTGTGAGAATTGCCAGTGTTATTATTTTTTTAAAGATCTATTTATTTATTTGTTTGTTTGTTTGTTTATACAAGCACTGGGTACAGTCAGAAGTCCGGGAGGGCGAGAGAACTCACCAGAGCCAGAGCAGGGATCAGAGCAGGCAGAAGGACCGAAGCGCACTAGCACACTGCTGAGGGGAGCAGCGGGCGGCAGGAGAGGTCTGCGTGCCATGTGGGACTCTCATCCGGTGGCGGGGAGCAGCTGGGGATCGAACCAGCGCTGCAGAGGCTGCGGGCAGCTTCGCAACCCAGCGCTCAACCACTGCGCCACCGGGGAGGCCCTGCCAGTGTTATTTTGATGGGGATTGCATTGACTCCGTAGATGGCTTTGGGCAGTGTGGACATTTTAACAATATTAGTTCTTCCAACCCATGAACAAGAGATGTTCTTTTATTTTTTTGTGTCTTCAGTTTCTTTCAGCAGCCTTACAGTTTTCATTGTACTGATTTTCACTTCCTTGGCTAAATTTATTCCTATGTATTTTATTGGTTTTGATGCTATCGTGAATAGAGTATTATTTCCTTTTCAGATGCTTTATCCTTAGTGTGTAGAAATGTAACTGATATATGTACATTGATTTTGTATCTTGCAATTTAGATAGAACTTAGTGAGAACTGATTAGTTGTGACAGTTTTTTAGTTGAATTTTTTGGATTTTCTAGATGCAGAATTATATTATCTGCAAATAGTGACAGTTTAAGTTCTTCCCAGTTTGAACACCATTTATTTCTTTGTCTAATTATTCTAGTTGATCTTCCAGTACTATATTGAATAAAAGTGGTGAGAGTGGTATCCTTGTCTTGCTCCTGATCTTAGAAGTTTTCAGTTTTTCTCCATGAGAAAAATGTTAGCTGTAGATTTGTCATATATGACCTTTATTATGTTGAGGTATGATCCTTCTATACCCAATCTAAGAAGCATTTTTTTTTTAAAAAATGGAACAGAATAGAATAACGTGAATATATTTAAGCACATAAGAAGTGTTTCATAATACATTTTATATAGCTATTTCCTATCCTGGAGCTTGACTTAAAGTTTGAAAGTCACTGTTCTAAGGTAGTGATTCTCTACAGGCTGTTATAAGAAGTGTTATTCTAACTTTAGTGATTTTCATATCAGTGTCACCATTTTTACCATATCAGAATGCCAGTTATTATACACTAAACACTTTTCTTTGGCTTACTTTAATAATAATTGTAATATTCATACAATTTACATTAAAGATATATATTAGGTTTTTCTAGCACCATACTTTAGGAAATGCTGTAAGAAGAAACGTGATTGTGAAAACACTTTGTCCAAGTGAGTCTGGGAGCCAACTAACTGTAAGGTATAAATAGGTCCCAACACTTCTCAGATCCTTTTCAGCACCCAGAGGGAGGCGTAGTCCCACCTACTTTCCAAATTCTCTTGGTTGACCTTCCCAGGATGGCCACCTCAAGAGGCTAAAGACATGCCTGTCTTTGTGGACTGGCTCAGATCTTGCTTGGCTGTAACTGAAGGGAGAAGGCCAGGGCCCTAGTGTCTAACCTTCTCTTGTGAGTTGCATCCTGCCGCTGCCCCAAGTTTGCAGAATTTCCTTTCTTGTCCAGCTTTGATTCCATTGATGGGATTAGGCACCCCCCATGGTGGTGTCCTTTGATGTGGTCAGGGGGTAGCAGGGAGATTTTAGGCTCAGGGAGCAAATCTTAATCTTCTGCGAGCTTCTCTGGGATCAGCACTGGGGTAAACCCATTACATCCCTGCCCTTTGATCCCCCCAGGACACCAGCGCCTTCAGGCTCCTCAAGTCTCAGAGATCCAAAGGGCTTGTCAGATCTAGAGAGAGCAATAAAAGGGGAAGAGAAAGCAGAGCATAAACCCCAGCCCCCCCTTGAGTACTGGCAGCATCACCAGCAATGTCAGGGCATCTTCCTCTTTCTTTTCTTCTAACCCTGGGCCCCACAAAACGAGGATTACAGAGGCTTGGGGTCAGTGCTGTCCCCTCCCACCCCCAGCACTGGGTGCCTCTGCCCACACCTGGTTGCCATCTGCAAAGCCACTCTCTCCTGGAAGCTGACTGTCCTGCCCTGGGATCCCAGCATGGGGAGTGGAAAATTGAGCAGATAAACCCCTCCACCTCCAATGAGTGAGGTTTTTAAGGCAAGATCTGGGTTGGTGAGGCCAAGAAAGAGAAAACTGGAAAGTAGCCAATATCTGTCAGCACGTCACATTGTCGTCTTTAAATTAAATCTGACTTCAAGCCTCCATCTGAAGAGAGGTGGGGGACCTCAATCTCAGTTCTGGGCTTCTCCACACTTCCCTAGAATCCCGGTCATTTTGAGACTGGGGATCAATGCCGAGGCCTGTGGGTACTCCAGATTGGTCCCCGGTGCGCCACGCAATTACCCCCCACACCGCCGGTGTCTCCAGAGAGCGGGGCAGCAGGTCTCCGCCAAAACGGACCCCACTCCTCTCTGACCCCCTTTCCAGTCTTGGGGCAGCTCTCCTTCCACCTCGCTTTTCTGTACCATCCGCCTCCTCACAGTCCCTGCTAAAGGAACTCGGATTTTCAGAAAGTGTAGACAGGAAGAGAGGCGGTCTGCCCGCAACCGGAGCGGGGAGTGGAAAACACACTTGAACGCTCCAGAAGGCCTGCGGCTGGGCGCTGCACTCCGGGTTCTACCTCTGTCGCCACAAAGCCCCAAAGCAAGGCCAGCGGGCTCCCTGGCGGGGCGCAGCCCGGGCGCAGCGCGGCCGGCAGGGGGCTCTCTGTGCCAGCCTTCGCGGTAGAAGAACTGGCAGCGGCTGGACCGGTCAGGAAAAGGGAAAATTACTGGAGCTTGGGGGCGGGAAGGGCTGCGTGACTGCGAGGAAGGCGCTCGAGACTGTCGAGTCGAGTCGCGCGGCCGATGTGCGGGTTCGATCCTGGGGTGGCTCGGGAATTCCAGGAGGAGGGTGCCCAGGCCCCCCTCCCACTCCCGCCGGGGAGTCCTTCCAAGGGTGCCGCGGGCTGGAACGGGGTGCCGAGGCTGGCGCGTGCCCCTCGGCCGGGGGCGGCGCCGCGAGGCGGGGGAGGGCGGGCCGGGGCGGGGCGCCGCGCTCTGGGCTCCGGGAGGCGGGCGGTGCTGGCCGTGTTGGCCGCCGGGAGCCGCGGGGCGCGCAGCCTTCCTGATGTGTCACCAGCACGTGGAGCCAGCCTGGGTTAAGCGAGCACACGAGCGGAACTCCCCAAACTTTCGAGGGGTCTCGCCGTCCGGTGCTTCTCCCCGCCGCGCCGGACTCGCGCTCCTTGGGGAGGCGGCGGCGCGGGCCCCGGCCCCGGGCAGGTCGGGCGAGGCTCTGCCCCCGACAGGCGCGTGCCCGGGACGTCGGGGCGCCGGACCCGCTCGCGGCTACTTCTCGGGAGCCTCTTCGCCGGCGGAGGCGCGGCTCGGCGGTCCCGGAGGGCGCAGCCTGCGGCTCCTCCCGGCGCTGCGTCCCGCCGAGCCGCGCGCAGGTAACCGGCCGGCTTGGCGCTGGGCCTCGCGGGTGCGGAGCGGGAGGGCAGAGAAGTTTCTCCGCTTGTAACTCACGCGGGGCGGGGCGGGGCGGGGGCGGCTGGGTCCGCGCGTCCCGAGGCTGCGGCGGGGTGTGGGTAGCGGGCGGGGGCGCGGGGCTGGAGCGCCTTGTGCAGCGAGCGTCGGGCGCGGACCCCTTCGAGGACGGGTGCCTGAGCCCGCGGGCCGGGTGGGCGGAGGGGGACGGGTCTCCTCTTGGGAGGACTCGGGTCGGGCGGACCCGCGGCCACCCCAGCCACGGGTGGCCCGCGCGGGACCCCGCCGGAGGACGCCGTCGGAGCGCGCCCCGCACCCGAGCTCCAGGACACGCGGGAGCTGAGGGCTGGGTCTTTGCGGGCGAGATGAGGGTGTCAGTTCAACTGGCCTACAAAGTCCCAGTCCTCGGCCCCCGGGACCGGCGGCCCCTCTGCGACCCTTGATCCAGGCCGGGTTTCTCCTGGGCCCGCGCTCTGCGCTCTCGGGATGTGTGTGGGGGTGGGGATGGGGGCCATGAGCTCCCACTGGGCCAGCACCTCCGGGGCCTCAACTTAGAGGGGATGGCGGGGCACCCGCGCCAGGGCCCTGTGCTTCGATTCCAGGGGCCCCGTGCTTGGCTGGGCTGTGAGAACACGCTGGGAAATGTTAAGTCTGTCCTGCCTGTGGTCAGTGTCCTCTGGGCGGAGCCGGATCTCCGGGACAGTCCTGGAGTAAGGGGAAAGAAGGGGGCCCCCCTCCACGAGGGACCCCGCCACCCAGCAGGGCCCGCTCGGCTGTGCTTTCCGTGGCGGCAACTTGAGTTTGGGGGTGGGGAGGACTGGTCTCCACTTTTCGAGGGGCCCTTGGGGGCTGTTTAGCTCGAGTGGAGTGGGAAACTCGCACCCCTTCCCTGCCCCCCACCCTAGCAGCATTTCTTTAAAGATGCATCTCTGTGGCGTGTTCCTGATGGCCGGTCTTTTGTTCCCTGACACATGCAACTTAACTCCTGCCTCCTCCTCAGACCTTCTATTCAGTAACTTGGCTTCTGCGGCCTCTCTCCCCCACCCCCCAAGACCCCACAAAACCCTGAAGCTCGGGTTCGCAACTTTGTTTCTGTTTGTGTGTTGTGTTTTGGCTGCTTTGGCCATGGGGGCCTTCGGAAGAACATTCGGGATCAGGCATTGAAGTCACCTGAATTGTGTGAAGGGCTAGTTGACAAAACAGGGCTCCTCGGGCCCCCTTCTTCCTGGCTTTGGGAAACAGAGGCTTCCAGAAGCCGAGAGGAGGGAGACGGAAAATCAGCCCAGCCAGGTTGGCCCACCTCTCTGGAAGTTGTGTGAAGAGTCGTGTTGGAGGGTTTTTCCACAGGCTTCCCAGACGTATGTGGGTGGTGTAGACTAGCCCTTGTGGGAGTCCCTCTGACCCCCTCGTCCCTGATGTGTGGCACTGAGGTACTGGAGTGAGGGGGAGCCCCATGAGCTGTGGGGTCACTGAGACTCAGAGCCCAGGAGTGGGCAGGGCCCTGCACTGCGGTTGGCCGGATTTTCCTGCAGGCTCTAGTCTGGAATGTGCAGATGCCAGATTTCTGGGAGAAGAGAGATTCTTTGGCCATATAGCCAGATGTACAAGCATCCTCACAAAGTCTCGGTTTTCAGGCAAAACTGTCTGAAATGGGCCCGTGGGAGCTTCACCTGGAGGTCTTGCTCTCATTTTAAAAAATGCTCTCTTCTGAGCCTAGAATCAGGTTGGGCAAACAAAGTTTTCTCTTTGAACCCATGCCTCTCCTGGCCCTGGGGAGCAGTATCTTAAAGTAAATGAAGCGGGAACCTCCAGAATATTTTGCGGTCAGAAGACATCACAGAAAGGGACTGAAGACATGCGGGAAAAGTGGGCTGAAGTGGCTGCTTCACACACACCCTGGAGGGGACCGGTGCAGGGACAGGGACAGAACTCACTGGGAATAAGGCGTAAGGAAACTGGCAGTGGGCAGGTTTTTCCCTGAGGCTGTACCCTGTTCTCTGGGGCTGACCAGGGTTTTAGGGACTTTTAGGAAATGCCTTGGCGATTCATTTCTTTGGGGGAAGTTAGTGCTTACGTTTTTCCTACTTAGGCTTTTTCCTTTGCAAAATGAGGTTGGAGCAGCTACATAGTGGGCACGCCTGGTCTCTAGCATCCTACGTGTGCGTTGATTAAAGCTGTTGTGTTTTAGCCAAGAGCTTTTTGATTTTGCTGCCCTTTTGAATTCTCATAGTTGACTGAAGCAGATGCCTCCTTCCTCCCAACCCCACCCCAGTCCATCCCTCTAGGCTGGGTACCTGGAGGCTTTGCTGGGGAAGTGGCTTAAATGGCAGGCTTGTTTGCCCTGGAGACTTCTTCAGGAAGCAGCTAAATGCAAGGTGGAAAGCTGGTGGGAGGGAAGGATTTTAGCTGCACCCCTAGGGAGACCCAGGAAGACCTAAAATCCAGCTGGACTCCTGGTCCTGCCTATGGGAGGAGACCTGCATTCCCTCAACTCTTAAGTAAATTGCAACCTGGTGAATAATTAACCTTGCCCTTGTAGCTTCTTATTTTTCTAAGGAAAAATAAAACCCTAACCTGGAAGATTTTAGATCAATTTTTGTCCAGCGCGATTGGATTGACAAACAAGAGGTTGGGAGAAGTGCCCCCCCTTTCATCTTCACCCCCAAGTACAACTCTGGAAGTTTTGATTCTTAGAACCCCTCTAGGTTTTGCCTTCCCCCTCCTGTCTCCCCCTCCCCAATTGGGGCAGGGGTGAAGGGAGCCTCAGGACTATTTCTCCCGCTGCCTCTGCACAAGGCTGAGCTGCACGAACCCTCCATCCGGCATAGTCAGGATTCTGGCCCCCACTTTGTGTAGCAACAGCTTGGCTCTCGCTCCTGCACGGAGTAGATTTGGCTGCCTGGCCAGTTTTCGGCTCTGTGTACGGGATGGTAAATATTTGGCCTGTCTCGGTTCTTTTCACAAAAGAACAGTGCTCCCAATCTGTGTTCAGGCTGAAAGGATGGTCTCAGAAGCAAGGACTCAGTTTTTGGTTATAAAACAGCCCCAGAAATGGACTGGAGCACTGGGATGCAGGCAGCATTTGAACTTTTTTTCTCTCCAAGCAGCCCAGGGTGAGGTCATGAAGGTGGACTTTGGGTCCAGATGTGTTCCAGTTGGAGTCATAACTGCCACTTGCCAGCTGGGTGGCCTGACGACTTCCGTGCCCATTTCTTCCCTTGTGAATGAGGGTTATGATACCTACTTTGTAAGGTTATGGTGAAGCTCCTAGGGAAAGTGTATAGTGCCTGGCACACAGCAGTGGACTCGCAGCCTGCCCTCTCAGCGCTCTGGTTTTGAATCTGCCTGTGTATGCGTGTTGTTGAGAAGGGTGCAGAGTGATTGAGACCTCGGGCTTGTGGGTCTGGCGGGTGGCAAGTCCTCCGTCTGCATTGCTTGCTAGTGTGTGCCTTGGGCAAGTAACTTAACCTGCCAGGAACAGCAGCTTCATAAACATAAGCTGGAAATAATATCTGGGAACCCCTTCCCCAGTCTCAGTTTCAGTCCTTTCAGTTCTTGTTATCCATCAACCCTGTGCCAGGGCCAGGGCCAGCCTTTTGCTACACCCTTGGGCAAGAGAGGCCTCGTCCCTTGCTGCCTACTGATTTGCACCCCAGTCCTGAGAGCAGGTGGGGGGAGGAGTATTGTGAATCCTCTTGTACTTGAGATTAAGACTCAGAGGGGAAGGGACTCCCCCAGGGGCTCAAAGCCCCCTTCTGGGTGTAGCAGGGGCACCCAGGCTGGTAGCTAACAGGTGTGAGCTGTAGAACAGGAGGTAGATGGATCTGGATGAGCCGGCACCACGTCCTTAAAGGAACTCTGGGTGTGCAGATGTGGCCACCTCGCACATCTGCTTTGCAGTGCTTCCAGCCTGATGCATCGCATGCCAGCCCTGAGACTTGGGCTCTGACACTGAGCACATTTCATGAAAGGTCCCTGGGAAGGCAAATTGCCATAGCTGCTCTGGGCTTGCTGCTCAGAGACGTGGTGGGCACGCTCAGCATTCTCTGGAGGGACCCATCAAGCAGGCTACGGGGTGGGAGGGGGGGGAGAGAAGGAAATCATCTGATATTGCAGAAAAATGCTACAGAGTACTCATCATGGGGGAAAAATCGGAATTCACTGGACTTCTTTGTGCTTTTTTATGACTCAGTGCTGTTTTTATTTCTGAATTTCAAGCTGGAAGTGGGGATAGACCAGAATCTTTTCAGAGCTTTAGTCTCAGTAGTCCTCACCAGAAGGACAGTTGGCAGCGTGTATGAAAGGACCCAGAGCAGGTGACTTCTCACCCACTGCAGCTACTATCCCCCACCCGCTTTGGCACAGGCCCAGGAATTTTGAAATCGCCTTGTAGCCAGACCCCTTGTGTTTGCTGCCCAGGGGAGGGAGATGCCATGTGAGAAGAACCATGGTCTGATTTTGATCTCAGCTCTGCCACTCTGGGCCTGAGAGCTCCCTTCTCTGTAAGTGGGGGCCTGAATGAGGTGTTCATCCCGTGTAGCCTTCATTCTTCTGAGCCTGAGCTGGGAGGTGTTGAGGACTAGGTTGGAACCTGGGCTCCGGTTGGGCAGGGTGGGGGAGGGAGTCAAATGCGCAGCTGGGAAATTTGGATCGTCTGGGAAGACTTTGTGGTTCATTCTCATGAAACGCGCTTCCTCTCCCTGGATTTCTGCCTCTGGAGGGGGGAGAGGGAGGGCTGTGGCTTAAAGGCAAGATACTGGCCACTTTTTGGTGATGAGGCTTGTTTTCTCACGTCCCCTGTAGGGTAGCCCGCCCCACCCCTCTGACAATTGAGTGGCTTGGCACCTGGCTCTCTAGCAGCTGTGCCTTCCTGCTCTAGGGAGGCCCTGGGGGAAGGGCGCCGTGGGCTTTGCCCTCCCATGGACTAACACTGGGTGACCTTGGGCTAGTGATGGGCCTTCCCGAGAGACTTTGTTTCCCCATCTGTGATGCTACATGTTCACTTTCTGGGACTTATAGGAGCAAATGAGAAGGCTGTGCGAAGCGCGGGCGCGTGGTGTGGGGGAGGATGGGGTAGCTGTTCTCAAATGATGCCATAGTTCACCCCAGCGCCCGTGGGGCCAGTGAAGAAACCCCAGTGAGGTCAAGGAAGGACAACCTGAGCCCGGCAGGCTGCTTGCTGGCTTAATGTCTAGGGAGAAAACATTGGAAGAAAAGCAAGTCCTTCCTTGTCTGTATGTCGGGGGGATTCCTGCTGTTTCAGGGAGAGGGCTGGACTACTGGGGGGATGTGCAAAGTTGCTGGCTTTTTCAGGGCTGATCATTGTTTACCTGCATCTAAGGGGACAAGCTAGTGGGAGAATCAGTGTACCGTTCTCTTGAGTCCCTTTCTACCGAGGTCGCTGTCGTGTGCTTGCAAGCATGAAAAGTTTAGGGGGTGGGGGATAGAAAATGTGTCTTTGCTCTTGGAACCTCTAAGGCGATTAAACAGATACTTGGAAGCAGGACTTGCACATAAGCAAAACGCTGGCCTGCAGCTTGCCTGACCAGATCACTGTATATCTGGGAAATGTCAGCCAGACCGCTTGCTCCCAGCTGGTTAGCGCGGACAGCTCGCCCGCCCCGGCCGCTCCCCGCCTTTCTTCTGTGTCGCTCAGGTCTGGGTGCACGCTAACTTTGGCCAAACTGCCGAATGCTAAAGCATCTGGCAAAAGCTCTCATTTCCACAATGGGCCTTTTCTATATGGGTGGGGAATATGGGGGGCAGTGCGGGCATGCTGGAAAGCCACTTAAGCGCTGACCGTGGACAGGGGCAGGGTCCAGGATCCTGACTTGAACGTAAGGGGTGGGCATGAAGCAGGGGGTGGTTGCTTAAAATAGAACCAGGTCCCCCTGTTTTCTGAGCCTGAGTGGGGGCGGAGGTTGCTGCCAACCTAGTTGGCATCCTCCCCTTCGTCCTTCCAGTGGAGTTTGTGGTAATTAGACAAGCCGTGACAAATCTGTTGCCCTTTGGGCCGGAGAACTGTGAGAGTCCTGCCTGGAAACCTATCCTCACCCACTTGGGAACCATCACAGGCAAGAGGACAGTTCACGGGCCCTTGATTCAATAAAGACCCTTTTATGATGTTGGTTTTTCCCAGAAAAATACCATTTTGCCCCGCTTATTGCATTTAGATGTGTAATCATATTAGAGCTAAGCAGCCCGGGGGACCAAAGTTACGTAGTTGGGGTTTTCACCAAAGCCTGTTACCCGGTCTTCAGAGGAAAACTGTGTCCTCAGAAAAAAAGAAATGACAAGGAGCGTTTTTGAAGATTTTTCTCTCGACGTTTGAAGGACATTTTTCATTGGGGTAAGAAGCAACCCGGGGGAAAAAAGCCCAGAAAGTGAAAATAACGGGGCGTGTGGGCCTCTGTTTCCACAGCCCTGCCCTGTGGGGCCACGAGAGCCCAGCAGAGCCTCCGTGTCCCTTGTCAGGGTGAACGGTGTTTGTCGGTCACATGGGCAGCACGTGTCCTGCGCGGGGCTGGAGGAGATGCCCCAGCAGAGGCCGTGTCCTCCACCAGGGTCGTGTGCCCCGGCACGTCTCCCGCGGGGCTGCGGGGCTGCAGGCACTGTGTTCACAGGTGGCAGCTCCTGCTTCCCCCCCCGGGCCCCTCCTTGTGAGGCAGCGCCCGACTAAATATAATCCTGGAGGTCCCTGGCGGCTTTTGTTCACTGGGGGGAGAGGAGGGTCTTGGCCCCCTCCAAGCTAACCGGCCACGCCTCCCAGGCATTTGGCTTTGGGAGGGACGCCCTGCCCCGGCCCCCTCCCCAACCACCACCCCTCCTGCCTCCTTACCCCAAGCCATTTCGCCAGGCAGGCTACAAGATGTTTCCCAATCACATCCCTCCTAGAAATCGGCCCAGCGCTGGGGTTAGGTAGAGATTAACCAGTGGAGTCCAGAGCCTCTTTCCCAATTTGGAGTTTAGAAATCTCAGGCGATGAGGAAATTTCTGGGAGTCATTTGTAGGAGTGTGCTGTTAAGAAATAGAGGGTATGACATTTCAGAACGCTAAAACCCTTTTAATGCAAGGGAGAAAATCCATTTAATCCAGGACATCTAATGGGAGTTATTGCTGAATACCTCTTCAGATGTCATCCTTTAAGGCAGAACTGCCTTTTCGAGGAGGTGGGTTTGTCTGTTTTTAGATTATGAATATTAAAATAGTCTTTCCGTACCACTTCTATCTTAAGGTTTGAGGTGATTTTTAACTTCGTTCTCTAGACTTTCTGCACACTTTATACTTTGTGGAAGTGCTATTATATACATAATTTATTAGAAATACATCACTTTTGGTTTTTGCTTATACCCCTCAAAGGAGTATAATTAGAACATCTGAAGCCAGATTATCTAATTAGTACATTTTTAATAATTAGCTGTTAGAAATTTGCGATGACATAAATTAGATTTCCAAATGAAACTTTGGCCACCGGGAGGCTGAGGAAGAACACATGGGGAAACATTATGGATGTTTAAAGTTTGATCTACCAGCTACTCACGTGCTCCCCTTTCTGGCAGTAGCCAGAAAGAAGTTTTATTTTCCTGCTCCAAAGTAGAGAGAGTTGGAAGATGACGCTTGTGTTAAAATGCCCCTTTTCTACATTTTCCAACAGGAATGTTAGAGATATGCTTTGGTGCAAAAATTCTAGCCGTCGTGCATCTATCCAGTGTGCATTTTGTGGGTGCTCCCTTATTTCATTCCAACCAGGGGCCGGTGGGGGATGTGCAGCCCAGCTCTTTGCACCTTGTAACCTGTGCAGACCCACAATCCTTTATCTGAAAAGCTAAACTCCAAAACACTTGGGAGACCTGACTCCCAGTTATTTGAGGCTACTATGTTCTGTATTTGTCTTGGGGTGTGTAAAAATTCATGGGCTTCACTGCAGAGATACTGATGTTTGATGGCAGGCACCCTGCTGGGGAGCTGCACAATCCACCGTAGATGCGCCACATTATTTCTCCAGAGCCTGGCACATTATCCTGACACACCTGCCACTTGAAGGTTTGGGCAGGAGAAAGGACAGCTCTAGTAGCTCAGCTTAATGAAGACAAGGGTCACAACCTTTCCTGGGCCTGTTAGTCCTTCAGCTGACCACACGAAGCCAGTGTGAATGAGGGTCTAGCAGATCAGGGATGGCACCCAGAGCGCTTCCCTCACCAGAGCTTGAACTCCACCAAGCCTCTGCAGCTTTGCCCGCAGTGGTGTCCCCAGGGTCCAGCTCGATGCCCGGCACGCAGGGGGCTGCACACTGTCCATAAATAACCCAATAGTCATTATTCTTAGTTTTGAGGGCCATGGGGTTTCTGTTGCAGCTCTGCTGTTGTGGCATGAAAGCAGTCACAGATACACGCGAATGAACGAGTAAGCCTGTGTTCCAGTAAAACTTTCTAAAAACAGGTGGTGGGTCCGGCTTGCTGTCATCATGTTAGAAGACTAGTGTATCTGTAAACACAATTTCTTTTTCCTCACATGGTTAGCCCTGCTACTTGTAGGACTTGTCTGCTTGTTTCCCTCCCCTGGTAGAATCTTCTGTAAAGAGAAAAAAGTTGCAACTCTAATGTCTGCACCCACTTCTGGCTTTGGCTCTTTCAGATGGTTCTGGAAACGCTCATAAAAGGTGCCCCCCCCCACCCCCAACCTCATTAGCAGGAGTGTGCGTGTGGACAAATGCATTTGGGATCTGGTCCCACCTTGCCAAGGGGCATTCAGGCCTCCACCCACAGATGAGTTTTGGCAGCTGAGCCAGCCCTAAGGCACGCAGGCCATCAGCACAGGCCAAGCAGGACTGGAGAGTCTGCGGGGTGTGGGGGGATTGGAAGGAGTATGAACGAGTGTTTTAGAAGCTGAGGTGATCTTAGCAAAAGAATTTTTGGCAGAGTGGGGTTGGTTATCGTAAACCCAGTGGTTCTGATGGATGGGTCTCAGGTCTCCTGGCTGTGTTCATCACAGCCCCAGAATGTCCAGCAATGGTGGCTGTGCCAGCAAGGCCAAGACACCTTTCACTGCAGCTTAGCTGGAATCCAGATGAAAGCTCCGGCTCCTACCTCACAGTATGAGGGGTGGGGTAGACCGGGAGGGTGGCTGGAAGGAGGGCAGGACACTACAGAGCCTGTCTGCCCCCCAAGTTGAGTGCTCCGAGTGCTGGAAGTACCAAGATCCTTCCACCGGGAAGTTTGGCTTCTGACTCAAGGCAGGCCTGGCCTCTCCAGGCCTTGCTCAGTCAGCCCCACCATGGGCCCCTACAGCCCTGCCTTTGCCCAGCAGCTTCTCTGCAGAAGGGGTTCCCCCAAGACAGGCCAGGACTGTTTACCTGTGTGCCAGTCCTCACCCTGACTGGGGAAGGAGGTGGCTAGGCATAGTTTTTCTAAAGCAAATTCTCAGCAAGGGTGATACCTGCTTGGCCTGCCCTTCTTCCCTCCACCCCCCTTTCATGGTTTTGTGGATTGTTGGCTATTTCAGGGACTTTGTGTTCAGAGTAGAGCCCCGTCACTCTCTAGCCTCTTGAAACCCCAAATTGCTTTTCACCTCCTCCCCTCACCACGGAAAGGGGGCAGCCCCTTGGTCATTAGCCTGTGTTTAGCACAGGGTGGACACAGAATGGGGGCTCAGGGAAAGCCCCCCAGGCCTCACCATCTCATTCCTCAGTGCCTGGGTCAGGTGTTGTCTATATCATAATAAGATCACCCAGGGTGGCGGTTGTCACACTTGGTGTCTGAGAACCACAGGCAGAGCCTGTTAGCACGCTAGCAGTGCAGATTCTGGGGCTCTCAGTGGACCCCAGGAGCATTGTTAATAAATGCAGGTGGGCCAACAGGTAAAGCACAATGTGGGGAGCGTGGGTTGGGGGGAAGAAAGAAGGGGCTTTAATCCAGGGGATGGAGTCAAGAAGTTCATCCAGAAGAGGTAAGCTGAGTCTTGAACAAAGCTCGAGAGGGTAAGGAGTTCGCCCTGACCATTGAAGGTTTGGGGCCGGCATCTTTTTTCTAAGCCTTTGAGAGGAATGAACTCATTCAGTCCTCCTGGCAACCCCATGAAATAGGTACTGACCCTGAGCTCACAGAGTTGCGGATTGAAGAGGTTAAGTAGCTGAGGGGGGCTGAGTCTTAGCCTCGCCCTATATCCCACTGTACTCGGGCCAGGGCCTCCCAGGCAGCAGGCCCGGCTCACACAGAGGCTGTGCAGGCAGAGTGTGATGCGGGTCACTCTAATGGTTCACATGCTCCAGCCTCAGTGTGTGCGGACAGCTTGGGTTTTGCGGGTAGAGTGTATATATATGTATATGGCTGTGATCTTGGTCTGGGCTGGAAGCTTTCATTTAGTTTTGAGGGGGCCTCCACAGCTGTAGTGGACAGCCGGGGTTCCCGGCACACTTCCTTTCAATCTGCAGGACCTTGGCATGAGAGGCGGAGGGGCCACCTAGTACTCGGGGAGCAGGGGACCCTGTGCCCTTACACCCTGTTCCAGGCTGAGTCCTTGGACACTCACAATGAGCCTGGCCCAGCCCCTGCCATTGGGGTCTGAAGGGAATACACTTCTGTGAGGAAAAAGCTAAGCACTTTATACATTCCTTCAGTCCTCACAGCTCCCTGCAAAGTGGGCTCACTCTCTGTTTACAGATACGAAAGCCAAGGGAAGTGCAGAGAAGCACAATAACTTACATACATACAGGCGCCAGATCTGTCTGTGGGGTGTGTTTTCCACCAGGTGAGGCTACTTATGTCCTGAGAGGCCACGTCCTGCTCACACAGCCCAGCTGCCAGCTGGGCAGTTTCCAGCTGAACCAGGCCTGGAGTGGGATGGCCTGGCTTCGCGGGACGAGTTACCCGCTGGTGGGTGGCATTCCACAGATGGGTGGCATTCTGTGCTGTGGGGTTTAGAAGAGACTGATCGTGGGGCCTTCCTGGTTGGGGCCCTGATGCCCTGGAAACTTAGCGAGGCCTGGGGCAGAAGGGATCATCCCATAAAAGAGGACTCTGAACCAGGCTGTGATTCCTAAAGTCCTTTTCATTTTCCCTTTCTTGTTGGTCACTCTGACCCCCAGCTGCTTCCAGCCTGCACTTCCCAGCAGAGCCTGTCAGGGAGTTGATTTGAACCTGAAAACCAAAAGGGACATATTAGAAGTCTTTGCCCATCATAGGCTCGGGGGGCGTGGGGACTGCCTTCTCTGATCCCTGTGAAGCTGCTGCCTTCAGAGCTCACCTCTGATGAGCAGGCAGGGCTGGACTGAGATGCTAGTTCCAGTAGCAACTCCCCTAGGACATGCTGTTTCTTGAAGGTTGCAGCTTTGTGCTCCGCACAAGGACAAACATCAGGAACAATCCCTCTTGACTCATGGCAGCTGAAATCTCATTTTTCCTTGGGCTTTCCTTTTGAAATGGAAGAGGCAGTGGTGGGAGCTTAGCTTAGCTCCTTCCGGGGCCCTTTTACAGTCAGGGTGAGGTAACCCTTGCCGTGGAGGGAGGTGTTGAGAACTAGAGCTTGGGTGACCATCTTCCCATGATCTTATGTTCTCAAGTTGTTCTGCAAGAGCTGCTCTTACAGAGAACTGGGCACCTCCTCCCCCAGGTTGTGGGGCCTGGGTTGGTCTTCAGACGTTCCTGGAGTTTTCTCCTCTCCATGGCTTCTGAAGAAGTCTGGTCACACATCAGCATCAGGCCTGAGAGCATCACTGGGCCTCTCAGGAGCTCCGTTTCCACAGGATGGCCCCATGTCCCATAGGGGAAGGACCAGGAGACCTTTCTCCATAGACGTTCCCAGGTCTGGGGGTGGCCGTTGTCCCCTTGGGAGTCCACAGCTTCCTGGGGGTGCAGAAGCACTGGGTTCCTGGTCGGGGAGGGAATAAGACTGGTCATTCAGGGGCGCCGCTGAGGCTGACCTCTGGCTTCGGAGGCCACACAGCCACCATGGGCTGTGTGGGAGGGGGCCGGCATTGGGTGAGGGGACACCATCTCCGCCTCAGCTCACCTGGGTCAGCCGATCGACTGCTTCCTCACCTGCAGAGTATTCAAGGACAGCAAGAAAAATGAGGGACTTTCAGGGGCAGCTGTGTTTTCTGACTCAGTCATAATGCCCCTAAAAATCCTTATTGTTCTTGCAGTGTGCATCGGGCAGCAGCCGCCAGCCCACCCTTGCCCATCTGGGAGTAGAGGGGCTTCCTGGGTTCCCGTCAGCATGCCCTCCTCCCCTCCTGCAATGAGAGGGAATGGGGACTTGCTTGTTAGTGAAACAATTTGGTTGGGCCAATGCATTGATTTGCAGATATTTTTGTTTTTGTGTTGGAGGATTGGGGAGGGCTGAGCAACAAGGTATTCCTGCTCAGACTGGACCAGAATACAGGGTTTCTCCAGTTTGTGTGCAGCGGACGCTCAGAAGAACCTGGCTGCACAGGCGGCCTGGATGAAATACCTCCTTTCCGGAGCAACTGGGGCACTAAGGGGCAGGAAGGGAGAAGGCGCCGGGCAGGAACTTGCACTGTGTTTTAAAACAGAAGGAACCTCAGTCTACTCTTTGAGACCCAGTGAGCTGGCCATTTAAAAACTCTTGCTGTGGTTTCAAAGGCCCAACAACCCAGGGGTTGTATTTTCTTTTTTTGTTTTGTTTTTTTGATGCTTGATCAGTAATGTTTATTTATCAAAAACGACCACCTCTCTTAATGTTGATCTAATCTACAGGATGAACTTCAATTCTGAAAAATATTTTTAAGCATGTCTAACTTTTGTTTAAAATTTGGCCAATTTCAAATACAGGTTTTGCAATACATTTTCTAAACTAGCACCCTATAGATTCTTCAGCCCTGGGGCTGCTGGATTTTTTTTTTTTCAGGGGTTGTATTTTCTTGCCTGGTATTTTCTGTCCCTATTTTACCTCCTAGGTCTTCTCCATTCTCAGCAGGTGCCCCCACCCCACAGATATCGTGGCTGAGCCAAGGCCTCATCTGGGTGGATTTGAGGGATTGTCAACAAGAAGAAATACCAATGTGTGACATGTCCTCCTTAACCAAAGAACATCACAAGAACGTCACCACATCCCAAAGCAACAGAATCGTCCCCTCAGGCTGAGGCTGGCCAGGTGACCTTGCTATAAGCAGGAGCCAGCCAGCTCCCCAGCCCACACCATGGCTCACCAACCTCAGGTCAGCAGGCGAAACTCGTCCTTGAGATAGTTCTAAGGTTCCTAGGGGCTGACTCACAGCTCTCATTACCGAAGAAGACAGACACCATGTGACCCTGGCCAGCCTGCCCCTTGTTCCTCGGGCTCTGGTCATCCCTGCTCTGCCCACACCAACTATCCCAGGAGTTTCCAAAGGGCTAGAGTTGCTCAGGTTCTGTCCAAGAGAAGGAAAACTTCCAGGTAACCTTTACCTGGGGGTGGGGTTTATCCCTGTGTGGTAAGAAGTGGGTGGGGTCTGGTGAAATGAAGGCTCACAACCAGAAGTGGACACTGGGTGGCTTAACACATCCCAGGATCCCTCGTCAGCTGAGCATCTGCCCCCGCCCCCTTTATTTTTTTAAGATTTATTTGTACAAGCACTGGGTACAGTCAGAAGCGCGGAAGGGTGAGAGGATTCACCAGAGACAGTGCGGGGAGCAGAACAGACAGGCTGATGAAACACACTGCTGAGGGGAGCAGCAGGCACGGCAGGAGAGGTCTGCACGCCATGTGGGACCCTCGCCAGTAGCCAGGGATTGAACCGGCGCTGCAGAGGCTGCGGGCAGCTTCGCAGCCCAGTGCTCAACCACTGCGCCACCAGGGGAACCCACATCTGCCCCTTCTTGAGGTGACCTTCCACTCCCCCAACCTCATCCCTTTGTACGTGCCTCATTCTGTGCTATAAAACATTTGCAGAACGCAATGCATTAAAAAGAAAACTGATTACTGTTTTTCCCATACGACACAAGAAATGCCTTCATTGTAGACCATTTTAAAGATGCAGAAACACGAGAAGAGCTCATAAATGCCCATGCCCAGAGATAGCGTCTGCTAATGAAATATAACTTTCCTGCATTTTTTTTCCCAGTTAGGACTGAGACTTAAAAGGGGTGAGGCTCGCAGCCTCACTGAGCAATGGCCTGGAGCCCTCGGGAGCCAGAAAGGCTCTTCTCTGCCAAGTGGGACGTGCAGTGGGCTGCTGGAGCCTCCAGCCGGGAAGCTCAGCAAGATGTTGGGGTTGGAGCAGCACTGAGCCTCTCCGCAAGCCAGGATTGATGAAGTTCAGGAGAAATGTGGGTCCATCCTGATTGGTTTGTAAGCGAGCTGCCACATGTGCTCATTGACCCTGGCTGCACAGAGTCACTTGGGGAAGTGTTAAAAATTTTTTCAATGCCTGGGCCCCACCCACGGCTACTTGGATCTGAATATGCTGGGGCTTGGGTGGAACCCAGAGATTGCTATCTTTTTTTCTTGGGCTCCTCAGATGATTCTGTTAAGTAGCCAGAGAAATGTCAGGTCACATGCCCGTGAGTTAGAGAAGGAAGAGGTTTCCTCCGGCTCTGCCTGCAGAGCCTGCTCGTGGAATTGGGACCATTTATACTTGGCAGCTTTCACTTCCATTACTTTCTCTGCTGCTCAGAGGCATCTTTGATCCTCATTTTACAGCTGGAGGACTGAAGGTAAGGAGATCAAGCCATTTACCGGAGGACACAGCAAGGATGTGGCAGAGCTGGGGTTTAGATCTGCCGTTTCTGACTCCCAAGGCCAGTGCACTCTCAGTAAGGACTCTTCATGCTGATCATAGAACAAGCATCTTACAGTGCTTCCTATAGCCAGCATTTGGTCATGACAGTATCCTGAGGCAGGTGCTACTGTGATGGAGAAGATAGCAGCCCTGCTGGAGGGGGGGTGATCTCCCATTAGACTCCCCGATGTTGAGCGTTTGGCTAGTCAGTCCATGCCCTCTTGGCCTGCTGTGCTGCCAGGGGCCCCAGCTCTGTTTCAGAACATGCAAGAGGCACTGCTCATGTCATACCACTGGTCACCGAGGTATCTAGGAAGGAGCACAGTCTTGGGGTATTTGCTCTTCCCTGCGCAGAGCTGGAGTGCCTAGGACTCCAAATACTGTCCCTGTCCATTCCTCTTTCCTGCAGAGTGTGCCTCTAGAAGCCAGGCCTGAAGGCCACCTGGGCAGGCCGCCAGTGTAGGTGGGCACACTGCCAGCCCCAGGAAGCGGTCAGTTCGCTGGCCCGCCTGCAGAGCTAAAGGACCAGCCTTCCTCGGACATGGCGGGTGGAGCCCAGAGCTGAGAACACCACTTTCCTGGAGCTCTGTGGCTCTGGGCCAGGCCCACGGGCTTCCTTTGGCAGGGAAGGCCCAGGCCTTGGCCACGCCTTCCCTTGCTGGGCCTTGGCTCCCCACCCAGCTCTTTGCAGCAGAGTGCACGCTCTTGGTAATGACATTCATTTAACCTGCCGCTCAGAAAGCGGAATGGTTGGGCAGGCAGACTCGGCCAGCACTTTGGCGAGTAGAGGACTGTGGGCCTCAGCTCAGCCCTTTCCTCGGGGAGCTGGGGTGGGCAGTAGCCCTAACCCGTCTTGTTTTACTTGAGTCAGGAATCACCTCTGCTCAACTAGTATCCTAGACTAGTGGGCGGAGGCAAGAGCTTTGAGCTCCTGGAGTTAGGAGGGGCAACCTCTGCCCCAGGAGTTAGGTCCACCTCTGCCCCCACCTCCCTGAGCTAGTTGCCATGTTTGTTCAACGGGCAGAACAGTTTCCTGTAGGAATGGGTCTACTGTCTAGGCTTACTATGAATAGAGATGAAGTTGTCACTCCTCTCTCCTCTTCCAGGGGGACATTGCAACAGAGAACCCGGGAGGGTGGCTGGCAAGGAAAAGATGCTCAATTCTTATACTAGTACCTCATTAGCCAGGAAGAAAGGTTTGGGTCTCTCCAAGAAGAACCTTCCTTCAGTCTGCTCTCCGGCCCTACTCCCCGGACCGGACCCGTTGAGAGATGGTGGTTTTGGGTTGAGAAGGAGTAGTCCTTAGGCATTTGCTCTGGATTCCATTCTTCTCTGGCCCCCCAGACATCCTTCCCCTCCTGGAGGTTAGGTCTGCAAGTCTAGACACCCTCAGCTCCAAGGCGTTCCCTCTGGGCCTGGGCCAGAGTGGCTGCTGCAGACCTCTTCCCTTCCCTGACAGCCTCAGGGGTTCAGACCACACAGTGCAGGCAGGAAGGCCTTTCTGTTTGGCTTGGCAGTTGGGGGGGCGGTATGAGATTAGCCCTGGCTTTCCGTTTTCACTCTTGTATCTGTAGTGTTGTGGAAAAGCATCCTTAGATCTTGATTAGGCTGGGGCTTGTCCCTGATGATCTGGCCGCCACGGGGAGATCTAGGTAGGAATGGCTGATAACACTGACCCCTGGTATGTAGAGATCTGGTGGCCATCTGTCACCAGGGCCCTGCACAGCACCCATAGCCCTTTTCCCTGATAATGCCTCTTCCTTCAGGGGGTCACCTCTCCCCTGCTCTGTATCCCTGGAGTTCAGGTAGGTCCCACCCTGAGCTTTAGCTATAGGCAGGCATGTGTCCCAAGATAGACACTGAGACTCACTCTTGGGACTTTGGTAGCAATTATGGGGGGAGAGATTTGCTTTTTGTTGATGTTGCCAAGTTGCTTGGATGTAAGCTCGGAATTGCTGGTGGCTGTCCTGTTGTCTGCCTGAGAAGGAAGCTAACAGGAAAAAGCGAAGATTTGGAAAAAGTATGTTGTCCAAACATCGGTAAGTTCTGGATCCAGCTGTTCCAAAAGCCAACTGTACTCCTGGACTAACCCAGTATATGAGCCAATGCATTTTCCCCCTAAAGCTACCCTAAGTTGAGTTTCTGGCCTAAGAACGGTCCTAATGAAGGTAATGTTTTCCTGCTTGTGCTCATAAAAAAAAAAAGTTCAACTTTGAGTTATACCTTACATGCAATAAAATCTACCCACTTTAAGATTCTAATAAGTTTTGCCAAATGCATGTACTTTTTTTTTTTTTAAAGATTTATTTATTTATACACGCACTGGGTATAGTCAGAAGCGCAGGAGGGGGAGAGAATTCACCAGAGCCAGAGCGGGGAGCAGAGCAGGCAGAAGGACCGAAGTACACTGCTGAGGGGAGCAGCGGGCGGCAGGAGAGGTCTGCGCGCCACATGGGACCCTCCTCCAGTGGCCTGGGAGCTGCCGGGGATCAAACTGGCGCTGCAGAGGCTGCGGGCAGCTTCACAACCCAGCGCTCAACTGCTGCGCCACCGGGGAGGCCCATAAATGCATGTACTCTTGTAACTACTGCCCTAGTCGAGATTTTAAATGCCCTCATCCCCATTTATGGCTACTTTTCCCAACCCCAGAGAACCACTGGCCTGCCCTTTCTAGAATGTCAGATAAACATTATCACATAGGTGTGCTCCTTTTAGCCAGCATGTTTTCGAGATTCATCCATGTGGCTTGCACTGGGTAGTTCACTTTGTTACTGAGTAGCATTTCAGCATATCAGAACATAGGCTTTTCCCAATTTTGGCTGTTACAAGTAAAGCCATTCTGAATTTTTGTGGGCATGTTTTGCTATTTGTGCCTCGACATGAGTGTTGTTACAGTTGGGGAAACTGAGGTTCTGAGAGGTAGAAGGTCCAAGGGTCGCACAGGATGGCTGCTGTAGCTGGCAGAGTGCAGCACAGGGGTTGGGTCTCCTTAATAAGAGGCCTCTGGGCTTCCAGGTGCCCAGGAACATCCTACTGGGAGAACCTGTCAGGTGAGGGGTAGCCCTGACCCTCACCTCTTCACCATGGACCAATGTTGCTTGCTCTGAGGATTCCAGTTTGAAAGATTGTATCAATTAAATGCATTCAGGAAGTCAGAATCCACCTCCCCAGAGGTGTGGTGGTGACAAGACAGAGTTACAGTCCCTCCCGTTCTCCCACCAAAGGGAGAACGAGAGAGTGAGAAGAGAGAGGTTTTTTGTTATTATTATTATTATTTTTTTTTTAACTTGGGACTTGCAAATCATGGACCCCACTCCAGAAGTCTGGAGCATGCTGAATTGGTAATCCCCAAATTAGCCTGGCTTCTCTTCAAATGCTTCAACCAGATCTGCCTCTGTAGCCAGGTCAACCCTGGACGATCAAGGAGCATTTCCCCAGAAGCTTATGTTGTGAACTCAATGGGGGTCAACTCCCTTGGGGTTCGGAATCAATCCTCAGTCCAGCGTTACTGATGCCAGATGTACCTCTGGACCCCCCAGTTTTACAAGCTTATGTATCCCTTCCTTTTCTTTATGCCAGCTCATAGCTAGCCAGGAGTCCTGGCTAATACAGCGTAGCTGCCACCAAGTTAGCCCAGGCCATAGCAACAAAGGGCAGGTCCATTTACCTCCTAGGGGGACAGACATTATGAAGTGATTTACCTGCATTATCTCAATTCCTCTCAAAAACCTAGGGAGGCACTGTTACCCCACTTTGCTGTGAGGGGACTGTGGCAAGCCAAGTCACAGACCTGAGATGGGGGTGCAGCACCTCCATCTTTTGTGTTCCACTGCCTGCCGGACTGCTGGCTGCTCGCCGCTCCCTCTGTCACAACTGCCACATAACTGAAGCTGAGCCCCTCCCAGATCCAATTCTAGGGTACGGGGTCTGGCTCTCCAATGACCACCACGGGCTGGAGAAGGCGACCCAGAAGGGAGTCAGTGCTTGGGATGAACTTTGAGCAGTAGCATAAATGTCCTCCCCTCCCCTGAGGCAGGTTTCCAGACGGGGTCTGTTGTAACTCGGGGTGGGGGGAGCAGTGTGGTTGCACGTCAGCTCTGTGGCTTCCCTCCTCCACTTTTCCTCACACTTGCTGCTCTGGAATTCTACCTCCTAGTTAAACTATCAGCACTTAATCCTGTGCCAAAAGCTATTTTCTCCAGAGCCCAAGCAGTCTGGCCCTGGGGTCTACACAACGCTGCTTCCACGAAGGTGGGAAAAGAGGTAAGACTCAGTAGGTGTCACTACCCCGGGGACCAGGGCATTGGAAAGCAGACAAGGACAGCACTGGACTTCTCAGTACTGCCCTTTTTCTCTTCCCTGCCATCACCGCGAGGTCTAAAGCAGCCCAGTCCTCCCTGACTTCTGGTGTATCTCAGAGGCTGTAACTTTCTGCCCTTGATTCTCTGCGAGGTATGTGATGCTGCAAGGCCCTCAGCCTCCCCAAGCTGGCTTCCCTGCTGTAACATGGGGCTAAGGATCACCCCACATGGGCTGGGTAGGAAGCTGAACCGATAGCTTAGTGCCTGCTAGAGGTGTGGGGAGCATCTTTGAGGCGCCTGTCCAGCATCACCGCGTGCGGCCCTGCCCGCTTTTGGAAATTGCCTTTCCTCCAGCTCACTCCCTGTGGAGTAAACTGGCTATCCCAACCCCCGTCCGATGCCTGCCACCAGGCCCAGACCAATCCACATGTCCCAGTACTGACCGCAAGTGCAGGCTCAGGCCTGGGCATGAGATCTAAGTCAGACTGGTTTCTGTAACAGCCCCGAGGTTTGCCAGAACTGTAAGGAAAGAGGTGGGTACTCCACTGAGATCATTAACCAGGAGCTACCAGAGGTAATTGTTACTAAATTTGGCCATTCAGAAAAGGCCAGGAGGTAGAGTTGGACAGAGCCCTTAATACCTATGGTGCTCCTGGACCCAGACACTCCAGAAGTGGGAATTGATATATAAACCAAAATTTTCCCTTTTGCTTGCTTAAGCCAGTTTGAGTTTCTATGACTTAAAACTGAAATGGTCTTGACTACACAGTGGATTCTCTGCGGAGGACTACAGCTCATATAGCAGTATAAACATGTTGCCGGGAAGGTGTGGCTATGGGAAGCACAGGCCAGGTACCCCACAGCTCCCTGAGGATGGGTTCATATCTGCTGCCACATGGCTGGTGTGGGATACAGTGTAGCTAACAGACATCTGAACAAATGAAGTCCACGCCTCCTGTCTCCTCCAGTGTGCCCTTTTCAGGCCCATGCCAAGGTGCACATTCGTCCTATCTGCTTGCCCTTGGCTGAATTGTGAACCTGCTGGGGGGTCTGCCAGGAGTCTGTCCCAGTACACTGACCTTTTATTTTTACAGTGTCCTTTCTAGGACCTCATTCATTCATCTATTCGGTTAAATATATTTAAAATGTCCATTAACAGCCATCTTACTCACAAAAAAGTAACTCAAAGTAAAGATTTAAATGGAGACTTAGAAGGCATAAAACTCCTAGAAGAAATCACAGGGGGTAACCTTGACAGGGATCTTGGCACTGATTTTTATTGGACAGGACATCTAAGCATGACAATAAAATAAATAAATGGGACTATAGCAAAGTAAAATGGATCTGCACTGCAAAAGAAATGAATATTGAATGGGAAAACTTGTAACCCATGTATTTGATAAGGGCTTAGTATCCATAATATATTAAGAACTTGTTTAACTCAATAGCAAAAAAATAAAGAATTCTATTTTAAAATGGTCACAGAACCTGAATATTTTTTCAAAGATGATATGTGAATGCTCAATGGGAACATAAAAAGTGTTCAACATCACTGACCATCAGAAACACACAACCACAAGGAGCTGTCACTCATGCCTGTTAGAATGACCATCATTAAAAAGAGAAAATACCAAGTGGTGGTGAGGAAAGAAGAGCCCTCACGCACTGTTGGGGAGGTAAGAAGGCACAGCCACTAAAGAAAATAGTCTGAAATTTCCTCAAAAATTTAGAACTACCCTAGGATCCAACAAGTCTACCTTTGGGAGAACATCCAGAGGAAATGAAAAGACACCCATGTTTATTGCAGCATTACTTACAGCAGCCTGGCACGGAAACACTAGTGTCCATCAACAGCGAATGGGTAAGGAAGCTGTGGTATATCAGTATATCAACAACCAAATGTTACTCAGCCATAAAAACACAGAAAACCCTGCTCCGCAACAAGATGGCAGACCTTAGGGGTATTCTGCTAAGGTAGATAAGTCAGCAGAGAAAAGCAATTCCTGGATGATCTCATGTGTGGAATCTTAAAAAAAAAAAATAGACATCAGATTTGTGGTTAGCAGAGATGGGGGGCTCTCAGGAGGGGAACAGGAAGGTGACAAATGGCATAAGTTTCCCGTTACAAGAGAAGTCAGTACTAGGGCTGCGCTGGAGAGCGATGGCTGGCGCTCATGCTGCTCTGTGGTCTGTTTGAAACTTAAGAGTTCATTTTAAGAGTCGTCATTATCGCCTTTTGCCCTTCTTTTTTCTTTATTGACCCTATGTGAGGTGATGGATGTTAACTAGAGTAAGCATGTCATCATGTATGTAAGCCATGCCACTATGCTGTCTGCTTGGAATTCTACAATGTTCCATGTTACAGCACAGTAAAACTGGCTAGAAGGGGGAAGGAGATAAAAATGAATAATTCTTTGTGTACCTTCAGGGAGCTTGTATGTTGGTCATTTTGGTACAAAAGATTATTTTAGGCATTTGTGTCGCTTTCTGATATTCCTCTCTAGATAGTATAACGAATCACCTCTAAATAATGTATTTTGCTGAGTTAGAAATAACCAGCTAACTGCTGTGGCAATGTGGGTGGGTGGCCTAGGATTCTGGGCAGGTAGGAAGAGCCTACTACGTGCCAGGTTCTGTACTCAGCTTTCTGAACAATCTTATTGTTAGAATGGAATCACTGTCCCGATCTGAAGCAGGCTCTGAGAGAAGGAAGTTCCCTCAGCAGAAGTGGCATCTGAACCCAGTCACTGTGCTGTAGCGCCTCTGGGAGACATCAGAATCGACAAGACTGCAGGGCCCCAGCTGGCCCGGCGTGGTGGTCTGATAGCTCCCAGAGAAACTTGTGTGACTGTCGCCTGGCTTTCCATGTAGGCTTTGCCTTTGGGTCACAGCAATTCAATTCTTTGCCTGCATCTCCAGTCCCATCTTCTAATACAAACTCTGTGTTGCAGTCATTTCCACACCTGGTTCCATACGATGGACCAGGGTCTGCCCATGGTGGCCACAGGGTCTTGGGTGCTGTTGGTTGGTCTCCCAGCATCCCTTCTCTTTCTCCCAGTAACAGCCCATCGTTCCGCTACCACTGATCGGGTTTGGGGTATTCCAGCCTTCCTGGCAACCAGTTGGTCACATGACCTGGGTGATGCCAGTGGTACAGTATGCACTGAATTGGGCCAAGGAGTGGGTTGGTGATCCAATCAGAATCCTTCCCCGGAATATTCTGAATTTCCCCTTGGATCATGGGCCATAAGTATCTGGCATCTGTGCTACCAGCTGCCCAACAGAACGAGGCTCTTAGGTGGAGCCCAAGAAAAAAAGCCCCCAAAGCAGTCCAGTGAGACTAGCTCTTCTGCCTTCTGTGATTTACACAGGACAACAGATTCCCACCCTCTTTTTATATTTTAATTATTACCTAAATGATGCAAGAACATGATAACAAATAGCACAAACTCTACAAAGGCCATTACCGGGCTCCGCCCTATTCTTCCTTCCAGACTCAAACTACTTGACACATTCCCTTGAGCTTTTTCTAAGGGCTTCCTCCATAACTCTAGACAATATGCTTATACATCTACTAGATTTCTAACTTTAGACCAATCTCCAGGAAACTTTCTCTAAGGTATGTGAGAATTTAGCTCACTGACAAGCCTGTCTCCTTTTCAACTCTGAAATATCTATAGAGCAGTTACTATATACTTACTGCCCACCTGTATTTAAATGCCTGTTTCTTTTGCTCAACTTGTAGCAGTATTTTTGTCTCTCCCTTCTTTTTAGAATAAAAATAAATAAGATGTTCCTACCATCTCTATCCTCCCACAACTTGAGCAACTATCATTGTTTATGTTATTTACGCTATTGTTGTTCACATTCTCTTCTCCATAGATTGAGAAGCTGTGTCCACAGGTTGACCCCAAAGCGGCATTTACATGGCTGTCTTTGTTCAATACTGTTTACTGTAAACATCCCCCTTTTTTTTAAAGATTTATTTATTTATTTACATAAGAACGGGGTTATAGGCCAAATGCGTGGGAGGGTGAGAGGATTCACCAAGAGACAGAGCGGGGAACAGAACAGGCAGACTGACGAAATACACTGCTGAGGGGAGCAGCGGGTGGGACAGGAGAGGTCTGCTGCGCCATGTGGGACCCTCACTGGCAGGCTGGGATCGAACCAGAGCTGCTGAGGCTGTGGACAGATTCACAGCGCTGAGCTCAACTGTCTGCGCCACCAGGGGAGGCCCTAAATATCCCTTTTTAACTGAAGTAGTTGAGTTGGGGTTCATGGTGGCTATGGCTGGTGTGTCCTGTCCTCTGGGACAGAGCTCAGCCAGGGCCGGCTTTTTGGGTCTGTGACCCTGTGGTCGCGGGGGGCTTATGCTCACAAGGGTCCTGGGCTGGGTTTGATGTTTTGCTGCTGCTGTCAATCATTTTTAATCAAAATCATTGATTAAAATCATTGGTAATAATTTTTAAACAAAAGACTCCACAAATGATGTGGTCGCAAAAGTTCTACGTGTTGCTAAGAGAGGTGTGAGCTTTCTGAGCAGTGTCTCCCTGGGTACCTGCTGGATGCTGGGAAGAAAGGCTGGGCTGTTGGGCAGGTCCCGAAGCAGCCATGGAAAATGAAAGTGAGGCTCTGGCTTTGTGACCATTCCCCACATTGTGAAGTCAGGATGGGCTCCCCATGTTCCTACCTACAAAGTGGTTAAGGATTGAAAGGCAGTGAACCATGAGCTACAGGAGGGCTGTGGAATTATCCCCACATCTCAGAGAACATCAGGGCCGAATGATCTGCCCCCAAGGTCCCACTGCTTAAATATGGCAGGATTAATTATGGCAGGATTAATTAGTAGTTCTAGATTTGAGTCTCAGCCTCTGATTTCCAGATCCAAGCCTCTCTGCTCCACCACACTTTCTCCATGGCGGTGCTGTGTATGAGGCAGCAGATTTGGGCTTGAATTCTATGCTTGCTCCTGATTTGCTGTGTGTCTTAGTGAGAGACTTGCCCTCTCTGATCCATTTATTCTAGGATCCACTGAAGGAGTGGATAAGCTTTAAAAGTTCCTTTCAACAGTACCACTAAGTAACCAAAGCATAGAAAAGAATATTTCTTTAATAGATCCCAACTGAAATAAATACAGAAGGAATGAAATATATGACACCATATTGCAGTCCCTAAAAATTCATTGCTTGAACAATCACTAATACCACAAAGAGAACCCGACACCATGTACCTCCTGACAGAACTCAACACCACCCGGTGAAGCAGTCCTGCTCCCCACCCCCCAAAACCAAACAAACAAACTTGAACCTTATCAAACCACTGTTTCTAATGGCCCATTTACAAGACAGTGGATAGAGAACACTTTCAACTACACTACATGGCAGCAACCAGCAAAGTCCAGAAGAGCAAGACATTACAAGACAGATAACTGGTTTCTTCCAATGAATAAAGTAAAAAAATGAAAACCCCCAAAAGACATACTGACCAATTGCAACGTGTAGACCTTATTTGATCAAAATGGAAACTAACTGTAAAAAGCAATTCCGTGACAACTGGAAATTTGAACACTGATTAGCTCTTTGAGAATATTAACAACAGTGAATTCTTTTGGTTGATAATTTGTGATGGTTTAGTTAGCTCGTTTTAAGGAAGAGTGCTTTCTGAGGTACATATTTATGGATGAAGTGATGTTAGGCTTGGGAGCTGCTTCAAAATAATAGAGGAGGGGGATGTGTCTGAGAGACGGGTCTGGATGAGGAGGGTGGGTCACAGCCCAGCCATAGGGATGTGGAGGTTTGTTATATTGTTGTCTCTGTTTTACTGTATCCTTTTCAATTTTTAAAAGTCTCTCCAGCTGGTCCATGATGGCCTGGGCCACGGGCTGGGGCCCTGGGGTGGAGCAGGGCTGGGGTCTGATTGAGGGACAGCAGATCTTGCTCCTCCCCCCATCACTTCCCATGACCAAGCTGGGCCTGGAGTGCTGTGGTCACAGCACCCAGCCTCAGATCAAAAGTGTGGTTTTCTTTGTGTTGAGATGCGTTCACAGGCCTGGACACTGGAACTGCAGAACTCTGGTCCTAACCCTGGCCCTGCCCCCCCTCCCTGGGGGACAGTGGCTCCACATTCCAGACACATCCTCGGGCCACATCAGGCCATCTGGGCTCAGGCAAGAGAAGGTGCAGCAGCTGGTGGGAGCTTCAGGACATTCCCAGACACAGTTCCCACGACAACCCCGACACTGGGATTGTGGTCAGGACAGGGCCATGACCTGAGGATCTGGACAGTAGAGGGCCCCTCAGGCCCACCACCTGGGGTGCTCCTGCAATGGAGCACATTCTTACCACTTGGTGCCCAAGCTGCTGACATCAAGACAGGACAGTTTCCCTCCCTGGGTCTTCAGTTCTCTACCCAGCGGGATGCACCTCTGTGTATCTAGGGCTGTTGACCTCTGGGCATGGGCAAGTCTTCCTACTTAACATTCCCAGCCCCCCATCTGTTAGATGCCAGCAGCAGTCCCTGATACTGGCACCCCAAAACTGCTCCACTTGTTTCCAACCACTGCTGGGCTGCAAACTACAGTGGGCTTCTAAGGGTCTTGTCAAGCCCACAGTTCTGTGCTTCTGTGTTTCTGGAGACTTCAGACAAATGGGAGGAAAGGGGTAGAAACCATGTTACAGGCTCGTGGTCTTACAAGAAGCTGGTGTCTGGAAACGTCTTGGAGTCTAACTAGGAATTTGCAAGGAAAGGTCTGGGGACTGGGTACTGAAGGGGCACATTCTAGGTTGAAGGCTCACCCTGCCTGACACACTTTGGCAGATGAGCAAAAGTACCCTGTGGCCCCCAGTTTTAGCTGTGCTGAGAAACCAGCTGACAGAGGTGAGCTGTCATCATAGGGACAACAGAGAGCCAGTGAGGATTTTCAAAAGGAGCCAGAGTAGACTTTCCACCCCTTCCCTCTGGACTGAGAAATCACCAGATGCCCGTGTATGAATCAGGAGAATGTCCTGCTCTTCCTAGGAAGCGTTCAGGGATCGATCAAAACTGCAGAGACTGATGCTCCATAGCTAGGGTTTCTTGCCCTGGGGACATGCAGGTGGGAGAAAGATTTGGAGGTGACAGTGAGGGAGGGGCCGCTCAAGTTTCTCCAATAATTGAAGAGGCCAGTGTGTATGTGCGTGTATACGCACGTGAGTGTATGAATATGTGTGTATGAGCGTGCCTGTGTGGTGAGCCTGTATGAGTGTGAGTGCACGAATGAATGTGTGAGGATATGTGCACAGGCCACGTGAGCATCTGACCAGCGTGCCCTGGGTATATGCAGCAAACTTGGACCTGGCCCTTGTTCTCAGGAAGCACATCATCTATGGAGTAAGTGGAGGAAAGAAAACTAAAACCACCGAAACCAAACACATTCAGTTGTGACCCAGGCTATAAGGGAAAAACAAGGACTGTCAAGAAGTGAGTGGGGAACACACTTCAGAGCATGCGGGTGCTTGAGCTGATCTGCAGTGAGCATTGACTGGGCCTGGGCCCCCCAAAGCACTCCCCTTCCTAGCAGGCCTCTGGTTTCCTGGGGGACAAGGGATTCTCTCTCTCATACTGGTCAGCTCCTACCGGGCTCCCTCAGTCTTACCAGCTGGTGAGAATCTGCCCTGCTGACCCTTGGGCGGAGCAACAGAGAGGGCCGGAGACACCCCCTTTCCAGCGCCATTGCCTCTGGCCATACGTCCTGCTGCAGGGCCTGCCTGCCTGGCCTGGCCCTCTGGCGCATCTTTGGTTCTCTCCCAGGCCCAGGCCTGTTTTCCAGGTTTGCCATTGAATTTCTGAGCTCTTGGAGGCGTGTGCCTGTGTGACTTTGGTGTTGGCAGAGCAGGAGTCCAAGTGCTGCTAGAACAGATGAGACTCCTGGGGAAATCCCTTCCATTTCACTCACCGGACGGGGTGTGGGGCTGCTGTGCTTCCTGCAGTGGCAGCTCTACTTGGCACATGTCTGTGTACACACACACACACACACGTGTGCATGCACACAGTCCCTTGTGTGCATGCACACGTGTCCCAGTGTGCTTGTAAGCACACTCGCTTACAAGCTAGCCAGAGTGCCGAGCCCTGGCAGGCCTCACAGGAGGAAATGCCAACCATGTTTCTTTAAGCTTCTTTCAGCCTCCCCAGGGACTGTCCACCGCCCCAGTGCTTCCTTTGAGGCCATGTCAGTGGTTCAGGCCTGGTCTGCCCTGGGCGGGCCTCTGAGGGGCCTGTGACTCAGGGCTCAGTCGGCCGGAGGCAGGATGTCAGTGCCATTCACTGGGCCACGAGGAATCTCACTCTTCTATTTATAGGCAGCACAACTAACCTAGCCTGGGGGGAGGAAGTGGCCACTGCTACTGGCAAGTCAGGGGAAGGGGAGCAGAGTCTGGAGCCAGGATGAAGCGTGGTCTTACCACTTCCCCCGCCTGTCTTGGCGGTTGCAGACTGGCTCCCCTACTCTAGAATGGTCAAGCCCACAACAGGCCAGGACAGTGAGCTCAGGGCCAACACGGGCCAAGAACTGAGCAACAGGAGGTGGTGGGTGCCTGGGGCGTGGCGGGTCACAGGCCTGGATGGGAGAGCAGAGCGGGAAGAGGGCAGGTGAAGGGAGAGCCCAGAGGCCTGACATCCTCAAGTCTGGCCCCAGAGAACTCACCCGACTCTTCCCGCATTGCGGTCCCAACTTGCTTCATCTCTCAAAGAACCCCGCTCCCACCGGCCCCCTCGCCCCTTGGCCAGCTGGCTCGCTGTCCTTAGGAAGCTATGGCTCGGTGCCCGCTGTGTACTGAGCCCTGTCACATGGATTCCCTCATACAGGCTCACAAGCCTTGTGTAGAGGTGCAGGGAAAACCTCCCCGAACCCCTCTGGGTTCCTCTAGGCTGGCAAATAATCAAATACGCATTGATAGGAGGGGAAAAAACCAAGTTAACACTGGGTACACATGGGAGGAAACCCAGTAAGACTGGGTAACTCGCCCACTTGGCCTCAGTCACCATCAAATCATCTCAGCCAGGAAGGACAGGAGGTGGGGGGGCCAGCCGTGGAGGTCACCAGGAAGGACATAGCAGACAAAGCTTTGGCCCTTAAGATAAGTTCTGCCTTCTCCACTGATAGGCGTTAAGGAGGTCAATGAGGGAGGTGCTCTTACAAAGGGAGATTTTCCTTTACATGCCTCAGAGTTTCTTACAAAAGGCAACCTCCACCCAGGCTTCTGAGCCCTCCAATGAATAATCTTTATGCCAAAGAGACTATTTTGGTGGAGCAGCAACATAGGGACCAATAAGCGCCTTTCCCAGATAAGACTGAGGTTCAGGGTAGTTACAGTACGTGCCTGGCTTTGAGAGAGGGCACAGGTGGGCACCAAGTGTACAGTGTGTAAAATGGGAGCCACAGCGTCCTGGCAGGCTACCTCACCACCGCTAGCTCTTTCGGGGCGCACCCATCCACCACGTGGTGCTGTGCTGGGCCGAGCTCGCCTTCCCTGCCTGTGGTTGGCGAGGTGGGAGGGGCTTGTGCTGGCGCTTGGAGCAGGTAGTCAGTAGAGTCCATTGCCCTCCATCCTGCCTCTCTCTGGGCCCCTTGGATCTTCAGAGGGCCCCCTGTCCTCAGATTCAGCCTCCCCTGAAGCAACCCCTCCAGATGCTCTGCTCCCGGGCAGATGCACAAACAATAAGAGGGGGCACTACTTCCGGAAAGGATGACAGACTGGGTGCCAGGCTGCACCCTGTGTCCTTAGTCCTCATGCCCCTCTGGTGGGAACTAGCTTCCCAAGCAGGAAACCCCTCTGACTGAGCCTGTTTGGGCCACTTCGGAGGAAACCAGCTAAGTGGATGCTGCAATGCATCCTCGCCATCAGACAATGTGTGGTGAGCCCTCACTCCTTAATATTCCATGGGCTGCCACCTCTGTCCTTGTCCCTGGTTTCTTCCTGAGACCCAGACCTGACCATTCTTTGGCTGTTGTGACCACCTACTGGCCGAGCATGCCCAGGCCAGACCGAGGGGCAGGCTGCCTCTCTCCTCCCTGTCCAACTGCCCGGCTACACGCACCCTGAGGACGCCTGACGCAGCTGTAGGCTTTGTAGAAAGGCCAAAGCTGGCAAGATACACAGGAGGGGGGGGATGGAGGGGCTAGGCGGAGGTTATGGGGGTCAACAGCTGGTGGATTCTCATATCCATCACCCCCCAGAAGAGCCTCTCTTGCAGACCCTGGCTCCCTTCACTCCCCTGGAAGTCTAACCAAAGAACAGGATGCAAGGAGAGCACAGAGGAGCGCTGGGGTGGGTAGCACTAGTTCTGAGGGCCTCTCTGAAGAAGGGAGGCAGAGCCATGGAGTTTAAGGAGGGGCTAGTGTGAGGGGGAATAGGGTCGCAGGGGTGAAGATCTTGGGGGAGGGGAGGCAACTCTTGCAGAGCATGGAAGGAGCTGTGGTTGGCTGGAGAGGGGAGGCACGAAACCCGGGGTGGGATGGGAGAAGGTAACAGGAGGCCAGATTGGTGGCAGAGCTCCAGGAACTGGGCTGAGGCTGTTTCTTCTGAGGACAAAATTGAAGCTAGTCAAGGGTTTGGGGCAGGGTGCCGTTCAGAAAGCTCCCCAGCTGCAGGGGCGAGGGGTTGGAGGAGACGAGCTAGTGGCAGGAGGGCCTCGCAGATACCACTGCAGCCGTCCTGGTGGACAGCGGATGGCCCTGGGATGTGGAGGAACGTGTGGTGGGAGCAGGTTGTGATGTGTTCCCTGGCCTTGATGCTCTCCAAGCCCCACCCCACACCGATGAGGGTTGGTGTAACCAAAGTGGGGAGAGGTGTCCCTGGTAAGGCCAGTGCCTGGGCCTAGGAAGACCCTGCCAGCTGCACCAGTCAGATGGGCACAGAAATGCCAGCATTTTCATGTAACACAAGGTAAAGCGGGGTGGAAAAATCTAAGTACTCATTATGTGACTTGGTAGCTGCTGCTGGCTCCTTAACAACTGGTTTCCTGGGATCCTGCAGTCCTCATGCAGCGGTGCAGGCAGGGGCTCCCTCCCTCTGCACAGCCAGTGATGCTGGTCCCTTGTTTGGGGCCTCTTCCTTTGAGGATTCAGGAGCTTGGCCTGTGGGGGCCATGTCCAGGCCTAGCCATTAGGGGACATTGGGGAACAGAGTGTGGTGGGGATTGAATTTCAGGAACCAGGTGGGCATGAGACCCCAGCAGCACAGGAAGGAAGTGGGGAGGCTATCGGGAAGGATGCTGGGAACATTCAAGCACAAGCTGGACAAATCGAGAGGGCAACTTGAAAGCTTCCAGCCTGACCCTTGATTCTGCAGGTGGGTAAACTGAGGCCCAGAGAAGTCAAATGAGGTATCTAGAGTTACATGCTGGGAAAGAAGCATGGGGCTAAAGCTAAGTGTTCTGGGGTGAGTAGTTCTTTCTGACAAACACGCTGAGAAACTGACTAAAGAATAGAAAGAAAAACTGCGGTCTGGCCTAGCCACTTCAACTTGTCACCTAGGCATGTGCACTTGTGGGTTCTCAAGAGGATCAAGGATCTAGAGAGAAATTTCTAAAAGCCAGGTAGGTTCTAAGTACTTTCCTTTCAACTCCAGGATCCACTCTCCAATCAAGGTGTGTCCTTATGGGAAAGCCATGCTCATCATGGCGTGTATCTGTGCTTGTTAAGGTGGTCTATGAGCCCATCATGCTCATGCTCTGGCCTGGATCCCAGTCCCTTCCCTCCCTGAGGTGTGTCCCCTGCCTCCCTTTCAATGATGGTGCTAATAAGCCCCCTCCCCCTGGCCTAGTTCAGCAGTATCTGAGGAAATCACTGACAAGGGTCTGTGATGTAGGCTCTCCGGAGCACGTGACTTGGAAAAACTTTGAAGACTTTCATTTAATTATGCAAGTGATACGTGGTCCATGAAAAATAAAAATCAGGACAAGCAAACATACTTTAAAAGAGCAAGTACAAATGAACACTAATCCCACTGTTAGAGATAATCATCCAATAATTTACTGCCAAAGTTTTTATATACATATCAGAGTGATCTGATAAACAGCTCATCACCATCAGTTGTTTGTTTTAACACAGTCACAGCCACATACCGCCCTGAGGCAGACTGTTGCCCTCACTCAGCAAACGTTAAGATGATCGATTTCTGATCCGCAAATGTATGTATCAGTATTTTTCATGGTTACATGGTGTTTACCTCGGTGAATGTGCTTTACATTATTAAGTCAATTGTTGACCAATCCTGTTGCTTCCAGTGTTTCAAATTGTAAATAAATGGTGCCTTGCAAATACTTCCTTACCCACTTACACAGCTATTTTGGGAGGATAAATTCCTGGAGGTGAAAATGCTAGGTCAGTGGGTGTGCACATTTATAAGGCTTTTGGTATGTGTCTGGCCTGCTCTTAATTCCTGGCTAATTTCTTTCAAGCTCTTGTGCACTAGTTTAAGGACAAATAAATTTAGGTGGTGAATCTGCTCTTTGTTATTCTCCAGGCTACTGCTTTTCATTAATATGGATGACTGGGGGAAAAAATGACTTTAGTTTCCATTTTCAAATTGCAAAGTATAATGTCACCCTGATGTTCCAGGGCACCTGGCTCGTGCCGACAGTGCCGGAAATCAGGGTAAAGGCTGTTTTTCCCAGGAGAAGTTCCTGGATTAAGACAAAGACTGATTTCTCTGAACCTCAGTTACTCATCTGTAAAATAGTAACATAAAGAGTTGTAGGGTAAAGAAAAAATGTCAGGCTTTTCTGCCCTCCCGCCATCAGGATAGATGATGGATCCTTGCGGTCCTGAATGCATGCCTGATGGCGGGCACCTGGAGTAGGGTATGGGCATAGGTAGATGGGATTCACCTGGGCTGAGACTGGGCTTTTAAGGACGGCGTCACGGGGACGCCAGCAGAAGCCGAAAGAGAAGCCGAGAAGCAGCAGAACGAACGCCAGAGAGAGCCCAGATAGAATGAAGACTTGCTGGGGGCTGGGAGAACTGCCAGCCTCCCGGCCCCCCAGCACCCCTGCCTGCTGTGTACCGGGTAAATCCCAATAAAAGCCTGAAAAGCCATTGAGGACTCCAGGACTCTGACTCCTCCTTTACCCGGTCTGCTGGATCATAGAAAACCTGCTCAGTGGTCATTCCTGACCTTACAAGAGTGCTTTGCAGGATTTTCTCGTGGGTGAAAGAAACACAGCTGAGAGTGTGACGTGACCTCAAATTTCAATTCTTCATTCCGTCCCACCCACCCCAGCTCAGGGAGCACGTGATGGCTCTCCTGGGCCAGGTCCACGCTGGAAACTTGGTTCCTTCTGGGCCCTGGTCCCAGTGATCCTTACCCACATTTCCAGCTACCCAAGGCTAATCATCTCCATCAAGAACAACCCCCAATTCACTCTCCACCTTAAAAGGCCCTTGAGCTCTCAGAAGGACAACCAAACAAGAGAACAGAACATTAGAGAAAATTGCTTGTCTAAAATAGACAAATAATTTTCATTTCATCCATACTTCTGTGTTCTACTTTATCTCTCTCCTTGCTGTCCCGTTTTCCACATAAGCGAAGCACGAGGGTGATATTATTCTTATAAATTCTTGAGATGGATTATGTAATAATCTAGACTGGAAACTTAAAAAGAAAGGCAACCATTGGTAAGTGAACAGAAGTCTTTGCAACTGTTTAAAGAGACAAAGCCCTGGGTCCTCTTTGCCTCCCAACTGTCAGCTGACAGGCTTATACTTGGGTTTTCCAGAAGATCTCAGCTGAGTCCGATCAGAGCGCTATTGCCTAACTTCCCAGATAAGAGTCACCTGAGATGCTTATGAAAATGCAGATTTGGAGGCCCCATGCCAGAGCTTCGGAATCAGATTTTCCAGGAGGTGGAGTTACAAATGCACATGGAGGTGTACATGATACAATTTAATCAGTCGTCTCAGGTTATTCTTAACATCAGAAAATATGGTCAACCCTGTCATGGAAGAAGAAAACTGCAGTAGTTTTCAACTTTGACTATAAATTGGAGACTCCCAGGAAACTTTAAAACTGACCCCAGTGAAGTCAGAATCCTGATTATCTTGAACAATGTTGTAGGGTAAGTGAAAAAGCATCAGGCTTTTCTGCCCTCCTGCCGTTAGAATCAACGATGGATCCTTGCAATCCTGAATGCATGCCTGATGGCAGGCACCTGGAGTAGGGTGTGGGCATATGTAGATGGGATACACCTGGGCTGAGACTGGGCTCATAAGGGCGGTGTCACGGGGACACCAGCAGAACGAACAAAGAGCAGAGAACAGAAGCAGAGAGAAACAGAACGCCAGAGAGCCCAGAAAGAGTGAAGACTTGCTAGGGGTCTGGGGCCTGGGAGGCCTGCCAGCCCCTACAAATGTGCAGAGGCCACCCGGACGATCTCTGACTACAGGAAAAACAAGAGGCTAGGTCACTGGGTGGCATCTCTCACCCCCAGTTTCCACTCATGCAAAATGAGGGGCATGGACTCCCTCCGTCAGAAAATAATTTCTGTCCGGTGCGTTAGGTCTGATTGATTTGAAATGTCTGCTTGGGTCATAATATTGAGAAATATTCTGGGGTTGGGACTGAGCTAAACAAGAAAGAGTGTCTTGATCAATTAATGATGCCTGTCATGGGTGCAGATGAAAGGGTGGTGGCTTTTGCATCAAGGGCTATTTCTAAGCTAGGTCCTCTTTAACATCCCCATTAAGCCTCAGAGGTATAATAACAATGATAATGGCATATTTGTTGTGACGGATAATTGAGAAATCTATACATGCAACACCTTGTGACGCATCAAGGGCTACACAGGTGCTAGTTGCTGTAACAATAGTTACTATTTGAGTTCTAGGATGCTATTTCTTCATGAGTTTTTAAGTAGAGTCATGAATAACAAGTGACCTCCCTGGATCAGGGCGGGTAGGATGTCTGAGAATGCACTGTTGGGTTGGGGATCACAGTGGGCTTATAGGAATGGCTATTTTTATTTTTCAACTTAACTGAGCAGTAAAATAGTAGAGGGAAGGCAATAAAACAGGGTTCCGGCTTCCAGAGAATATTTATCTGCCCCCAACCAGAGCTTACTGGCTATACAATTTTTCTCCTCTAAGGGAAGATATATATACCTAAGAGCCCCATGAGCCCTATCCTTCCCTCCTGCCCTTCTCTCCATCCCTCTACTCATCCACCTGGGTAACCATCCATTTTATCTACATTTATTGAGCATTTACCATGTACCAGGTACATTCTAAGTTTGGGGTACAGCTGGGGCTGCTATGTTGCACAGCTCCACGCACAGCATTCACATAAATATTCACATGGATATAAAATATACAGTTATTTGTACAGATCCACCAGACACAAAAATAAAAAAGACAGAGAAGGTCTTTGCTCACATGGCTCTTTCATTGTGTGTAAGGGGGTGGGGCATAAAAATAAATAAATAAGAAATCAAAATGAACAAGATTATTTCACATAGTGCTAAGTTCTAAGAAGAAACCCAAATAAGCAGGACAAGGCAATGCAATAGTTACAGGTTGGGGATGGTATTGGGGGTGAGGGGGGTGCCCAATTTAGATAGAAGGGCCTGGAAAGGTGATATTTGAATAAAAATCTGAATGACAAGTAGCAGCTTGCCATGTGAAATTCTGAGTCTAGAGCATATCAGGCAGAAGGAACAGCAAGCACAAAGGTCCTGTGGTAGGAATAATTCTAGGAGCCAAAAGAATGCCTGTGTGGCTAGAGCTTAGTGTATGAAAGGGAGAGTGGTAAAAGATTTATGATTTTTGGCTTAAACAATGAGTGAATGATTGAGGTCATTTACTGTGATGGAGAAGACCAAGAAAGGAATGGGTGGGGAACTAAAACATCAATTTTGGCTATGTTACCTTATCCGTGAAATGATATTAGACATTAAAGTAGAAATACTGAGGAGACAATTAGATTTAGCTGTTTAGATTTCAGGGGTCAGAATGAAGTATGAATTGGGGAGCAGGGGTAGATATGGGGTTGCTTGTCCAATATACATACTTCTTTTCATAACTGTCATAACATATCTCTCTCATGTTCTTATGGGAATCACTCCACCCTGTGCTGTGAACAAGACAGAAAGCTCAAGTCTAAGTTAAAATACATCCCTTTTCCCTGGCTACATAACTGGATCTAGAATGGGCATTGGACCCTATTTGGAGAGATAAAACTAAAGAAGACAAGTGTTAGGGCTTTCTGGCTCTTTCAAGAACACCTTGGAAGAAACCTCTTTCCCTTGAACATGAAGAATTTGGACACCATTGGTTAACGATCTTGCAACCGTCAGGAGCAGGATTACAGTAAGACTGACACATGAAAGGAAGTAGAAAAAAAAAGGTAAAGATTCTGACATTAAGTCATAGACAGCCCCCTGACCTCAGAGTTTTGTGAGAGAAGAAATTCACTACACCAGATAGTAATGAGATCTGTTACTTGCAGTTGAGCATAACTCAACTGATCACAACCATGGGACAGAGGGGCAAAGAAGAGGATGACCCCAGAAGCTTCCCTGGCTATGTTCTGTATTTCTTCTCCTGGAGAGGAAGTATCAATAATTGCACTGAAAAAACAGACCTCTGTGTCAGAGAAGCAAAATTTGCATGACCACTGCCATTTGCCAGATGTGTGAGTGCTGGAGACTCATGGCACCTTTCTGAGCTTCGGTTCTGTCCCCTGCAACAGGGAGGCAGTAACACCCACATTAAAGGGAATGGGTGGAAAATGTGGGGCTTTCTGCCCCTCCCTTTTGCTTTCTTGTGGCATAAACTGCTCTCTAAGCATGCTTGAAGGACATTGAGTCATCTTATTATAAAACTAAAAATTTAAGTGTCCCCTCCCATGACCCTGTCTTCAGAGAAGCAGTTGATAACCGGCACATTTGTTCTTCTTTTTCATGAATCTATCACATTTGAAGCAGGAAAATGATGTTCTAATTAGGAGAGAAAGAAGCACCCACTCCAGTCTGGTGGCTGCTAAGTAATGACTCATGTGGGACAGGGGGATACTTCCTTCTTCTAATGGGGGTCCCCCAATGGATTAATACCCCATCCTGACAGGCCCCTGGGGTTCAGCCTTAAAAATGGTAAACACGGAGCTTTTCCCAAACTGGGATGTAATGACTGGAGGCAGAGGCACTCCCAGCCAGGACACAGGTTTAGGTAGGCTAAGCCTCCCTAACCCCTCTCCCCAAAGGGGTAAATCTTAAGACACATGCCAATGGCCAGGAGGCCTCATTATCAGCCAGGGAAACATTTTGGGCTGGGATCAAGTTCCAGCTCTCTGCAACTTTATAATTCTACCACACTGGCAAGTTATTGAATGCCCCTGTACTTCTGCCCTCTCATCTATAAAACAAAGTTGGGAGAGTAGTGTTGGCTCTTGGTACACTCTATTGCAGGCAGCAGTACACAAAGGTCTAACTCCTGCTGAGGGGAATTTAGTAACATCTAGTACATGTTACATATGCAATTACCTTTTGAGCCAGCAATCCCAATCCAGGAATCTATCCCAAAACCACAATAGCAAAAATACAAAAGATACATTCACTAAGCTATTTGTTGCAAAATGGTTTATAGTAGTAAAGGCTGGAAACACCCCAAATGCCTATTTTTAGGGACCAGCTAAAGAGATCATGGTCTATGCATACAGGGGAGTTCTAGGCAGCTGCTGAAATGAGTGAGAACTGTTTCAGTGTCTTGCTTTGGGGTCCCCTCCCAGAAACAATGTTAAGTGAAAAAGTAAGATGCAGGACAGTTTTTTTTTTTTTCAATTGGGGGGAGAACAAGTGTTTTCGTTGCTTGTTTTATGACTCCCTGTAAGGAAAGGCAGAGAGGCAAAGAGACTAGATTTTTCTGAAAGTATTTCAGAATACAATTCCCTCTACTTTTGAGTCTCTTCAAAACCTTCCATGATACGTTTTTTAAAAGACTGGCTCTTTGGACCCCACAGAACCCCCAGTGGCCAGTGGACCCCACAGCACAGCACAGAGCCACCACAAGCCCTCTCCTGGATGTTCATGTGAAAAGCAAGAAGCCTTCTCTAGATTTAATGATTGAATGTTTAGCATCTATTTGTTCTGCTGTTTACTCACCCCAGTGAATACACAATCCAGCCATTGAGCCTCTAGGTCCCGCCCTTTCTTACCTGGTTCTATAGCTTTGGCATCACTTCATATGGGACCAACCTCCAGTCCTTCTCTCACAGCATGTTCTCAAGAGATGGAAGCTAGGAGGGAGGGCCCTCTCAAGAGTGGCACCAGCTCTAGGCTCACAGAGGACTTGGAGGTACACTGGCAATTCTATATTATTGCTGTTCACTTGTTCTATAAGCAGGGGGGCTGTTGCTATTGTAACAGGGTAATGCCCAGGGAAAGGGGAGGTTCCATGTTCCCTGCCCCACCCTAAAGAAGGGTAGATCTGGGAAGAGGGAGAAGAGAGAGAAGCCTGGGAGAAAGGAGCAATGGATCAAGAAGACCTGGAGGAGGCACTTGGAGCAGAAAGACACATGCAGAAGCCACTGCTCTTGCTTCTCAGCCTTGGACTTGCACCAGGGACTTGGACGACATGGAAGGAGACACTTGAACAGATGTGGGTGAGAGACCCATGGGAAGGCTGACAATGGCAGCCTTTATCTTGATTTTTGATTTTGTTCTTTTCCTTCCAGACTTGCCTGGCCCCCTCTGCCCTTTTCCTGTGGGTTCCCTGCCAGAAGGTGCCATAAACTTGTGGCAAGCTTTTGGGTCTTCGTGGCCCTGCTTTGCGCCAACCGTTTTGGCTGGGTAATTTGGGGTGCCTAATTGGAAACTATTTTAACTATAGTCTTTCTCTTCTCTTCATTGCACACTAATTGTATTAAACTTATTTTCCATTGGAAAAAAATATCCTTCCATGTGTCCCAAGTCCCTGGTATAAGTCCAAGGCTAAGAAGAAAGCTCAGCTTCTTCATGGCTTTGTGCCTTGTACCTCCTCCAAGTCTTCTTGATCTCTCTAGCTCCTCCTCCCTGCTCAACTCCACCCTCCCTTGGTTGGGGCAGGGAACCTGGGACCACCCCTTTCTATGGATATCACACTATTACACTTTGGCCCAGTGGTCTTGATTCCTTTTCTTCTCTTAAAATATAGAGTTCTGATGTTCAAATCTCACTGTGCACCCAGCTTTTTAAGCAGATAAAAGCTGCTCTACTTAAAATAGAGAAATGTTCAGAGCCCTGAATCTCAGCTCCCTCTGTAGCAGAGCCCACCAGATGTCCACATCATCCTCCTTTTCCCCCATCCTCCTTAGTTAGAAGCGCTATTTTCAGCTGGGCATATTGATACCTGGAATAAAAGATGATTTTCCAGACTCCTTTGCAGCTAGCTATGGTCCTGTGACTATGAATTGGTCAGCTCTAAGTAGAAATATATGTGATTTCTGGTAAATCATATTAAAAGGAAGGGGGGATTTTCTTCTCCCACACCTCCATCCTACTGCTTAAAGTACAGATGCAATAGCTGGAGCTCCTGTCACCACTTGGACCATGAGGATATGGATCATGTCCTATGAATGGCAGAACAGAGAGCTAGAAAGAGTCTGTGTGCCAATAATTTTTGTGACTTGATCCCACCAGCTCCAGGCTTACTACTTCTGAATTTTATGAAAGAAGTAAAAATGTGAAAGAAAAAAACCCTCCAGCTTCTTTAAACCATTTTTATATTATGATTTTAAAAAATAGCTTTATCTAATCCTAATTGATGCATGCCATACCCCATCCCACCCATGCCTCAACAGCAGCTCAAATCTAGCTCTGCAGGACTGATGCTGCAGCAGAATCCCTCTCTGGCTAAAGGAACACAAACTGGTCATTGTGAAGCACAGCAGGTCCTCTAAAATGTCATTGTTTCCAAGTCACTTTGTTTTAATACTGATGAAAAAGAAGACATCCCAACTACATTGAACAAAAGAATGTTATTTGAAGACCTGGTTATGGAGTTTCACTTAAAATCACAATTTCCAAGAACCTAGCCATGATGTTAAGTGAGCACTTATTGAACATGTTGACTCCAAAAGCTACTGCTCAGACTAGTACATGTCAATTCTACTCACATCTCATGGACCAAAGCAAGTCAGGTAGCCAAATCTGAAAGCAATAGAATGATTGAATGATTGAATATGTATCATCCTCTCAGAGAAGGACAGCAACTATTTGAAAAGAACACAGTCCAGCTTTTTTTCTTAAGATTTATTTATTTATGCATGTAAGAACTGGGTTGTAATTATGCCAGAGGTGCAGGGGTGGGGCAGTGAGAGGATTCATCAAAGAGAGTGGGGAGCCGAACGGGCAGAGCCACTGAAATACACTGCTGAGGGGAGCAGCGGGCTTAATAAACACCAAAACAAGGTGGCTTGCCTGAAGTCTTGCAATGCATTAGGAGGCAGAGCTAGGACCCAAGTTGGGTCAATTCCAATGCTAATGCTCTTTTGTTATCATTTTCTTTCTCTCAATGGGGACTTGTGATTTGGGAGCCAGAAGTGAATCCTAAGGAGTACTTGGCAAAGTCAGGCTCACACTCCAGGTTCCCGTGTCTCCCCCTCCTGTATCCTTCCCTTGGCTAGAAGTTATAACTTGGCTTCTTGCCCCATGTCTCTCCTCTTCTGTCCCACTTACGAAATCCAAAGTATAAAAGTTTATTACTACAGTGGAGACTAGGAGTACAACCCCATTCTGACTTTATAGGGAAGACAACAAAACATGTGGAGGGATGTGTGAAATAGCCACTGCAGCTTTGTGTTATGGTTTACCATCCATTTACTTTCTTTCAACTTTTGTTTTCAAAAGTTTATTGTAGACAAGATATGGTTGGATTTTTTTAAATGCATTCTATCATTGCCTTTTTTTTTTAAAGAAAGATTTATTTTATTTATACAAGAACTAGGGTACAGGCCAGATGCACAGTAGGGTGAGAGGATTCACCAGAGACAGAGCAGGGAACAGAACAGGCAGACTGACGAAATACACTGCTGAGGGGAGCAGTGGGCGAGACAGGAGAGGTCTGCTGCGCCATGTGGGACCCTCACTGGCCAGCTGGGATTGAACCAGCGCTGTTGAAGCTGCAAACAGCTTCACAGCGCTGCGCTCAACCACCTGCGCCACCAGGGAGGCCCTATCATTGCCTTTTAATTGGAGTGTTTAATACACTGATATGTAATGTGATTACTGGTAAAGCAAGATTTACAGCTACCATTTGGCTATTGTTTTCTATAGATCTTTTGTCTTTTTTATTAATCTATTCTTCTGGTAGTACTTTGTGTTAAGTATGTTTTCCACTATTTGAGTTTCCTTGTCACATCTTTTACTATATTTTTGAGCTATATTCTTAGTGGTTACACTGGGGATTATAATTAAAATCTTAACATATAATAATCTAGTTCCAATTATACCAACTTAAATTTAATATTAAAACTTTGCTTCTATACAGCTCCATTTCCCCTCCCCTTTCTGTGCTGTTAATTTCATGTAAATTATATCTGTATACATTGTATGCCCATCACCACAGATTTATAATTATTGCTTTATGCTCTTATAAATCAGATAGGAAGGAAAAAAGCATTACAGATAAACATGCATTTATGCTGTCCTTTATATTTACTATGTGCTTCTCTATTTCTTCATGTGGATTCAAATTACTGTCCAACATCCTATCGTTTCAGCCTGAAGGACCCCTTTTAGTGTTTCTTGTAGGGTAGGTCTACTAGCAATAAATTCTCATTTTGTTTCTCTGGGAATATCTTTATTTCTCCATTATTTTTAAAGACTAATTTTGCTGGATATGGAATTCCCAATTCTCTTTTTTAATTTCAGCATTTTTAATATATCCTCCTACAGCATAGACTAACATGGAACTATATAAAAACTTAATTAGATCAGCATCTATTGACTGTAAAAAACAGTGAGGGTATTTATGTGAGTAAAGAAAGATAAAATTCTTATACATGTGTTCATCCAAACATGAAGAAAGATGAAGGCTCTACATCAGGCCATTAATATTAGTTATCTGGGATAAGAGGCAAATGTATAGAGAAAATTAAAATATTGCATAAAAGTCAGAGCAGGATAAATAGTAAAAGTGTGCGAAGGTCCTTAAATTGTCCAGGAAGGGAGAACAAGTGCCAATTAACATTTGATTTTGATAAATCAAGGACACATATTGTCTATCTTTAGCATAGCCTTTAAAATAATTTTAGACCCTCCCTAGTGGCACAGGGGTTAAAGACAGTACTACCAAGCTATCGCCAGCTCCTGCAGCACAAGTTTGATCCCTGGCCAGCCAGGGAGCTAACCCACATGGCACAGCAGACCTCTCCTCTCTCGCCCACTGCTCCCCTCAGCAGTGTATTTCAGTCAGTCTGCCTGTTCTGCTCCCCACTCTGTCTCTGGTGAATCCTCTCACCCCCATACCTCCTGCCTATACCCCAGTTCTTGTATGCATAAATAAATAAATCTTTAAAAAAATAAAATAATTATAAATAGGTTTATAACTTCTGAGCTAATAGGGGATGGACAATCAGAAAATTGCCAATCAATATGAAAGAGTCAAGGAAGGAAAGAGGAAAAGAACATGGAATAGTAGGAACAAATAGAAAACAGTAAGATGGTGACCTCAAAGTAAATACATCAGTAATTATAAAAAATATAATTATAGTAAATGCTCCAATTAGTATCACATTGGATAACAAATGCTGTTGTTTATAAGTACATTTAATATGCCAAGATACAGAATGATTGAAAGTAACACTATGGGGGAAAGTTGTACTGCATATACTGGAGAAAAGTATACCATGTGAAAAGCTGTTGCTGCATATCAGTACCTTTTTGAAACAGGTTATAGAAGATTCCAATCAGGAGAAAAATTGCTAAACCTGACTATGTTAAAATTAAGAATTTCTGATGATTAAAAGACATTAACATAATAAAAGGATGAGCCACAAAGTAAGAGAAGGTATTTGCAACACATATAACCACAAAAGTTCCACAATGATAATGCATGTTTAAAATTCTTTCAAATCAGTAAGAAAAAAGCAAACAACCAAAACGAAAACTGAGTAAGGGACTTGAAAAAGCACTTTACAAAAGAGATATCCAAGTGGCCAATAAGCAGTGCAGGTGCTCAACTTGATGATTATTCTGCTAATTAAAAATAGATCATAATGGGCCTCCCCGGTGGCGCAGTGGTTGAGCGCTGGGTTGCGAAGCTGCCCGCAGCCTCTGCAGCACCAGTTCGATCCCTGGCTGCTCCCCGGCCACTGGAGGAGGGTCCCACATGGCGCGCAGACCTCTCCTGCCGCCTGCTGCTCCCCTCAGCAGTGTACTTCGGTCCTTCTGCCTGCTCTGCTCCCCGCTCTGGCTCTGGTGAATTCTCTCACCCTCCTGCACTTCTGACTGTACCCAGTGCTTGTATAAATAAATAAATAAATCTTAAAAAAAAAGTATAAGCTCTCATGCCTTTAAAAAATAAAATAGATCATAATGTGATGCCACTACACCCATGGCAGAATGGCTAAAATTGAACAGTGACAGTAACAAATGTTGGCAAGGACGTAGAGCAAATGGCTGCTCTTGTAGACTGTTGATTTGCTGTTTGCAAATGATAAAACACTTTGAAAAATCATTTGTCATTACTTACTAAAGCAGAATGTCCACACTGTCTCCATCCAAAGTTCATCCCTTGATATATACTCAATCACCCAATGCATGTGCACTAAGAGACACACATCAGAATGTTCATAGCAGCACCTTGCAAGAAAGCCAAAAATTAAAAACAATCCATATGGCCATCAAAAATGAATGGATATGTTGACAAAATGAATGAACTACACAGTCACATGCAGCAATACAGATAAATCTCATAAATGTAATCTGAACAAAATAAGCCAGCACATACTTATGGTTCCATTTATATGAGGTTCAAAAAACAGGCAAAATTAACTAGCGTTTAGGAGCAGAGGCTTAGTGGGTAAAGCCATAAAGAAAAGCCAGGAAGAGATTAACATCAAGATTGTGGTTAATTACCAGAGGTAGTAGTTGGGAAAGGGATGATGGAGGCTTCTGGAATACTGGAAGGGAGATATTTTGAGAGTATGATTATCCACAGAGATGCAGATGTGTGGATTTTTCACTCTGTATCTATGGTATGATTCAAACACTTCCAAATATTTATTGTAGATAATATTGCTGCCAATATTTAAAAATAAAACATGCATAAATTCAAAGATTAGAAGTCATGAAGAAATCTTTGGTTTGGTTAGGCTACATTATGAGCAATTTTTACCTTAGATATCTGTTTTCATTTTATCATGATTTTAATCCAACAAAGTAACATCTAAAGGTATGTTTGGAAACAGAGAGTGTTAGGAAAGATAAACTCATCCAGAATGAGCTGAGGCCCATGAAATGTGCTAAAGAAAACATGCAAGTATTTTTTTAAGGTCTCTGCAGAGAAAGGGGGGAAAACTCAAGAGCAGGTCAGGACTTGGGGATTCAGATGTGATGTAAACAGGTGATAAAGAGAAAGCAGAGCCACTCTGCATATAGGTGCTTCTGACTTCATCGAGAATGACCTTCAAACTGGAAAGGACAAGATGTCTATCACAAAGATGTGGTTAAAGCTCAAGATGGATGAAAAAACGGAGACTATGCAGTTGTGATTTAGTCAACACAGTTTGTGAGAAATAAGAGAACTAGAGAGGAGGAAGAGGACAGAAGACAAAGGAATAAATCCTAGTCTTATAAAGGGAGGGTTCAGTCAATGTATGTCCCTGCACAAAACCCAAAGCAAGGTATAGACAGACGGTGAAGGCAGGGCTACTCACTTGAAGTCTACATGGATCAGCAAGAACAAGTCTCAGCAAGTGATTTCATTTCTGATATTTGCAACATCAGATTGGACAAGTCAGACATTCTTGTAGGGTACGTGTTGGGATTTTTGTAAATTTTATACCATTTAGAATATTCTAGAAGACTGAGGAACCTATTGCAAATGGGAAGTAATTCTAATATTTGACTGAGGAGACACAGCATCAGTGAGGATAAGCCCACTGCTGGGTCATGCTGAAATAACAATGTACATCCAAATCCCAGCAGCTTTGATAAAAAGGCCCATGCTCACTCCTGTTTTAAGTCCATGGTGCCTCAGCTGCAAGCTCTCCCCTACCTTCTCCTCACTCTGGGATGCAGACTAAGCAGCAGTCCTGTCTGAAACATTGCTGGTCACTGTGGCAGGAGGCAAGAGTGTGGTGAGTCACATGTTGGCTCTGAAGCCTGTCCTCCTGGAGTGACATAGCTAGTCTTGTGGCCAAGTTTGACTTCAAAGTCAGTGGGGGAGCACAGTCCTGCTGTGTGGGGGGAAATGAAGAGCCAGGAATACCTGGTGACCAGCACTCCTGACAGTCTTCACCTCTCTTGGCGGCAAAGTAAGCTGACCCAGGCAGGCTTTGGACAAGAGCCTGCACCAACAGCTGGGCAGGGGCTGGCACTTCAGAACTTGAAAGCCTATGGGTTCCCCTCCCTCCTGATCTGGATTCCCAGTAGTGGGGGCCAGGCCAGCTGGATCAGACTAACCCTTGCTGGGGATAAGAGGTGAGGACAGCACTTCCTGGTTCCATCCATCCTCCACACCTGCCCTTCCTACTCCAGCACCCCTGCTTCCTTCACTTCTGATTCTTCTCCTTCCCAACCCTCCTAGCTGGAGGCCCTGGAATGATATGTGCTGATCTTTTCTTAGTTTTGCCTTTATCAACCTCAATATCTCGAAAAACAAAACAAAACACCATAAGTAGAAACAACCTAAATATCCAACCATGGAGGGGTATTTAAGTATTTGCCAGTGTAACAATAAAAATGAGATATTCCAGCTATTTAGAATGACATTATAAATGCACATTTATTGACAACAAATACATCATGCCATGTTTTTTAAAAGCAAGTTGTGATCACAGCTAACACCCATTCATGATAAACCTGTCAGTCAACTAGAAATAAAGGGAAACTCCTTCAACCTGATGAAGGATGAAGAATATTCAAAAAATCCAGCTGACTTCCTACTTAATGGTGAGAAACTCAAAGCTTTCCTTCTAAGATTAGGTATAAGGCAAGGCTGTCCCATCTCATCTCACCATGCCTTCAACATTATACTAGAAGTACTAGCTTATGCAATTAAGACACAAAAGGGAAGTAAAAGTGAACACAGATTGGGGAGGAAGAAATAAAAAGTCGGTTGTAAGGTCATAAGCAATGCTATGCAGAAAGGGGGTCTTGGTGGTTTCGTGATGGGCTCTAGCCAGGCAGGATGTTCCAGGTAATAGTGGGTTCAGAAGTTAGAAGGCTGAGGGGCCAGTACCCAAAGAGAGGATAACATCAGGGGTTGTGGTCCCTGAAATGTGCTCACAGCCACAGTAGCAACTGGTACGTCCCCCAGAGCTAAGGATGGCACACTTTGCATGTAAATAAATGGAAACACTCCTGTCTGCTGAGAGCTCCTCAAGCTTTGTGTAATCAGGCCCAACCTGGACGTAGGAAACACTCACCAATTATGATGAATCTATGAGTTGTAGATATGATCATCTGTTTCCCTGCTCCCCAGAGCCTCTACTCTGACAGTAAGGTCACACAGTGATTACCAGCACAGACCACTGAGGTTCAAATGTGGACGTAAATGTCACATCTTGTGGGACCTTGAATTAGCTACCTGACCTTTCTGACTTCCGTTTTTCCAACCATAAGATACTTCAGAGACTTGTATTGAGATGTAAGTTAAATATAAAGGACTTAGAAAAGAGTACCCAGTAAATATTAAACATTATTTTTATTGTTATACTGCTACACTGGAATCTCAGCACTTTCCAATCACTCAGGGCATCTTTGTAAGCAAATGGAAAAATATGAGACTGGGTAATAGTAAAATCATGTGAAGGGGAGCTGAATGTCAGCAGAGAGGATTGACTGAGGAACTGGTGTTAAAGCGGTGTAGTGGCATGCCTACGTCTTCACTCACAGTGGAGTGCTGCTTCAGATCTATAGGGAAAGAGAACTATTCAATTCCATGAAAGCTTCGGGGCAAAAGTTAGGACCTCATTACTGTATCATAGTTCATAATGAATCCCTTACCGATTGAATTAAATTTGAGACATGAATAAAGATCTGAAGAAGATATAGGTACAGAGATGGTGCAAAAACTATTTTAAGTTGCACAGGGCATTGTGAATCCCTTCCACTCAGTGAACACCAGGAGCCTGGGGTGGGCAAGAGACAACTCTCTGTCCCCTCAGCTGCTCCCAGATCCTGGGTGACACACACAGAGCTGGTATCTTGTTGAGCTGAGTATGAGTGTAACATTTAAAGACAGAATATATCTCCGCATGTGGCCTCAGTGCAGACCAAACACATTGCCCTGAGTCCAACCAAAGCATTCCAATAGCAGAGGAAAGATGGACTGCATTGTTTTATTTGCCCAGCAGCCATAGAGCCCTTCTCTGCTTGGCTTCTGGCTTAGCCCCCCGCTAAAAAGCCTGAAGCCATGACTCCCCTATATCTGGCTGACACCCCTCTTTTTTCTCCTCCCTACATCACTCATCCTCCTTAGCCTGCTTTCCTTTTTTAATTTACAATATCATTCATCACTTTCTAACATATAATTCGCTCATTAGATTTATTGATTATTAATTCCCTCCTCTCCCCCATACACACACACCAAACTGTTGGCTCCAGCAGAGCTGGGAATGTTATCTGACAGATCTAAAGCACCTAGAACAGAACCTGCCACTTGGTTGGGACTTTACAAATAGTTCCCAAGCTAGGGAAAGACCCTCTAAGCTTAATCTCAAAGAACACAAAGGAATATACTGAATTTCAGTACATTGTACATATATATATGTGCAAATATGTTATTTTTCTATGTACAAATATAAAATTTCTGTGGCATCATCACAAAGCATCTAACAGTAGGAGAGCAAATTAATTACATATCCACATAATGGAACACCTCTGGCCATTTAAAATGATGCTGTAAATCAAAACATACTGTCATGATGACAACTGGGTGATATATTGTCATGTGAAAATAGACAGTTCTAAAACACTGATACAATGTTTGTTTAAAAATGTGCAGAAAAACTCCAAGATTTTTTTCCCCCAAGTAGATTTCTGCTCAGTAGATCAATCAATTAAAACAATAACCACCAGTACCATGTCCATCAGTCTTGATTTTTGCCCTTAGGAGTTCATGAGATAGTATAGAGGTCCTGCCCAATAATCCAGAAACATCTTCAAATTCTTCTTATTTTTCACAATTGCTGGCTTTTTGCTGTTAGAATTATTTTTTAAAACATTTCCTATAATAGGGCCTCCCCGGTGGTACAGCAGTTGAGCGCTGGGCTGCGAGGCTGCCCGCAGCCTCTGCAGCGCTGGTTCGTTCCCGGGTCCCGGCGAGGGTCCCACAAAAAAAAAAAAAAAAAAAAAAAAATTCCTATAATAAATGACAAGCTCCTATAAAGCAAAGACAAAGACTTTTATATGTATATATGTATATACATATATAGATATGGATATACTCCTCACTCTCATTCAGCATATTGTAAATACCTAATGATTATTTTTAACCCTAAGGAAAATAGGAATAGTGCAAAAAAATATAGAAAAGTCAGAAGATAACACTAAGATAGGCTCATCTCTGGATAACTCAATGGATAATTCCTTTTTCCTCGCTTTTCTGTATTTTATAAATTTTCTATAATAAGTATGTACACTTTGAAATAAATTATTTTAACAAAAAATGAAGAAAATAAAATTAAAAGGCAAACACACTAAGAAAAGATAAATGTTAATACATGTGATTGACAAAGGGCCAGTGCCCTTGACATATAAAGAGCTCTAAAAATCAATAAGAAATCCTCCTCCCAGTGCTCTTCTTCCTTCCTTTTCCTCCCCCGCTCCCCCTTCCTGAACAATTTGGTTCTATAATCTGTAGGTGGGGCTGAGCAAGTTAGGCATCCCTTGCAGTCACGGGGGTGAATGCATGTGCATCAATATTGAAAACACATGTAGACTATAATAAACAAGTTCAGGATAGCCGTCTCTTTTGGCGAGGACAGGAGGGTGGTGGGGGAAGGATCAGGGAGGGCTCCCGGGGGGATCAAGTCTGTCTGCAAGGGTATGTTCTTCTTTTGGATCTGAAGTAAGTACAGTAAAATGTAAAAAAATAAAATAAAAATTGGCAGGACCAAGAAATGGGCAAGGCGTGTTATTGTGATACTAAAAATATTTCATTAAAAAATCCTAAAAATAAAGGAAGGGGGGGGCAGAAAAAAGAAACCAAAGAGAAAAGGAATGTATGATGTTCCATCCTCCCTTGGTCTCAGAGAGACCAAGGTCACACCCAGATCACATCCAAGGTCACACCGCAGATCCCAGCAGCCTCTACGCCAGCCCCTTGTCATGTCCACTGCGATCTGCAATCCAGTCAGTCTCACCAGGAGGCTTCCAGGTCTCAAATCTAAGTACTGTTACAGACTGTTCACACTAAGATCCCTAGGGTAGCCAGGACCCCTGGGATGTGAAGGAAGGCCCATGGAGGAGGAGCTTGAGGTGTCCTTCCTCCCCACCCCTGCACACCTTCCTCATCACCCAGAACCCTGTCATCGCAGGCTAGTTCTTTGAGACCCACCAGGGGAGGGGACAGCTAGGAACAAATCCTGATCCTTTCCATTGCTCTCTCGGAGATCATGGTTGGAGGGCCACTGAGATTCTCAACTGCCCCAGAGAGCCTCCATTAGGATTCTGGGAGCTACTGTTTTAAGAAACATGGAAAATGTCCAAAGAGACCTGTTTTCCTCATTTCCTCCCTCCCTCTCTTCTGGCTTTCGATGATAGCTGTATGTCCTGCGAATGTCACCCCACCATTCCAAGGCCACTGACAAAGCTTTCTGTTTGCTCGGGGGTTGGTATTCTGAGGCCACAGTCACCTTGGAGCCCAGTGAGCTCCTGAAGAGGTCAGCAGGCTCAGCCCCCATCTGCCCAGGGGCTTGGAGAGGCGCCTTGAAGGCCAAAGACAGATCACGAACTCTGGAGACTGATCTGACCAAATCTGATTCCAGTGCTTTAAACCTCCTTGAATCTCAGGGTCCACATCTGAAAATGGGGGGAAGGGCCAAGCTCCCCTACCGGGGAACCCTCATTTGTCAGTGTTTCTCAGCAAGGGTACTACTGGCTATGTCTTTGTGGGGAAGGATGATCCAGTATGTTATGGGTTATTTAACATTCTGGCCCCAGCCCCATCAGTGCCCCAAGCCACCGGCACAACCCAGGTGCCCCAGGCATTTCTGAGTGCCCTCTCAGTGGGCACATCAGTCCATAGGCTGCAAACTCCTTAAAGGCAAGGACCAAATCTTTGCGTCGCCAAAGCCAAGTGCCCAGGAGGGGCTCGATATGACTTTGCTTCTTTTGTGGACTTTTGTTTTAATAATAAAAGAATGAACCCCGGGGGTAGCCGTGTGGCTCGGAAGCACACACAGTACTGTGCCTAGTGGGGGCTGCTGCCAGCCGAGGAGAGCAGCTGGGCACAGCAACATCAGGGTGGACAGAGACGGCCTCTACCTTCTAAGTCCTGGAGCTCGGTGAAGCTGGGCTGGGCCCATGGATGCCAGCGAAAGGGTGAGGTGTCAGGAGAGCATGCCAGAAGCCAGAGTGATATCACAGGGCAGTGACATGACACTGGTAACCAGACTGACCTGACCCCAGGCCAGAAAAGCCTGCCCACCCCCCCTGCCCAGTCCACAGGCTCCGGGTTCTGCTCAAAGAGAGCCTGTGGTCACAGCCACCCTGTGGCCTACAGCCTCCTCAGGGGCGGTGGGTTAAGGGGGATCCACTTAGCACAGCTTCCAGGACTGTGAGTGGGTCATTAACCCCTTGCAGCAGCAATTTAATTACCAAATGAACAGAATTAACTACTGCTGACCTTCCTCTCTCCCAGGAGCTATTATGACTATCAAATGAGCTAATGGCTGGAAATATTTCTGCAAACCCCCATGCCAATATGCCCTCCCCTCTCTTTGCACCCCACCCATCTGGCCAGAATCTCTAATATGATGGTCCAGGCCATGAGCAATGCCTTCCAATCCATTCCTAGTCAGCCCTTCTGCAGAGAGAGCCCACTGGCTACAGCAACCCTCAAGGACTTGGGAATTGCACCGCCATTCCTACATTTATTCAAGAATTCATTCAATAATTGATTTTCTTCAACAAGAGATGTTTCTTGTCTCTGCTATGCAGAAAATCATTTTCTCTTTCTTTCACTTTGTCACTTTGGGGATTTTTCTCCTTTTTTGTGAGCTTTTGGGTCCAGAGCCTACCAGACCCCTTGGTATAGCAGGAATCTGTCTTGGACACGTTCCCTTTCCCTGTGCCCTTCCTTACTGATGCCGTTTGCTCCTATCAGCCCTGCACAGATTGCGAGCAGGGCAGGGCCATGGTGCAGGGCTGATAGGAGCAAAAGGCATCCGTAAGGGAGGTGCAACCCTTACCTCTGCATCCAGGAAAGGGTATTTTGTTGTTGTTTTTTTTTTTCCAATTCATTTAATTAGGAACAAATGTCTAAAGGACTAACACACCTTGGAAGGTACACCCTTGAGCTTGCCAGTCTTGATGTCCCTTTCCACCTAGAGCCTGTGGGGAGGCACTCGAGATAAAAGCCACTCCCTCCAAAGGGGACTTAAAACCTAAAGAATCTGTGCCTCCCCCTCTTTTAAAGAAAGACTGCAGTCAAAAGCAGGACATTCTTAACCAATGTGGTTTCACCCTACTGCACACGCCTTACATTCACGACTCCCTAGGACCCTGAACCTCAAAGACCGTACTGAGGCCTTTTCTTCCAGGAATTCTGCTGACTCACACCCCACTTGATCCCTAGTTCCAAGTGGCACCTTTCCTCTGAAATCCCATCTTACTTTGCCCTGTCGTCTGCAGACTTTTTTATACAGCAGGTCCTTAAATAACATTGTTTCATTCAATGTCATTTCATTAGAACATCGATAAGAAAAATTCAATCCTGGCCAATGTTGAAGGAAACCAGGAAACCTCATGAGGGCCTACTTTTGTTATAACTTGTTTTGCTTAAAGTCACAGTTTCTGAGACTCTATCGGCCTGTGAGGACTTACTATATTTATCTGGACCCTGTTCTCAACCAGGCCACTCTCCTGTAACCATGAACCCCTACAGGGTGGAGCAGTCCTACTCCCTACTGTAGCCCCACAATGCCAGTTCAGAAGGCACATGCCATCTCCCTTCACCAGGACCTGACCCCCACCCTCCCACTGTGCCAGGGTGGGTGCTTCCTTTAAGAACAAGATTCCAATCCCACTCAGTCTACTCACTGATTCATCTCTGGCATCTAGCAAAGCAGGGGCATAACTATCCAAATGTTTGTTGGGTCAAGGGGCAGCAGGATTGAATGTGTACTGAGATCTGTAAAGAAAATATCACTTCTTCCCTCTGTAACTGAGGTAACTTGCTTCTGAGTCCGGCCTGCTCAGACTTACCCATGAAAGAGATTCCATGCTACAGACTTAAACGTGCTGGATTAAGTGGCCATGAGCTTGATGTCTATATGTTGCCCATAGATTTGTACATTTCTTATCCCAACCAGAAATGATTCATTCTTAGCAGCAGCCCTTGGGACTGGACAGGGAAATGGTTAAGCTTGTTTCTTCCTCCATGTTTATCTACTCTCTGCCCCAGAGCATGGATCCCTGGGGCCCACCCACCCACCCACCCGGGGAAAGCAATGGGATCCTCCACGCCTAGTCTTCCACAGAGGAGGTGAGAAAACCTCCTTCCTCTCCACAGTGTCTTGCTCTCCAGCTTATTGTCCTGCTCCAGGTTTAAGTAAAAATCTAACCAAACAGTGATGCACAGAGGTTGTCCCATTAGCTATCCCCTGCCCCCCAAAACCAGAACCACTCACTGGGTGAAAAACGTCACCACCACAAGATGTACAGGCATGGAAATGCCTAAGGAGAAACTGATATCTAGAATAAAATTGTATTTATAATTATATACAAGATAAATATAATTGTATTTATAATTATAGATATATTTGGAGAGTGTGCCCTTATATTCGCAGATTCTGTATTTTCAAATTTGCCGACTTGCTCGAATTTATTTATAACCCCCAAATTGATACTTGTTTTTACAGTCATCTGAGGACATGTGAAGAGAGGCGAAGAATTCGAGCTGCCCTCGGGACACCTGCCCAGCTGAGGTTGGGCATGTCGACACGCTGCTGTCTTGTGTCAAGTTGGATACTAGGCCATTCCAGGGCCTATTTCATGAAACTTCCTGCATTCTTATTCTTTTGGTTGGTGATTTCATGGTTTCAAATCCCTACCCCCTGAAAAATTGTCCTGAAATACTGTCTAATGTTTCTCGGCCCAAGAAGGCTATGATGTGCCTTACAGAGAAAATGCGTGCTTCACATGAGCTTTGTGCAGGCATCTGTTTTAGCTGTTAAAGAGCTGTCATTCGTGTGAGTTCAAGGTTAGTGAATCAGCAACATATATGAAAAGAGGTGTCTTTAAACAGAAACACATGTAAAAACAGATTATGTAATGATTGGCTAATATAAATGCTGTGACCGGAGTCCTACGAACACTTAAGGCTGGAGTTCCCTGAGGGCTGATGGGTCAGCATTCATTCATTCAGTGTTCTTGGTGACTTTACCACATGACTACCGGGGATAACCAAGCACTTAGATAATTCTACACCTGGGGACACTTGTTAGGATTTTTGGCCTCCCAACATCTGAATCCCCTTCAATAATATGGGGGGGGGGTTCCTCTCCTACTGGGTCTTGGTAAGGCAAGATGTCCATCTCCCACGCTCAAGCCTGGACAACGGCCTGAAGCCAGGCTCTATCAGTTGGGCCCAACTGCCCAGAGACTGAATCAAAGCCAGTGCCACAAAGAAGGGAAGAGTCCGAGAAAGGTTCTCAAGGGAAGAGTTTGAGAAAGGATCTGGTATTGGAGAAGGTGGCAGCAGTGCCGCCCAGGGGCCAGTGCCAGCAGAGCTGTGGGTGCAAGCCAGTGCCAGTGGCAGTGCCCATAGTGCCCATGTCTGGTTCTGAAGGTGCTGCAGGGCCCCACTGGTGTCTGCATAACCTACTACCTGGTGTCCCCATTCTCTGGTCATTCTGGACATGAGCCAGTATCTTTTTTTTTTTTAAAGATTTATTTATGCATGCGAGAACTGGGGTACAGGCCAGAGGTGCAGGGGTGGGGTGAGAGGATTCAGCAGAGACAGAGTGGGGAACAGAACAGGCAGACTGACTGAAACACACTGCTGAGGGGAGCAGCTAGTGAGACAGGAGAGGTCTGCTGCGCCTCTGGGTCACCTCCCCGACTGGCCGGGGATCGAACTGGTGCTGCAGAGGCTGCGGATTGCTTCATAGTGTGGTGCTTAACCCCTTGCGCCAGCAGGGAGGCCGAGCCAGTATCCTTTTAATAAAGTCCTTCCCTGCTTAAATTTGTTGAGCAGAAAATTCATTTCCAATGAAGTGTGTGTGTCTGTGTGTGTGTGTGTATGTGTGCACACAGACGCACATAAGCAATCAGTTCTATGTTTGTTGGTCTACAAATAAATATGTGAATGGGGGTCAAGGAGTGGTGGTGAAGGAGGCTTCATGAAGGAGATCACTGGTATGGATCTTGAGATGGCTGAGGGTTTGTCAGGGGAACAAAGAAGGAAGGAATGTTCCAGGCAGTGAGGCCAGCATGTGGGAAGGCAGGGTGGAATGAAGAGCACAGCACTTCCAAGGTCACTATGAGGCACTTGGCGAGGCTGGAACTTGGGGTCTGAGGAAGTGGGCAGCTTTAAGGAGCCCAGGTGCTGGAGGAGAGGTGAAACTGAGGCTCCCATGCTCACCCCATGCCCCTTCAGACCCCTGTCTCAAGCTCTTGGCCACTTTCAATAGCCCAGTTCAACCTAATACCATCGTCAGCCACACAGATTCTTTCTTAAAAACAAAAACAAAGGCAAATTCATTCCTGAAGGTAGAGAAAGCCAATTCACTTCCCAGGGAGAAGAGATGCTTTTTATAACAAGTTCTCTAAGCCCCACGTGAGGCCATCAGAGCTGAGTTTCTCCATGGACACTGAATGAGAAAGTGACCGACTCAAAGGCTATCTTAGCTCATGCCGTCATAACAACATATCATAGACTGGGTGGCTTACAGAACAGAACTTATTTCCTCCCAGTTCTGGGGGCTGGGGAGTCAGGATCAAGGGTGGCTACTGTGTGGTTCTAGCAGGAAGGCCCTTCCTGGGTTCAGCGGCAGGCTTCCTGCTGGGCCCTCACATGGTGGAGAGGGAGCTCACTCTCTCACTTCAGGCCACGTCAGATTAGCCATCTCCTCCGACTCCTTATGACTGTACAGACCCTGTCTTCAAACACAGTCACACTGGGATTTGAGCTTCAACAAGCAGGGGGGCACTATTCAGTCGATCATCCTGACCTCAGGGAGCTTCCTTCACTGGGAGGGGTCTGGGCTAGAAGCCCAGCAACCAGGGCTCCCACCCCAGCCTGCTCTGAACCAGCTGTGCACCTTGGGCAAGTCACATGCTCTCCCTGGCATTATCTAGAGAAGCTCAGGTAAAGGCTCCAAATTCTTTCTCTCACTAAGACTCTGAGAGTCTTGGGCTCTTTGCTTGGGGTTTGGGTGGGGAAACTCTTTCCCAGTCCACAGAGGCCTCCAGGGTCAGAAAGAGCTGGGCTGTTTTCCTTCCAACTCTTCTAATGAATGTGCTTGGCGCAGGGACTGTCTGTTGTCATGGTGAGAGAGAGCTTCCTGTGGTGCAGGGCCTGGGAGACCCGCACCAGGGACTGAAGCCTCTTGATGGTGGTGGTGGTGGTGGAGGGGGGAACTGTTAGGAGCAGCGGGTAGGGAGGACCTTCTGTGGATTCCAACTCAGGAAGAGGCCCAGAATCAACAGTTTTCTAGCAGCACTGGCTGAGGGAGTGTCTGGCGAACAAGGGGTTTTGCAGTCCTTCAACATCACTGCATGCTCTTCATGACCCTGGCTCCCTGCTAGTTGACAACAAGTCAGGGGTCACTTCTTTTCTGTAAGTGTGGGCTCTCCTGGGCGGGCAGCCTATTAAACATGACTGAGAGAAGCAATGAGTGCAGTGAAGACCCTGGCTGCTCAGAGCACGGTCCCCTGGATCAGCAGCATCGGCATCTCCGAGGAGGCTTGTTAGAAGGCAAGGTTTCAGGCCCCACTTCAGATGTATAGGATCAGAACTGGCAATTTAGCAAGATCCCCAGGGATTATGTACACATCAAAATTCCAGAAGCCCTGGTATAGTGGAAAGAACACCGGTGCAGAAGCCAGGAGACGGTCCTGCAGCCAGCTTTGCACTCTGCTGTGTGATTTTGGGCAAAACACTGTCAGCTCTCTGAAACCCAGTTCCTATAAAGTGAGAAGGTGAAAGGATTTTTCCAAGGTGCCGAGACAGGTTAGTGTGTCCTAACGATCTCACCTGGCTTTGGAAGTCAGTTATCCCAACTGTCTTGCCACTATTCAACCTGTAAGAATCTGACATTTTCTGAGCCACTAAGGGGGACAAAGGCAACCCATGATCTAGTAGAAACTGAGAAAAGGTAAATGTTTGTGGGACCTCTGGTGTGCTAAAAGTAGGAAGTCAGCCTATCTAGTTAAAAGGAAATAGGACATGATGGCAGGGGGTGGGGGGCGCTGGGGGTGGGGATGTCTCAGGGAAGCTGTCCCCTTCAGACCAGATTCAATTCACATCTCAGGGTGCAGTTAGCTTAGTCCAGTGTGTCTGAAGTTTGAGCATGCATCAGAATCACTTGGAAGGCTGGTGAAAACACCGATTGCTGGGTCACACCCAGAATTTCTGACTCAAAGTGAGGCCAAAAATGTGCATTTCTGCCCCAGGTGATGTGGATGCTACTGGTCTGGGGACCACGCTTTGACAACGTTTGGCTTAGTGCTTTGGATCTACCATCTTTGTGGAGGAAGAGGTGGTATTATCATCATTATGCCCATTTTACAGATGAGGACCATATGAATCTAGTTGATTGACAGGAAGGAAGCCTGTCGGTTGTGTAGGAAGGAGAAGGCAGAAATTCAGCAAATGTCAACACTGTCCTGACTCATAAGTAAAGGGGAGCACCCAGGTGAGCAGGTGCTGGGGTCGGGGAGAAATGGAGCCAGGACAGCAGTCCAGGATTGGGAACCGAGGTGCCCAGGGGACCCAGTCACAGGAACAAGGCAACCAAGTGGAGAGGTTGCTGTCGGGCTGAGACTGCAGTTGGGAAGCACTGAGGAGCCAGAGAACCCGTGACTCCAAGCGTCTGGGAACCAAGAGTGATGGGTGGGGTGGGAAGCTGAAATGCTAAAGCCCAGCTGCACTCAGCACAAGGCCTGGGTTGATATCATTCCTAGGCTCCATCTCTGGGAAAGTCACACATTCATGCTCCTGTCTAGGAATGGACTTTCCCTCCATTGTCCTCCCCAGGGTAGAAGCCAGTGAATTCCAGCAAGAGCCGAGAACTGGGATTACTGCTCTGCAAAGGCCAGAAAGCCTGTATCATGCCAGGCTTGCAGGGAGGGGAGCATGGGGGGAGCATGGCCAGACCAGTATCTGCAGCAATGGAACCCCACGCAGGGGGAACCAATGTCCTGGCTGGACAATGACTCTTCAGAGCCAATCTGTCTCAAAATTCGAAATTAGTTCTGGTTGGGTACTGGAGTTGGGAAGGGCTGGAGTGACCATGTTGGGTCATTTTTGAACAAAACAAAGTGATTGAGAGGGGAGAGGGAAAACGTTCCACATCTCTTATTGGATATTGGACATCCACTTGGATAAATACCATATTTATGTCAACCACCAAACTCTCTCCCTACGAGCAAGGTTCTTCCGCCATCACCAGCTCAGTGAAAAGCACCACCACACATCTAATTAAGCAACCCAGGAATCTTGCAGTCATCGTTGTCACCAACTCTCCCCATTCATTCAATCAATTGTCACATCTTGACTTTACTTCCTCAACATCTCTCAAGCCCTGGTTCTCATTCTCTCCCCTTGCAACTTGTCATGACACAATCGTCACTTCCTGGGAGCTCTGTCCTGGCTGCTCCACGCTTGCTCCCGAGTCTCTCCACTCTGGACTCCCTCTACATTCCTGGATCTTCTGAACTTGCAATTCTAATCACATCACTCTCCTGTCAAATAGCCACACAGCCCCTGTGATCTGCCCCTGCCTGTCTCCACCTCTACCACCCAGCTCTCTGCACTCCAGCCACACTGGTCTCCTTACAGGTTCTCCAGTCTGGGATGTTCTTTCCTTCCCCTTCCACCCACTGCCTGAAAATAGATCCCCTACAGAGTGGGAGAGTAGAGGTAGAGAAAGAACTTGAGTTCTACTGGTATCGAGTCCTATGCCTGCAATTCCCATCTGTTGCAATCCAGTGTCAATTGGGGTTTTGGTCTTTCACAATGCAAAGAGCCTTGAATCAATTTGCCTCCTCTACTCTTTGTTCTTAGAATCAAGACTTCTGTTTTATTCTTTTCCATATCCCCAATGTCTTGGAGAATGTGTGGCATTTAGTGCTCAAGTGTTTATTGAACAATGTCCCCAAGTAGCAATGCTGGAGCGTGTGCCGAGCAGAGGCGAGGGTGACAGGAAGCGAGGTGTCCTCCACCTGCTCCAGGTGGGAGCCCAGGGGCGAGGTCCTGCAGGGCTGAGCTTGCTGACTCCTTCGTGGTTAGAAAGATCAGGCAGTTGCTCCCCTGCCTCCCCTGCCTCTAGAGGAACATGCCTCAAACATCAATCTGCCATGTGGCCAGATTGATGACTAAACAGACAAGGTGAACAGCATCTTAACTGAGTAAGTTCCCCAAAATCACTGAACTTGAATGTGCAAACCAGGGCCATGCCCCAGATCTAACTCTTCCTTATCAGGAGTCCTTCAGCAAGTCACTAAAGCTTTCTGTTTCATTTCCTCATCTGCAGTTTCTGAGTAATGAGATCTGAACTGTCCTCTACCAGGACTGACTTGAGACATTGAATGTGTCAGTTTTAAATGCTGTGCTGTTACTGCTGTTCTCTTGTTCTTATACGGTAATAATGGTTCTGTTTTATTTTTTAAAAAGTCACTATAGAGAGCTGTGCTATTTACAATAGTGAAAACTATTTAATGGTTATGTCAATCGATGATATTCAAAATGAACAGGTAACAGAATAGGGATGAATGCTTGATAGTCTTTCTCCTTTAAAATCACTTAAGTGACTATTCATCAAGAATATCCCTGTATCATGGTTTAAAATTTTAGAATCTTTAACTAGATTACCTGAAAGTTCCTTCCAAGTTCTACCCTAAGCTTTGCTAAGTTAAACAGTTCTCTTAACTTGTCAAGCTGGAAACCAAAGAAGGAAAAGATAAGCATAAGAAGTAAAATTATGAAAGCTGTTCAAGCTTTTCCTTCTTCAGTGACTCACCTGACATCAACACCATGGAAGCCCGGGGGATCCCCAACCAGCCCAGACACACCAGGAGACAAATGCCACTAAGACACAGGCCTGCCCTGGGACATCCCGCAGCTGTCACTGGGTCAGTCTACTCAGAGTCACATGGTAAAAAAGATTCGGGGATGGAGGGGTGGGTGAGGGTTGGGGCTACCTCCAGCCAGGGAAGATGAAGATTTGCTAGTATGACATATAAACGGGAATGAGAGACCCTTTTCACCTATCAAAGTAAGCAAAATTGAAAAGAGTTACAACGCTGAGTACTGGGGATGAAGTGGTGAGATGGCACATCCAACCACAGCAGGCAGGAGTGTAGATTGTACAGGACAGGGGCATAAGGGGGGAGGGATCAACTATTGATATCTACTAAGAACCTCAAAATAAGCTCTTCAGGATCTCTATTAAGGAAAAATGCAACATGCAGAGAAAGTTGTGAACACAAAAATATTCATGGTAGTATTAATGTGATTTTCCTATGTCTCTAGATTTTCAAGGTTTCTTTTCCTGCTTGTGTATTTCATAAGCACATGACCCATGCTCATGTGCTCAAGGGTAGCAGCAGCCTGAGAGGCCATGTCAGGGTCAGCTCTGGCTGTCACTCTCATCCTAGCAAAGTGCAGTCCAGCTCCTGCCTGGGCTCTGTGCCTGCTGAGGTATAGCCCTGCCTCGGAATAGCTGCTGGACTTGTGGGACAGGCCTGCCCAAACTCTAGAGAGAATGTGTCAAAAGGAAAAAAGGAAACAAGCCCACCTGAGTCTGCTTGGGGACCAAGCCTCAGGGATGGGGGTGGGGGAGGAAGGGAAGGCTGAGTTCTGCTGGAATCCCACACAGAAAGAACCCTGTAATTAAAAACTAAAGACTAATCAAAGCCTTTGAATGCCACTGGTGCAAAAGCTGCTCTACTTAGACCAGTATCTCAAAGTATTCCACAAAATCTGGAACGAGGTCTCCCTCTCCTTTGCATAGGACTCAGTGTACTTGTCATCTAGCTGGGTGCCCAGAGTGGGCCCCTCCATTTCTGCCCTGGAGGCTTTACGTGTCTGATGTTGATGAGCACAGCTTTTAAGGGATTCTGTTGAATCTCTCAGAAAGAAAGGGGAGAGGCTGGAGCCCCTGCAGGTATGTATGAAAACCAGAAATACACTGTTCATTACTCACAAAATGAGAGTCATTTGGGAAAACACTGGTAATAGTTCCAAATTCTAGGAGGCTCACTGTCTACTTTTTAAAGGTCATCTTTTGATGTGATCCTCATAGCAAGTTGTTCTTCCTTTTGGGCAAGACACTGAGGTCCAGAAGCCTGTGTCCTTGCCCAAGATCATCCTGTGGCCATTGGCTCAGCCTAGTACCTGGTCTCATTTTGATATACCACAGGGAACTTTATCCTGGACTCAGTCCTAGGGTGCAGGCTCAGATGATGGTGCAATCCTCGGCCTAGATCGGGCTCAGAGAGAAAGGAACAACATTTGGGTTCCAGCTATGAGCATTATCTACTTTAAATCTCACAACATTCTTTTGAAGTAACAAACACGTACTTAGCACTTGTGTGTCAGACACTGTTCAGAGTACTTTACAAACATTAACTCCTCCATCCTCCAACATCGCTATGTGGTAACAACTGCAATTACGAGCACTGTGTAACTGATGAGGAAACTGAGGCACAGGGAGGTTAACTAAAGTGCACTGATCACACAGCTCTTCACAGGTAAAACCAGGATTTAAACCTGGAGTCTATCTCTTCAATTTTATACCTGAGGAATTTGAGTCTCAGGGACATACCAAATCATTTTGAGTCTCCCTGCTAGGAAATAGCAGAACCACGAGTTCAATCCAGAACTTCCTGCTTCTTAGCCATGGTGTTCCACAGGTCCTCTTTGAAGGAACCAATAAGCATGGCGACCTGCTTTCTCTTCCCCATGTCCACCAAGGCCTTCTGTTCTCCCCATTTGCCGAAGCACCTCCTACCTGCTTATTTTTCCAGTAGCTTTCATTCTCTGTTTTAACCATCAGGAAGCATATAGAGCATAAAGGGGCCTTGCTACCTGGAGCAGAGCTCCCGGGAGCCCTCTGGGGGTGGGTTTCCAGGGCTTAGTGAGAAAGTAGTCGCAACAGTTTGGAATATGCTCCTAAGGTGAGAGACAGAGATTCCCTCCTTGTACCAATTTAAAGAAGCTTAGATGGAAGAGTTAGTAAGCCGGAAGTTCATGAATTCAGAAGGAAGTTAGTGAACTTGAAGATAGACCAATAGAGAGTCAAATATGAAGAACAAATAAGACTGAAAAAAAAAAAAAAAAGAGACTATAGCCAAGGGGTATTTGGAAAATACAAAAACTTCTAACATTTATAACAAGAGCCCAAAAAGAAAGGAGTGGGCAGGAAAAATGTTGGAAGAAATAGTGACTGAAATTTCCCCAAATTTGGGAAAAGACATACATTTATATATCCAACAATCATCATAAACCCCATGAAGAATAAATGCAAAATGTATTACTTAGGTATATAACCAAACTATTAAAAAGAAAAATACCGGATAGTCTCACTCATAGCAGGAATTTAGAAAACCTAAATAAAGGGACCAGGAAAAAATACTAATTAATACAAAGTAAAAATCAAAATCAACAAGCAGCTATAAACCAGAGACACACCATGGGGCGGGGTGGGGATTAGGGAAGGGGAGAGGAAGGACTAGGGTCAAAATAAGGGCGGGGGGGGTGCAAGTGTATGGGGAATATAACCAAAATGATAATGAATACATTGTGCAAAAATGAAAAATGATGTAATTATATAAAATAAAATATTAATTAAAAAAAACCAACCCCCCCCAAAAAAAATTGAAAACATACAGTACAAAAAAAAAAAACAAACATATTTTGTAGGGGGGAATGATGATATAAATATCACTGACTTCTCATCAAAATGAATGGGGACCAGAAAAGAGTGGAATGACATCTTTAGAGCACTGGGAGAAAAAACTGTCAACTCAGAATCTTATATCCCGTGGAATTATCTATCGAAAAGTGAATGTGAAACTAAGACATTTTCAGATTAATGAAAACTTAAAAGAATTCATCACCAGTAGAACCGTCCAAAAGAAATGCTAATGGAAGGAATTCAAATGGGAGGGATATGATACCAAATGGAAACTCATATTATTAGGAAGGAACAAAGAGCATGAGAAATAATAAATTATGGATAAATGTACAAGGCTGTTTGCCTTTAATGTCTTTAAAAGGAATGTGATTGTTCAAATCAACAGTTGTAACAGTATGTTATGGGGCATGTAGCTGTCATATATGTCCATTTATATGATAACTATATAGCACATAAAGGATGGGGGGGGGGTCATGGTTAATGGGCCCATACATGGAAAGCTTTTGTCTTTTATGAAAAGTACAAGTAGCTTGCAATTGTCTAGTAGTCAAGGATGGTGGGGTGAAGTAGGACCACTGTCCAAATCCCAGCCTCTTTCTTCTACATCAGACAAGCAAAGTGATCAGGTAAGGGGAGAAGTGAGACAGAAAAGAGAATGTAACCATCTTTAAGTAGCCACAGAGGCCCCACAACCATTGAACAAGGATGTGGCCACTGAGTTTGGCCCAGCACATGACAGATCTGCTGTGCCAGAGACAGGGAGAGGCCTAAGGAAAGAGCCACTTGCTCATCAAAGCTTGCAGTCAGACTGTGTTTGGGCAGACACACCTATCAAAAGGTAACCTGCAGAGAGGTTAGGGAGGTACCCGTTGCCACAGTGAATCCTGCTCCTGCCCCCTGGTCAGGGAGAGACTAATTTTCCATGGACACTACCTCTACCTGTCCAGGCTTGCCAAGACATCTTAGGAAGACCTGGACAAAGCAGGTCAGAATCCTCATGAGAAGGAGCTGGGGGTGGAGCAAAAGCATTCCTCCAGCACCCTCAGCACCCCAGAGTGTAACTTGTAGACTATAGGAAGCCTGTTCCTTCATTCTGTCCAAGCAATACACCCATATGGAGCTCAGAAGCGAGTGTCAGCACTATGGATATGGATGGATTAGGGTCTTGGTTCAAAATAACCCAGTTCTTTGCCTGCAGGGGAAAGAGAGAGAGAAGATATGCCAGTTGTTTACATATTGCCTCTCAGCTCTGAATCCACCCTTCTTCAGGTGGCTCTGTGGTCTACAACCAGCTTTCCCAGTCTCCTCTGCCAGCTTCTCACTGGCCTTCTATTGGTCTATCCATAGGAGACCTTGGAGGGAGACCAGGCACTTTCTTCTTCCTGTTTGTGTGCAGTTCTAGCCAATGCAGCCCCAGCAGTGGCAATGGGTCTCAGTCTCTAGCTCCCCTCTGCACCCCAGAAGCCGTCATATCTGCCATGCCAGGGTTGGGCTCGGCATCTGTGAGCACCTAGATTCTGGTTCCCCAACCTCTCCCCTCCTCTCCCCACAACCCCATGCTCAAGGTGACAGTTGTTTTCTGTACTTATTTTTCCTTGGGTTTTCCTCACTACTCCCTCATTTCTTTTTCTGCCTTGGTCACCAAATCCTTATATTGAATTTCCTCTGTTGAAATCCTGGCATGATTTCTGCTTTCCTGACAGGCTCCCGCTCACACAGAAAGAAATAGAGGCTCTTCTCCCAGGAGCCTGCTGTGGCTTAGCAGATACAGTGTAGAGCAGAGGAACGGTCCGGCTTTGGGCCATGCTGGTCCTCAGTCCAAACTCCAGCTCTGCTTTTATTCCCAGATGGACCGCAGCTACATTCGAGTTTCTCTGAGTCTCTCTCTGAGCTTCTGTCAGTGCCCTCACTTGAAAATAAAGTTGTTAACCCAAACCTGATTAGTCAGTCTTTGGGTACAAGAGACAAAAGCACAATTTGAACTAGATTAGGCAAAAGGGTGACCTTATTCTGGAAAGTTTCCAAACAAGTAACTATCAAGTGCAAAGGGTAAGAAGGCAGGGGTAGAGCTTGCCTCACACACAGCTGAAAACAGGAACTCGGCTGCATCCAGCGTCACTCGCTGCTTCTCAGAAATGCTTCTCTCTCAGTGGACCCAGCTCTTACCAAAGACCCATCTTCCCATGGGGTGAAGGAAAATAGCCTCCAGTGCCTTCCAGACCCTCACCCTTACAGCTCTTCCCACAGAAGAAAGGGCTCCTCCTGGTGAGCCTAGATCAATGGTTTCCAGTGGGGGCTTACCTAGCCAGCTGGGGCCCACAACCCGGCCCCAACCACATCACTGAAGGCTGGAAATGGTCACAGAAGGGATGACATCTGTCAGCTCTACAGTCTCTGTGTCTTAGCAAGGTGCAGCCATTTCTGGGATGACTATCCCCATTTTAGAGATGAGCAAACTGAGGCTCAAAGGGAGGGGCCTGTCCACAGCCATGTGGCTTATATCTAAGTAACAACACCAGATAGGTCATCAAATACATTTTGTCCAGTTGGCAGCAAGTAATTGACTATGAGTCAGTGTGGCTCTTGGGAAGGTGAGGAGGCTACATTTGCTTCATGCCTATAATGTGCCCGGCACTGCGTAGGGGTGAGCAGACCAACACAGGGGAGCCCAGCTGCCTGCCAGGGAGTGGGTGAGGGTGTTGGCCTCCTTGGAAAAAGGGGAGAAAATGAAGGTTCAGAGAGGTTTTGATGTCAACCCCAGATTCTACAGCTCAGAGGCAGGGCTGAGAGTCCAACCTAGGCCTGTGGGTTCTTGCCCCCTCACTGTGTCAGCGAGCCCAGCCCCTTGGGCACTGTCTCTGTGGATGGGCTCAGGGCTGGGGATATTCCTGGCTCCAGTTCCTGGCAGAATATAAGTTCCCTTCGGGGTCATGATTTTGAAAAAATGTAGGCTGAGGGAGCAAGGAAACCAAAAGTGATGATTAAGGGGCATAAACAGTCCCCTGAGGAAAAGTAAAGGCAAATGGGGCTGTTTGGTTCCTCAGAGAGAAGGTGCAGAGAGAGGGGTCTGAGTCGAACCTACTGGGAAAGGCAGCTGCTGGTGGTGGCAAGGCTCCCAAGGGCCCAAGGCTTAGATGGGCCTTTGAGGCACATGCCAGGCCTCCCACACACCTGATACAGGTGTGTATGTGTATGGAATGTACCATTCCATACTCAGAGTGGCATGACCCTGAATGAGGTGGACTCAACCCTCCAGGTAGCCCTAGCTGGGTGTGAGCATGTGCGTCTACCCACCGGCCCATAGACCAAAATATACCATTCAGCTGGTGAGGTGCAGAGGAGGTGGAAGGCTCCTCCATCCAGCCACTTCTCAAATGCCTCCAGTTGCTTCCTGATTCACTCCTTTGGGATCAACATAGGTCAATGTTCAGACATAAGTGTACAAGGTCGCCGGCAGCCTGCCTCCAGCTTGGGCTTCACCCCAGGTATTCAGAGGAAGTCTGTTTAGTCACCTCCCCTTTCAGAACCCCAGTTTTCTCATCTGCCAAGTGAGTATTCCAGCTCCGTGGTTGTGAAAACAAATGCAGAGATGAAAACAAACTTTAAAATCCACACAATGTGGCACAAATGAGAGGCATGAGCAGCTCAGGCGCTAGTGCTGCCAACAGAGGTTAAGAGGTAGAGGAAAAGGCATAAAAGGCAAAGTGACAGAGTCCATAAGGCAGGTAAGCCCCACCAGCCCGGAGGAGATAGGGGTGCCATTGAGAGAGTATCTCAGTCTGTACGCCTCACTTGTGTGGAGCAAGTCCAGACCTTCCTTCCAGTCTGCCATCTGCCTGACCCTTCAACCACACTAAATTACAGCCTCCTGAATAGGTCACTATTTCCTGCCCCATGCCTTTGCAAAAATCGTCGTCCTTACCTGCATCATCTTCCCCATTCCCATCCAAACCCTGCCCAGGAAAACTCCTATATCTCTCTCAAAACCCATTTCAGTAATCTCCTCTGTGAAGTCCTGTCTCTTAGCAGTGGCCCCTCCCTGGTCAACCAAGGCTGATTGCTCCACTTTCTTTGTACACCAATGTACCAAAAGTTCTTCTAAGACACCTGTGGTTCTCAGCTCTCATCTGTAGCTCTGCTGCCTCAGAATTACCCAGGAGTGATTTAAAAATACTCAAGTCCAGGTCCCACCCACTAAGTTTGATTCAGGAGGTCTGGGAGGGCCCCGCTGTCAGACAATTACATTGATACCCAAGTGCTTGTGATGCTCAGACGGGTGTGGAGATCACTGGGGTGTGTGCCTTGAAAGTAGGGCCTTTGCCTATACAGTAGGGCCTGGCTCGGAGGAATACTCAGCCAAGTGTGGATGGGCAGGAGAGAGGAGAGAGAGAAGGTGAGTAGAGCAAGGAGTGGGAGGATGAAGACTGGCATGGTTCAGGGGAGGGCGGGCAGGAGCAGGAAGCTGGCCATGTGAGGGCAATGCTCCTGGGCCATTTCTACCTCACTCTGCGGGATGCTGGTAGAGACAAATGGTTCTGGAGTCAGACCCACCAGGGTTGGGGTCCTGGTTCTGTTACCATGCAGTATGTGCCCTAACAATTCTCTCAACCTCTCTCTTTGTGCTGCCTAATAGTGGTAACAGTCATATCTGCCTCACTGTGATGTTCTGAGGACCCAGGGATCTCTTAGGGTTAGAGTTTTCAAGAATTAATGTGCTTACAAACCACCTGGACATCTTGTGAAAATGTAGATTCTGGCTCAGTAGATCCAGGCTGGAGCCTGAGATTCCGCAGTTCAACCTTCCAGGTGGTGCTACTACCTATGAACTGACTTTGAGAAGTGAGGATGCAGATGGAACATCAGATACATTCCCTTTCAGGACTCCGACTTGTTCTACAGCAACAGTATGGGAACCAGGCCGTGAGTGGCTCTCTGCTGAGCACAGTGTATGTGCCAACCACTAAGCCAAGGCCCTGCACACCCTACCTCATGAGCAGACAGGTCCCTGTTTTCTCAAAACTAGAGCAACACCAGTCCTATTTCTTAAATGACACTTATGAGTTTCCTGAGGCTGCTGTAACAAGTAAGCACATATTCAGTGGCTTAAAACACAAATTATCTCACAATTCTGGGGGTCAGAGTCACAAATGAGTCGGAGGGGCTATAAAGCAAGATGTTGGTCAAGCTGGTTCCTTTGGAGGCTCCTGGGAAGACTCTGTTCCACACACCTTGGCTTGGACCCAACCACTTCAATCTTTGCTTCTACTGTCATACCACCTTTTCTCCCAGACCTCTTGTCTCCTTTTTATAAGACCCTTCTGATTACACTAGGTGCCCCCAGATCATCTGGGATCATCTCCCCATGACAAGATCCTTAGCTTTCTCACCTCTGAAAAGTCCATTTTTACCATGTGAACTCATATTCACATATTCTGGGGGCTGGGAGGTGAACATCATTGGGGGTTGTTTTTCTGCTCCCACAACAATCTGAAATTTCATCAGAACCTCTGAGTCAGACCCTGACAGCAGGTCCCAGGCTGCTCATCATCGCCTATTACCAAATGTCCCATCACAGTCCCTTCCAAGTTGAGGCTCTGAGCTCTAGCAGTGGCTGGTGAAAATGACTCCCCCCATCCTTCCCTGGCATGGCCCTGAATGCTCTGTGCATGGATCTCTGAGTGTCAGAGGCTAAAGGAGCAGGGTCACGGTTTCCCTGCACCCTGAGCACATGTTTGCCATAAAGCATACAACTCATGAGAGCCAGGCCAGAGGTGACCTCTTGGAGGCAAAGGGGAGAACTGGCAGTAGGGCCGGACAGAAATAGAGCACAGGCCAAGGAGGCAGAGTTGATAATCATTGAGAAGGAAAAGAAAACTGAAAACAGTTGAGTCCCACTTTTCCCAAAAAAATAAACAACTATTCCCTTAGCCCCACAGACTCTGCCTCACTGATGCAAGCATGGGCTGGCTGGGCTGCGCCACATGCTCTGAGCCCCCTCAGTGGCTCCTTGGAGCAGGCCGAGTGACAGGGGCCTGGGCCTGCCAGTCTGTAGGTCACATGGTAGGTCTGAGAAGACAAGTGGTCCCCCCCACCCAGGCCTGTCCACCATCTCTGTCAATGCAAGACTGTGGTTTGGCCTGGCAGGTAAGGGGTCAACCATCTGGATTTTCCTGGGAAAACGGGGACACGTTGGTCACCCTCCTCACAGGGCAGCTATACAACCCCCAGTGATTTTGGCTGATGTCCACCCTCCAGTCCCAACCAAGTTGACAGGCCTCCTGACCCCATCAGCTGGCAGGGTTTGCAACTGTTAAGAAAGACTATCCATGTGAAGCAATGCCTGTGAGTGACAGATGGGGCTGCTAAGTCAGACCAGTTCAAGGTCTGCATGATTCAGGAGCTTGATTTTTCTTAAGTCACTAGTAGGGGTAGAGGGGGTGAGGAGGGGAGAGGGTGGGGCTCAGGTTGGAAAGCAGAAAGGGAAGGAGGGGAACTAAGTCCGCCCAATTAAGACTCCACTGCCCGATAAGAAACCTGAGTGGGGCATGCCTTCGCAGGGCCTAGGATATTCTTGGGGGTGAGGGGGTGGAGCCTGTGGGAGGAAGCAGGGTATGGTGGATGTGGGCTATTAGGGTCAGACAGACGCTGGATTGCCCACTTCCTAGCAGAGTGACCTGTGCTTTTGTTTTCTCGCTGGTGAAAAGGGGCTAATGGAACCCCCAGGCAGAGATGAACCTCAGTAAAGAGGAACACTCAACAACCAACATGTGAACTTGCCTAACACCCAGGAAGCAGCTCCTGTCCCTGAATCCAGACCAAGGTCAACAGGAAAACAAATGAACCACTGAGGAGAGCTTTGCATGGGAACAACGGGAGAGAATAAGCCCGGGCTGCACAGCTCGGGACCCAGGGCCGCCCCTCCCTGGACAAGTCCTCCCACTGCTCCTTCTTATTTCTCCCCAGTCCCCTGGCCCGCCCATCCTTCCAGCATTACCTCATGTTGGCCGGGTTACAGCAAATTAGTCTAGTTCCATTATATGACACAGACGCTCTGCGAGGCTTTCAAATTATTTTTAACCTCTGATCTCATTCGACCATCCTAGCAACTCTGTGGAGGCAGGTATTATGTTCCCCATTTTATAGTTGTGGAAACTGAGACTTGGGGGGCTCGAGGAAGTCACTCAGACTCCCTCAGATTCAGTCCCACTTCCCCAGATCCCACACTGAAGACCTTGGTCCTGTGAGCGGGGTGTCCCTCTGCAAGGCGGGGGGGCAGCCTACCCCCACTGACCAGCCACACTCAAGCACCTGGAAGGCGCTCTCATCTTTTCGGCAACTTCCTGACTGACAGTTCCAATGACTTGACTGTGCTTTTCAAAAGAAGATGGGCCTCCCTCTCAGTCCCTGCTCAGCAGCTGAGCGATAACATCCTCTGGTTCCCTTGTCTGCATTACTCCCCCACATCCCTCACCCCAGACACCATGGGCCAGCCACCCTCAGCTGCTAAAAATGGAAGTGACAACTCTGACTTCCTTTTATGAGAGAAAAGGGAATTTATTAGACTGAGCATTAAAGGACAGGCTCTGGTCGCGTGTAAATGACGGTCAGGGGAAGTCCACAATCACCTGGCCATCTGGACTGGTCTAACCCGCAGAGCCAAGCTCTGGGAACCCCCATCACCCCCCAAAAGGTTGCCTTCCTCAGGAACCCCCTCAGAGAAGGGGTTAAGGGCTGGTCTCTGGACCTTGTCCCTGGATGCAGGGCTGCAGGACTTTGGTTATTGACTTTTGTAAAGTGGGAGACTTTAAAGCCAGAACTTTGGTCTGTGAGGGAAGCACCAAAGCATTCCTCATGGGTATGGCTACAAAGCTGACCAATCTCACAGCTGACCAAGGAAGGGGGAAGAAAACAGGGGTCCAGAAAAAGAGAGGTGATAGAAGGAGATCACACAAGCTCAGAGAGGTGCACCGGCAGTGCAGCATTGCTGGTGACCAGGCAGAGCTAGAAACAGCCCTCGTGCCCATCCATGCAGGAGCCGCTCAATAAAGTACACAAGCCTCACTCATTCCACAGAATGCTCTGCAGTACTGAAGGGGGAGTGAGGGTGATTAAACTGACGTGAACAATCACAAAAACTGATTTTTCTGAAAAGCAGATTGCAAGACATGGATAGCACGTCACTATAGTGAAAAGCTAGACAAAGGAATCATATACATTCATGCACATAAAGTTATAGAAAAGGGTTTGTGTCAGATACATCAAGCTGATAACAGAATGCCTACTATCTGTGGAGAGGGAGGTGAAATCAGAGAGGGAACAGTGGTCGAGGGGAATTTGTTTTACATGTATTAAGAATTAAAATAGGGCCTCTCTGGTGGCGCAGCGGTTGAGCACTGAGTTGCAAAGCTGCCCGCAGCCTCTGCAGGGCCGGTTCGATCCCCGGCCGCCTGCAAGGGTCCCACATGGCGCGCAGACCTCTCCTGCCGAACCCGCTGCTCCCCTCAGCAGTGTACTTCGTCATTCTGCCTGCTCTGCTCTCCCCTCTGGCTCTGGTGAATCCTCTCACCCTCCCGCACTTCTGACTGTACCCAGTGCTTGTATAAATAAATAAATAAATCTTTTTTAAAAGAATTAAAATAAATGACTCAATAAATGTTTTAAAAGGAAGTCGAATGTGGTCTCCTGTTAGCTAAGATGCATTCCAAGTGAAAAAGAGATGGGGGTGAGTTTCCATGTAGGTTTGGGGGGGGCTGCTAGTCTGGAAGAGCTGGCTTCCCTCTTCTGCTGTGCATGCCAGGGCTGAAGGCAGCTGCCCAGAGCCCCAGGGCCTCACCCGCTCACTGGGTCAAACAGTGCATGCAGCACATCAGGGTGGGCATAAAAGAGCAAGTTCCCTCTCAACTGACAACACACTCACCTTGGTCCCATCTGCGTTCAGTGACATAAAGGGCTATTGCCTGTATCTCCACCCACATCTGGGGACATTGGTGTCTGTGAGGGCAAACTCAACTGCTCTGGGTTCCTGCACGTTGGGCATTCTTAGAGTATAGCTAGTAGAGGGTGTCCATTCTCTGCTGGAACCAGCGTGGCCTCCACCTTTAGCACTATCCCATGCAAGCCAGATAAAGGAAGGGGACCATGAAGAAGAAAAAGGAGGAGCCTTGCATTTCCAGAGCAGCAAGAGACAGAAGCTCTCAGGAGAAAGGGACATTGAGTCACTGTTACCCAGTTAAGGAGTAGAAACCCCCCCGAGGGTAGGGATGCCGGCAGGGGCTGAGATGACAAGGTCCTCAAGTGCTGGGGCTGGAAACAAGCAGCAGTGTCCTGAGCTTCAACCTTCAGAGTCCTGGAAGAATAGGGCCCCATGGTGCCCTCGTTCACATGGGAAGGGGACCCAACTCTGTGTGCTGTAGGGAACTGAAACTGAGGTTCCCCTCTCAAGAACAGAGATCAAAAAGTCTGTCTAAAATATCTGGTGTCCAGCAATGGCAAGGCAAGCTTTTGTACCTTAAAGCATGACAAGGACCCCACTTGTCCTGGGACCCCACTAACAGAATCACCAGGGAGACCACAGAGAAGAAAGCATCACAGGTGACCAAGGTCTCTGCTGAGCTGTGATAACCATGACCTTCTACTCCGACAACATCACAGGGGACAGACATGGTCTAGGGCCCAGCAAGCTGGAGAATCTAAAGCACCCCACATAATGCTGGGAACCCACAGTTAGGATGAATAAGACAATATCTTGCTGCCTGATGCCTTGGTGCTGGTAGAAGTAATGGGGGTTCCCCTGAAGGCTGATAAGCGCTAGTGGACCTGCACCTGGGTTTGCAGTTTAAATTCATGTACCTGTGAGATTAAAACTAAAACCCAAATAAATAAAAAGCAGCCTCTAATAGAGACTTTTTGGTTAAAGTGCCCTAGTTTGGTAGCACTTCCTCTCTCAGTGCAAACCATCTTTGGAGAGACCCTCAACTCCTACCTCAAAGAACTCCCACAGAACTCCCACAGCCTCCCTGGTGGTACAGGGCTTAAAGTCTCTGCACTATCAAGCTATTGCCAGCCACTGCAGCATGAGTTCAATCCCCAGCCACAGAGCTAACATGCATGGCGCAGGCCTCTCCTGTCTCGCCTACTGCTGCCTGCTGCTCCCCTTAGTGGTGTATTTCAGTAGATCCAACTGTTCTGCTCCCCACTCTGTCTCTAGTGAATCCTCTCACCACCCCCACCTCTGGCCTACACCCCAGCTCTTATAGAAATAAAAATAAATCTTTAAAAAAAGGAACTCCCACAGATAAAATTCTGAGGAAAAAGAGCAACTTGGAGAAAACACACACACAACACAGAGGACCCAAGGAAACAAGCAACCAAGTCCCCAAAGGGGGTGCAGTCCAGCTGATACCTGAGTTCAGCCTTCTGGCCCCCAAAACAGAGAGAATACATTTCTGATTTGAAACTACCAAGTTTGTGGGCATTTTGTTACTGCAGCCTGAGGAAACTCATGCAGGGGAGGAGGTAATATCCAAAGAAATAATGGCTGGGAAATTTCCCCAACTACTGTAAATCATCAATACTCATATCTGTGAACCCAGTGACTCCCAAGCAAAACAGTTAAAAAGGAATCCAAACCTAGACACAGTTAGTGAAACCTCAGAACACCAAAGACAGAAAGAAGATCTTAATGCTGCCAAAGAGAAGACATGTTAACTGAGGGTGGGTTTGGGATTCTCCACAGTTGGGAGAGAACAGACCTCTTTTCAAGCTATTTTCTATCATGTGCTGAGGGAAGGTAACAGTGGGTCTGAGATGCTACATACAGCAAAACCATCATTCCACAATGTAAAAGAGGTAATGTAGAAAGCAATGTAGACAAAATTCTACTGACAGACACTCACTAAAGAAAACTCTGTGATCTAGATCAAGAGAAGAAAAATAACCCTAACTGGGAAATTTGAGAAAAGAATGAAGAACAAATTAAGTGGTAATAAGGAATATTCTAAACTGTCACAGACTGTATAAAATAACCATTGCACTATATTGAGATGTGCTGGGTATTACCTGTTAGTTACTAGCACTATTCTGCCTGGCAGTGCAGTTCGAAGCCAGAAACTACCGTCATTAGCAGGATTCTAATTTAGGTTCTGAACATGAGAAGCACCTCCAGGAGGTTAGCAGATGACAGAGACTTCTGTTCCAGCAGTGGTGTCAGCAGCAGACCCCCACACTGAGATGGCAGGACGAGGAGCCTGGCTCCTGCCATGATGGGGGTGACTCCTGCACCTCCTAACTCTGGGTACCATTCTTCTAGCCCCAGCTTTGCTCCCCCAGGCCTTCAATAATTTTGTAGCCAAATTTCCCAGTTAAATTTTCTGCTTGACATACCTAAAGTCATTTCTGATCTGCCGACTAAAGTCTTACGAAAGCCCGACTAAAGTGTTACCCAATATTAAACACATACACGCATACAAATAATAAGACCTAAAACACACGGCAGTGCTAGTATCTACCCTGGGAAGGATTACATGGAGTCAAATTGCTTTAAGAATCTTGTTTAGTTTAGGGGCCTCCCCTGGTGGTGCAGGCAGCTGAGCGCCACACTGTGAAGCTGTCAGCAGCCTCTGCAGTGCCGGTTCCATCCCGGCCAACCAGTGAGGGTCTCACATGGTGCAGCAGACCTCTCCTGTCGCGCCCATTGCTCCCCTCAGCAGTGTATTTCGTCAGTCTGCCTGTTCTGTTCCCTGCTCTGTCTCTGGTGAGTCCTCTCAACCTCCCGTGCATCTGGCCTATACCCCGGTTCTTGAATAAATAAATAAATCTTTAAAAAAAAAAATCTTTGGGAGGAAGGCAAAGGTTTTTTGAGTAATTTTTTACTTGGAAAGATTAATAATGCATGTTGTACTTTCTTTGGTAATCACTAAAATAATAGAAGAGGGTTTTTTTTACTCTTGTGTAGATAGTCATTCCAAGAGAGCAAGAAAGAGAAAAAACAATGTGAGACAGACAAATGGAAAGCAAAGTAAGGTGGAAAATTTACATGCAAAGTAAAAGGTTATATTGAGTATGTATTCACTACAGCTGACAGAAAACTTATCAACATGGATTAAAAATAAAATCCAACTATGTACTATTTATAAAAGACACATAAAATGCATGAAGGTTGAATACAAAAGAAAAAGAAAAGGCATGAAAACACTAACCAAAAGAAAACATTTATAGTGTTAATTATTACAAATATTCATTTATTAATATCAGACACGGTAGTAAGTCAAAATATATTACAAAAGATAAAGCAGGTCACTTTGTAGTGGGAACATTTCAATCCACCTAGAAAAAAATTTTAATTTTTTGCAAAAAAAAAAAATAAAAGAATTGGAAAGAAAAAAACAACTCATAATTTGTAGATAACATAAACATTGAAAAGTTTAAAAAAACTCATAACTTATTATAAGACAGCTTGAAAATATCGCTCGATATAAAATCTATATGTGTTGTTATTCATGTTTCTGTGCACTAGCAACTAAAGTATAGAAAAGCATTTTTTGGCATACTATTTCTAAGCACATCAAATATTAAATTACTGGGAATAAAACTATAAAAGGTGTGGTGTCATTATAAATCTGTATTGACAGACATCTAAAAATATTTCAATAAAAGCAGGAATAGGGGCCTCCCCTGGTGGCGCAGGTGGTTGAGCGCCGTGCTGTGAAGCTGTCCGCAGCCTCTGCAGCGCTGGCTCGATCCCAGCCAGCCAGAGAGAGTCCCACATGGTGCTGCAGACCTCTCCTGTCGCGCCCGCTGCCCCCCTCAGCAGTGTATTTCATCAGTCTGCCTGTTCTGTTTCCCACTCTGTCTCTGGTGAATCCTCTCACCCTCCCACGCATCTGGCCTGTACCCCAGTTCTTGTATAAATAAATAAATAAATCTTTAAAAAAAAGGCAGGGACTATACTGTGTTTGTTGGATCCTGACTTTGCATTATATACTAGTTACTTTAAAATGGATCACAAACCTAAATGTGAGTCCTAAAAATACATTTGGGAAGAAACATAGGAAGAAACCTTGGTGACCATGGGTCAAGCAAATTTCTTACATATGAAACAAAAGCACAATCCATAAAAGGAAAAAAAACTGATAAATTCAACTTTACCAAAATTAAAGCTTTTGCTCTTGAAAAAAATACTGTTAAGAGAAAGAAAACACAAACCACAACTGGGAAAAGTCTTGGCAAAGCAAAATATCTGCTCAAGGAGTTGTTTCCAGAATATAAAGAATTCTCAAAACTCAATAAGCAGAAAACCACACAGTTAAAAATAAGCAAGAGATCTGAACAGACACCTGATCAAAGAAGTATACAAATAGAAAATAAGCACATGAAAAGATTAGTAACACTGTGGAGGAGAGGGTGGGAAGAGCTAGGAGGGGCTGCAGGGGAGCAAAGAAACCTTTGGGCTTACAAATTTGTTCCTTGTTTGTAGTGTTGGCTTCTCAAGTGTATACAGACATCAAAACTTATCAAACAATTTAAGTATGTGCAGTTAATTGTATGTCAAGCTGTTTTTCTTTTTTAAAGGCTTCAATAAAAGCAGAAATATACCATATTTGTGAGCTGGCAAACTCAACAGTCTCCCCAATTTGATTTATAGATTCAATGTAATCCTAAGAAAAATTTTTTTTCCTGCTGCTTTTTTACTTTTGTGGAATTTGATGGTATAATTCTAAACTTTATATGGCAATACAAAGAACCAAGAATAATCAAGACTCTTAAAATTCTTCCCACAAAGCGGGACAATTTGATCAACAAAATGCAAAGATGATTGTAAATCCATAATAACTAAGATAGTGTGATGTTGGTTTGGGGATAGACCAATAGACCAAAGGAAGAGAAGACTCTAGAAATAAATTCCCTTTTATACGGACACTTGTGGTTTACAGAGGGGAAGAGAGAGCACAGACTTTCCAGTGAATAGTGATGGGACAGCTGAGGATTATTATGTGAGGGCTGGGGTAAAACTTGGACCCCTATCTCACACCATAAACAAAAACCAATACCAGATGGAATAAAGATCTAAATGTCAGAGACAACAATTCTAGAAAATAATACAGGATAATATCTTCAAGATGTCAAGGCAGAGGAAAAAATTTAAACATACTCACAAAAAAACACACATCATAAAGGAAAACATTAATAATCTCAGTTATTTTAAAATTTAAAACGTCTGTGCTTAGGAAAGCAAAAGACAGTGCAACAGAGAAGAGAGTCACAACTCATAGAACTGTATAAATGATGGCCTTGCCAGGGGGTTCAGGGCAGCAGAGCATGGGGAGTCATTGTTTATTAGGCTTAAAGATCAGAAGAGTTTTGGGGATGGATGGTGGCGACGGCTGTACCATGTGGTGAATTCCACAGAAGAACTGTGGAGATAACTTAACTTATGTGTGTTTTACCACAATTTAAAAAAAAATCAGTTACTGCAAAAAAAAAAACTATATAAATAAATAACAGTCCAAAAGAAATTGGCAAAATAAATTTTCTAGGCACTTCATCAAAAAGAAAATACAAATATCTAATAAATATATGAAAAAGTGCTCAATCTCAATAATTAGGAAAATGCACATTGAAACCACAAAGCAATGCTACTACACACATACTCCCGGGACAATCAAATTCTCATATTACCAAATGCTTGCTGAGCATGTGCAGCTACAGGGCCTCGCAGATGCTTCTTACAAGACACATAAGTGGGTGCAACCCCTTGGGTGAATGCTCAGGCGTTTTCTGGTAACATTGAATGTAAGCATACCTAGAAAAACTCATGCATGTCTGCACCAAGACCCATGAACAATGAAAGTCCACAATAAGTTTTGCTAAACCAGAAAGAGCTCAAATCTCCATACTGCAGACTGGGCGAATGAACTGTAGAGTAGTCGCAAATGGAAAACCACAGTGACCGCCGGCTACATGCAACATGAGGGCATTTGCAAATGTGTTAAGCAAAGAAAGTACAAGAGGATACATTTAGTGTGGTTCCATTTTTCTTAACTTATAGATGTCAAAATATGCAAAACAAATGTATAGTGTTTAAGGATGAATACACGGGTGTACAACTGATGAGCAAGAAAAATGTGATCTTGGAAGTCAGGATAATAATTATCCCTGAGAAGGAGGAGGGAACTGTCAACAGAAAAGGGAAGGTGCCCACAGGACCCTGGGAGTGCCGGCAATGCTCTAGGGTTCAATGTAAACAGCCTCTTCCCTAAACATGGACTCAAAGGTCTTCCATTTTGTCAGATTTGTCCAACCTAGGTCAGCAGTGTCCGGCCCAAGCCAGGGTTAGAGGAATCCCTGGAGCTCATTTGCTTACGCCTGGAGTGCTGGGCCAATCCCTGGCAAGAGACATGTGATTTCTTCACTTTAGACCAATCAGGTTCATTCCTGAAGCTAAAGTGGGATCTGCTTTCCCTAAGGCACACAGGCCACTTGCGGGAAGGAATGGATGTCTGAATAAAATCATGATACTTTTAAGAAGGAGGTGGAAGTGATAGCTGAGTGGCGCCCAACCATGTCCACTGGATCCGTCACTGGTGCCACTATCATTGAACACCCATAGTTGCCATTCCCTACACCATCAATGCAAACTCCAATCCCCTCCTCCACCTTCGATAGCTCTAAGCCTCCTTGGCAGGGGTAAAGCCTCTGACACTCCCTCAGAATTCAAGGACCCATGTGAAAACATATAGCTTGTGTCTAGGTCACTGACACTTCCTATGAGCCAGGATGTGGAGAATATCTTCCCCCTTCAGTTCATACAGTGGCAGGAAGCCTGTTGCCCATCTAAGCTGGGATTGCCCTGCACAAAAAGAGGGAGTCTTAAGCTTGGTAGCCAGCGAGAACACATAATTTGTATCCTCGGTAGCCAGGGAGGCTCTCTTGGGTGGACAAATCATGCTCAGATCAATTCCTCCCTTTACCCCGCCAACAACCTTGCCTGGTAGAGGACTGTTACTACTTTTGTAACAGGTGATCCCCAGGGACAGGGGAGGTTCCATCTTCCCTGCCCCATGGTAAGGAAGGGTAGAACTGGGCAGGAAGAGGAGAGAGAGACAGGGGAGGTTCCATCTTCCCTGCCCCATGGTAAGGAAGGGTAGAACTGGGCAGGAAGAGGAGAGAGAGAAACCTGGGAGAAGGAAGGGAGGAGATCAAGAAGACCTGAAGGAGCACATGCAGCAGAGACCTGTGAAGAACCTGTGCTTGTTTTTTGGTCTTGGACTTATACCAGGGATGTGGAGGACATGGAAGGAGACACTGAAAGAGACAGAGACATGGGTGAGAGACCCGGGGAAAGCTGATATTGGCAGCTTTTATCTTGGTTTGGAGCGATTTTGCTCTTTTCCTTCCAGGCTTGCCTGGCCCCTTTTGCCCCCTTTGTATGGGTCCCCACCAGAAAGTGCCTTAGACTTATGGCAGGCTTTAGGGCCTCAGTAGTTCTGCTTTGGCCAAGCCTGTTTGGATGGGCTTAGTTAAATTCTCAAAAAAAAAAAAAAAAGTAACAATATCAGCTTTATTTAAATAAAAATATTGGATATTTTTATTTTCGTTATAATTCGCATTTTACTTTTAATTTCCATAGATGATTGAGTGATTTAGAACACAGATCAGCAAATATTTTCTCAAAGGGCTAGCAAGTAAAAATGTTTGACTTTGCAGGCCATTTGGTCTTTGTTACAACTACACAACTATGGTATTTATGTAGCAAGAAAGCAGCCATTAGGCAATATGTACATTAATAGATTTTTCCAATAAAACTTTATTTACAAAGACATGCCTCTGGGCCATGGATGGGCCTTAGTTTGTTGACCCCTGATAAAATTTTTTTGACAAAAGAATTTTAACTGTTTTACCATTACCTTAATTTACACATTTAGTATATATTTAAATATCATTTTAAAAGATTACTACTATAAGAGAACGCAAGACATGTGAAAATATTTCCTGCATCATTAGTGATTTTGCCAAAAAGGCAAGCAAATAAATGGTAGGAAGTAGGTATATGAATCACGCATGTTTTATTATTCACCCAAATACTGTGGCTCATCAATAGTATTTCTATTTAGTCATCAAAATTTATCTATATTCTATTGATTTTTAATTTTTTTTAAATTAAAATTTCATTTTGAGTTTATTGTTATGGAGATGTATTTGAAAGACAGGAAGGATGGCTCATGTTTTATTAGCTTGTTGACTGGATTTATAGTAACTATAAACTATTGATTTTATGCTTTACACATGTTGATGAATGGTCCCTGAGTAGCTACTTGTACTTTTTTTGCACTGGGTCCCCAAACCTTAGGGACCAACTTGGCCCCAGGGTAAGGTCAGCCTCAGGTCCCTGTGGGGTGGTGGCTTTGGAAGGTGTGGAATTTGGAATCCCAGATTGAAAGCTTAGTTCTGCCCCTTCCCCGCCTTAAAATTTTAGGGAAACCCTTTAGCTTCTCACTTCAGTTTCCTCAGCTACAATAAAAGTATAAAAATAGTAGCCACCACACCACATTGCTGGGAGGACCCAGTGGAGATTGACACCATACAAAAAAGGACTTAATCACTGCTCTGTGGCCCAGTTGTAAAAAAGAGGATTAAGTTGCTAAACTATGTGTAGAGTACTCCTCCTTTACTGTATAAAAGGAGTTTTTTTAAAAAAATTATAGTTTCTTACCTCAGCTTAAAATAAATCCAGAGACTACTCGAGAAACAAACTCAAATAGTCCCGGGGCGGGGGAGGGGAACCTGGGAAGACTTCACTGTTTACTTGTATAAATTTTATTTTTATATTTGAGCCATGTGAATGCAATTACTATAAATTAAATTTAATTTAAAGATTCATTTAATTTTAAAAGCGTGTTGTTCAGAACTGAAAGCAACATGGTGACATTAGAGCAGAGCCATCTCCTCCCCTCCTGTGACCTGGAAGCTGTCTGTGACCCACCCTGGGACTGCCTGGCTTGTGTTTGCCTCCACTCGGCATACTTCCTCCACCTGGGTTTCCCATCAACAAACTCAGGAGGTCCTTGGCCTGGCCCTGGGCAGCAATCACACCCTCATTAGGGGAACAGGGCAGCAAACTCCCCACCAGAAAGTCTCAGACACAGGCTCAAGCTCCTGCCTGGTTTTGTGACAGAGCTGCCCTCAGCTGGACTCACTGTGGGCACTTCATGAAACCACCTGCAGGTCCCTGACTCCAGCGCTGCGGCCCTCTCTTCCCTCCTCCACCTGCATTCCCAGGTCAGGCCAGGTACTGCATTCCTGACTGCTGCTTCCTTCTGTCCTGAGTCCTACCTCAGATCCCAGCCATCACCTGGACCCTGGGTCAGCCTCACTCTTGCCCACTCAGAACCTCCTGGCGCTGGTCCCGGCCTACCAGCTTGAGCTGTGAAACTTGCCCAGGCCTGCTGTGCCCCTCAGCCTCTCTGGGACATGCACAGTAAGCGCTGCTCCTTCGAGAAACCAGCTTGGAGTTTGGGGAAGATGTCTGTTAGGGATACACTTTTCACACCTTACAAGACTATCTGTTCGAGGGTATACTTATATCTACACTGGAACTTGGGAAGAGTCATGTACATGCCAGAAATGATGAGGAGTTTATACCCAGAACAGAACATGCAGGAACAGATTAGAGACAGATCTTTGGGGCCAACTCCCAAGCCTCTTCACTCAGGAGAGACACGGCTTTAGAAAATCTTCAAAGATGGGGAGAATAATCACATTGATTCCTGGGGAACCATGGCATAAAACTGCAGAACTCAGCCAAGAAATGAGTCTCACCATCTTCCCCAGCACAATATGACCCTAAGAGAACCATTTTCAAACATTGTTACGTGGCAGCAGGCCCACCAGCGCCCATAAATATTTTTCTATTGACTTTTGTTTTACTCTTTAATAGTATCCTATGAACTATTTCAATAAACAGTGCAAGGCAAAGGAAAAGAAGTTTCAGAGAGCAGAATAAATCTTTGAAATGTCAACATGAACTTGCAGCCAGCTCTGCCTTGGACTGCCGAGGAGGAGCTTGGGGCACAGACCAGGCACGGATGTGGCCACCTGGGCTCTGCCAGTACCTTTAGCACTTTTGCCAAGTGGAGAAGGAAGGAAGGTTCCAGAACTAGAGAAGAAGGCCAAGTGGGAAGATGCACACACACACACATACACACACGAGGGAGCGCCCAGCCAACCACAGAACTGTGAGGTGACTCAGGGACCCTGAGATCCTCCCCAACTGTGCTGTGAGCTTGAGGGCTTAGGCTGTGGAACCCGCTGCTGGGGCTGAGATCCTGGCTCTGTCACTGATCAGCTGTATACCAGAGCCTCAGTTTCTGTAGCCACACAGAACAATGTGCTCAGTAAATCACGCCTGACCTGATTTCACAGGTAGGGGTTTGGGGACTCTGAGAAGTTCAAGGACATCCAGTCTCTCTGATTGCAAAATGTCTTTATTTATTTATTTATTTTTTTTTTGCCCCAGGTCTCCCAGGGATGAACAAGTTCTGGGAAACAGGTTGTCACACAACATGAATTTGTTTACAGGTATTGATTGTGTAAAACGGGCCACAAATACCTGGCTCAAGATGGTTAATACTGTTCATAGGAGGCAGGTGCTTTCAGGAGCCAAAGTACAGACCAGCTGGCGAGGGCGAATGTGGGGACCAAGTAGCGGTGTCCTGCAGAAAGTAGGAGTTCAGCCCTGGGACAGAACTTGGGACACCACCACCCCCCCACACACACACACACTGTGCAGCCCCTGGGTACACCATCTAACCTCTCAGGGCCTCCATTTTCTCATTCATAAAATGGAATAATTGTCCCATCTCCAGGATTACTGTGGGGGAAAAAAATGCAACAGCAAATGTGAGTAGCCTGGCATGAGCAGGTACTTCCAACTTTAAGGAGCTGAGTGAATCAAGTCCTCACTGAAGTCAGAAGAGCCTGGGGGACTTTCAGCTCAGCTGGTGCCTCACGCAAGTTGCACGTCTATCACAATCTAACTGGATAAGGTGCCTGAAAGTGCTTTAATAATGATGATGTGTGGAACACCCTAGTGTTTACCAAACACTTTTACCAAGGAGACCTCACTGAAGGCTCTCAGGCCCAGAGAGGTGAATGATTTTCCCAGGGTTGCACAGCAAATAAGCAGCAAAACAGGTAAGCAGATGCTAGTTTTGCAACTCCAAACCTCCACCTGCCCTTTCTCTATACCGGCTGCAGAGTTTGGGCTTTACCACTTAATGGGCAGGCCTGCCCCACACCACCCCAGGTCCTGGCAGGGAGCACCTGGCCTGGTCCTGCTTCCCAGCTCCTTCCCCGCTAGTGAGAAGATCCAGGGACTATCTGCAGCTGCCACCCCAGCATCTGGGGTGGCATTGTGGTGGGGCCGGGACTGAGCCTTGTGCATCTGACTGCAAGTGTCAGTTGGGATAATACATGGAAGCACTAAGTACAGCACTTGGCCCTGTCCGTCCTCCATGGCATTGACTTGGGCACTGCAGATCTTCTGTACTGTCAACTGTCACTGCAGTCTGAGAGATACAGGACGCTGGGGAAGAGCAAGCGGCAGCACTGTGCCGAGAAAGAAAAGACTGCGTGGAAGAGATAGCAGAAGTGGCCAGTGAAGTGGTAGGACAACCAAGGGGGTATTGAAGCCCAGAAACTAGGGGAGGAGAGTTTTCAGGAAGGAGGAAGTGGTGTTGATGCTGCAGAGGGTCCCAGAGGGCTTGAGGGTGCAGCCCTGAAGGTCACTGAAGGAGCAGTGCCCACGGCGTGCCAGAGAGCAGGAGCTGAGTGAGTGGCTGGGGGAGAAGAGACAGGGGACAGGGTGTTGACTCCAGTGCAACAGGAGTAGCCACCCTTGACCGAGCAACTGACATGCCACCTACTGTGAATTTATTTTTTTCATTATTTCAGTAATTCTTCTCAACAATCCTGTAAGATGTTCTATTGTCCCCATCTTACACATGGTAAGACCCCGAGTTCATTTCCCCAAAGCCCCACAGAGGAAAAAAAATGTGAACCAAGAATTGATCATCATTCTCCTTGACCTTTTCAGATCCACTGAAATACACTGCTGAGAGGAGCAGGGGGCGAGACAGGAGAGGTCTGCCACTCCATCTTTGACTTCCAAAGCAAAGTCTTAATCAAGGTAAGGGGAAGAGAATGGAGGAGTGAGTAGAGGCGAGGACCCCAGGATCTAGGCCACTGTAGGCTAAGCACATTCCTTTCTTTTGGATTGCGCCTATATGAGCCAATTAGTCTGAACCAAGACTTACTAGGTGTATGATACAGAGTTTTATAGACTGAAGAATTCACCTGTGCTCAGATTCTATAATAAGTATTTCTGGCAGTGTGGGCCAGTGAAGAAGCTTCTGGAAGAGGGTAGAGCCCAGACTCCATTAAGAGATTAAGACAAACAACACACACAGACACACATCATCTATATGAGTATAGTGTTCAAACTTCCTTTATCTCTAGCCAGCCTGACACTGGTTAGACACTCACAGAATCATCCCCATTTGGCTGAGAAGAATATGGTGAAGCTCGGGGACTTTGTCAGGGCCAAGGTATCAGAGGACTAACTGCTCTGCAGGGATTAGGTGCTAATCTCATTCTTACTGGTCCTCTCTGCCAAAAGAGCATGGAGAATGACATCACAAGGAAAAGTCCACGATGAGTCATTCATTCTGCATTCACTGACCACCTACTATGAGTAGAGCCTGTTCCAGGCTTGGGGGTTAGAGACAGGAAGCCCGTACTCCCTGTCTTCAAGCTGGGGAGACAGACAAGGTCACAGATGGTGACTTGTTCTCCTATAAGTGCCAGGAAAGCCTAGGGCCCTTGAGGCAGGGAGGCTGGGAAGAGAGGGGCTTACTGCCAGGGACAGAAGTCAGCTCTCTCTCTGGGTCTGCTGTAGCCACCCTTCACCCTTGCTTATGAGGAGCATCTTCCCCCATCCTAAAGCTGTCACCAAGATAGGGTAGCCCGCAGTGGCCTGGATCCTGGGGTCCTCGCCTCTACTCACTCCTCCATTCTCTTCCCCTTACCTTGATTAAAACTTTGCTTTGGAAGTCAAAGTTAGCGCAGCAGACCTCTCCTGTCTTGCCCCCTGCTCCCCTCAGCAGTGTATTTCAGTGGATCTGCCTGTTCTATTTCCCACTCTGTCTCCGGTGAATTCTCTCACCCCCCGCCCCCCACCCGCACCTCTGGCCCACACTCCAGTTCTTCTACACATAAATAAATAAAAATCTGTCTGGGTGTCTTGACAACCAGACAGCTCAGCAGACCCTGTGCTGTCTCCTCTCTACCCAGCAACCACAGTGCCAACCCCTATTGGACTCAGTCACCACTATTGGACTGAGCTTTGGGGAAGAACCTTGTCTTGGGTTCAAGACATCTCACCCTGCTACCAACTCTGTATGACCTGGGGCCACTGGACTCACACCCCTGAACCTTGATTTCCTCATCTGTCCAACCCTGTTGGGCCCATCCCACAAAGCTGCTAGGAGAATGAAATGGGAGGGTGTCATGGAAGTGCTTTCTAAGCTGTAAATCTCTTTACAAAGAGCAGGGGCTATTTTTTCCTAAGGCTCCTGCTGAATTCCCACAATTGAGGTCCAAGACAGTCATCGCCTCATCCAAAGGCAGCGGACGAGTTAATTCTTAAGCTTTTCTGCCCATGGGGAGCAGAGGCAGAGCAAAGGGCAGATCTGGAGGCCTCTTTTGGAAATGACAAGATCCATTTAGCAATCAATTAGCACGGTCCCCAGGCTCCAGGCCTGCACACTCGGCAGAAAGAATGTGCCGCGCTGCGCTGATTAGAAACAGATGCTCTGGCAGACGGACCTGGCCGAGCAGGGCCGGAATTCCTGGGCACCCGGCTCCGGGCTGAGACGGGGTTCACTAGTCCATTCTGGGCACAGGCCCACGGAGGGAGGCCAAGGAAACCAAGCTGAGCAAGCCCCCGGCCTGGAGAATGTGCACGTCTGAAGGACTCAGAGGCAGGAGAGGGAAGAATGTTGACTCGGTCAGAAATCAGCTGGGATAAAATTAGTTCAACCAAATACAGAATATGACTTTTGACCGACAGATGCTGATTCCAAACGTGACACAGCTGACACACGAGGAGGCAAATGACTTGGGAGCTGAGCAAAGTAGCTGGAGGCCCAGGATCTTAGTGAAAAATAACCCCCAGCCTCTGATCTCTTACCATGCCCAACGCCCTTCATCAGACCACCCGTGTCTCACTTACTGATCACAGGGGCCCTCTGTTATGTCCATTTTGCAGGTAAGAAAGCAAAGGTACAGAGTTTCCTTAGTAACCTACCCAATATTGCACAGCTAGTAAGTAGTGGCTCTAGAGCTTGAAACTTGCTGTGTGATTTGAGGGGCCCCTCTCTGCCGTAACACACTTTATCCCTCTAATTCCAACTTTTTCCTTTTCTTGTAATAAAATGAAAGAAAACTTTCACCTCTTCTGCTCCAATCCCGCAGCAGTGCAGGAAAGTACCCTGCAGTGTCCCTGGGAGGGATCAGGGCAGCCTCTGCCAAACCTCTCCTGTGCCCCCTAGGGGCTCACTGCCTTCCCAAGATGGTTGGCTCCAAGTTCAGGCAATTCACGGGTCACCCATTCTTCATTCTATCATGTCCCTGCAAACTTGGCCTCGCCCTGTAGTCCTGCTTCTGCCCTCTGGATGCCCTCAGAAGGTGTCGCGTTCCTATGCTCTGGACCTGTTTCAGGCACGATCATGACCCTGTCCTTATTTTTCTAAGCAACACAGCCTCTGCTTGACAACCTCTCTGCACAGGCAATGTGCAGCCCCCCAACCCCCTGCCCCGTCATCACCGACGCGGTTCCCTAGACACCCTCCGGTCCAGGTTCCTGGTGGGCCCAGATGCGGACGTAGGTCAACCAGGTTTCCCATGTCCCTAGAGCACAAGATGCAATCTTCTTTGAAATATTCTTTTAATACAGTTCATTTGCCATTATAAGACTGATATGTTCTCACTATAGGAAATATAAAAACTGCGGTGAACAGAGCAAGAAAACGCCATTGTTCGACCTCTAGCTTTCTTTGCTATGCTTAAAGTGTGACCTGGCCTTATTTTTTCTAAATCTTCAAATTTGCGTCCTGCTTTTCCACTTACCATTGTAGGATTAGCAGTTTGCTGTGTTATTTGAAAATGTCATTTGCAATGGTCACAGAATAATCTGAAATAGACACACCTACTTCCCTGTTTTTCCCATTTGGGCATTCCTATAAATCCACACCTCTAGTCCTTCCCGGCAACAGAACCTCAGTTTTGTCCAAGGTCTCCTCAAGATGTCACCTAGGTCCTTGATTCTAAATGCCTTGCAAGGCCAACGACCCGCTCCCAGGGTTGCATTGTCAGGCAAACCTCACCTTACTGGGCCTGAGCAGAAGGGGTTACTAGTGCAGAGCCTTCTGCCCTTGATGCTATAACAATCATGATATCACAGCTCGAGAGGCCATTCAAGATCATCCTCTCAAGTGTCAGATTATAAAACCAAGTCCATAAAGGGCAACTGAGTTGCCCAAGGTCACACAGGAGCAGCGCTAGCCCTTTACTGAGGGTCCCCAACTCCCAGCTCAGGGCTCTCTCCACAGTCACCATCCTCCTTCTCCCCTAGCTACCCTGAGTGTAGCCCCCAGACAGCCAGGGACAGCTCAAATTAGGACAAGGTTTGTTATTCTTTGACACTAAGAAGAGTAAATCAAGCAAGTGATTTTTAGCTAAAGCCACCAGCCTCTTATCCAGAATTCAAATTTAACAAACAGAGCCAGAGGAATGGAAACCAACAATAACACAGAGGTCACAGCTGGGGGATTTGGAAGCAAACAGGCATTTCCATTTTCCTTGCTGGCCACCCTCTCTTTCCAGGTCCCTTCCTTCCTCTGCCCCAGTGTCATCCACCAGGAACCCTTCTGCAATCATAAGACCTGAAGCTTTTAGGGTGAGATATTGAGTGATATTTTGAATCCTGGAAAAGGGAACTAGAGGGCAGGACCACACTCTCCAATAAGATCCAGCAGGCCAGACAAGAGTAGGGAAATGTCTTCTTATGACTACAGGGATGTATTAATTGGTGGGAAACATAAATTTATGAATGAATGATACCCGCTGGAAATCACCTTTACCTGCACTGAATTTCCAGAGACTTAAATCATTTCACATCTCTGGTCTCAGAGTGCTCAGCAGTAAAATGTATTCTCTCAATTCATTCCACAAGCATTTTGCTGCTATTTGCCACCCTCTGTGCTGGGCATTGAGGAAACACATTGGGGCTGCAGGATCTTGGTTACCAGGAGAAACAAAGAAAGAACAAGAGAACATTCATTTAATACCCCTTCCCCAGGCATTATGATAGGTTAAAAGGGACACAATGATTAACAAGTAAATAGTATAAGACTTACAGTTTGGGAAATAAGATTCACTAGATAACCTAAAAACCCACCCACTAACGCACCGCTGAAAATTCTGGATAAAATATAACAGATGTTCTTTCTAAAGCAGAGCTAAGATCTAGGGGCCTCCCTGGTGGCACAAGGGGTCAAGACGCAGCACTGTGGAGCTGTCCACAGTCACTGCAGCACGAGTTTGATCCCGGGCCAGGGAGGTGACCCACATGGCATAGCAGACCTCTCCTGTCTCACCCGCTGTTCCCCCAGTCTCTGGTGAATCCTCTCACACCCCACCCCCACCCCCGCCATACACACACCTCTGGCCTGTACCCCAGCTCTTGTAGGCATAAATAAATAAATCTTTTTTAAAAAAGATATAAATCTAAATAAATAAATAAAAATAAAGCAAAGCTAAGTTCTCAAGTAAGGGAATGCTCAGTGATCAGATATTGAGAGGGGACTGAATATGAAGAGTATTTGAGTTAGTTCTACAGCTGCACAGAGGTCAGGGGAAGAGAGTAAAGCGTTTACAAGGGAGCTTATCTGCCCTGACCTAGGCTCTGTGTGGGGGAAAAAAACCTCCAAAAGCAGTAACCACAGGACTTCACCTCACTTGGGAAACTTTGATTGCCCTGCCCCTGGGCATAGGAACTTCCAAACTGGTAAGGAACAGAGCCACTGTCTCAGCACAGTGACACCCCTAGGATTCCTAATGAACAGGAAACTGCTGTGGATGTTGCTCTTGCAATCAAGGCTACACAGGAAGTCCATGGACAGAGTGCTGCTGTAGGTGAGCCCCTAGTCCAACATTGCAAAATGTGTGAGCTGGGGTCAGACAAAATAAGCAATTTTACAAAATGAGGATTTGATTCCCTGCTACAGGTCATCAGCCATTAGAACAAATAAAACAGAAATTATCAAAAAAAGTCTTAAATAATGACATAAAATGGGTTTTCAAAGGAAAAATAGATCATTAAAAAGAATAGACATATTTGGAAAATATCCAACTTGAACTATTAGAAAAGTGTAGAAAGTCAATGGATGATTAAGTGGCAGCTTAAATGCCCCTGAGGAGATGATTGGTGCACTGGAGCGTAACTGTCCATGATTTACCTCGCTGTTTCTTAAGTAACACGATGTGTTTGGATAGTATTATGTTGTGACGAGTTGCACAGTCATTTTGAGACTAAGCATTCAAGGATAAATAAGGATAAGTTGGTTATTTTGCACCTAGATGTGATGACCTGTTAAGTGTGACATTCTCAAACATGCCTCTCCTAGTTTTCAAAGACTATTTTCTCCTCCAATAACCATCACTTCCAATGCTGAACATCACAGAATCTGTTATCATAGTACAACCTCTGGTCCCCACACCTTGTGCCATAATCCAGGTTAACAGACACAGTGGGCAGTAGTAATATTCCTGGATCCCGTTCCCAAACCAGGAGACTAGTGATGCTTCAAACAATGTAAATACATGTCCTCAAGCTTGATAGTCTGTCATTTTGACATCACCATCACTTCTTTAAAATCAGAGAAGTACGTTTCCCAGCATAGTTCCAGGTCATAGTTAGCCAATGAGAGAAATGAACAAAATTGAAAGGGGGTAAGAGAAGGAAGATTTGAAATGATAGCCATTTTTTCCCCAGAAGGTTGTCTCTTCACAAGCTACCACGTTGAGGTTGTGCAGAAACAGCAATTCTGTCTTTTCACCAATGTTCACTCCACAGTGGCAAGAAGTAGCGATTTCTTAGGCTGTCCCACAAGAGCCTCTCCCACCCGCCCTGCTTTCCCACACCAGCCTAGAGGAATAGATATTACACCAAATCATAGAAGCCAGTAATTTGGCTGGATACAGGGAATTTGAAAGAATAACATTGGAAAGTCGGTTACCGAGATGTAACAGTTATGAGGATAGACTTCTCAAAGAAGTCCATGTGTGTGGTAGTTCAGCAGAAGAAAGCTCCAACCACTTGGTGGAAAGACAACCCATCCTGGGTGTGTCAGTCACCTTTTTCCCCAGATACATCTGTCCTCACCCAAGGTGATCATCAACCAAATGGCCATGTGGAAGGGCTTGAGGTTATGCATGGGCTGAGCATGAGGGACTCCTATTAACCAAGGCTTATCTGGTTACAGCCCCTGCTGTATATCCAGCCTGGCATCCACAAAAACTAACACTGTGCCCTGAATATAACACCATTTTCCAGAGAGACCAGCCAACCGTTGACAGAATGTAGGTAAGATTGAACCAATCTCATGATTGCAAGGATATTCCATGGAAAATGACAAGCTGGTTCTAAATTTGTATGGAAGACTATGGGATCATAAAAACCTAAGCCATTCTTTAAAAGAAGGAGAGATTTGTATTACCACATATCAAGATAAACCTTTAATAATCAAGATAGTGTGGTATTGGTGCAGTAAACAGACTGATTAAACAGAAGAGATTACCCAAATATATGGAAACTGGATTTATGACAAAACAGACATTATAGATTAAAAGGGAAATACTGGACCAGAACAAATGACATTGGCACAACCAGTGCCATCTGGAAGAAAAAAATTCATTTCTTCTTTTGTGTTCTACATGAAAATCAATTCAAGGTGGGGCCTCTCTGGTGATGAAAGGGGTTAAGTCTCAGTGCTATCAGGCTATCGCCAGCCACTGCAGCATAAGTCTGATCCCTGGCCAGGGAGCTAAGCCACATGGCACAGCAGACCTCTCCTGTCTTTCCCACTGCTCCCCTCAGCAGTGTATTTCAGTCAGTCTGCCTGTACTGTTCCCTACTCTGTCTCTGGTGAATCCTCTCACCCCACCCTTCCCTGCACCTCTGGCCTACACCCCAGTTCTTGTATGCATAAATAAATAAATCTTTTTAAAAAAGGAACAATGATGTAAAATATATATAAATATATTTTAAAAATATATTCAAGGTAAATTAAACATAAATATGAAAGATGAAACTGTAACCACCATTAGATAATATAGACTATAAGATAATCATTCTATAGGACATAAAGTTTTAGGGCCTCAGGGTATATAGGGAGCCTTTCAAATAAGGCATCATGTACCATCTTACACCAGTGAGAATGGCACATATTAAAAAAACTAGCAACAACAAATGTTGGCGAGGGTGTGGAGAAAAAGGAACTCTCCTGCACTGTTGATGGGAGTACAAACTGGTCCAACCACTATGGAGAGCTGTGTGGAGATTTCTGGACCTACTAAACATAGAGCTTCCATATGATCCAGCAATTCCACTCCTAGGTATTTACCCAAAGGACACAGAAACATCAATTCCAAAGAGCACCTGCACCCCTATGTTTATAGCAGCACTATTTACAATAGCTAAGCTTTGGAAACAGCCCAAATACCCAAAAATAGATGACTGGATCAAGAAGATGTGGTACATATACACCATGGAGTATCACTCAGCATTCAAAAAAGATAAACACATGCAATTTGCAGCAACATGGATGGCGCTGGAAGGGATCACGCTCAGCGAAATAAGCCAGAAAGAAAAAGAAAAATACCAGATGGTCTCACTCATAGCAGGAATCTAGAAAACTTAAATAAGGGACCAGGAAAATGAATAATTATAAGAAAGTGAAAATCAAAATCAACAAAAAACTATGAACCAGAGACACTTTTTGGGGGGTGGGGGCTGGGAGGGGAGGGATTGGGGTCAGAATGGGGGGGTTTGCAATTGTATGGGGAATATAAAAATAAAATTTATTATTAAAAAAATAAATAAATTTTAAATTAAAAAAAATAAGGCATCATGTTGTTTTTAAAAAGTAGATAAAAACTCCTGATTTTCTAGATAGTTCATAAAAAATGGGAAAAAAAGGGCCTCCCCGGTGGCGCAGCGGTTGAGCGCTGGGTTGCGAGGCTGCCCGCGGCCTCTGCGGCGCCGGTTCGATCCCCGGCTGCTCCCCGGCTACCGGAGGAGGGTCCCACATGGCGCGCAGACCTCTCCTGCCGCCCACTGCTCCCCTCAGCAGTGTACTTCGGTCCTTCTGCCTGCTCTGTTCCCCGCTCTGGCTCTGGTGAATTCTCTCACCCTCCCGCGCTTCTGACTGTACCCAGTGCTTGTACAAATAAATAAATAATAAATCTTTAAAAAAAAAAAAAAAGGGAAAAAAAGCCAAAATTTCAGATGACAGTTGCAATACATTTTACAAAGGATTACTTTCCAGAACATGTAAATAATGCTTATAAATCAGTAATGAAAAGGAAAATAACCTCAAAGGAAATATATGGAGCACAAAACCAGGAATTCCATTGAAAAGACAAATGTCTCATAAACATTAGAACATGCTCAATATAATTAAGATGAATAGAAATGAAAATCAAAATCACAATGCCAAAATTAAAAGCAAACACACCCACCCACACATAGGACCATACCATTCCACCCTTGCCAGTTTAACAAAATTGAAAGCACTGACAATGTCAAGTGTCAGTGAGTATGGGAAACAAAAGAAACTCACATATTGAGAATAGGAATGTAAACTGGTACCACCTTTAATTGTTAGGTACTAATTACTGAAGTTGAGTGCATTTGAACCCTCTATGACCCAGGCATCCCTATGAAGACATATAATTATGAAACTCTCGAAACATCACAAGTGTCCATAATGAGTAGTACAGATCTATATTTGTGATATATCCTCACGATGATTCCACCATATGACCACATGTTCATGACAATGGATAAAGGACAATGCTACGCATCACTGGGAATTAACTTCATGAACATTGATTTGAAGAGAGGGAAAAAAGAAGTCACAGAAAAATACAATATGATTTTGTTTATATGAACTATAAAAAGAGGCAAAACTAAATAATAAATCATTTAAAATGCATATGCATGTGGTAAAAACTATATAGAAAAGCAATGAAATAGTCAACACAAAATTCAGAATAGTGGTTTTGCGGAGAGCAGAGCAGGATACACTTAAGCAGAGACATAAAGGGGGCAGCTGAGATGCTAGATCATGTTCTAATGTCAATCTGAACGCTGGATAGATCACTCTCTACCATGTTTTGTGTCCTCCTTTATATAACATACACAATAAAAGCAAACACACAGAGGATTGACTTAAGTGTCACAAAACTGAGGACATAAAAATGGTCCATTTTACATAACATCTGGTAGCCATGACAGCTTTAAAGGGAATTTGGCAGGCCAGATATTTTGAGGAGAAAAAGAATGTAGGTATTGATGGTATATTTATTATTTATTAACTTACTATTTTCTTATGTTTTTTTTTAATGCCAGTATTTAAATAGAGAAATTGATGAAACATTTTCTGTCACCTGGTAGGGCGGTAGCATTGGGAGAAGTGTGGGATGGAGGAAAGACAACTCAAAGTCCAAGTAGAGAGAGAAAGAGCGAGACATAGAAGGGCTTACACATCAGGGATTGCAGCATCTTTTTCCAGGGGAGGCTCACATTTATTGGCTATCAAGTTTAGGGAAGGTGGAAAAGTACGTGGAGGAATGTGGGTAGTGGGGATGTGTACTGGGGATGCATAAATGTCTGGCATAAGCTAGGAAGGAATGAATAGGGACTGTTGCCTGGGGGCTCCATTGTTGCTGCTGTTCAAAACGTCCTCTCTAGTTCTTATTTACACTTAACTTTCTGTCAAGGTGTCTAGCTGGTTATGCTAATCTAACCATAATGTCTGACTGCTGTTTTCAGCAGATACTTTTTTTCCAGTATGTTCCACATCCTAAGATTTTTGTCCTGGTGAGAGGCCCTTGCCTGACTCTACATTTCAGTTTGACCAGCAGGAACTCTGGGTGCCAGGACAATATCCCAAGAACAAGGGGAGCTGGGATCCACAATTCTCCAGAACGGATGTCTTTAAATGCAGGAAGCATAGTGAGTCCTCAGCAGGATAAGTAAAAATGAAACTATACCTAGACACTTTATTTAAAGTAACTACATAATTTATCATCCCAATCAGGACATTTTTGAGAATGAAAGAGGTGTTATTAATTGTGCAAAGGTAATAAGTGTAAACCTGGATGTGTCCGCACACTGGTGAAGGTGCAGGTGCAGAGAAAACAGATAGCTTAAAAACAAACACAGCTTTACTGGTGAAAGCCTTCTTTCAAAAGAAAGGGTTTTACAAAAAGACCCCAGGAAGCAATGAAAAAATATCTTCACATCACTCAGAAAATGGCAGTCAGCCCAGAATTCTATACCCAGGTAAACATTATAGGAAAAAAAAACTACCTTTGCTCAAACTAAGACTAAGTAAGTTTATCATTATGTACCAGATGGAAAGAAGAACTAGAAGAGCTTCAGGGAGAAGAGAACATAGAAAAAGGAATGAGAAACAATAATCAATGACAAGCAAATAAATTGGTAACATTATACATAAAGACAACTCTTAACATAAAACATTGCTTATAATGAGTTCAAAGACATTAAAATAAAAAAGAACCAAAAAAACCCCTGGAAATCAACATGTAATTTAGGAAGGAGGAGATGACAGTTAAAGCATCAAGTGATACATTATTTGGGAAGACTATAGATATTGACTAATTGTTACCTTATTAGGTAAGTAGTTATATTAGGAAATTAAATTAAATACAACAGAGTAAATTAAATAGAAGGAAATCATAAAGGATCATGTTTTAACAAAATAGAAAATAAAGAAACAACAGGACAGGTAAGTGAGTTTAATTCTTGAAAATAATAATAGACAAATAATTGATGTGATTGCCCAAAATATAAAAAGGCATAAACAATATTAGGAATGAAAGGGGGGGATATAAATTCAGATACAGTAGAGAATTTTTAAACAATTGTATAAGAAACAGATAAGCTGGACACACAAAGAAATCAAGTCAATGTTTTATTTTTTTAATTTAAATTTTATTTTTATATTCCCCACACAATTACAACCCCCTTATTTTTACCCCAAGCCCTCCATTCCCCGCCCCCCACCCCCCATAGAGAGTCTCTTGTTCATAGTTATTTATTGATTATGGTATTTTCTTTCTTATAGTTATTCTTATTTAAGTTTTCTAGATTCCTGCTATGAGTGAGACAATCCGGTATTTTTCTTTTTCTTTCTGGCTTATTTCGCTGAGCGTGATCCCTTCCACCACCATCCATGTTGCTGCAAATTGCATGTGTTAATCTTTTTTGAATGCTGAGTAATATTCCATGGTGTATATGTACCACATCTTCTTGATCCAGTCATCTATTTTTGGGCATTTGGGTTGTTTCCAAAGCTTAGCTATTGTAAACAGTGCTGCTATAAACATAGGGGTGCAGGTGCTCTTTGGAATTGATGTTTCTGTGTCCTTTGGGTAAATACCTAGGAGTGGAATTGCTGGATCATATGGAAGCTCTATGTTTAGTAGTTCAAGAAATCTCCACACAGCTCTCCATAGTGGTTGGACCAGTTTGCACTCCCACCAACAGTGCAGGAGAGTTCCTTTTTCTCCACACCCTCGCCAACATTTGTTGTTGCTAGTTTTTTTAATATGTGCCATTCTCACTGGTGTGAGATGGTATCTCATTGTAGTTTTGATTTACATTTCCTTGATTACAAGTGACGTTGAACATTTTTTCATATGCCTGTTGGCCATTTGCATTTCCTCTTCAGAGAAATTTCTTTTTAGCTCTTCTGCCCATTTTTTGACTGGATTATTGTCTTTGTTTTTGTTGAGTCTCATCAGCTCTTTGTAGATTTTTGTGATCAGTCATTTATCGTTAGTGTTGTGTGCAAAAATGTTCTCCCAGTCGGTGGGATTTCTCTTTGTTTTTGTTATTGTCTCTTTTGCTGTGCAGAGCTCTTTAATATGATGTAGTCCCAGCTGTTGATCTTTGCCTTCACTATCACTGCTTTGGGTGATGTGTCTGTAAAGATGTCTTTGATGTGCACATCATGTAGTGTTTTGCCTATGTTTCCTTCTATGTATTTTATGGTTTCTGGTCTTATGTCTAGTTCTTTAATCCATTTTGAGTTGGTTTTTGTGCATGGTGTGAGGTAGTGGTCAAGCTTCATTCTTTTGCATGTAGCAACCCAGTTTTCCCAGCACCATTTATTGAGCAAACTTTCTTTGCTCCAATGCATATTCTTTGCTCCTTGTCAAAGATTAGTTGACCATAAATCTGTGGGTTTATTTCTGGATTTTCTATTCAATTCCATTGGTCTGTGTGTCTGTTCTTGTTCCAATACCATGCAGTTTTGATGATTATGGCTTTGTAGTAAAGTTTGAAGTCTGGGAGTGTGATGCCTCCATTCCCTTTTTTTTTTTTTTTTTTTTCAGGAGAGCTTTGGCTATTCAGGGTTTTTTTTGTGGTTCCATATGAGTTTCATCGTAATTGTTCTATTTCTTTGAAGAATGTCAAGTCAATGTTTTAAAATAAAGAAATCAATGGCCTCCCCGGTGGTGCAGCGGTTGAGCGCTGGGTTGGGAAGCTGCCCTCGGCCTCTGCGGTGCCGTTTCAATCCCCTGCTGCTCCCTGGCCACTGGAGGAGAGTCCCACATGGCGTGCAGACCTCTCCTGCCACCCGCTGCTCCCCTCAGCAGTGTACTTCGGTCCTTCTGCCTGCTCTGCTCCCGGCTCCGGCTCTGGTGAATTCTCTCACCCTCCCACGCTTCTGACTGTACTCAGTGCATGTATAAACAAAACAAACAAACAAATAAATAAAACATGCCTCTATAAAAAAATACCATTTAAAATAAAGAAATCAAGTTGATGTTTTAAAAATCTACCCTCACATATACAAACACACAAACTGATCAGGTGATTTTATAAGTTGGTTCTACCAAACATTCAAGAAAGATGGAAACCAACCTTATGCAAACTACTCCCAAGAATAGAAAAAGGAGGAAAATTTCCCAAGCTATCTTATGATGTAAGCATAACCTTGATATCTAAAAGGAACAAGAATATAAGAAATGAAAACTATAACACAATCTCACTCTTAAACACAAACGCCAAATTCCTAAATAAAACATTTGCATATCAATACAGTATTACGTGTAGCCACCAACACAAACCGAGTCTATTCCAGAAATAAAAGGCTGGCTTCACATTAGAAAACCTGTTAATATAATTTATAGGAATATATCAAAGAGGGAAATTATGTGATTATTCAATATACATAGAAAAATCCCTTGAAAAAATTCAAAATCTAGAGTGAAAGCAAAAAAAAAAATTTAAACAAAAATAAACTAAATTCTTAGGAAAGTTAAGACTTGCAGGAAACTTTATAACTTAGAGTGTATACTACAATACCCATAGAGCAAACCTCAAACTTAACAGGGAAATCTTAGAAGCATTCCCTTTTAAGGCAACATCAAAACAAAGCTATCTCTTCCTTCAACTTTTTCCTGAAGGTCCTAGCCAGTGCACAAAGACAAGGAAGAAAGTTAAAGTGTAAAGATTTTAAAGAAAAAAGTTCTCATTCTCTGTTGTCTATATAGAAAACCCACAAGAAGGGCCTCCCTGTATTATCTCCACTGAAACATAACTAGCCATACAATCAAAGAAAAATCATTTTTCCCCCAAATTTTCAGATTGTATTTTATGCCTCGTGTCCTACTTTCCAGTGAAATTTGAATAACGAAAAGATTTAAGTGTTGGTGAAAACATGAGTTTTAAGACACGAGGAGGTGTAGAGTGTTATTAGATATTTTTGTATGACACTGGAAAGTCATTAAGGAAATATATATGCCAAGCCACACCATCAATTCCAAGATATTGACTCTAACCTACATGTCAATATTATAGTCACATCAGCAGAGTTTAACCTCAGCTAATGTCTACTGACATATGACACTTTGCCTGCCCTTCAGAACTATGAAGCTATCACCAGTCACTGCAGCATGAGTATGATCCCTGGCCAGGGAGCTACACACATGGTGCAGCTGACCTCTCCTGCCTTGCCCGCTTCTCCCCTCAGCAGTATATTTCAGTCAATCTGCCTGTTCTGTTCCCCACACTGTCTCTGGTGAATCCTCTCACCCTCTGAACCACTGACCTGTACCCCAGTTCTTGTATGCATAAATAAATTTTAGAAAAATAATAAAAAGCTACTAAAGAATGCATGGGATTGATAAAAAGGATTCAGGAAAGTGCTAGAGGAACCACCAATGTGCAAAATTCACTGTGTTCCTGTTCCCAGCACTGAATGATTTACAATGTAATTTTGAAAATTCCATTGACAATTACAAAACAAAAACTGAAAGATATCTAAAAATTCAACCACAAAGAGCACAAAATCTTTATAAAGAAAGTAAATAACTCCATTAAAAGATCTTAACAAAGGAGAGAAAGAGAGAGACTGTTCTGAGTAGATTCAGAACCATGAAGATGGAAGTCCTTCCTCCAAATGAACAATAAATGATGCAAATACAGTGTCACGTGTGTGCGGTGTCTGTGTGTGTAATTGACAAACTGATCTTAAAGTTTGTTTGGAAGAGCAAAGACCCTAAATAGAAGAGCCAATTTTGGAGAACAAAGGAGGATGACTTATCCTAGCAGATAGCAGGACATTTTATGAATTATAGTAATTAGCACAGTGTGGTATTGGCATACGGATAGAAAAATAAACCAGGGGAACAGAACAGAGTCCAGAAACAGGTCTAGGTCCATGTGGGAAACTCCTATCTGACAGACATTACAACTGCGGGGAGGAGGTGGCATTCAGTCAATATCAGAAACCCAGGGGAGGTGGGGGCGGGCAACAAATTCTCATCTCATATGGTAGACAAAACTCAATTCCAGGTGAATTCAAAAGCCCAAATGTGACAAGCAAAGTTTAAAATGAAGAAAATGTAAAGGAAAATCTGTTTGAATCTCAGAAAAAGATTTCCTAAAAACAAACATAAGCCATCAAGGAAATGATGTTAAATATGACACACAAAATCCTTACAGAGTGAACAGCTGAAGTCCAGTGTTTCTGATAAAGTTAAACATACAGGGCCTCCCTGGTGGCACAGCGGTTGGGCGCTGGGCTGTGAGGCTGCCAGCCTCTACAGCGCCGGTTCAATCCCCGGCTGCTGGCGAGGGTCCCACATGGTGTGCAGACCTCTCCTGCTGCACCCGCTGCTCCCCTCCGCAGGATACTTTGTCAGTCTGCCTGTTCTGTTCCCCACTCTGACTCTGGTGGATTCTCTCACCCTCTCATGCTTCTGACTGTACCAGATGCTTATATAAATAAATCTTTTTTTAAAAATCTATTTTAAAAAAAAAGTTAAACATACAGCTGCCCTAGAACCTAGCGATTCCACTGAGGTATTTACCCAAGCAAAACAGAAACATATACCCACAAAAAAAGACAGGAACAAGAATGCCTAGGGCCTCCCCAGGGGTGCAGCGGGTTGAGCGCAGCCCTGTGAAGCTGTCCGCAGCCTCTGCAGGGCTGGTTCAATTCCTGGCCAGTGAGCTACCCACATGGCATGGCAGACCTCTCCTGTCTCGCCCACTGCTCCCCTCAACAGTGTTTTCAGTCCATCTGCCTGTTCTGCTCCCCGCTCTGTCTCTGGTGAATCCTCTCACCCTCCCGTGCCTCTGGCCTGTACCCCAGTTCTTGTATAAATAAATCTTAAAAAAAAACAAACACGAATGCCTATAGCCATTTTATTCTTACAGGCCCTGAACTGAAATAGCCTAAATGTCCAACAAGACAATGAATAAACATATTGTGGTATATTTATGCAATGGTAATCTACTCAATACACAATAAAAAAGAAGGCTATGCCACAATACAGATTAATCTTATAAGCATGCCAAGCAAAAGAAGCCAGACATATTTACTCTATGGTCAGTTTTAGTGCCCCTTGCTGCCCTGTATCACTTTCATCTATATGATGTTCTGAATCAGGCTAAATTAATATATAGTAATAGAAATTAAAATAGGAAGGAGCACAGATGATCCAACTGGAGAGACAGGAATGTTCTATAACACCACAGGGGAGTGAGTTACATACTCATATACATTGTCAAAATCGATCAAACTGCAGCAATTAAGATCTGTGTATTTCACTGTATTAAAAGCATAGCTCAAGTCTCCCCCCACCAAAAATATTAAGACAAATCTCTACAGACAGTCCCAGACACACAAATGGTTTGACTTGCAATTTTTCAACTTCATGATGGTGCAAAAGTGATTCACATCAATGGAAACTATACTCTGAAATATGGACTTTGATCTTTCCATGAGCCAGTGATATGTAATATCGTGATATAGACAATGACAGAGCTGCCAGTCTCCACAAACCACACTCAGAAAGGTCAGCACCTCATACTCGCCAGCATACTATGTAGCCAGCATCTTGTAGATACTGTGTTTTTTCACATCCCACCAGGTCTACCTGAGATGTCCAACATTTTATTATTAGAAAGGCTTTGTGTTAGATGATATTGCCCAACTGTAGGCTGATATAAGTGTCTGAACATGTTGATGGTGGGCTGGGTTAAGCTATGCTTCTGTAGCTTTTAAATGCTTTTCAACTTACAACGGCTTTTTTGGGAAAGCCTACCATAAGTCAAGTGAGAGCTGGGTAGCCTGGGAGAAAATACATGCCCACCAAGAGATTCAATTCAGTATCTCTAAATATCTACCAAATATCAGCTCTGGAGATAAACCACCAAATAGAATAGGTCAAAGACACAAACAGGCAGTTCAGAGAAAACATTTGAAAAATATGCTCGACCTCCCCAGAGGCAGGAACGCAACAAGAGCACTTCATACCTACTGGAGGCACAAAGCTTCTGAAGTCTGAAAATACTAAGTACTGATGAGATTGAAGAACAACTAGAATTTGGATGCACCACCTGAGGAACTGTAGATTGGCTGTATCAAGGAAAATGAAAGTGTACATAACTTATGAGCCAGCAGTTCCATGACTTGTGGGCTCCTGGGGGTTTTCAGCTGGAGGACACTTGGATGCACTGCTGGAGGGACTATAAATTGACTGTATCAAGGAAAATAAAGGTGCACATACCTTATGACCCAGTAATTCCATGATGTGTGGGCTCCTTGGGGTCTTCAACTGGAGGACACTTTCCTCTGTCATGTGTGCCCATGGAGATCCTCAATGCAGCACTATTTCTAACAAGGGAAAAAGAAGAAAACAGGTGGGTGAGAGGGGAGCAAAACAAATGTCTATTATATTTATCAACAGAAGAATGGTTTGAGCATGATGTATCCAAGCACTGGAATACACTGTTGAAAATGAATTCTAGGGTACATGTAATGTCAGGACAGAACATTAAACAAAAAGGAGAAGAACACAAACTGTATGTTTCCATTTATATAAAATTTAAAAAAATAAACAGCAAAGCTAAACAACCTACTGCTTGGGAATATAAATATATATGGTATCAGTATAAAGAAAAGCAAGAAAAGCACATGCACAGCTCAGTTCAGGGTGGCAGCTCCACAGCAGAGGAAAGAGCTGGGCTGAGGAGAGCTGTGGGACTTTACACAGCTCTATCCCTTGTTCTCAACTGGGTGGTGGGTACACAGGTGTTTACTGTCCTGTTAATCCTTAGGCATCACACATATCATATAAACATTTTCATCTACTTAATATTTAAACATTCAATAAAAGCAAGTTTGTGCTGACATACACTGAGACTTAGAAGCCTTCGATCATGTTATCCTAATGTTCACAAGTCATCTAAAGCAAATGTGGCAGGAGGCAAGACTGGACAAAGTTTGGTCATTGAATATGTAGGAAAAGGCCTGTGCATATGGAGACAGAGAGCCAGGAGAGGCTGAATTCTGAACTGAGTGACAATCACCAAAAACCATGGTAGGGTCAAGAGAAGATTCCAGGAGCCTCTCTGGTGGTGCAAGGGATTAAGAAGCAGCACTGTGACGCGATCCATAGCCACTGCAGCATGAGTTCAGTCCCTGGCCAGGGAGCTGACCCACATGGCGCAGCAGACCTCTCCTGTCTCATCTGCTGCTCCCCTCAGCAGTGTATTTCAGTAGATCTGCCTGTTCTGCTCCCCACTCTGTCTCGGGTGAATCCTCTCACTCCCCACACCTCTGGCTTACACCCCAGTTCCTGTATGCATAAATAAATAAATCTTTAAAAAAAAAAAAAAAAGAAGATTCCAGAGCAGGGAGCAAGGCACAGAGCAACCCCTCTACCACTAACACAAAAAGGCTGGAGGATGTAGAGAGTTTGCAGGTAGGGATGTGATCAGAGAGCCAAGAGGCCCCAGTGAGGGCTACTAATGGAATAAGCAACAAGTGTCTGCTGACAAATTGGGGGGAGGGAATCATCTCATGTCCGTGTATGACTGCAATGCTTGTCCATGCCAGTGTCCCTCAAGTCCAACTAAGAGAAGAGAGGAGGAGCCTGCTTCAATTGATACCTGCCCCTCCTGCCAGGTGGTCACTTAATAGTCACTGATGCAGGCCAAGAACAGCAGGGTACAAGGGGCCTTTATGGGTGCCACACTGGTGAAGGCTGGGGTCCCCAGAGGAAGCTGGAGAAGGCAGCCTCAGGCCAAGCATGAGTTCTCTACGTTCTCTTCCAGATTCACCCCCTCCCTACCCCCATTCCAACTTGAGTTCATTCACAAGCCAACAACATGAAAACAAAGAGAACTTACCCTACAGAGGCCTGCCCATCTGCAGAACAAGGAAATCTTGGTCTCAAGGTTAATGGGGAAGAGGAACTCACCCAGCTGTGCAGGCCATGGGGTCAATGGGTTCTTGATAAACAAGAGGTGCTGCTGGCACTGGGGTAGAGGTGGGGAGTCACTAAGTGATCTGGTCACAAGGCCAAGAGGAGGCCAAAGACACACAAAACCATGGAAATGCAATGATGACCATTTACAAGTGCAAATTGTTTTATATTCTAAGGGAGTTGGCTCCCTAGCCAGGCTCTTCCTGCAGAAGTTTAGGTGGTGGGTGAGTCATTGTTATAAATAGACCAGTGATGGGAATGTCGTTGGAAAGGACGTAGTCCCAGAAGCATAACCTTGAAGACAGTGAAAGACCCTGCATGCCCTGATTTTGGCTCCAAGAGGAGAGCTCTAGCAGGCTGGCCTGAGGAAGGAAGCAGGCATTTTAGAAGGGGTTCCCGAGCAGGAGGAAGACAATGCAGGGGGTTGGCCAGGGACAAGACTCTTGTGCGGCTGAGCAGAACCCAAATCAAAGCCTGCCAGCCCCTCAATGAGACTGAGTGATCTCAATTTTTAGCAATTCTTTCAAAGAATTCACACTCTTCTAGAATTCCAAGACAAACCCATAGGCTGATGTACAGGAGGACAAAATTCCTCAAACCACATCAGCTTGTTCACTTACCTACCACTGATGTGCCAGGCTTTGATGAGCTCTGGGGAATCACATGGCCTCTGTCCTCAAATTCATCACTCAGAAACAGGTGCAGAGAGCCCCGAGGAGGATCAGAGAAGGGAAGATCATCAGGTTAAATCAAGCATTGTCCCCTGAGGGGCCCTGAGTCCACTCATGGCTGGGGTGGGGAGAGCCTCAACTTGGGGTGAGTGACTGCCATCCCCTTTCTGTTCCCAGCACCTCCCACAGTCTGAGCAGTGCTTGGTGGATGGTACCAAATTCCCAAGTCCCTCTCTTCCCTGTGTGTGGGTCACCTAGTCTCCTCACATTGCACTTCTTATTTGTTGGACAAGCCAATCTCTCAGAATCAGGAGTTACCCCAGGATGGGTCTTTTCCTAACCTGGGGCCTGGCTATGTCCTCAGAGCAAACCTGCTCTTGGGAAGCACTTGTGGCCTGTCATGGAGCTTCTGGTTTCACCTCAGACTCGCCCTCTTTCTTCTTCTGGTGTGAGAGCAGGCCTGGCTTTTTGGAGCGGACATTCCAGATTTCCTCTGGGAAAGCAGAGGGAGGAGCTCCCCCTTAAGGCCTACCAGCCAGAGGTCAACAGGAAGTGGCCAAGAGGCTCTGAATGAGCCAGCAGGGAAACACCTCCCTCCCATCAGTGTGGACAAAGCCCAAATATGTCTATTTTGGCAGGAGGTGGGAGGCATCGATGGCAGTCCCTGTAAGTGGGCATCTCTGGCCTCAGAGGGATGACTAAGAAGCCGGGGCTGGGACTGGCTGTTGGCTAACCCACTGCACACGGGGCTTTCCCAGGACTTCCTCTGACACTGCCCCCAAGGGGGTGGCGTGGGGGAGGGAGCGCTGAGTCAGCAGAAGCCAGAGGCCCAGCGCCCACTCACATCTAGGACCCCCATGGTAGCCTCTGGATATAGGCATGCAGCCCCAGAAAGGCCCCTAAGGCCACTTTGACTAATTGTCTTCTCAATGCCTGGGAACCTCAGGACAATAGCAGGAGGGGCAGCATGGCCCAGATCAGGCCCCTCCTCTCTTGTGGGAGTTTAACTTTGATCAGTTTTCCATATGAGTATGAAGGGTCTCATTCCACAGCTGGGGAAAAACTGGAACCAGAGAGGGGGAAGGACTGGCCTGATATGACACCAAGAGTCAGGGCTGGGCTAGGGAGTCGGCGCTAAGTATGGCGGCCATGGGGAGCCACTGAAGGTTTCAGGGAAAGAGTGGTCTGCCCTGAGGCAGAATTGCTGGGGTAACACAGCTGGCATGAGGGGAGGAGCACAACTTTCTAGCATCCAATTTATCTCCAGTGTCTTCCTAGGCCACAGGGCCTTGTCCCACATCCAGAAAGAGGCCCACTCAAGAGGCTCAGAGTAGGCAGTCAGTGTGGGACTCAGAATCACCTGGACATGGCTTGGACAATTTTGTCTCCAATGGACCTGGTAACATTTTTTTTTTCCTTTCCCCTCTTTTCTTCTCTAGTCAATGAGACTGTACTCTCAACTCCAGTGAGTCACCGGAAAATGTTAATTAAAAGAAAAAAAAAAGATTAAGAGGGAACATTGCTCCTACGTCAGGCCCTGCCATCTGTGAATCATTCAAGACAGGTATAATGGACATAATTATAGCTCACCCACATGCTAGACCATAAGCCAGTCCTAAAGGCTGGCTTCAGAATCTAGTGGTTTCCCCAGCAGAGCCTAGGGGGCCTGGGGTGGGAAGAGTCTAGGTATGGACACTCATTCTAGAATCCAGAATCCTCTCTTCTCCTACCCCCCATTCTACCTCCTTCCAGGTTCCCATCCCACCCACACAGGGCCCCTCCCTCCACTTGAACCCTTTCAGTTTTTGCTACCTTGCTTCCTGAAGGCCCCTTTATTCCTCTACCACCTTCAAATCACCCAACCTCAGTTCTTAGTAGTACCAGGGTGGTGGCCCTGACTGGACAGACCCCAGGGCTTACCAGTCACTCAGCTTCGCTTTCCTCATCTTAAAATGGGACAGTAATGGCCCCTTCCTCCTAGGGGGTTGTGCAGCAGTTAAGTGAGGTAGTGCAGGTAAGGCCCTCAGCACAGCACTGTGTTCAGTCAATGCCAACTATTATTAATACCATTTCCCTCTTCATCATCTCGGGAGAAGGAGGGTTAGGAGCTCCCATGTGAAATGGCAGCCCCCTCCCGCCAAATGCCATCTGGCCCCACATTTGGTGGCCAGTTTTAGAAATCACAAGGGCACAATAGTTCAGTCGGAGCTGGGAGATCACCCAGTCCCACTAGGGAAACTGGGCCCAACAAGGAGAGAGAGCAGCCCAAAGCCACCCTGTTGGTCAGTGGCAGAAACCCAGAGATCCACGCTACTTCTCATTCCACTCCAGTGCATGCGCCCCCTCAGAGCCCCAGAAGTTGATACCAAATACCAGCCACAGTTTCCCTCAGCTGATAAAAGGAAACAGTTTGAGGAAAAGGCGGGCAGTAGCCTGGTGTCTGGAAGACCACCGTCCTGCTCTTTGGCAGAGGGCAGGGGTATTTATACAAAGGAGTCAAACAAAAGGGAGATGGGATAGGGTCGGTGAGCATGTCCTTTTGATGCAGGCATGTAGAGATTTCAGGTATGTGCCAGCTGGCTTTATTAACACCTCATGTTTAACTTCTTAGATGTTTAACTTCCTTAGATTTAACCTTATTATCCTCTTAAGGATATCCTTCCTTTTCCTTAGATTGCAAGAAGACAGGTAGCCTAGGGGTTAAGTCTCAGCGCTATCACCCCAATGGCCTGAATTCGATCCCCGGCCAGGGAGCTGACCTACATGGCGCAGCAGACCTCTCCTGTCTCACCTGCTCTCCCCTCAGCAGTGTGTTTCAGTAGATCTACCAGTACCACTCCCCACTCTGTCTCTGGTGAATCCTCTCACACACACCCCCACCTGCCACACACTTCTAGCCTATACCCCAGTTCTTCTATTCATAAAAATAAATAAATCTTCAAAAAAATGCAAGGAGACAAACATGTTAAATGCAACAGATAAGAATGCTTATCTGACAGGGCAGGAAGAGAGACCTGTCCTGTTTTACTGCATCAAAGTCAAGGTCAGAAGAACAAGTTTAATGCATCTTTGTCACCGTGGAAGATGAGATGAGCTCCTAGGAAAAGGGAAGTATGAAGCTCTCGGCTAATTCATTCTAAAGTTCTCTAGCTCAAGGTTAAGGTCAAGTGAAGTGCAATCAGTGGAAGCTGTGCTCTTGAATATGGATGCCAGTGTCAAGAGGAAAAGAAAAGACCCTGAGTCTTCTCAGGGAAGAGACTTCACTGGAATTGCCCTGAAATCTTATCAGGAAGCTTGGTTTGAAGACCTCTCTTTCCATGCCCTCCCAGAGCCCTCTCCCATCAGCTGCACCCTCAAGACCTGTCAACTCAGTGCCTCCCCTGGAGACACCCACCCCTGCCCCAAGGGTGTCACATTTCCTATTACCTTGTCCTTCCCAGCCAGTGATTCAGCAAATGCCTGTGGCACACTAGGCCTCAGAGATGACAGCTTGGTCCCTAACCCTGGCGCTTGCAGGCTGGCCAGGAGACGCACAAGGACAACCAGAACATGGGATGAGTGGGGCCTCAGGCAGGGGATGGTGAACACTCAGAGAAGGTGTCAGACAGGTGGAGAGTCCCATTAGCCCCAGAAGAGGAGTTGGGTTCACAACTTGGACAGAGAGGACATAAGTGTGGGCAAAGACCACGCAACCAAGACTCACAAGAACCAAAGTATAGAGATGTCACATGGAGAGGCTTGTAGTCCTCCCTGCTGCTGTGCTCCCCCAAGCAAATCAGGTGCCTCCATCAAAGCCCTGATCAGGCACCACTCCTCCAGGAAGCCTTCTTTGGTAAAAAGGTTGCAGTTATATTCCTCTGAATGTCTGCCCTAACTTGTCTCTATGGCCTCTCCCCCGTGACAGCTTGGACTCCCTCCCCCTGACCTGCAGGGTCTACCCTGTGCTCCAAGCAGAGCCCGTGTTGACCTGAGACAGGGATTAAGAAAGCCAGGGTTCAACCCAGACCTTGTGACTACAAACCAGCATCTTTCCCACTTGCCGGGGCTGACCTCTGCCCGCCTTTCCACCATAATCCAAAGCAGCAGGAGGCTCAAGGATAAAGCTTCCCCACCCCTAAACAGTGTGGGTTCACAGCATGCAGTGGAGGCTGAGGTTCTGTCTGTGTCAAAAGGGTCCTGCCCCACCTGCCCAGTTATGGGGGAGGGCAGACCATCACCTACTTGGCTGTAAGTAGAAAAACTCTCAGTTAACATGAATTTCAAGGGTCTCCCCTGGTGGCGCAGCAGTTGAGCACTGGGCCGCGAAGCTGCCTGCAGTCTCTGCAGCACCAGTTCAATCCCTAGCCGCCAGCGAGGGTCCCACATGGCATGACAGACCTCTCCTGCCATGCCCGCTGCTCCCCTCAGCAGTGTATCTCGTCAGTCTGCCTGTTCTGTTCCCCGCTCTGGTGAATTCTCTCACCCTCCCGTGCTTCTGACTGTACCCAGTGCTTGTATAAATAAATAAATCTTTAAAACAAACAAACAAACAAAAAACCCATGAATTTCAACACACACAGTTTCCTTTTTCTCACCTAAGCTGTCCAGAGATGGACAGTGGCGTCTGCTGACCCAGACTGTCACCAAGGACCCAGTCCCAGTTTACGTCCCTATGATCCTTGAAACAGTTTGAGTTTCATTCTCAGCCCAGGGCAACTGCATTGTGTCCATGGTGAAGGGCCAAAGAGGCAGGGCTGCCACGTCTGCCTCCTTCTAAGAGCTGTCCTAGAAGTTCCCCCGTGACATCTGATGACATCTCATTGGCCAGAACTGGTTCCCCCCCACCCCCCGGCTGCACGGGAGGATGGGAAAGTCAGTATTTTCACTTTTTTGCCTCTTCAGTAGAGCAGCACTTTCTAAACATCCATGTGAAAACAAATCTGCTGGGGAATCTTATTAAAATACATACTGGGAGCCCAGATTTTGCATTGCTAGCCAGAGCGATTAGTTCTTACACCAAACACTGAACAGCAGGGTATTGAGGAGGCAAGAAAACACAGTTAATGGTTTTTGGGGAGACCAGCTATAGAGTTTAAAATACCTCCAGCACTATGGCAGCTTTAGGAACTGGGATCTTCACCCAGCATGCCACACTTGGGACATAATTCACCCAGGATGACACTTCCCAGCACCCTCCACTGCGGCCACACACTGTAACAAGACCAAGTCACACCAGCACCCCGACTCAGCTCCTACCACTTGCTCTGGAACGCACAGTGCAACAGGATGGAGCCTTGACCTGCACGGGCTGGACCTCTGGATTTCCTGCTGCCACTGGCAGGAGGGTGGCCAAGCTGGGTGCTCTGGGGAGCACCTGAGGCTTGTAAGGATGCCCTGACCTGAGCAAAGAGTAAAGAGAGCAGCCTCCCCAAAGGCAAGGCCTACCTCCGAACCCTGCTCTTTCCACTACCCCACAGAGGCAGGGCTCAAACCTGCCTTCCAACATTAAAACTAGGGCTTCTCTCACTTTCCCAGGCTGCCTCTGGCTGTTCCCTTCGGTCATAGACTTATGGTAACCAGACTCCAGAACTAGAGATGGGACTTGGGTCTGACACTTCTTTGGTTCCAAGGCAGCTGCCAAAAAGCCACCTGACAGGAGAGTAGACCATGGGGCTGGGGCAGCTTATGAGGGGCAGTCTCTGCCTGGCTCCTTAGGCAGGGCTCTGAGACCAAAGAAAAAGAATGGAAAACAATTCAAGGGAAATGCCAGGGGTAAGACAAAAATCACACCATGTGACTTGCCTTAAAACTGCCTTCAAGTGGTTTTGATGAACACACACTTGGGGAAGTAGAACCAACTAAAGGAGTTGGAGGCAGGGCTGGAGTCAGGGAGAGGTGACCCAGTTCACCTGTACCCAGAACCCCCAGGACATTCTGCTCGGTCTCCCACCCCATGTCTGAGTACGTGCTCTGGCATCTAGAGCCCCTTCGGCACCAGTGTGGGCTGGGTATAAGAAATGAAGTCATACAACAGAAAATTAAAGATACGATTCTTACACCTAAAGCCCACAGCTGACATTCAGAAGTCAATCAGTGTCTGCCCCAAAGAGGCAGCAGGTTTTAAACCTGGTGATTGTCCCCTGCCCCACACTGCAGCTAATTGACCGAGAAGCTGGCGTATGATCCAGGTCAGTGAATCCAGAGACAAGCAAGTAACACACTCTGGGGTAAAAATATGAGCTGAACCGATCAGACTCGCTTTCTGGAATGCTGAATTAAGATTTCCAGGACTAAGATGTAGAACCCCCAGGGCTCTAGAAGCTGGCCTTAGAGCTTCTGCTGGGGACATCTGCCCTGTTGGGCATGGCCCTGGTGGTGAGTCACCTGCGGGGTTCTCCCTTCCTTCCTTGGAGGGTAGCACACGCTCAGCCTTCCTCATTCCATACCATCTTACATTTAACTTTAGTTCTGGCTGGCACCGTTTTCTGTTGGTATAATCCCATCTCTATTCCTGGCTTCTGCTGAAATGGCTGATCAAACCCACACTAATCTCCTTATCCAAAGGTCCATCCACCACACCCTTCTCTTCTAAGCACTCTGAACACTCCTCTTTTTTTGTGATATAGAGACTGAAAATATCCCAAATCTTTAAGTTCTTGTTCCATCTTCAGTTCATTTCTTCTCACATTTTACTATAAGCTGTTAGGAGCCCTTCAACCCTTAGTTTAGAAATAAGCCTCCTCAGCTAAATATCCAGTTTCATCACTCAAAATTCTACCTTCCACAAAATACTAGAATGTGGACTCAATTCCGCCCAACTCTCTGCCTCTGTAAGAAAGATCACCTTTCCCCATTGTCCAATAGAATTTCCACATTCCCAGCTGAGCCCTCGCCAAGACTGCCTTTACCACTATTTCTACTGGAATTCTTGTACAATTACTTATGTATTACCTAAGATGGCAGTTTCTCTCAACTTGCCTTTGAGTCCTTTGAGTCCTCACCAGATTCACCTTTAAAAGCCCCTCATTTTCAGGTACTGTTGCCATCACACTCCCCTCCTCAGTAACAAATTCTGTCTACATAAGTTAGAAGTTCAAGTAGTTGTTTGGGCAAGCACCCCTTCATGGTCACACGTGTGCTGCCCCTGGGAACTGACTCTAGTTATAGCCTAGAAGCCAAGGGGTGGTGAGAGTGGGCCCTGAGGAGACTCAGCGGCGTCTTGTGTGGCAACTGTCTCTGGGGAGGCCATTACAGTTCACTAGTGCAATGCAGGGTCAGTCCCCTCAGATAGCAGGGGAAAGGCCGCTGACACTGGGCCTGGCGGTGATGGAAGTTTTCACAAGGTCAAAAACCAGAGGTGGGTGTAGGGATGATTAATGAGTCAAACTGCTCTGGAAGTTTCCAGGAATTTGAGATGAGGGCAGAAGACCTACTCAACCTGACCCCCCAAGGTGATACATCCCACAGCAATTTCATCAAAGTACACTACATGAGGATGCCCTTTGCTTTGGCAAAACACAGCTCTTGTTCTTCAAGATGCCTGTCTGTGTCTATGCAGGTGCCTCCTTTTCTTTCTATTCCCTTTTCCTTAATAAATTTGCCATGCGCTGCTGAATGGGAAAGTCTGCTAAATTCATTCTCAGAGGGACCCAAGAACCCTACTCAATGAAGACAAGAGGGTCACCTCTTTCCACTGACAAAGAAGACACATCAGAATGTAGGGGCTCCTTGTCCCCAGCTTCATCAAGGTCATCACACATAACCCTAATTTATAGAATCTCAACTTTGCCCATCAATGCCTTTTTCTTAACAATAGACTCCTTGTTAGGCTGGGGGGTTCAGCTTGTGTTGTAATTCAGCCACTGTAAGATGAGACTCTGATTGATATTTAGAATGCTCAGCCCCACAGGTACTGGAGATAGGGCTCTCCCTCAGGGCTCACATAGAACCTTCAGGTCATTTATGATACCTTTAGCTGGGAATTGCCTGAGCTCATCCTTGTCTTTCACCACTTCTTCCAGCAACCAACCAGCCAACCTTATATCCTTTGGTTTTCCCAAAATATTCAAAAGTATCATATACTCAATCACCTAGCTCTTCATTTCTTATAAGAGGTTGATTCAAAGTTTCTAATGGAGATATTTTGTATATCTCTCTTGCCAGATCACACCTTCACATCAGTGTTCTCTTTACAACAAGAGTCATTAGCATCTTTAATCCAATTAGAGGGAAAATTCCAGAATCAACCCCTTCCCAACACCCTCCTCTACCTCAGACCAATTAGGAAAACTAATCCTTAAAATTCTGTACTGGACCTCCCTGGTGGCCCAAGGGGTTAAGACGCAACCTCTGAAGCTCGCCACAGCCACTGCAGCATAAGTTTGAGCCTCAACCAGGGAGCTACCCACATGGCACAGCAGACCTCTCCTGACTCACCTGCTGCTTCCCTCAGCAGTGTATTTCAGTCAGTCTGCCTGTTCTGTTCCCCATTATGTCTCTGGTGAATCCTCTCATCCCCCACAACTCTGGCCTGTACCCTATTTCTTGTATGTATAAATAAATAAATCTTTAAAAAAAAATTCTGTACCTCTAGTAGCCCTTGCAGTACCAGAATTTGTATTTGACAGAGTTCTTGAGAGAAGCAGAACCAACAGGAAGTATATACAGAAAGAGATTTATGGTATTGACTCATGTGATTATTGCACACCACAATCTGCTGTCTGCAAATTGTAGCCTGAGAAAAGCCAATGGTACAAAGTTCTGGGAATTGCCAAATGGGTGGTATAGATGCAAGGCTGAGCCTGAAGGTCTGAGACCCAGGAAAGCCAGGGCAGAAGGAGACAGACATGCCAGCTAAGTCAGTCAAGCAGAAAGAACATTCAATCTTCCTCTGCCTTTTTGTTCTATTCAGGCCTTCAGGGATGGAGGACACCCACCACACTGGGGAAGACATCTGCTTTACTTAGTCCACCAATTCAAATATAATCTCTTCCAGAAACACCCTCAGCAACACACCTCCAAAACAGTTTCAATATCTGAGCATCCCTCACCCAGTCAAGTTGATATATAACATTAACCATCACACATCCCAAGAAAACGATTTCAGAGTAGCGGTCAGGAATCTGGTTTAAAACAGCTTCCCAGGAGAGTCTGACATAGGTGTCTCAGTGACCATGGAGATATGGTGGCTTTTAGAACCCCTTGGAGGACAGGGGTGGTAGTTGATAGCAGGATACAGAGCAACAGACACTTGGAGCTAGTGGTGGTAGTCCCACAAAATCCTCCAGATGAATCTCTATAGTCACCTTGGTTAAAACCCCCTCCAGCCTTGTTTGCCCTGAGACCTGGCTGTTGGGGGCTCACAAACTCTTGCATGTATCCTACAGCGCTGCCTCAGGTTCCCTGCCTCTCCCGAAGGAAGGGTGGAGCTGGGCAGGGAAGTAAAGCTAGGAAAGAGACTGAGAAAGGGACTGGGTGAAAAAGTGGAAAGAGAGAGGAAGAGGCAGAGGGAGATGGCGAAAGAAAAGGCAGGGAGGAGGTGCATTTTGCAGAGCAACCTGTGAAGAAGCTGCACTTGCTTCTTGGCCTTGGATTTGTATCAGCAACTTGGGGGACATGGAAGGAAACACTTGAAAGAGACAGAGACATGGGTGAGAGACCTATGGGGAGGCTGACAATGCCAGCCATTATCTTGACTTGGGTTTTGATTTTGTTCTTTTCCTTCTAGACTTGTCTGGCCCCTTTTGCCCCTCTCCTATGATTCCCCACCAGAAGGTGCCTTAGACGTAGGGCAAGTTTTCAATCCTCATTGGCCCTGCTTTGGCTGAGCATTTACCCACAAGGGGATGGGGTAACCTTGGGTGTTAAATTGGAAATTATTTTAAACTGTATTATCTCTCTTCTCTTTATTGCTCTCCAATTGTATTAAAGTTCCTTTCTATTGAAGGTCTTATGCACTAGAGTATGCCTTGTCTTGATGCGGTGGGTAGCAGAACCCATCTAGAGCAGGCAGGTTTGGGGTCCTGGGATGCCCCTTATTCTAACCACTGACATCTCCATTATTCAAGGTGACCAGACATGCCTCTCGGCTTCATAACTAACAGGGAGGGCCCTTTCAGGACCAGACCCACTTGGGTGATTCCAGGGAGAAGCCCAGAGCTTCCCCAAATGGAGTCACCTGACAAGTTACCAAGCTGGTGGCCAGAGGAGCCAGACATACCTGGATATGAATCCCAACTCCAGTTTGCTGTGGTGCCCTGTTCCCCAAGTTAACTCACTCTCTGGAGCCTCATTTTCTTCTCAAAAAATACCAGGCCAAGCTCAAACTAGAAATAAACCATAAAAAGAAGGCAAGGAACTCTCCTACGTCGTGGAGATTGAAACCCACACTACTGGAAGACCACTGGACTAATGAGGAGATCAAAGAAGAAATTAAAAAATTCTTTGAGTTGAATGACAAGGAGGACACCAATTTCCTAAATGTATGGGATGCAGCAAAAGCAGTAATAAGAGGAAAATATATAGCAATAGAGGTTCACATCAAGAAACAAAAAAGAGCTCAAAGAAACAACCTAATCTCAAAGCCCAAAGAACTAGAAAAAGAACAACCAAAAAAACCCTAAAACCAGTAGAAGAAATAATAAAAACCAAAGTAGAAATAAATGAAATCAAAACTAAAAAGCAATCCAAAAGATCAATGAAACCAAAAGCTGGTTCTTTGAAAAAATAAATAAAATAGACAAACCCTAGCCAGGCTCACAAAGGAAAAACGGGAGAAAGCACAAATAAACAGGATCACAAATGAAAGAGGAGAAATCACAACGGACACAGCAGAAATCAAAAGAATAATAAGAGACTACTATGAACAGTTATATGGAAACAAGTTCAACAAGCTAGAAGAGATGGACAAATTCCTACGACTCTACAATCACCCAAAGCTAGATAAAGAAGAAATAGAACACCTAAACAGACCAATTACGATTAGCGAAATTGAAATGGTAATCAAAAACCTCCCCCAAAACAAAGCCCAGGACCTGATGGATTTACAAATGAATTCTACCAAACATTCAGAGATGAATTAGTGCCTATCCTTCACAAACTCTTCCAAAAAATTGAGAAGGAAGGGATAATACCAAACATGTTCTATGAAGCCAACATCACACTAATACCAAAACCGAACAAGGACAACACAAAAAAAGAAAACTACAGGCCAATCTCTCTAACGAACACTGAAGCAAAAATCCTCAATAAAATTTTAGCTATCAGAATCCAACAATGTATCCATAAGATAATTCACCACGACCAAGTAGGATTCATTCCAGGGACACAAGGATGGTTCAACATCTGAAAATCAATCAATGTCATCCAACACATCAACAAAAAGAAATATAAAAACCATATGATAATATCAATAGATGCTGAGAAAGCTTTCAACAAAGTACAACACCCATTCATGATAAAAGCCCTTGAAATTCTTGGGATACAAGGAACATCATAAAGGCCATATATGACAAGCCAACAGCCAGTATCATTCTCAATGGCAAAAAGCTGAAAGCATTTCCATTAAGATCTGAAACAAGACAAGGATGTCCACTCTCACCATTGCTTTTCAATATAATACTGGAAGTCTTAGCCAGAGCAATAAGACAAGAGAAAGACATACAAGGAATCCAAATAGGAAAAGAAGTAGTCAAACTATCACTATTTGCAGATGATATGATAATATACATAGAGAACCCCAAAAACTCCACAGAAAAACTAATTCAACTCATCAATCAGTTTAGTAAGGTGGCGGGATACAAAATCAACACGCAAAAATCAGTAGCCTTCCTATACACAAACAATAAATCTGAAGAAGAAGAAATCAAAAAAACCATTCCTTTTATTATCAAAACAAAAAAAATCAAATACTTGGGAATAAATCTAACAAAAGAGGTAAAGGACCTATACAAAGAAAACTATAAAACACTGTTAAAAGAAATAGAAGAAGACACAAAGAAATGGAAAGACATCCCCTGCTCATGGATTGGAAGAATTAACATCATCAAAATGGCCATCCTACCAAAAGCAATATACAGATTCAATGCCATTCCAATAATAATTTCAATGACATTCTTCAAAGAAATAGAACAATTATTGATGAAATTCATATGTAAGCACCAAAAACCCCAAATAGCCAAAGCTCTTCTGAAAAAAAAAAAAAAAAAAAAAAAGGGAATGGAGGCATCACACTTCCAGAACTCAAACTATACTACAAAGCCATAATCATCAAAACTGCATGGTTTTGGAACAAGAACAGACACACAGACAAATGGAATCAAATAGAAAATCAAGAAATAAACCCACAGATTTATGGTCAACTAATCTTTGACAAAGGAGCAAAGAATATGCACTAGAGCAAAGAAAGTTTGTTCAATAAATGGTGCTGGGAAAACTGGGTCGCTACATGCAAAAGAATGAAGCTTGACCACTACCTCACACCATGCACAAAAACCAACTCAAAATGGATTAAAGAACTAGACATAAGACCTGAAACCATAAAATACATGGAAGAAAATATAGGCAAAACACTACATGACATGCACCTCAAAGACATCTTTACAGACACATCACCCAAAGCAGTGATAGTGAAGGCAAAGATCAACAGCTGGGACTACATCATATTAAAGAGCTTCTGCACAGCAAAAGAGACAATAACAAAAACAAAGAGAAACCCCACCGACTGGGAGAACATTTTTGCACACAACACTAGCAATAAATGACTGATCACAAAAATCTGCAAAGAGCTGATGAGACTCAACAACAACAAAGAAAATAATCCAGTCAAAAAATGGGCAGAAGAGCTAAAAAGAAACTTCTCTGAAGAGGAAATGCAAATGGCCAACAGGCATATGAAAAAATCTTCAAGGTCACTTGTACTCAGGGAAATGTAAATCAAAACTACAATGAGATACCATCTCACACCAGTGAGAAAGGCACATATTAAAAAAAACTAGCTACAACAAATGTTGGTGAGGTTGTGGAGAGAAAGGAACTCTCCTGCACTGCTGGTGGGAGTGCAAACTGGTCCAACCACTATGGAGAGCTGTGTGGAGATTTCTGGACCTACTAAACATAGAGCTTCCATATGATCCAGCAATTCCACTCCTAAGTATTTACCCAAATGACACAGAAACAGTAATTCCAAAGGGCACCTGAACCCCTATGTTTATAGCAGCACTATTTACAATAGCTAAGCTATGGAAACAACCCAAATGCCCAAAAATAGATGACTGGATCAAGAAGATGTGGTACATATACACAATGGACTATTACTCAGCAATCAAAAAAGATAAACACATGCAGTTTGCAGCAACATGGATGGAGCTAGAAGGGATCATGCTCAGCGAAATAAGCCAGAAAGAAAAATAAAAATACCGGATGGTCTCACTCATAGCAGGAATTTAGAAAACCTAAATAAGAGACCAGGAAAAAGACTAATCAATACAAAGTAAAAATCAAAATCAACAAGCAACTATAAACCAGAGACATACTACGGGGGGGGGGGAGGGAGGGGCAGGGAAAGGAAGGACTAGAGTCAAAATAAGGGGGGAGGTGCAATTGTATGGGGAATATAACCAAAATGAAAATGCATACATTGTGCAAAGATGAAAAAAGATGTAAGAATTATATATAATATTTAAATAAAAAAAAATACCAGGTCAAGAATACCTGCCTTACAAAGTTGCCCAGAGCCCTACGTGACCTTCAATATGTACTGGCTTTCTCTCCAAAGTAAGGTAAACATTATTTTCAAAATCAGACACAAGCTGGATCTCTGATCTGCCCCACAGGGAAGTGAGATCATTGTGGGGAGTTACTCATAGAGCAGAGCACCAGCACCTCAATTGATCCCATTTCTTTAGAGACCTAAGTTTAAATTCTCTCTATATAAAACATATAAATGTTACAATTATATTAAATGAGTATATTTAAATATATACCAAATATCATGTAAAGTATATAAATACTGGGCCTCCCCAGTGGCGCAGCAGGTTGAGCGCAGCGCTGTGAAGCTGTCTGCAGCCTCTGCAGTGCGGGTTCTATTCCCACCCAGCCAGGGAGAGACCCACATGGTATGGCAGACCTCTCCTGTCTTGCTCACTGCTCCCCTCAGCATTGTATTTCATTGGTCTGCCTCTTCTGTTCCCTGCTCTGTCTCTGGTGAATCCTCTCACCCTCCCACACCTCTGGCCTATACCCCAGTTCTTCTATAAAAATGAGTAAATATTTAAAAAAATATATATATATAAATACTTACATATATATTTATAAAGGGAAAGAGAAGTCAAGACAGGAGGAGTTTTTTCACCTATAAAAAAAGGTTTTTCACCTATTTAAAAAAAAAGTTGCTAGAACAGTCTTATTTTTCAAAATGAAAATAGCTTTTTTATTTTATCTGACTATAAAATTAACACTTGTTCACAGTAAAAAAAAAAAATCTGAAGTCCATATGGTCGAAAGAGTTAAGATCCTATAAAACCCCTAATCCACAGAGAAAATCACCTTCAGTGGCCAAGCCGTATCTTCCAGATGCTTTTAAAATATACATATGGGGAGGGAAAAGGATCAAAGCAAGGGTGGGAAGAGCACAAAGGACTATGGTGATGGTGCATGGGTGAATTGGTGCTGGAAATTCTATGGGGACTACTCTTGAGAAAAGAAAGCAAACATTGTAAGAATAAAAAAAAATTAAAAATAAATAAAATATACATATGAAATAAAAATATAATTCAGGCCTCCCTGGTGGCGCAAGGGATTAAGCACCGCACTATGAAGCAATCTGTAGTCTATACAACACGAGTTCAATCCCCGGCCAGCCAGAGAGCAACCCACATGGTGAGGCAGACCCTTCTGTCTCTCCCACTGCTCCCCTCAGCAGTGTATTTCAGTCAGTCTGCCTGTTCTGTTCCCCATTCTCTCTGGTGAATCCTCTCACCCCCTGCATCTCTCGCCTGTACCCCAGCTTTTGTAGGCATAAATAAATCTTTTTAAAAAAAAAAATATATATATATATATATAATGCCATCGTGCTGATCTGTAGTCTGCCTCTTTCCACCTATTATAGCAACCTGGCTCTCAAGAACATTCTCTTCACTTTGGGACTCTACCCCTTGCTCCTTTAGAAAAAGCTGGTACCCAAGAAAGATGGTGTGAATGCCTCGGGAGAGCCTCACCCAGATGCAGGGTACTATGCAATGTGTATGTTTTTCAATAAACACCAAGTTTCTTAAGACACTGGAGTGAGCGGTCACACTTAACAGGTTGCTTCTATCAAAGAGGTGCTAAAAAGTAATAAGTAATTTCACCAAGAGGGGAATCACATTAAAAAGACAGTGAAAATTACTACTTACAGGAGTAAAATAGTAAAAAAAATACCCCCAAATAGATGATGGATCAAGAAGATGTGGTATACATACACAATGGAATACTATTCAGCAATCAAAAAAGATAAACTCATGCCATTCACAGCAACATTATGCTCCGTGAAATAAGCCAGAAGGAAAAAGAAAAATATCAGATGGTTTCACTTAGAGGAGAAATATAGGAAAATCAAATAAGGGATCAGGAAAAAATAATAAAAATAATAATATAAAAAAGAAAAAATTAGCAGGCACCCATAAATCAGAGACATTCTGTGAAGGAAGGGAAGGAAAAGGGATCAAAACAGGGAAGAGAAGCGCACAAAAGACTATGGTGATGGTTCACGGGTGAATTGGTGGTGGGAATTTTACAGGGAATACACAATGATGTGAAAGATATAAATTTTAAAAAATTAATAATAGGGCCTCCACTGGTGGTGCAGCAGTTGAGCGCTGGGCTGCGAAGCTGCCCGCAGCCTCTGCAGTGCCAGTTCGATCCCCGGCCGTTGGCGAGGGTCCCACATGGTGCGCAGACCTCTCCTGCCGCCTGCTGTTCCCCTCAGCAGTGTGTTTCATCGGTCTGCCTGTTCTGCTCTCCCCTCTGGCTCTGGTGAATTCCTCACCCTCCCACATTTCTGACTGTACCCAGTGCTTGTATAAATAAATAAATAAATCTTAAAAAAAATTAATAATAAAAAAAGAATATTCTACAAATAGTGGTTACCAGAGGGAAGAAGGAAGGGGCATGAGTAAATTAGGTAAAAGGTATTCACTGAATGGTGAGGGATGGGGGAAAAAGAGAAAAAGTGCAAATTTAATACAAGGGTTACCATTTTCACTTACCAAATTAAAAAAAAGTTTTAATTATATACCTGATAATAGCGATTAATCAGGCTCCTTTGTGTGTTCCTGGTGAGCATATTAATTGGAATGTATGTTATAGAAAATAATTTGGCAATATATATAAAATAGAGAAATGTTCCTATCCTTTGATCTATATAGCTCTATATAGAGAGAGTAGATCTAGGAATTGCCTCCAAAGAAATAATTTAAAAAGCCGGGCCTCCCTGGTAGCCTACAGGTTGTCTCAGCACTGTCACCACTATGGCCTGAGTTTGATACTCAGCCAGGGAAGTGACTACATGGAGCAGCAGAACTCTCCTGTCTAGCCACTGCTCCCCTTAGCAATGTATTTCAGTACATCTGCCTGTTCTACTCCCCACTCTGCCTCTGGTGAATCCCCTCACCCCCTATACCTCCAGCCTACACCCTAGTGCTTCTACCAAAGAATAAATAAATAAATAAATAAATAACTGGCAAAGAGCAAGGCACATTACAAATATTTCACAATAAGAGAAAAATGCAAATGGCCTAAATAGTCAATCTTAGAAAAATCAAATAAATGATGACCCATTCTAAGTATTGCAGATTATCTGGCCATTTGTAGCAAAAAAAAATTTAAGTTTTTGTTAACATGAGTGTAAAGCAACCAACCCATTCTGAGCAGGTTTATGAACGGTTCTAGCAGCCACATGCTCTTCGCCGTGGTTTGTAGTCGCTCCAACACTCCTCCGTACACTCCACTCCTCCACCCTTAACACCGCACTACCACCACACCACACTCTGCTGCACCACCCTTATATTATCAGTCTTTTAGCACAGGTGTACCCACTTCAGGTGCCCGCCATCAGGCATGCACCCAGGATCACAGGGCTCTCTCATCTATCCTGATGGCGGAAGGGCAGAAAAGCCTGATACCTTTTACCTTACCCTACAATGAGGAAGAACAAAATCAAGCCTTGCAATTAAATAGTGATGTCTGCTACTAGTGGGACCTTGAGGGGAGGAGAGAGGAGGAGACTTAGGCCATTTACACAAGTAATCTGGTGGAGGTCTTGAGGCAGAGCAAGTCGCAAACTCTGTGGATTCTGTTCTGGGTCAAGTACACATGGGCCTCCTGTAGCCTTGCCAACCCACCACATATAGCTACCAACCCTCACATAAGCGGGACCTCCTCTAGTGTTGGGCACTTTCACATGTAAAAACTCAGACTGAATGAGCTCTCCTTTTATTTTTTTTGCATGATTATCTGTTCTAATTTGTTTAAGTATGTAGAAATTTTAGGAAGTAAATGGAGGTGGGGGGTGTAGAAAGAAGTAGGAAAAAATATCACAGAAATCCCTGAGTTAAGTGTAGACCATAAGTAAAGCTTTGCCTGGACTGCCACCTGCTTTGACACATTTGAGCAGCCCAGGGATCTCAAGCCCCAAACTTGGATGGAGGTTATCTCAGATTCTAGAGTCCCCAGCACCTGCAAAAAAAAAAAAAAAATTTAATCTTCTTTATCAGAAGACAAGCACATGGTAGTACTCAAAGAATGTCTACAGATAATTTGTCAAACACTGTAATGTACCCTCAACGATAACCAAGCGCACAGAAGACAAGATACCATAAGTGAAAACTGGTAGGAAAAATAGACAAGAGCCACAAACCAACAGGGACATGCATGCCGATATTATCAGACAGGACAGTAAAATAGCTGTATCTACTAAGAGGTAAAAGCCAGACTTAAAAAAAACATGGCAAAAGAAAGAGACTTTTTAAACATTGACATGGCAGTTTGGAAGAGAACCAAATAGAATAACTTAATCTACAAACTGAAAATATCGTAACTAAAATGACTAAAGAAACTGCCAGCACTGCAGACTCGCTGGTTTAAGTAGGGCTGCTGACTCCCAGCCAGAGCTGCAGTTTATTTCTGTCTCCTGCTGTAGCACATGAGGCCCCCCACCACTGCCCCACCTCAAAAGAGATCAGGAGGTTTTGCTTGCTCCTCAGCCAGCAGCTCAGGCTCCAGAAGGAGCTTTGTTATCAAAGGCCCCAGAGGTAACAGCCCACGGGGCTGTGGCTGATGGCTGGAGTGTAGGTCCTGGTGTTTGAAAGGGTCTCATCGGTTCGCTCTGTCTGCTAAGGCAGGGAAGGGTAAGCTGTCTTGGAGGAAGACTTCCCTTAAAATGTTCTCAGATTTGCTTTAAATTGCTCAACTTTCCTTCTCAGGAAATCTCACTGGTAGAGCCAAGCATGACCTCTCTGCCAACTTCCCTGAGAAGTAATTTGAGCCTGTTTGCAGTATTCATCACAATGTTACTTAGCCTGGAAGCCACCTAAGTGCCCAGGCTTAGAAGAATGGCTACACCACCAGGGACACAGCCACTGGTGTGCAGGCAGGAGAGGGACCGGAACATTCAGCTGCTCTCCCAAATAGCCTGCAGGCTCCAGCTGTGACCTGCAAGTGCAGGTCCGAGAAGCAATGACCATAAAGACCTCTAAGATATGAGACAATTCCAGGATGAAGCTGCCAGGGAGGTGTGTGGGGTGGCTGATTTTGATCTTCAGGACTTCTGACCTTTTCTTTACTGATTGAGATTGGCCAAAACCCAGAGCCCAGCTGCCAGCAGAGTGTCTTGCCTGCTCTGAGGCTCTGGAGGAAAAGTTCAGGGCTTTATTTCCAGGTGTCCAAGGGGAAATCATCTGTTCTCTATCAAGGGAGCTGGCTCCCCATTCCGACCAACACACGCTTTCCAATTCCTGTTTTAACCCAACCTCAAATATCACAGGGAAGACCTAGAGAACCTCCAGGGCCTCTGAGACAGGAACCCAAAGAGGCAGAACTGAAATGTTCACTGAGGTCCCAGCAGATGCCAAGCATCGAAGCTCACTTAGGCCACATGAAAGCCTTGCCAGGTGCAGGTCATTCACCTGTTACAGGTGAGAACAACAGCAGCAACCAGAATGTGGGTGGGGCTGGGATTCTACACTAGGCCTCAGGCCAACAAGCCTCCTTTCACTGTATCAGCTATGGTGCCCCCTCTTTCTGCCCCCTACTTCAGAAAGGAGCCAGGAGGCATTCCTAAAAGTTTTGAGAAAGTGACAATACAGTTGTTAACTCAAAAATTCTACAAAACCTACAGTAATTTACTCAAACATACCAATCCCAAGAAAACACTGCATTATTTGATAAAATCTTTCCTGTAACACTTCACCTGTGCCTCTTCTTCTATATGCTTAGAATTTAAAAAAGACAAACAACTCTTACCTATAATAAATAAATAGAAATATGTGAGGTGACAGATGTGTTCATTAATGGCAGGGCTCCTTCCACATGTGTATGTAAATAAATTGCCCTGAGTCACTTTAAACATCTTGCAATTAGAGTTGTCAATTACATCTCAATAAAGCTGGAAAAAGATTACCAAGAGAAAAAAAGCAAGCTTCCCCCCAATTCAGAAGGAAGAGACTTAACTTTCATTGGGTGATTACCCTGTTCCAGTTTTTGATGTAGACATTTTAAATAATCTCATTTAAACCCAACTGCCAATACAGGAAGGGGAAGGCAGTGGAGATGGGTCAAAATTGGGAAGGGAAGAGCATAAGGGACTGTGGTGACAGTTCACGAGTGACGTGGTGGTGGGAGACTTATGGGGACAACACCTGAGCAGAGAAATCAAATATTGAACAAAAATGAACAATGTAAGAAAGTAGAAAAGTTTAATAAAAAAATAAATAATAAATAAATAAATCTAAATGTCAGATGAGAACGCTGAGGCTTGGTCCTCTTCAAAACTGACACCATGTACATGGCAGAGCCAGTGCTCAGACTGACCAAAGCCCCTTTACCGGAAGGCCTTTCTCTTTGCCTACCAGTCAGCCAAGAGAGGGACCAGCTCACCCTGGTTTGCCTAGGACACGCCGGGCTTTAGCAATGAATGATCCTTGTCTCCGCCACGCTATAGGTAGTTATCAGTGGCAAAGAAAGACCGCAAGAGTTGCTTCTTTTCACACCATTTTGGTTTGAGTCGAACATTTATCTTTTTTGATAATGTATCAACATATCCTCAGTTCCATTTTTGGATTTTCTTCCTTCTTTCATGGCCCCAAAAACACAGCTCTTAACCCTGAACTCTACTGAACGCTACCCATGAAGAAAGAGGGCTTGAAATGACACAGCAATTATTGGTGGCCCCTTATTTCTTTCTCAGAGAAAATGGGCTTCTTAGGGAAGTAGCGGACTCTCCTGGAAGCCGGAACCCCTGAGCTGGTTTTGCCCAATAAGCTGCCATGTGCCATTGGCTAAGCCCCTCCGCTCTCTGAGCCTCAGTGTGAACTATGGCAGTTTTAAATCACCTTCCCTCAAGGAGAGCACAGGCCCGCCACGCAGCCTCCTCAACCCTCAGCTGAGGACATGAAGAGGTCCAGAGAAGGAAGGCAGCTTGGCCAGGGTCACTGGCAAGTTAAGGTAGCACAGCAAGACTTGCTGCCATCTCTGGAGGGATGTCCACCCTCCAAGTCACACCAGAGAAAAAGCAGATATGTTAGAAACAATCCATTTAGTGTTGCTCATCCTGTAAGGAAAATGAGCCAAATGCTCAAAGATTAAGAATTCTGATCTCTTAAAACAAATCAGGGTTTAATTTGGGTTTTCTTAAAGCCTCATAAAAAAGGGGAGCTGAATCCTTGACCAAATATTCAACATTCCAAACTGGGAAGATGAGACAGATTTTAATCCCCTGCGTGAGGAACAGGCAGATTGGAGGATGTGTGTTTCCACAGGCCTGCATATTTCTCAGATGTGTAGATGGCAGGCAGCCGAGAGAGAGGAGGCCGCCCCAAAGGGGCATGCAGGGAAAGTAGGGGCTCTGGGGAGAGCTGCGAAGGAGCAAAGTCACAGTGAGGGCTAAGGGGACTGCCTGCCCATGGACCAGTGAGGTTCATTTGCTTAAAGTCAGTAGGTGGCAGAGTCAGGACTTGAACTCAGATCTATATCCAAGTGCAAGTACTCCCTGGCTATGCGATGTAAACTGTGGGGTTGGAATTCTAATGGAGAATTCAGAGCACCCCTTGATTATCCAGGGGGTCTCAGATGCATCTCCATGTTAGCTTGATTGACTTATTTCCCTGATCATAAGTGTCAATCAGCAGACTCATGTGTGGAATAACTCAATAGCTCTTATTAAATGTTTATTGAATAAATGAATAACTAGATGAAGAAATTTCCATCCAATTCAAAGAGGCTAAAGAAATAGCCCAAAGGACTGCAGCAGAAGTGAGAGCCAGAGGGAGCCTGGAGAGTCCACAGCAGACCCCACAGCAAACTGAGGAAGCGTCCCTGGAGGAGGTGATATTTGCAGTGGGACTTGAGTTGGACTTGGACATGTGGGTTGTCATGTCAAGATAAAACTCCACTGCATTGTCACTTATTATCAGTGTGGGTCTCCTTGGATAGGTAGGACCTTGGTCAATATCACAGACCAAAACTCAGGGATTGGCTACAAATGCGAATTATTCCAAACCCCGATGTATCAATCTCTTGATTATCTCTAGCATGACACCTGTCTCCACCAGCATCTGGAAAGCAGGGGCGAGAACTCCCACATCTCTAACACATTTGCACCAGTTATTTCCACCTCTGCACCAGTTATTTCAAAAAATACACAGACCTGTGTGGGAAGTAATGTACCCTCATCTCATAGCTGAAGAAACAGAAGCTGACAGAACTTAGCTGACTTGCCCAAGGTCACAGAGCTAGACAGGGCAGCACTAGGACTGGAATCAAAAACCCACGCTACTATCACGGCCCTGCCTGGGTGCCAGACACTGTTAGAAGCTGCAGTAACAACATCTCTGCAAAAAACAGTTCCATAAAGACATCAAATAGGAAGTAATACTGCACTTCCGGTGGGCTCCACCAGTCTAGACACCAGGGGCTCACAGAAGCTTAAGCAAGGAAACTCAGTACATTGGGAGAGACCTAAAATCCCCTAGGAACTATGAAGGCCTACATGTAACCAGGACTTGAGCTGTGTGGCATCCCTGTGTCCTGGGTAGAGGATGCCAGTGAGAGCTGGAGGGTTACTGACTAGGGGTCCAGACCAGATGACTTTGAGCTGGTCTACAAGGTCAGGAAGGGTGTTGACAGGGAAGTGGAGAAACTGGAACCCTTGTGCATCGTTGGAGAGAATGTAAAGTTGTGTGTGTGGCCGCTGTGGGAAATAGTACATTGCCCTTCAAAATATTAAAATCAGAATCCCACATGATCCAGCAGTTCCACTAGCCCAAAGAATTGAAAGCAGGATCTCAAAGAGATATTTGTACAGCCATATTCATAGCAGAATTATCCACAGTAGCCAAAGGTGGAAACAACTTGAATAACTCAAATGTCCATTGACAGATGAATAAAGAAACAAAATATGATCTATACATACAGTGGAATATTCTTCAACCTGAAAAAGGAAATTCTGACACATGCTACAATATGAATACATTATGCTAACTGGAATAAACCAGACACATAAGCACACTTATTGCAGGATTCCACTTTTATGAGGTAACACCAACCATCATTGTCAAACTCAGAGACAAAGCAGAAGGTGGGTGATGAGGGGCTGTGGGGGCGCTGTTCAGGGACTCGAGAGTTAGAGCTTCTGGAGAATGGCTACCTAACCAGGTGAAGGGCTTTACTACAACTGAGCTGTACACTTAAAAATGGGTGTGATGGTGAATTTCATATTATATGTATTTTACCAGTTTTGACCAGCTAAGTGGCTGTCACTCTAGGTAGGGGAAATGCTTCCCCAGCACCACCTGGGGCCAGGTCTTCCCCGCTCAGCTCTACTCCCTCAAGGTGATTCATTCTCAGGTCTAATCCTTAAGTTCAGGCCACAACAACCACATCCTTCCAGATTCAAATTCAGTCACAAAGAGCCAAGTGTCTGTGTCCCACCAGAATCTCTGATTCTCAGATTCACTTGGTTGAACCAGCACAGGTGGCCTGTTTCCACACAGAGCAGTTGGGAGTTGGGGGGTTGGGGGAGGTTTTTGATACATTGTTTAGCATCCGACCAGATCATAGGATCTATTCCTGAAGCTTGGAGCAGAACTAACTCTCCCCAGAGGTCCATGGCCTAAAAGTGGGGTGTGGATGTTCCCAGAGGAAAATTAGAGTATGGTTACCCAAGAGATCATAAGAATGGACATGGATGCAGCATGTCTAGAACTCAGTAACTAGCCACTAGCCTAAAGAGAACTCAATGTTCAGAATGGTTACATGACTTGCCCAAGATCTTAGAGTAGCAATTCAAGTTCAGATCTTCTGCTCAAATCCAAAGAAGCAGAATTTGTGCATCTTGGGAGGGAAAAAGTAGAACTAAAGCCAAGAATTGGTTGGTGAAAGTATGAAGGTATTCTTGGAAGGATGCGCCTAGATTATGGAGTTTTGCAAGTCAGAAAGAGGAGGTTGAGTTTAATGAAGAAGGAAATAGGAAACTTTTGTGGGTTTTAATGGAGAGAACGATGGGGGAAGGTAAGACCCCTCTAAGACGGTAGTCAGGCGGTCTGGACACATCAGTTCAGACACACACTCCTTACACACCTTGAGGATATTTTCAGGGGATGGGCTCTGCAGGGCTTGCCCACTGCTGACCCCCACTGCCTGGCTCCAGCCTGTCCCTCAAGATTCCCAGTGCCCCTCCTTCCTGCCCACCCTCCAATGCTGTGGCTTTGGCAGCCACTTTGGAAACTGCAAGTTTTAAATGAATTTCCACCCTAGAGGAAGTTGAGAAGCAGGCATGTTCCACCAGCCACTTCTGAGCTCCCAACATTTCTCCTACCCCTTCAGAAAAAGGATCAAACACTTTTTCACAATGGAAGGAGGAGAGGGAGGGAGCAAGACAGAGGGAGAGCAAAAAGAAAGAATAAATAAAAGAGCCTCATTTGATCTTAATCAGACAAAGTTTATGTCTGAATTATACATTTTTCTCTTCCATGCTGAGAAAACCAATACATAAGGGAAAACAAATCACATGTTATTTATTTACTTCCCTTGAATTTTCTCTCACTGATTCCAAAAGGATTTAGGAGTCTCGCAAGACTAAACATGATGATGACTGTGAAAATGAGGGACCAAGGAAACCACCCAGAGACCACAAAGGCAGCGGGGAGAGCAGATATTAGCAGGTACCTGAGGAACGCCACCTTCGAAGCTGAATACTGTATTTGGCCCTATGTGGAAAAAATTACTAGCTTTATGTTTGTTTTATTTTCTGCTGATAGAAAGCATCCAAATGCACCCGTGGCCATAGACTTTTTTCTGGGACTAAACACATCACAAGGGGCTGACAAATTATATTTGAGTTATAGAGAATAACAAGGGCAGGAAGCCCAAAGGACTTTTGAAGGAGGCATTGTCCTGAATGGCAAGCAATGTCCTAAACAGCATTTTCATTGCCAAGATTAAGTACACTGGCTGATGGAATCGCGAGTGCTTTGAGTAGGGAGATGTCAATCTCATCCCAGCCCAGGAGGAGATACTACAGCAGGATGGGGGGCCTGGGAGACACCAAAACATGGAGCTAGATAACCTGGAACTGCGCCTGCAAACAAAGGTGCAACAGATACAGAAGAGGAGGACCACAGCCCGGCGTCTGCCTGTTCTTGGCCCTATAAATCATCGCATGCCACTGGTGGCCAAGTACCCCTTCGTCTTCATCCCTTGGACCCTTGCATGCTTTCTCTTGATTTTAATGACCCTGGCAATACCTTTAGGCTTCAGCTGTGACCCCAAGTTCAGACTCCAATTAGAAAGAACACTTGAAGTTTATTTCCCTCACCTCCAAGCCTTCTTTCTCCCACCAGCAGGGCCTCTGAATATCCTTTAGAAGCACCCCTGCCCCATTTCAACCATGTGGTTTGGGCGAGATTGACTCTACCCCCAATTCTAGGGTTGAATCCTACTACCCAGCCCTTAGCTGTGCAGCGAATTTCCCTGGCCCTGTGGGCGGCTAGCAGGGAGGGGCAACGATCCATATCAGGCGACTCTCAGAGATCGAAGCTCAGTGCTGGGATTTTGTCTGTACTATCAGGGAAGTAGATTTTCTCTTTCTCCTCTGGAAAGAAAGTGGGAAGGTTATATCCCCCAGAACTGTTGGCAGCCATCCTGTGACCACGAGGACAGAGCCAGCCTAAGAAATAAGCAAGTCCACAAGAAACCAAAGTAAAAGATGGAAAGAACTGGATTCTAGCAATACCATTTGAACCCATGCATTGAGCCCTGCCTGGGAAGCCAGCCTGACCCCTGAACTTCCCCATTAGCTCTTTCATTTCAAACCAGTTTGGGGCCTCCCCGGTTTGAGCGCTGGGTTGCGAAGAAGTTGCCCACAGCCTCTGTGGTGCCTGTTTGATCCCCGGCTGCTCCCCGGCCACCGGAGGAGGGTCCCACATGGCACGCAGACCTCTCCTGCTGCCCGCTGCTCCCCTCAGCAGTATACTTCGGTCCTTCTGCCTGCTTTGCTCCCCGCTCTGGCTCTGGTGAATTCTCTCACCCTCCCGCGCTTCTGACTGTGCCCAGTGCATGTATAAACAAACAAACAAACAAACAAACAAATAAATAAAAATGCCTCTGTAAATAAATAAATAAATAAATAAAACCAGTTTGGTCTTCCCAGGAAAACCCTGAAGTTAGGATTCTCCCATTCTCCCGTGCATCAGGACCTTGATACTCTTACAGACCCTACCTTGGCCACTCCTCCAAGTCTTTGGTATTTCTATTTTCTGGGGTAGGAACTTTCTGCTCCCAATTCCTACTCCAGATGGTGCCAGTTGAGCCAGCCCTTCCCCTTCAAAGAAGGTTGGAAATAATTCACATAGCAACTATAAACTATAAGAGAAAGTTGGGGCCTCCCTGGTGGCGCAAGGGGTTAACATGCAACCTACGAAGCTATCTGCAGCCACTGCAGCACGAGTTCGATCCCCGGCCAGGGAGCTACCCACATGGCACAACAGACCTCTCCTGACTCGCCTGCCGCTCCCCTCAGCCGTGTACTTCAGTTAATCTGCCTGTTCTGTTCCCCATTCTGTCTCTGATGAATCCTCTCATCCCCCACACCTCTGGCCTGTACCCCAGCTCTTGTATTCATAAATAAATAAATCTTTAAAATAAAAAGGAGGAAGTTGGGTCAGCAGGTGACACATACATTCAGTGACACAAGTAAGCCTTAAGAAGCTTGGGCCCACTGTTCTCAAGAGGCTTCGAAAGCCAGGAAGGGGGCGGGGGTCTCACAAAAAGCAGGCAGGCAAGCCTGGGGTGCCAGTACACAGGTACTGTGACTCCACGGCACCCTATCAGAACTGGTCAGAGAGCAGGACTCCCGACATAAAGGGTTCCAGGCCAACCATTTAGCAAGAAGTTCAAGCAAAAGCATCCAAATACCAAAACAAGGGACCATTCCAGCCTTTGTATCAGAACAAGGCAGAAATCAATTTACTTCAGTGAAACCAAGGTCAGACCCTAGAAGCACAGAGGCCTGATTTGATAAATCCTTGAAGAAATGCTGACAGGACACATCCCTGGATCTGAGCTAAGGGCCCAAAGGCCTCAGCTACCCAATTTCCACCCAACACAGGAACACTCTCAAGACAAACTATCTCCTCCCACAACCCACCTTCCTTTCTTACTAGCTGTTTGTTTACAAGATTTAGGCAAAGCAGGAGTAGGCCCAATTCTGTTAAAGGGAAAGCCTTTTTCCATCTTTCTGCTCAGAATCCTGATAAAAGTAGGAATTGCCTGGCACTATGGCAGCCATCTTGTAATCCTAAGGAAAAGGAAACTAGAACAGTAAAGATGTGACCTAGAACTGGGTATCACGGAGCTGTTAAAACCATCTTGGAGCTGCCCTCCTCTGGACTTTTTCTAGGAGGTATTTTGATGCCTCAACTGCTAAAAATAGCAGTTTTTAAAGTGTGCCTCAGGTCAGCAGCATCTGTACCTCCAGAAATGTGGAAAATGCGCAATCTCAGGCCCCACCCCAGGTCCAGCAAACTTAAAATTCTATAGGTAGGAAGCTGCAATCCGCATTTTACCCAGCGCCTGACCCCTGAGTAATCCTGATGCCTGCTAAACTTTGAGAACGCCCAATTTAAGCTACTGTTTATCAGACTTTCTATGAGAAAAAGCTAAAAGCATTTATAATTTATACATTTCTCCACAGCATCTTTTATGGGCTATCAGGAGGCTGAAGAGCAAAGTGGGATAGCCTGCAGTCACAAAACCAAAAGGGAAAGTTTCAAAGAGGAAATGAAACTCAAAAAGGCAAAGAAATAAACACTATGCACTTTTATCCATCAAAATAATCATAAATACAATTAAAAGGCAAAAGAACACACTGGGGAAAATAACTGCAACAAATATGACAACACTTAAAATCCTTCCTTTGTCAAAAAGTCATGCAAAATCAAAAAGAATACCAGTTAGATCCCAAATAAAAAGACGAAGAACAAAAAACATTGACAGAATGGGAGGCACAAATGGATAATTAAGAGAGAAACCTATTAGAATCAAAGCAATGTGAATTAAAATGACATATTCCATCTACTGAATTGCAAACACTGAGTGGAAGAACTTCAACTTCTTGAAGCAGTGTGGGGACAGTGGATGGACACTTTCCGGGCACTGCCAATGGGTGTCAATTAGAATGGCCACCATTCTGGAAAGCAAAGGGATCACATTCATTCAGAGATTTCTTTTTTTTAAATGTTTACCCAGTCTGAATCAGGAACTCAACTTCCTTTTCTCTAGTCCAGGTGTTAACAGAGGCCTGCTTTTGTATGGTCTACTAACTAAACATGGTTTTTACTTTCATAAAACCCTGAAGAATAAGGAGGAGGAGGAAAAAGATGAAGAGGGAGAGGGGAGGGAGAGGTGAAGACAAGTGGAAGAGGGAAGGTGAGAAATAGTGACCGAGACTGTACTTGGTACAACTTATATTTTATGTGTCTTTTATTGAAAAACACTTGTCAACCCTTAACTGGTTCTAGTTTAAAGCAGGGTCAGCAAACTATGGCCCATGGACTAAATCCAACGAGCCACCTGATTTTGTAAATGAGATTTTGCTGGAACACATTCATACTCATTTATACTGTATATGACTGCTTTTATGCTACAATGGAGAGCTGAATGGTTGTGACAGAGACCACATGGTCCACTAAACATAAAATATCCTTTTAAAAAGCATGCCAACTCCTGGTCTAAAGAAATCTCAGAAAGATGATCAAACTGTGTGTACAAGGATGTTCATCACAGCGTTATTTATATGGAAGGAGAATGAAATAAATGATGGGATATGGTGCAACTGAGATAATGAACATGCATTTACCCCGGGGCCTCATCTCCTAAGGAGTCAATAAACATTAGCAATTATTAGAAACTACAAGATATTCAGTCACTTTTATGTGTTTTCAGGAGCCAATAAAAAAACAAGAAAGCAAACTGTTGCAATGTCCACATATGTTTCTTTGGAGTTATTTCAATTATGTTTTAAAATAGATAAATAAGGAAGCAAGAGGATGGAAGGAATAAAACAAAATCCCACCAACAGTTCTCTTTGGGCTGTAAGATTTAGGATAATTTTCATTTGCTCCCATATACTTTTCAGTCATTTCCTAGTTTCCTACGATGGGTGATTATTGCTCTTCTAGTGATTAAACAGCCATATTCTCAGAAAGTAGCTGAGTATGGAAATACAGCTGAGGGCCAGGGGCAGGCCATGGGGGCTGCAGAAACTGGATCAGACTTCATACTGGTGTGTGAGGACTAGAGGCAGGAGGAGGAATGAGATTTTGAACAAGGAGGAGAAGGTCTGATATTGGACACAAAGTAAACAAAGCAGCCCCAAAAAACACCAGTGACAGGACTTTGAAGAGCAAGTGGGTGGACCCCATAGCGTGGACTCCAGGCCAGCAGCACTGGGGAACTTGTCAGAAATACAGGCTCTCCGGCCTGCCCAGACCGACCGAATCAGACCTGAATTTTAAAGGCTCCTCAGGTATATGCACCTGCTGAAGTCTGACAAACACTGGCTAGTCTATGGTGTTCTCTGGACTACTGACCCTCCTCCAGCCCCGCCCCTCACTCTTCATCTTTTTCAGTAATGCCTTCTGCTGTTTTTAAAGTACTTTCCAAGAGAGATTTGTGCTTCCTTCACAGGTCAAAAGGCAGGCTTAGAAAGAAAAACGGAGAGATGGCAGGCTGTTGCATTAGCACACATACACGCACTCACACATACCCATGCCTGTGTGAGCATAGGGACTACAAACACCTGCAGCAGCAGGGCCTTCCAGAGGCCAAGGGGCCCATCAGCAGCCAGAATCACCGTGACACTGGGTCAATCCTGCAAACACGTGCTCAACACGGGGAGTGTTCCAAAAGCAATCCATTCACCAATTTCCTAGAAGAAGCTTTATTTCTTGTTAACACATTCTGAAGAGCTACTTCTGAGCTTGAAAGCTCAGACATGGGATGAGAGGGGCAGAGAGCTGGAGAACAGTCAACAGGTGCTACAGGGTCCGCGGCCTGCACAGTCCCTGCGGCTGCCTGAGCTGTCACCTGGGAGGGTCACCACGGCCCTTGGGGAAGGGCCATACCTCACCTCTGTCAGTGCACAACAACCCACTGACGTAGAGACTATTGCTTTTACCATTTGGTAGATGTGGGAAACTGAGCCTCAGAGAGGTCGAGTAACTTGCCCAGTGGTTGGCACAAGGGAGAGACAGAACAGGGGTTTCACAGGGGCTATCTGTCTCCAAGGTCAGCTTTCTTCCCAGACACCAGGCTGTCTCATGGACAGTTCACCTTCGAGTCTAGTTAGTAGGCAGCAGAGATCTTGTCAGGTTTGTGTGAATCTGCTCAGAGACGGCCTGCTGCCCCCAGCCTGTCCCGAGCATGAGCAATACAGCATACGCTTGGTGAGGCAAAAAGTCCTGCATCCTCCCTCCCTACAGGCTTCCCAGGGCCTGTGTGGCTGCAAGAGCCACTGACTTCTAAGTCCCAACCAGAGGAGCTTCCAGGCATAGAGCAGCTGATCAGGAGGGGTCTACAAAGAGAGAGGCAGATGGATCTTGGCTGCCAGCAGTATTGCAAAGCTTCCCCCAAGCTGTCACTTGCCAAAACCAAACCAGGTCAATAAGAAAACACCAAGAAGACTTCCTAGCACAAATGTCAAATGGTCACAGATGTAGGGATCTGTGTTCCCAAAGGAAGAGATATCAAAAAATTAAACTTAGAATAACCACAGGATCCAGCAATCCCACTTCTGAGTATATCATCAAAAGAATTGAAAGCAGGGACTGGAACTGATACTTGCACACCTATGTTTGTGGCAGCATTCTTCACAATGGCCAAAAGGTAGAAGCAGCCTGCACGGTCCCTGCCGGCTGCCTGAGCTGTCACCAGGGAGGGTCACCAAGGCCCTTGGGGCGAAGTGCACCCCAAGTGTCCATCAACAGAGGACTACATAAACAAAATGTGATCTATGCAAACATTGGTATTATTTAGTTCCAAAGAGGGAGGGGATTTGGGTACCTGCTTAAATATCAACAAACTTTGCAGTCATTACACTGTGTGATACAAGCCAGACACAAGAAGATCAAGATTGCATAATTCCACTCAGCCAAGTATCTATAACAAGTAAATTCATGGCAGTCTCAAAGGGGTGGCTACCAAAGGTGGGGATGGGGCAAAGCAGTTTGTTTGTCTTATCTCAGTGGGTGTCTGAGATAAGAAAGTTCTGGAAATGGGTGGTGAGGATAGTTGCACAACCACATGAATGTACTTCATGCTATGGCATTGTATGCTTTTCAATTATAGAAATAGTAAGTCTTAGACATGTATATTCCACCGCAATAGAGGGAAAAGGAGGAGCAGCAGGGAAAGAAAGGAGAGCCCCTCGGGCCTAGGAGGGAGAGAAGAAAAACTCAGCGCTATCCCAGGCTTACCACATCTCCTATGTATCATTGTTTAATCTTCAAAATGACACTTTCAAGTAGGAACTGTGTGAAGAAACAAAGTTCAGAGAGCACGTTGCCCAGTGTCATCAAGTCAGATAGTGCAGGGCAATGACTCAACTCCAGGTCTGCAGCCACCAAGGCACCTTCATAGACAACCAGTGCTGGCCAGGCCTGGTCCCCCATCCCTCATTCACTCAGCATCCCTGGCACCACCTCCAGGCTGGACAGAGGAGAGGGTGACAAAGGGGGATACCACCCCCAACACTTAGGATCACTAGAGACTGTGGTAGCCCACACAGTCATCCCATCCACTTCCCAGCCTCAGAGACTTTACACTGACGTGGCTTGGGGGACCATCTGCCTCTGCCGCTGTCTGGGATGATTTCTGCTGAGATGGAACTCACCAGGGTGAAGTTAGTCAGCGCGAGACCGGAGCTTAATTTTGAGCATCTCAGAAAATGGTCCCCTGACATCCCACAAAAGCAGAGGGATAGAGGTTCAAATTCTGCCCTTGACTAGGACAGGAGGCAACCAGGTGGTAGAAAACACATGGGCTTTGAAATAAGACGGCCCTGGGTTTGAAATCAGACTCTGCTGCTCTTCTTGTATGATCTAGGTTTTGCCTCAACCAAGCCTCAGTTTTCTCATCTGTGAAAGGGGCATGTCACCCACTAAGGTCACCCAATACTGACACTGGAGCCAAACCACTGCGTTCAAACCCTGTTCCCCACCATTCACTCAATGGGTGAACTTAAGTTACTTAACCTCTCTGCCTCAGTTTTCCTCATCTATAAAATGGGGTTAGTAATTATTTCCATGGGCTGTTTTAAGGATTAAATGAGTTGATTCAGATAACATGCTGAGGACAGCACATGACACACACACATATATAGTACATAATTATTTGGTAACTATTATTATGAAATGTACAGTAGGCTCCTGGCACATGATAGGAACATCCCTCCCTTCCCCCTCTCGTTTCCTCCTGTATGAGACTGAAAAACTGTTAATGGTCTTTGCCTAGGTTTTTAGCAGGAAATTCATTAGCAGGAAACTCCTGTCTTTCCTTACCCTTCCCCCCTCTCCCCAAACCAACAGGGGTTTCCAGAAAGAAAAGGAAGCTCATTAGCCCACACTTTCCAGAAGGAGGCCAAAGGGAGTCCTTCCAGATATGTGCCACTTCTCCATGCCTGCGCCAGTCCCACCCCATTGGGCCTCAGTGTAGTTCCAAGGGCCTGAGGCAGCCCCGACCGAGCACTGGAGGAGCCTCAGGTCTTCCCTTGGGTGGAAAGGCCTGGAAACAGGGAGAATTCCTTACACCAAAGGAACATTAGTTGATCTTCTCCAGGCACCCTATAGTATTGTTTTTCCATTTTACAGATGAGAAAACAAAGGCACAGAAAGGTTAACAATCTAGGCCAAAGTTTCCCGCAAGTCGATGCAAGGGTAAAATTAAAATCCAGGTCTTTCTTGGGCCAAAACCTAGAAGCTTTCCACTGTCACGTCTTCCTATTGAACCACATCACCATCAGCTCTGTCACTTACTGGGTGTAGGCACTTGGGTAATCCCCTTCACTTTTCTGAACCTCAGTATCCAGAGTTGTAACATGGGCAAGCTACAAGGGTCATTTGATAGGTCAACAATCAGCAACCGAGCCCATATACATAGGGCCTTAAATTTCAGGCCCTCTCTTGCACAGCCCTTTCTCTGATCTGGGAAAGAGCCTAGTTATGTTGTATACTTTTCAGCCCCACAAGCCCTGGATCCACCCCTGTTAAGTGCAATGTGCCATCACCATGCCAAGTCCTAGCCCTAAATGTTAGGTAAGGCAGGAACAAGTGGGGCACGAGAGGACCCCATGCTTGTAAGTCCCCAGCAACGGCCCCACAGGAGGAGCTGAACACATCGCGGCTAGCATCGTGATTTAGTATCTGGCCATCCCTTTAGAATCTTAGCCTGCTGAGGGCACAGATCTTTGTCAGTTTTGTTTGCCGATGTAGGCCAAGAACCCAGAACAGTGCCTGACACATGGTACAGATCCAGTAAATAATAACCCTTGAGGTGGTTTGGGTCAAGAGAATTCAGATGCGAACACCAAGGCCCAGAAAGATACATCTTTCCCACCATCAGCGTCATGCCCCAGGCCCTACAACCTGATGAAGGGCTCTCTCTTATTTCTTGCTGCCACCCTAGTGACTCACACTGGAACCCAAGAGACATTTTTAGAATCAAAACCTGGGATTGAAATTCCAACTAAGAAAAGCCACGGAAATGGCAGAAAGCGACAAGAGCCCAAGTGACAAAGGAAGGTCGCCAGATGTAAGAGCAACAGAGTGCCAGCGGTTCACTTTGAAACTCAGAGAAACAACAAATCATTTTCGTGTGTGACCCATGCAACATTTGGGACCTACTTATACTCCAACACGAAGATGCGTCATTGATCCAAGTCTCAAATTTACCCGTGCATCTACTATTCTATCTGGCTATTCTGCCCGGCCCTTCTGTAGAAATTAGTGCAAATTCCTGCTTTACTATTTATTGTGTCATTTTGGACAAGCATCCTAACCACCAAGGCCCCTGTTTCCTCTTTGCAAACTTTGGCTAGCCCTACCTCATAGAGTCGCCACAAGGATAAGGGGAAATGACGTCGCTTATGTCAACAGACGTTCTCTGATGCTAGTTCTCCCATTTTTAGACACCTGTAAGGAACTCCATGTGGACACTCGCTTGCCAATTATTTAAAAAATCATGGTCAATTCTTCCAAGTGGGGCACTTGTATAGAAATGAATGTGCCTTAAGAAGGCAAACATCTGAGTTGGTATTTCTCAGCCCTCCCAGAGCCAACATTCCTTTTTCATAAGTATTTTTAATGCCTCCTTTGTCTTTCTTAAATGAAATGCAGTGATAAAATGGTTCACTTGCACACTCAAAAGAAAACAATGTTCTGCCTGTAATTTAAATGAAAAAAGGAATGCAATGATGTTTCAACAACACGTGAATGCCTACCATGTGGCAATGAGATGCTTACGTGACTAAAAAGAAATAAGCTTGGATTAAACAGACATTCAATACTAAATTGAATCATTTGACATTGCCAATATGGAATTGTTTTTGATCTGTGAAAATGGGAATTAGTTATGATTCAATTTAATATTTGACATTCAAAATGTAAGCAAACTACATCTACCTATGGGTGGGTGGTGTGTGACAGTATGAATCTAGAGATATAAATACAGGCAGAATGGACGTGTTAGCAACTTGAACATCCTAATCGTCATCACCATTCACATTGTGATTTTTCAAAAGCAATGGTCCCCTTTTTAAAATTGCAAAGAACAAAAAGAATTTCAATAATTTCACTATTGAAAAATTGCTTTCTTTTTTGAACTGTAGAAACAAAAAACTTGTGTGTAAAACAGCAGTCATTTCCAGTCTCCGAACTTGCAAGTAGGTTGGTTTTGTTTTGACCTATGTGAATTTCTTACAAGACATTCAGAAAATGGGAGGAGGCAGGCAAGTGTCTTGTTGCATGAGACTGCAGCACAGACCACAGAACTTGTCATCTAAATGGAAGTAGATGAACCCAAAATCATTATGCAACCAAAAACATGTATCCCCCCAACCCCAATCCCAAAAGGACTACATAGGGATGACACTGCGCCCACTGAGAACCATCACTCTGCACACCTCTGCTCAAATCCATTCAGTGATAAGAAAACTACTATCTCCTTAACTCATCTGTCAGAAAGTCATGATTCCTTCCAATATCTGGTGGGAGGTCACATTGGTCCAGCTCTTCTTCCATTTGGCCAAAGATTTCAAAACCTTGACCCAGTAATTATACTTCTAAGAAGACTCCTCTTCTAAGAATTCCACTTCTAAGAATATATGTAAGGAAACAATCCAAATAGCCATTAAAATCCCTTTACACAGAAAGTTTTAGATATAATGGTGGAACTAATGTCATACCAACCACAGGAAAATGGTCGAGTAAATTATGGCACAATCTCTGTGGACTAGGAAATAACCATCAGAAACAAAATGTTGGCAGCTATTGTGGGGCATGGGTGCTTTGGGGTTTTCTTCCCCTTGCTTCTCTCATTTTCTATAATGGTTTTCATTTCTGTAATAATTGGAGGAAAATGAACTCCATGGAAAGGGAAAACAAAAACCCATGAAGCCCATGGCTGGAATTCTTTTCTGTGGAAATGAAGGAACCGATGAAAAAGGGCCTGGGGAGAGGGGTCCACTTGGGCTGCCAGAGGTCCCCCTCTTGCTACCATATGATCCTGAATCAGTACATGCCATTCTGGAGGCCAGGGCAAGATCTGGGATGGCACACAAGACCCAGACTGTGGCCTATAGAGTCACCACATAGCCTGTCCCCAGGAAGCTGCTCTCCAGCCTGTCCACTATGACTTACGCTCTATGTTACATTGAGAGGAAAGAGCTGGGAGACTCTGCCTTATGGGATCAGGTCAGGAGATCATCCGTTTCGCTCTTCTTTCCCCTTTTTACAAAGAGTAAGTGAAAAAAGCAGGCTACAAAAGAACATATGTATTATTCCAGTATTATTTTTTAAAAGGCTTATGACCCTGTGGGTGGCTGTGTATAGGGTTGTATATCTGTGGTGGAGGTGCAGTATGTGGTGGTGAATGGTGGTGGAGGTAACCTAAAAAGGCACACACCAAAATGTGGTTGTTGGTCATCTGGAGGCAGGAGAAAAAGCCACCTAATTCAGTGATTAAGAGTATAGATAGGGCCTCCCTGCTGGCACAGGCAGTTGAGTGCCACACTGTGAAACTGTCCACAGCCTCTGCAGCACCAGTTCGATCCCAGCCGGCCAGCGGGGGTCCCACATGGGGCAGCAGACCTCTCCTGTCTCACCTGCTGCTCCCCTCAGCAGTGTATTTCATCAGTCTGCCTGTTCTGTTCCCCACTCTGTCTCTGGTGAATCCTCTCACCCTCCCGCGCATCTGGCCTGTGCCCCAATTCTTGTATAAATAAATCTTTAAAAAAAAAAAAAAAGAGTATAGACAGGTCTGGGTTCAAGTCCCAGCTCTGCCAGTTACTAACATATGACAGTGGGGAAATCAATCACTGTGAGACTCTGTTTCTCTGTCTGGAAGATGGGGGTGATCATATAGCTCACAGGAGTAAACTGAAAATATTGCATTAGGGGCACTGTTCAGAATACCTGTTGCCCATCAAATGTTTTTGCACTACTAGTGGACAGACCAATGCATTTTGGGAGCAGGAAGGAAAACCCATAAGTATGTCCAGCCTACAAAGTGAATCCAGTGGTCCCACTGACCCACAAGGATGGCTGATCATAAACAGCACTGAAGCCCCTCCAGTGACCTTGGACCATGGCAATCAGACTGTCCCCTTCAATCTGGAGGCAATCACACTAAGGAAGTCCATAGAGGAAGCCCTGCAGGCAAGATAAAGCTTAGGTTCAGCCAACACTTGGCACAAAAGACCCAGAGTTCATTCACATAATATTTTGGGAGAACAAAGTGAAATACAAGGAAATCAGAAAAAAAGATAGTTGGAGACTTACAAAAAAAAAAAAAAATAGGAAGACAGCCATCAGCCAAGAAAGAAACATTGGAAAAGGCAGGAAATGGAAAATCAAAGGAAGCAGTACTTGAGCAGGTGTTCTGGAAATTTAACTATAGGTTCCCCCACTATCTGGAAGTAAAACATTCTCATTTGGTATGATTAGGTAGGTTATTTTTTAAGTCTGTGAAGGATCAAAATTTTTTCATATAAAATAAGTGGCAAGAGTGTTCCAGGACCCAAAAAATAACCTTCCCAATAAAACCCAATAATGTGCCTGCTGACTCTTCACAGAACAGCTTTGTGACTGTGGTCTCCACAGACAAACTGGCCGCCAGGTGCTAGCTGCCTGCTTTGCTAGATTATAAGTGGGGAAAGGTTAGTAAATATCTCCTCATAGGAATGAGACCAAAAAACCATCAACGTTATATGGAATATTTTTGTTTCCCTAGTAATCATTGATTTTGATAAACATACCCATTTTATCCTATTTCAGGAATTCTGAATTTTTAGCCATTAGCTTAAGTAAATACTGCCTGTCCGTCTTTCATCTTATTTTCTTTCCCTACAGTTTATGTTCATTCTCCATTTTTTCCATAAAAGCTTATTCAAATTATTGCCCATGTTTCTCTAAAACACCCAAAGTTCCATAGTGTCAAAAACTATTCTATTTCTTTATGGTAATGTGCATTTGGATTTCAGTTCTCATGCTTTAGAGATTCAGCTAGCCAAAGCCTAAACACCCACAACTTTTATCCACATCAATGTCCATTCTAAGGCAACATTACAAGTTATTGGTAATTATTGATGGATAGGACTCAACCTCTCAGGCCTATGGCGCTGCCATGATACAGGCTATTAGGATAACTTCCTAAATGAATGAGGCTACTCCATGCTCTCCAACTTTAATTCTGTGAGCTCTGGGAAAACATTCTTGCCAGTTACAACTTGTACTACTTCAAATAATTATCCACCTAAGTAGATTCCAGCCTGTACTGAGATAAATTTTTTCAGATTGTTTTTTGTCAATAGTTACCTCATTGCTATAGTTCCCCGATTTGAGTGTCACAAACTTTAAGAGATGTTATGTGACGCGTAGATTTATTCATCAGCTGAAAATGCCACTACATTCTACATACAGCTCATAGTGGAACAAATAGAAAAGGCTGTCTCGGTAATCACTTGTGACTGTTACTATCTTAAAAAAAAAATCAAAATTTATAATGATAGTATGATTTTGTAAATGGAAAGGCTAGCTGAAACTATATGCAGATGCCTACTTAGATAAACACGGGTTCTTGATCTATACACATAGCGATTGGAGGCTGATCCTTAAGGGTTTTAAGGACTAGGTATGAGCAACTTTCTTCCCTTTTCACAATGTGTCTTTTGGGACAACGGAATTTTTTGTTAAGTGGTGTTTTCTTAAACATGCGCAGGTTTCCATGATGGTTCAGGAATGCTGAGCATTACAATAGAAATTTACTTTTAAGACAGAATGAGGTGTATGTTTGGCCACATTAATGTTTGTTTCCCCAAAATGTACTACTGGATGCAAACCGTATGGAAGTAAATCTGAGGTTTGCTGCCAACTTTCAACAATGAACTTTACAAAGTTTTTTAATAAAATGTTAAAAAGTGAACCCATTTTTGTAAAAATTAATCTATGCCTGTGTACCTAGGGAAAACCTGAATAGTAACTTCACATTAATATTGTATAAAATGTTAAGACCAAATATTAAGACCAAATAGATCTGGGTTTATGATTACAGAGGGCACTGTCTTCTTTTTTACAACTTTCTATAATATCTGAATTTTTATAGTGATTATGTATTACTTTTACTATCGGAGGAATCAATAATCCTTTTTTTATTTCTCAAATATCACAAAGAGAGAAAAAAGTTTAATAAAATGGAAGTGGGTAAGAGTAGGTCACAGGCCAGGAAGCTGGTAGGATCCAGAAGGGCTGTTTGGGAAATGACCCTGGTCAAGCCACATTGCCACAACTCTCTCCAGCCCCTGGCAAAAAGAAAGTCAGCCAGGCACATGAGCAACTTTGATGTCAAATGGTTGCAGGAAGAGCCAAACACAAGTACCAGGGGCTGGTGGTCCTCAAAGGGGGCTCTTGGCTCCATTGCTTGAAAAAAGCACCCAGGCCATATGAGACATAGAAAAGCAAAGTGACATCAAGGACCACTCCTAAAAATTTTAACCTCTCTAGAAATCAAGAGAATACACTCTTCATCTAACAGAAGAATAAAGAATTTTAAAGTAACCCCGGTGCTAGTATGCTGAGAGCAGCACTCCCCACTGCCGCTGGCCATTATATCACTCAAGTGCCTTTGAAAAGCAACTTGGTGGTAGACACCATCATTTTATTAAGGTATGCACATCCTCTCATAATTCCATTTCTAGAAATCTACTTTAATATAAACACAAAATGCATTATTATCAAAGATATTCATTGCAGTGTGATTTATAGTTTTTTAAAGAAGAAAATAAAACTAAACACTGTCCAGCAATAATTAGGATAAGTTTCAATATAACCTCTTGGTGGGGTATTATGTAGCCACTAAAAACAATGTTTATGGAGTGTTTATAATAACACACAGGGAAATGTGCATGATATCATGTTAAATGATACAGTGAGATAGAAAATTGTATATATAACATGTTTTAACTATGGAAAACTTCACATAAAAACTGGAAAGAAAGGCTCTAAAATGCCATTCCATTCCCTATGTATTGATTAGGCTATGAGTGGGTTTATCTTTTAAAAAATGATTTTGAAATATCAGATTTACAGTAAAGGTATAAAAAAAACCAAAACAGAGTAGTCATGTTCCTCGTACCCACGTCTCCAGACTTAACATTTTTCTGCATTTGCTGCATTGTTTGCATGTGTGCAAACTCACCACACATGCTATTTATCTTCCTGAGTCTTTCCGAACTATCTGAAAGCTACAGATATGCCATTTCATTACCCCTAGACACACCAGTGTATAGAGACTAAGGACAAGGACAATTTCCAATAGAACCTTCCAAATCAGGAAATGGACATTGACATACATCTCCACCAACTGTTTCAATGTCTTTCTCCTTTCTGATCCAGGATCCAAACCTAGAACAACTTGCATTTAGTGGTCTCTCCTAGTGTACTCTCCAAGTACACTTTGTCATTCCATCTTCTTTCCCTGTCTTTCCTATCAAATAGAAAGTGTTCACGCTCAACAATTTATTGTATTATTCCCCACAACACCAACTCCTAATTTAACACGGGATCAATCTATTAATGTATAGCAGCAATGTTGTTAACATGAGTGACCAGAATTATTTCTCTTTGCATGAATTTATATCAGAATGGATAACTATCAACAGCTAACAAATGCAATGTAAGTTCGCACTTAGATTTTTTTAAAAAAGTAAAAGGAACACAAGCTCCCCTTGTTTATCAAGAACATCACCCCCAGCATTTCTAATATCGAAGCATCATCTGACCAGTGACACTGGTTTAATATTTGGGTTATCCCTGCCTGTGGAGGGAGCTTAATCACTATACTCTAAGTAAGGACTTGTATGAACAGCTACAGAGGATTTTACTGCCTCTTTCTTTTAGGCAGGAATAAAAAGAAAAACAAAAACAGGAAGACCCTATAGATCTTTAATTCACCAGAAAACAAAAAAAACTTAACCAAACCAAGGGATGAAAAAAACTTTAACTGGACTAACAATTTTGGTTGGGGTGACCTTGGCATACAAGATAAACTGAGTGATTAAAATTGAGACCAAAGCTAGTCAAAATGTATCATCACTTACTGATCCAAATGTTTGATCAACAGAACAAGCACAATCCTATTACAGAATTCTTACCCACAATAGGATTTAGATAGACATTGGATCAAGACATCCCAATGATGTGACTGTTATTAGTGGTTCCTTCTTTTAACAACTAAAAAGTCCTATGTGATCTGAGTTCATAAAGAATAATCCACATCAGTTTCTATTTTACATTCCTCCTACTAAAGAACAAGAGAAATAAGGCCACAAGTGCCTTCAAACTAATAAATGATTTACTCTCAGTCTAACTATAATCAACCCTCCCCAAGAGCTGGGTTTGTTAGGGTGGCAGAGCTTAATGACTGCTTAGACCTTCATAACCAGATGTTCAACTTCTCTCCCTAACATGTTTATGATCAACCTTCTCTCATTATTTATTCCTATGTTAGGGCCTCCCTGGTGGCCTAGGGGTTAAGTCTCAGTGCTATCACCACTATGGCTTGAGTTTGATCCTTGGCCATGGAGCTAACCCACATGGCACAGCAGACCTCTCCTATCTCACCCACTGCTCCCCTCAACAGCATATTTCAGTAAAATCCACCTGTTCTGCTCCCCCCTATCTCTGGTGAATCCTCTCACCCCCTCCCCACACACATACCTCTGGACTACACCCCAGTTCTTCTAGGCAAAAAAAAAAATCCCATTTTACAGTATTTGACATGAAAAGTTATAGGCTACATATAACTCCATAAAAGACCTATAGCCATTGGCCCCCATGGCCTACAGATTCAATGCATAGTTGAAGAGTTTCATGTCTTTCCTTGACAGTTTATGTATATAAGACTTTCATTTTATAGGGTAACTGTTAACCTGAGGGCAGCTGTTATTTTTGATGAGACTCAGTTGTACATTCTTGGTAGGAGTAGAACAGAGAAAAGGAAGCTCCATCCCTACCAGGAGGTCCAAGAAATCAGCCCTCCCAGCTCTGCTAAGGTTAATTTTAATCACTTTCCCAAGATGATGTCTGCCAGGCTTTCCCACCAGCAAGTCACCATTTTCCCCTTTGTAACTGATTCATATTTTCTGGGGAGATATTCTGGTTTTATACCAGAACAGAATATACCCTGTTCTTCAAAACCTCACTTGCCAGCTTTGGCCAAAAACAACCACTTCTAGAATGGTTGCTAACATTGATTGTTCTTAATTTCATCATTCTTTCTACATTTATGAACTGGCAATCTATTGCAGGAAATAACTTTTCCTTCTCTTCAGTATATTTTTTTTTCATTTACTTTATTATATCAACATGAACTCCTGGATTCCTGTTATATTCAGTACTATCATTTACATCAATGAGCAAGTTGCCCAGATTTGATATTTAAGAGCCTCTTCTAGCTGACCTCTAGATCCTTCTGGTAGTCCCCCATCTTACTTCCTTGCTTTCTGGCACAAGATATTCTAGACTCATTGTGCTCTTTCCCTACTCTACCTCTGGAAGCAGCCACTTCAAGGAGCTCTAGTTCCTTTTAATGGAGAATGGTATTTAAAAGCCAAACATGGTTGTTCATTGCTTCCAGAATGCTATTGTTTCTACATCTTCTGGAAATGAGTATACGTGCACGTAGAAGTGTATAAACACCTATAAATACGCACAGTTACACTTATCTGCGTATAAGCATTAAATTCCTGGTTTTAATGTGTGTGCAAACATACACATATGAACACACCTATTGAGTTCCTTCTAGTCTTCCTTGAGGGCAGAGGAGTGCACACTTACAAATCACTTCTCTAACAGTAACAGGCTCCCATTAGCCTCAATTTACTGATTTATTTGCTCAACGTAACCCACTTCCCAGCCACACAGCTGCCTTCTCTGCCCACTGTCCCTGCACATGCACGCCCTCCCCAGGCACTGGGAACAGCAATACTTCTCTGGAGCCTCCCCACAATACTCTTCTGTTGGAGACCCCTGGAACCTGCAGTGCTGAGACAAGAGGGTCATTGAGGTCATGACCGGAAAGCTGGTCAGCATCGGGCAGAAAGCTGGCCCATGGACAGACCATGATGTCCTTCCTTGAATCAGCAAAACAGTGTGAGAAAAGAACAATTTGATTATGCAGAACCTGGGCGGTGAATGTGTGCCAGGAATATGCTGAATACTCAGAAATAAGAAAATGAACCACTGTTGTGTAGTTCTGCTTATGCCTATCTTACTTTGTAACTTTGTTGTTTCTGCTAATAAAAGCTGTGATGTGCTGAGGAGGGCAGAGCAAGATCTAAGAATCTCTCTCCCCAGCCGCCCTCCAGACCTTTTGACTCAGCTATCTGTGACAAGTGGCACCTGAACAGGGACACAAACCCTGAACCCTCAGAATGATTCAGCATCTCAGGTAGGAGTGGGCAATCCTTGGGCCAATTTTAGGTCAAGACTGGCTGCCAAGGAAATTCCAAGATTGGGAAACAAACAGGGCAAAAATGAGAAGTGAAAACGTTTAAATAGCCCGGTGAAATGCCCACAGATCCAGAGTCTGTGACGTTTTTGATTAATCTTTCCCATCTTCTTTTTCTTCCTAATCAGCTTGGTAATAGGCCCCCACAAGGTTGGGCCATAAATGGTAAACAACTTGTCTCATTCTGTGCGTTATGTTTCACTTTTGAAATGCCTGCTAAAGCAGGCAGGAGCTTCAGTCACTACAGAAGCTCTGCAAGAATTGCTTTCTTGGGTTCTGGAAACCTGTCCTTGGTTTCCAGAGAGGGGTTGCTTGATACTGAAACTTGGAACAGAGTTGGGGATATTTTGAAAAAAAGTCATTGAAAAGGTATGTGTTTCCCAGCTACTCTTTTTTCTACATGGGCTTTGATAAAAACTGTTTGAACTCCCTTTTGTGAGTCTGCTTCCACACCCGGGAAAGTTACTTTTTTCTCCAGAAGGAAAAAAGGAGGTCGGGTATGAGCTACCTAGTGCTTCTCCTGCACCGGCACCTGATCAGTCTCCACAGAGGGAGAGTGAGAAATCTTTGACCCCATATGACATTAATAACCACTATCCCACTAACATTATTTCTTTCTTTAAACATACTGCTCTCACCCAAAATTTTTACAATTGCAGCCTATTACAAGTGTATTGACTGTCTTTACAAATGGGTCCTCCTCTGGAAAATATGGATATTGGACCATACACAGCTCTCTTTCAGATTGTAAATCTAATGTTTCTGCTCAACTTGCCAAACTCTATACCATACATGCTGCGCTCACTGCTCTTAATATACCTTTAATGTTATTTCTGATTCTCAATATGCTATTGGCTTTATTCAGTCTTTAGAAGCAGCCACCATCAAGCACATCAGTAATCAAAAATTATTTGTTCTACTTAAGAAACTTCACCACCTCCTGATGACACGCAGTTCACTGAATTTTATCACTCACATTTGTTCCCATTCTTCCTGGACCTTTAGCCAAAGGAATGCTGCGGTCGAACACCTTGTTACTTCTGTCTTGGAAACAGCTTCTAACTACCATGCCTTATTGCACCAAAATACTCATTCGCTCCATCAAATGTTTCCCTCTTTAACTCGTACCCGGTCTTGCATGATTGTTCGCACATGTCCTACATGAGCCCATCTAGCCCCTGTTGCTAGTCCTTCAGGTTTCTTGTTCAGTGGCTTAGCACCAAATCAAATTTGGCAGATGAATGTTACTCATTCTCCCTTTTTTGGTAAACTCTTTATACAGGTGTCTGTTGATACTCTCACCTTCTCTTTGCCTCCTCACGTACTAGAAAGCTCTCTGTGATGTTCATGTGCCCTGTTTATGACCGTTCTCTTATATGAGTGTACCTTCTGAAATTAAGACAGAAAATGGTTCCACATACTGTTCTACTGGTTTTTCTAATTTTTGCTCTATCTGGAATGTTACTCTTAAACACAGCTTGCATATTCTCCGACTAGTCAAGGCATTGTTGAACATTTCAATGGCATCTTACAATTAATGATGATAAAAGAGAGGGCCTCCCTGGTGATGCAAGGGGTTCAAACGCAGCACCAGGAAGCTCTCCGCAGCCACTGCAACACGAGTTCAATCCCCGGCCACAGAGGTGACCCACATGGCGTAGCAGACCTCTCTTGTCTCGCCCACTGCTCCTCTCAACAGTGTATTTCAGTCAGTCTGCCTGTTCTGTTCCCTACTCTGTCTCTTGTGAATCCTCTCACCCCCCACACCTCTTGTCTGTACCCCAGTTCTTGTATGCATAAATAAATCTTTCAAAAAATAGAGGCGAATATGGGCTCATGTGTCTCCTCATGACTCTCTTGCTCAATCTTTACTTCTAATTTTTTCACTTTTAATTATCAAGGATTAAGCCCTGTAAATTAACATTTTCCCTCATCTATCTCCTCATCTGATGTTTCTCCTCAGGCATTTTGGAAAAATCCTAAAGTTGGGACCTAAAAGGGACCAGCTGATCTGCTCACCCTGGGTTGTGGCTATACTGCAGTTAGAACTAAAATTAATCTGTTTGGATTCCAGGAAAAAAATGTCCAACCCATCCACACAGTAAGTGGAGGATGGGGTAAAAAGGCTAAAGATGAATGCCTAGGGACCCATATACATGAGGGTGGTGATGCTTACACACAAACATCCAAGACTCCAACATAGGGACAGATAAAAAATTTGACTCAGAAAGCTAAACAGGTGCTGGATAAGTTGGGGTAGCCTCTAATAGCAGCCAATATGTTTCTCATGATGTTATCCCTAATCAGCATATTGGTAGATGACACTGATGCCCAAATATATATATAAAGATTTAACTTCTAATTAGAAACCTCCTCGACATAAAAGTGTATTACAAACAAACTTGGTAAATGGATATATTAAACTTAAATTAAAACCTAAGATATTTCTAAAACTAGGTTGTTTAAGATGTTATAAGGAGCCTCTTTTATAATTTAAAAGAATTTTCCCAGTCTTAGAAAATTAATGTAAATTCTCTGTTCACAACTTCATTAAAGCCAGAGTCATTCTTAACAATGCAAATTTAAGGGCCTGCCTGGTGGCACAGGCAGTTGAGCGCCACACTGTGAAGCTGTCCACAGCCTCTGCAGCACAGGTTCGATCCCAGCCAGCCAGCAAGATTCCCACATGGCACGGCAGACCTCTCCTGTCTCGCCCACTGCTCCCCTCAGCAGGGTGTTTCCTCAGTCTGTCTGTTCTGTTCCCCACTCTGTCTCTGGTGCATCCTCTCACTCTCCCACACATCTGGCCTGTACCCCGGTTCTTGTATAAATAAATAAATCTTTAAAAAAAAAGTACACAACAATTTTTTAAAAATGCTAATTTAAGATGTGTTTGATCTAAAGGAGTTGCTAAACTAAAATTAAATCAATAACTGGTTTCTCAGTGTCTTCATAAATACTAGTAAAATAACTACTTGTTAAATTTAATACACATGGCCAAAATTTTAAATGAAAGTCAAGAGATCACTGTGTCTGTCTGTGCTTTTTACCTCGGGAGAGTTAATTATAAATGGCACCTATATATATTCTAACAAAAATAAATTTTGAGATCATGATCTACAATTTTGGTAAGCAAAAACTGTTCAAAATTTAATGGTTTAATTTAAATTATGCATGCCTTAAAGTTACAATATTGGGTATTAATACGTTACTCTGTTTAAAAGTGTTTACTTAAGGGCCTCCCCGGTGGCGCAGCGGTTGAGCGCTGGGTTGCGAAGCTGCCCGTGGCCTCTGCGGAGCCGGTTCGATCCCTGGCTGCTCTCCGGCCACCAGAGGAGGGTCCCACATGGCGCGCAGACCTCTCCTGCCGCCCGCTGCTCCCCTCAGCAGTGTACTTCGGTCCTTCTGCCTGCTCTGCTCCCTGATCTGGCTCTGGTGAATTCTCTCACCCTCCAGCACTTCTGACTGTACCCAGTGCTTGTATAAACAAAACAAACAAACAAATAAATAAATAAAACATGCTTCTATAAAAAAAAAATCTTTAAAAAAAAAAATAAATAAAAAAAAATAAAAGTGTTTACTTAAAAAGAAGCTGGTCTATCTGGTCTATGTCAACAAAAATAATATTGCTTTGTAATTAAGCTCTTTTCCAGAAACATAAATCCACTTGTCTCTTTAAAAAGGACTTTGTCTTTCCTAGTAAATGTCTAACTTTCCTCCCCTGGTCCTTAAATTCAAGATGTCATCTAAGATCAAGTGGACAAATATACACTTGATGCATATTTGTATACGAAAAATATACATAGTATTAAGACGTCTCTGATTTTTCTTGCTTTTATAAATCTGCCTAATGCTTGTTTGATTATTCATCAGCATCAGCCTAAAAAAACTTGGTGTGTCAAATTATTCCATGAACAACGCTGCAATTTGGAATTCTAGTTCTAAAAGAAACTAGTGCTACAACTAAAACTTTCAGTTTTACTTTTTGCTCCTTATTGTAAAAAGAAATAAATTTTTAATCTCTTTATAGGGTATGTTTACATCTAACTCATCTAGTCCAAAGAGATGATAGTATTATAGTTATTACAATGTCTTACTAAAAACAGAAAACGTAATAATCCTAAATAAAAGTAAAGTAAGGTGTGCACATAAAAAGAAAACAATGTATTAAAAATGGTTAGCTTAAAGTTCCTAAAAGTAAAAAATGTTAAAGCAAGTGTTAAAGGTCTGAGTGAGGGAGGGAAAAAAATTTTAAGGAAATCAAAAGAAAATCTTAAAGGTCTAAAGGCAAAACAAAAGTAGGTCTGAAGACAAAAGCAAGTATTTCTGAGAGAGGAATTTAAAAAGAAATTGTGTGCTCAAATGATGTACTATAAAAACATTTTAGTTAACCTAAGTATCAGTAGTGTACCTATGTAACACCAAACTCTAGTCTTTTTTGCATATAAAAATTAAGGTATGCTAAAACTGCAGTCAATTATATAAAAAAAAAACCTGAAAAAATTATCCCTGAAATCACAGCTTAAAAACAAAAAAGGGAGGGGGAGAATCTAGAGAATAACTTGCTCCCATGGGAATATAGAAAACTTTATTTACTTTTAACTTCTTGAATTACAATTGCCCTGGCCTAACAGCAGTAGAATGGTAGTAGAACATTTTATCTCAACAGAATCAAGCCCCAATATGGCCAAAATGGGGAGATTCGACTTCCAAAACAGACTTCCAGCCTACAGTTCAGATGAACAACTTGAATCTGAGGGCTGTGATGAGTTGGACCCCACACACAAAGAGGGCAGATCCCCCGTTGGGGGACAGCTAAAGAAGTTGACACAGCAAGCTGAGGACCTAATGATTCACTCTGAGAAGGCTCAAAACTCGATGTTGTTTTTAACAGTGCTAGCCATTGTACAGGTAGTTAAGTACTGAATCTTTGTATTGGACCTATGTCCCTAACCTGCCTTTCCTGAAGACAGTAAGTTGAAAAGATGAATCCCCCCTTCTTTTTGTTAATGATACTGAATGGCTCCCTGGATCCTGGGAGCCCAAACCTCCAGCGCATCCAGAGGAGGAAGGTAGAGAGAGAATCTGACAATTGGGTATGATACGCTGCCCATCTGTATGGGAAATGGAAATAATTGCATCAAATTAGGATACCAATAGCAATGATATCCTAATTTAGTTAGCAATAAGCCGAAATGGCACTGCCACAAACAAGAACTGTAACAGGGTGGTCCCCAGGAAAAGGGGAGGTTCGAACCACACAAACCTATGCGTACTGTCAGCATATACTTTTAATCATTCACAAGAGTTAAATTATTCCTTTCCTCGCCTACCTAGGTGCAGGCAGTCAATAATTTATGAGAGTCCTGGATCCACTGGGAGAAGTGGGGTGGTTCTGTGGCCTCTCTGCTACTTAATACTTCCCATGGAAGAGTCACAGATATAAGCCTCAGTGGGAATAATGGGGTGTCCACAGTTAAAATGGAAATCAGCTACACATGGTATGGTTATTAGTATGAACTCTGACCTGCCAATGCACTGGCTTGGAATGGAGGTGGTTGCGCCCCATCCCTTGCAAGAAGACACCACAGGTCAGCCCTTAATTTGGAAAATACCATTGGCATTAAAACCTGCACAAGGATGCACAGCCAAATATACCCATAATCAAAATTGTAACCTTCACAAAAAATGAAACTAGATATGTTCAAACTTGTGTTAAACCCCCTTATGTTTTATTCCTTGGGAATGGGACAGATACCAATGATACATTGCAGTTGCAGGGAAAACCCTATATACTTTAATCAAGTATACACTTTAATCCAGTATACACTTTAATCAAACAATTCAAAGCATCTACATCTTACTAACTAGGAAGGCTGTCTGGTCACCAACCAAAATGCATAGAATGGCAGCAGTCTTCTGCTATCTATGCTGTGCATTAAGTTTTACAAAATTACATAGGACCAAGCGGTTCCAGGGCACAATTGTTGCCTTGCTCATTGAGTTCGTCATGATTTTAACCACTGCCGCCCCAACAGGTGTGGCCTTACACCAAACAGTATAAACTACTCATTTTGTACAAAATTGGCATAAAAATTCCAGTAAGCTCTGGGATACCCAAAAACAGTTAAGTCAGGAGGTTTTGAGGTTTTAAGTCAGGAGGTTTGAGTTTTGGTTGGGGGACGAGTTAAAAATAGTACAAACCAGACTAGCCTTACCTTGTGATTGAAATTACACCTCAATTTGTGTGACCCCATTTGTGTACAATTATGCTAATACCTGGGAGCAAATTAAGCTGCATTTGCAAGGAAATGTAAATACCTCTGCCAGGAATGCAACAAGATATGCAGACTACAGGGGCCTCCCTGGTGGCAAGGGGTTAAGCACAGTGCTGTGAAACTATCTGCAGCCTCTGCAGCAAGAGGTTGATCCCCCGCCAGCCAGGGAGCTAACTCACATAGCACAGCAGATCTCTCCTGTCTGGCCCGCTGCTCCTGTCAGCAGTGTATTTCAGTCAATCTTCCCCATTCTGTCTCTGGTGAATCATCTCACCCCCTGTACCTCTGGCCTGTACCCCAGTTCTTATATGCATAAATGAATTTTTTTAATTTTTTTTTGGTAGTAATTTTTTTTTTTAAGATTTATTTTATTTTATTTATACAAGCACTGGGTACAGTCAGAAGCACGGGAGGGTGAGAGAATTCACCAGAGCCAGAACGGGGAGCAGAGCAGGCAGAAGGAGCGAAGTACACTGCTGAGGGGAGCAGCGGGCAGCAGGAGAGGTCTGTGCGCCATGCGGGACCCTCCTCCCGCGGCTGGGGGCCGGGGAGCAGCCGGGGATCAAACAGGCACCACAGAGGCTGTGGGCATCTTCTTCACAACCCAGCGCTCAACTGCTGCGCCACCGGGGAGGCCCTCATAAATGAATATTTTTTTAAAAGATATGCAGACTATATTCACTAAACATTTATCGGTTATAGAGGGGGAGGATGTAATGGATTCCATGATAAAAGGGCTAACTTAAACCCATTAAATTATGTAAAACCTGTAGGGCTCACCCTATTATTCATTCTGTTAACCCTTGTTCTTACATGTCTATTGCTTTGTCTAGTCTTCTACAAGAGCAAATGAAAAAAACGAATGGGAGTGAAGGCAATTGAGCACTGCTGCCATATTCACAGTCAATGCTTCATTAAAAATTTAAAAAGGGAAATGTTGGAGACCCCCGGAACCTGCAGTGCTAAAACAAGAGGGTCGTTGAGGTGGTGACCTGAATGCTGGCCAGCATCGGCCAGAAAGCTGGCCCGTGGACAGACCATGATGTCCTTCCTTGAATCAGCAAAACAGTGTGAGAAAAGAACAATTTGATTATGCAGAACCTTGGCGGTGAATGTGTGCCAGGAATATACTGAATACTCAGAAATAGGAAAATGAACCACTGTTGTGTAGTTCTGCTTATGCCTATCTTACTTTGTAACTTTGTTGTTTCTGCTAATAAAAGCTGTGATGTGCTGAGGAGGGCAGAGCAAGATCTAAGACTCTGCCTCCCCCACTGCCCTCCCAAGCTTCCCAGACTCATGTCCTGGTCCTTTTGCCTCGGCTATCTGTGACAAAATTCCTCAAATGGCCTCCCCGGTGGTGCAGCGGGTTGAGCACAGCACTGTGAAGCTGTCCACAGCCTCTGCAGTGTGGGTTCGATTCCTGTCGGGCCAGGAGAAACCTACATGGCTTGGCAGACCTCTCCCGTCTCACCCGCTGCTCCCCTCAGCAGTGTCTTCGGTCCGTCTGTCTGTTCTGTTCCCTGCTCTGTCTCTGGTTAATTCTCTCACCCTCCTGCGGCTCTGACCTGTACTCTAGTTCTTGTATAAATAAATTTTAAAAAAAAACTTAAAAAATTCCTCAAATGCCAGGCATGCCTATACCACCACATAATATTGTCTTCATATATTATCACTTCTCACATTTTTCCTTTTTTGTTTTAATGTTTAATATGAAAGCCATTTAAGATATAACACCCGCCTCCCTAAAGAAAGCGCAAACCCACTTTAATGTGCATACCCACATGGTTATCCCATCTCCCCAGCAGGTGTAGGAATGCTATCCAGTGTAGGATGTCAGGGAAACCTACATATTTCCTGGGGCCTCCACATTTCCCCCATACTGTCTCTGTACCTACCCCCACTCAAGATGTTAGCTTCCAGAGTTGTGGTCTTTCTGTTAGGGGGAAAAGGATATCCTAAAGCTAATTCCATACAGGCTTTGTGGACTCGACCCCCACCCCAGGCCAAAGCCAAAGACACTGGGAACTCCAAATCCCATCACCACCACAGGGAAGGTGGCTGGGACCTGAGGGTGGGGTTAAGCAGCCAGGTTGATATAAAGGCAGACACGTGGGCTTTGGGGGGGGTCCCCCATTTTGGCTCCCCGCCAGCTCGCAGGTCTGGCCAGCTCTGAGAATGACTTTGGGTTTCCAGGTCGGCAGATCGGGTAGGACGCATTTTGTGTATGCCTGTAGTGGAGTATTAATAAGTCCCTTGTAAGTGCGCGGGTCAGGACCCACTGCCAGGAACCCATTCAATATCGGGGCTGTCCTATAACAGCTCCACCCAGGGAAAGTAAGCCTCCACCCAGGGAAAGTAAAATGGAAGTACATCACCACTAAGCTGTTGCAGTATTAAAAAGGACACAGCCACGGCCCAGCACAGGACCTAGACCATAAATGAAACTTGGGGTCTTCTTTCCCGCCTCCAAAGGGAAACCAACGCCAGGGAAGGTGGAACCCACTCAACTGTGCTCAGCAGCCATGGAGCTCTGGCATCACCCATCGCCCCCTCTTCTTTCCTTCTGCTCCAAAGTGCTCAAAGACCTAGCAAGATTTGTCTAGTTCGTCCCTGAGAGTCCACCAGCCTCGGGCCTAACTGGCCCGTATCAGAAGGAACGGAAGCCACCACCCCTCCCACCCAAACCCAAACCACTACAGCGCCTCACGTTTTACCAAAATTTAAATGTTTGGGGGGTCACAGACTCACCAAAGTCTCTTAGAACTTGGAAAGCACTTAAGAATTGTTATCCAAGGCTCAGATGTGAGCATCCTGGGGTCAGATGGTGGCTAAGCCAAAACCAGATTCTGCTCCGTGAGCACAAGACCCGAATCTGGGAGAAATGCAAGCCCTGGACACCCATGAACCAGTTTTTAAGTGGGCTGAGCCCATGCTTCTCAAGTCTCGCAACATCGCCAGATGCTTGTTATAAATGCAAATTCTCAATTCTCAATGCTTGTTATAAATGCAAATTCTCAAATTCTGCGGCCAGGTCAAAGGCACTGAACCCTGATGTCCATTAAAATCACCTGAAGAGGACCTCCCCTGGTGGTGCAGGCAGTTGAGGGCAGCGCTGTGAAGCTGTCGGCAGCCTCAGCAGCCGGGGGATTCGATCCTGGCTGGGCAGGCAAGAATCCCACATGGCAAAGCAGACCTCTCCTGTCTTGCCCGCTGCTCCCCTAAGCAGTGTATTTCATCAGTCTGCCTGTCTGTTCCCTGCTCTGTCTCTGGTGAATCCTCTCACCCTCCCGCGCCTCTAGCCTGTAACCCGGCTCTTGTATACATGAATAAATAAATCTTTAAAAAAAAAAATTCAATTCTCCAAAAAAATAAATAAAATCACCTGAAGAGATTTGACACGGACCAATAACAAGTTCCCTCCCTGAAAAACTAAAAAACAAAAACGTTAAAATATCTTTTATTTCTGAGTCCTAAGAATATATCTTTGTCTCCACAATGAATTTCTTTTATGAACAGATATTACAATAAGCATAAAAGAGGGCCTCCCCGGTGGCGCAGCGGTTGAGCGCTGGGTTGCGAAGCTGCCCACGGCCTCTGCAGCGCCGTTTCGATCCCCGGCTGCTCCCCGGCCACCAGAGGAGGGTCCCACATGGCGCGCAGACCTCTCCTGCCGCCCACTGCTCCCCTCAGCAGTGTACTTCGGTCCTTCTGCCTGTTCTGCTCCCCGCTCTGGCTCTGGTGAATTCTCTCACCCTCCCACACTTCTGACTGTACCCAGTGCTTGTATAAACAAACAAATAAATAAATAAAACATGCCTCTATTAAAAAAAAAAAACAATAAGCATAAAAGATGTGGGATCTGACACTATCTCACATTAGCTCTCATTCTGTATGTTTAGTGACCACTTGGTTCTCTGTGGTTAGATAAGTGAGTCACAGCATTGCTGAGGCACCTATAAAAGACAGCTCACAGTGAGTAGGGTGGGGCCTCATTAGCTATTCTGAGGTGATGCTGATGTGAACTCCTGGTGAGGACTCAGTCTCCCAGCAGTGGCCTCAAAAGCTAATTTAGTTGGTCTGCCCTAGTGCAAGCATCCATAACTTAACAAGCACCCCAAGTGATTCTAATATGCTGCCAGGCTGAGAACACCCAGGTTAAAGTTACTCACTTGAATTTCTCAACCTCTGTGGTCTCAAAAAACTAAGCTGGAAGGATGCATAGGGAGCCAGGGACCGAGTAAGGTGGCAAGTCAAAGCCAGCTCCTTGTCCCTTTTCCTCTTGGCCGTACGGCCTCCCAGGCAACCCTCTTCTTCACCTCCCTGGAGGGTCTCAGTCTCAACATGGGTGGTTCTCAGTGGGGTCACTGAAGAGCAAACCTCCCAGCAATTTACTAACCTCAGCTCCTACATCTGCAAGTATGAAGAATCATAAACTCGTGAGAGAAAAACCCCAACCCAGCAGCCAGCATCAGGCCACAACTAAATAACTGAGGGTGACACTTAAGACTTTCCAGCGTCCAGTAGCCACCACATCTCCAGTCTCTCACCTCCTGCCTCCCCACCATGTCCACTTTCTCACCTGCACACAGGCTGCCCACTCCACCTAGAATGTACTTTTCGCCCTCTGCCTGTTAACTCCTACCCATCTTTCTAGGCCTGTAGGGTAAGTAAATGATACCAGGCTTTTCTGCCCTCCTGCTATTAGGATTGATGATGGATATGCGGTCCTGAATGCATGCCTGGAATAGGGTGTGGGCATATGTAGATGGGATTCACCTGGGCTAAGACTGGGCTTATAAGGGCGGTGTCAAGCGGACAGCAGCAGAAGCAAAGAGAGCCCAGAAAGACCGAAGACTTGGGCCTCCCCGGTGGCGCAGCGGTTGAGTGCTGGGTTGTGAAGCTGCCTGTGGCCTCTGCGGCGCCGGTTCGATCCCCGGCTGCTCCCCGCCCACCAGAGGAGGGTCCCACATGGCGCGCGCGCAGACCTCTCCTGCCACCTGCTGCTCCCCTCAGCAGTGTGCTTCGGTCCTTCTGCCTGTTCCGCTCCCCGCTCTGGCTCTGGTGAATTCTCTCACCCTCCCGCGCTTCTGACTGTACCCAGTGCTTGTATAAACAAAACAAATAAATAAAAACATGCCTCTATTAAAAAAAATAAAAAAAAAAAAGACTGAAGACTTGCTGGGGGTCTGGGAGGCCTGCCAGCCTCCTGGCCCCCCAGCACCTCTGCCTGCCATGTACCTGGTAAGTCCCAATAAAAGCCTGCAAAGCCACTCCAGGACTCCTCCTTCACCCCTTCTGCTTGAGGTGAAAACCTGCACTGTGCCCATTCCTGCCACTACAAGACCCTACTCAACTGTCAACCTCCCCTTTGCAGGCTTCCTTGACTACTCATCAGGGCTCTCAGGTTATAATCCACAAAAGCCTAGTTCAAGCTGGCTTATGCAGTTTTTGATTTTCAGCACCAAAAGAGGGCTAATTGCCTGGTGTCTGGCCTTCTAGGATGTTTCCCTCCTATTCTAGATGCTGGCTTCCTCTGACTTGTTTTCATTCTCCAGCAGGCTCAGCCCTGGTGGTGCCCAGATGACCACCAGCATCCCCAGGCTCACATCCTTCCAGGAGCAGCCCCAGCACAGTGAGAGTCTATGACTCCATCGTCTTGGAAATGACCCAAGCTCTATTTTCACTGGCCTGGACTGTGACCCAGGCCTGTCCCTGAACCAGTGTGTCGTCGGGAGTGCTCTGATAGGCCAGGCAGTGGGGGTCACGTGCCCAGACCTGCAGTCTCCGGATGGGGTCGGCCCTACACAAACTGATGGAGTGAGGAGAGTGGAGGTGTGACTTCCAGAGGGAAATCAGGAAGCAAGTGCCAAAAGGGGGAAGGGGACCTCAGCAATAACCACCTGTAGCTACTAGGTGGCCAGTGAGGGTCCTCCCTCCACTCCAGAAGGCTCAGAGCTCCCCTTTCCCAGGGCATAACAATCACTGTGTGACACTTGCCTTTGCATGTCTCACACTGGCTGCAGAAGGTGAACTCCTGAGAGCAGCTACAACAGCCCAGACAAGTCTGACAGGGGCTGGCTTCTCTCTGCCTGGGAAATGGCCCCAAATCTTGCTTTCTTAGGGCAAGGAGATTTTTTTTTTTTGCATAAAGAATATCTGTGAGTGGTGAAAATCCCATGGTGTGTATAAATGAACTAGGAGAAAAAAGAGGGAAATTGCTCAGTGCAATAATGTCAAGAGTGGAGCAGCTTAGGAGGCAGACCAGTGAGCTGAAAGAAGAGATCCTGAGAGGTAATGCCCTGCTGGGCTGGCTCTGCTCCATCTGACTTCTCCAAGTGTTTCTGACCTCTGCTTTGTTCAACAGCCTGTGTTCCAGGCTGATTTGGAGAATTGAGGGGGAAATGCTAGATTCCTGTTAGAGTCCACGAACACAGAGAAAAGAAACCATGCCCAGCAGGAAAGTCACAAAGAGAGCAAGAATTCGATGAAAATGTACTCAATGCTACTGAATTGTACACTTTAAAATAGTAAATTTTATGTTTGTTTTACCACACATAATTTTTGTTATTTTTTTTTAAGATTTATTCATGCATAAAAGAACTGGGGTACAGGCCAGAGTCACAGGAGGGTGAGAAGATTCACCAGAGACAGAGTGGGGAGCAGAACAGGCAGACTGACGAAATACACTGCTGAGGGGAGCAGCGGGCGAGACAGGAGAGGTCTGCCATGCCATGTGGGCTTCTCGCCGGCCGGCTGGGATCAAACCGGCACTGCAGAGGCTGCTGACAGCTTCACAGTGCTGCGCTCAACCGCCTGCGCCACCAGGGGAGGCCCTGGTTTGGTTTTTTTTTTTTTTTAAATGTTTTTTAAAGATTTATTTATTTATTTATACAAGCACTGGGTACAGTCAGAAGCGCGGGGAGGGTGAGAGAATTCACCAGAGCCAGAGCGGGGAGCAGAACAGGCAGAAGGACCGAAGTACACTGCTGAGGGGAGCAGCGGGCGGCAGGAGAGGTCTGCGGGCCATGCGGGACTCTCCTCCGGTGACCGGGGGTACAGGCCAGAGATGCAGGGTGTGAGAGGATTCACCAGAGACAGAGTGTGGAACACAACAGGCAAAATGACTGAAATAGACTGCTGAGGGGAGCAGTGGGTGAGACAAGAAAGGTCTGCTGTGCCATGTGGGTCACCTTCCTGGCCGGGGATCAAACTCATGCTGCAGTGGCTGCGGTAGCTTCATAGTGCTTAGAGTTAACCCCTTGCGCCACCAGGGAGGCCCCATAATTTTTGTTTAAAAAAAAAAAGGTGGAAGTCATCTGCATGGTGAGGGGTTGGGAGAAAATTCAGTGGAAGTAGGAAAATCCCTAAGAGAAACCAGATCCCCAGGAATTCCCAGCCATGGGAGGGGCCCTGTTAGATTTCCTAACACATGTACAACCGACTTGAGACCAGTTTCTCTCAAATGTTAAGGGAAAGCATGATGCCACATGACTTCAGTCAAGTCCAGATAAATCAATACATTGTAAATAATTAATCAATCATTATCCTTGTAATTGTGATAATTCCATGGCTGCATTCTACTATCACTGCGCTGACAATAAACCTAACACTATGTCTCATTCAAAGTTGCCCATCTTTTCACAACTTAACAATTTGGAAATCACGGTGCAACTTACAATCAATACTGTAACAAAGCCTGTGGCAATTTTTTTTTTTTTTTGTAGGTACACAGAATAACCACACTGCTTAGAATCATTGTGGTGACAATTAGGAAATACTGCAAATAATGTGGTCCATCTCAGGGTAGTGAACCTGGGCCAGGAGATCCACGTCTTCACAGGGCACAGGGATGTTCTGACTATGAAGTGAAATGGAGGGAGCAGGGGTATTGGGGGATGGGGTGGGGGAGAGATTAACTTCCCAGAAAGCTTACTGCCCTGACCATTTCTCCTTTATTAAGTCTGACCCCAGTCAGCCAAGGGCCTGCACAGCTGGGGATAATGTATCTGGAAAAGGAAATTAGTTTCTCAGATGTGCAATCTCCACAGAGGAAGTGTGGTGTTTACTCCATGCACCCTGTGCCCAGCGCTTACAAAGCTGCCTGTCACCCTACAAGGGTCACACAGCAGCCCAGGTCAGGGGAACTGCCTAACTGGGTAAGGATAAAGAACAGTTCACAGTAATCCAGCATGGGCTCTGCCCACCCTCCTTAAAAGGAAGATCAGCAGGTCTTCCTGCTGGAGGTCTCTCCCTGACAGCCTTCAAGCCCTCAGGCCCAGCTTCTCTTGTTCTGGCCACACAGCTGAGACCCAGCCAGGAGGAGAATGATGGGCCCAGGAGGCTAAAGCAGGGGGTCAGGTGGCCAGATAAAATTCTGGGTGGCTTGTACTTCTGTTTCCTAAATCTGGCAACCCTAATCGGGAAACAACCCAAAGGCCATGACTCTCTGGAACCCTGTGGTCACTGGATACAGTCACCCTCCCACTGGGGTCAGCATGGAGGCTCCTGACTGGGTGTTCATGGAGGGAGACAGAATCTCCCCCACTCCCTCACACATCTGCAGGCTCAAGTCACTTGCAGGCTGCTCACCTTTCTGTGGTGAGCTGCCCAGCCTGCCTCCTCCAAACCAGAGATTTAGCTAAGGGCCTGCAGGACCAGCTTCGAGGGCAAGTGGTCAGCAGAATAACGGGCCCCCAAATAATCAGACCCCAATACCCTAAACCCAAGAATGTTATCTTATATGGCAAAAGGGATTTTGTTGATATAAGAATTTTGAGATTATACTGAATTATTCAGGTGGGTCCTAGATGCAAAATTTTTATAAGAGGTGGGTAAAGACTGGATTACTGTGGAAGTGATAACAGAAACAAGAGGTTGAAGTGATGTGAGGAAGAGACCACAAGCCAAGGCATGCAGGCAGCCCCACAGCTAGCAGAGGAAGGGAATCGATTCCCTGTGAGGGTTTCCAGAGGAGGTGTGGTCCTGCCCACAACTTGATTCCAGCCTTGTGAAACCATTTCAGACTCTAGCCTCTGGAAGTGTGAGGAAATATTGTGTATTGCTTTAAGATATTTCATTTGTGTTAATTTGTTACTAATCACTTGGGGTCCACACTCAAAAGGGTGCTTGTCTTAGAGTTCAATACTCTGTCCCTGGTACCTGACACACCGGATATTTAATAAATATTTGAGGAATGAACCAACAAGTAAATGAAGTGTAATAAATGCCCCAATGGAGGACTGTTCAGGTGTAATGGAAATCCCAAGGAGGCAACATTAACTCTGCAGGCTGGGAGGTGGACTGTAAAGATTTGTCTTACTGACAATATCTATGTTTTATACAAGAGAAAAAGAACCACGTGTGCAAGAAAGGGGGCCTTTGATTTTGCACTTCTAGCTCTTTTTATCCAAGGACTGTGTTCAGTTTGGCTCAGTCTGATGCAGACATTCTCCTGGGTAGCATTCGGGAAAGGAGTTTCAAAGCCTAACTTTTGTTTGCCCTCACACGGCATAGCTTTCCTATGAGTAGAAACCAGGTAAAGTCCAAAATCAGAAATGCCCCATATGTGTGGGAGAAGAGGTTTATTGGAAAAGACATTTGTTCTTGCATTGACATGGGATCTGCATGGATGACAGCTGACAAACAGACATGTATTTTGTAAAGCCTGAAATGTTTGTCCTCTTATGTTGCCATGGTGACACCCACTATTCAGGATGGTACCAAAAGATGTAGCAACTGAAATTGGATGCAATCAGGTTGCTAAGGTCTCATTCCTCCCTCCTTGCCCTACCCCTCTGCTCTCCAACCTTGATTTATCACAATAACCGAGGCACAGAAGTAGTTGGTAACCAAAGTGACCTTACCAAAAAATGCAAATCTGATCACCTCAGTTGCCTGCTGTGAAGTAGCCAGGGGCTCCTCTTCTTTCTAGTTAAAATCCACACACCTTCCTGTGGTTCTGCTAGGCCCTGCACGAGCTTCCCTGCTGGGCATGAGCACTCGCTGTCCCCAACTCCCATACTCCTTCCTAGCACTCAATGCTTTCCCTTCCTAGCCTGACCTGCATGTCTAATTATACATTTATCTGTTCACTGTTTGCCTCTCCCTGTTAATTATAAACTCTTTAAAAGGCAAAAGTCTTTTTAAATATATTTTTCTTTTTTTTTAGACATCCTTGTTTTTTTTTCCCCACAATATAGGATTTCTCTGCTCAGGTGGGATCAACATAGTTTTCCCAGCAAAGTGCCCATGGTCCTTCTACACCCTCCATGTAGGTTCCCCTCTCTTTCCCCCCTACTCTACTTTCTTTCTCTCACTCCCCCTCCTCCTCCCCTCCTCGGTGTCTCAGCTCTATGGTCTATAAAGGCAAAAGGCTTTCTGTATGTTGATTCATAATCCATTGTCCATACAGTGCCTGACACACAATAGGCACTTATTACTGAATATTTGTTATTGAATTAATTGTTACCAATCTCCACTTTAAGGGAAGGAAGGAGATGGAGCAGCAGCACCTCAGCCCAAGGGTAGAAGGAAGGAATCATCAAATGGAAATACCTGCAGACTCCTGGGGAGTTCCAGCTTATCCCAGTTCAGCCAGCTTAGCCCCTGCTGAAAGGGTAAAGTCTTGGCATGTGGCCCCAGTCCCTGAGGCAGCTCCTGCTTTCATATCCTGGGACAGACCTCTCCATATTGCTCCCACTTCAGCTGGTCTCCAGAGTTGGGGAACAATTGCCTATTGTCAGAAGCAAAGCAGAACTCATTCCCAGAATAGGTTCCCCAATGCTTAAGATGCCTAGTCATTCCCCCAGAGTATCCTTTTCATCTTAATAATAATAATAATTAGCATTTAAAAGCATTTCCTCTGCACCAGTAATTGAGCTAGGAGCACTTTACAAGTATCATAATATTTAATCCTCACACAGTTGCATGAAGTTGGCTTATTATTATCCCCTTCTTTCAGATGAGAACTCTAAGGCCAAGAAAGGTTAAGAAAATTGACTGAAGCCACACAGATACTAAAGTTGAAGATCCTGAGTTCTTAGCCATTTAAATATATCCTATTTGCCCTTCCAATAAGCCTCCTGCTTCCTCATCAGGACTTAAGTCCCTTTACTGGACATGAGGATCAGTTAGGGGCAAAGGGTAGGGAACCCAGTTGAAGAGGCTGAGTGACCTTCCTGAGAGAAGGCTTGTAGTTCTGCGTGAGAGTTTGGGGATGAATCAGAATGCTTAGAAGAATATTAAGCAAACTAGATAACAACTTTTTAAATCTGAAAGTGTTAGGTATTAATAGTAGTTACCACAACAGACACATCTTGAAATCTCAGTGGCTTAACACAGGAAGATTTACACTTCATCCCCATCACAGCCTGATTCTGGTTGATGGCTCTCCTCCAAATGGTGACTCAGGAATCCAGGCTGCTTCCATCCTGCAACTCCGCCATATCAGAGTCCTTCATGCCACCCACCTTGAGGGAGGACCACAGTGTGGAGAGGCCTTGGACTTCCTTGGAGCACAGGGGCCATATCACTTCTACTTGCCAGACCTGTATCTACTGGCCAAATGTAGTCACATGATCCAGGCTGAACTACAAAGGAGGTTGGAAAATGTAATTACCCTGTGTTCCATGGACTAAAAAACAGTGGGATCAACACATAGTATTGTTCTACCATATTGTATAACAAGTAAAATGTGATCATTTCAGCTCAGGTGATTCAGTCATGGACAATATTTATCTCTTCACAATAAGATAAAAACTGGATATTGGTGCAACCAAAGATCCCAGTATCACTAGCTGACTCTATTAAGAAGATGAAGAAAGCAGAAACAAATGCAGGGGTGAGGGTTGGGAGTTGCCAGGGTTGGGGTAAGAGAGCAGAATCTTTTTCTAGTTGGAAGTCAATAACAGAAAAATTTAAAATCAAGGCATAGCATTATGAACACATTTAGAAATATGGTAGAAAATGCCAGAAGAAAACCTTCAAAAGTTCAAGGTATTTCACTCCAGGGAGTTGGTAGGGTATATTACAGTACTATTTTAATTTTTAACCAGATACCCATTATATCTTAATTAAAGTAAAGTTAAAATGGGGAAAATAAAGAAAGGTAATATTACTGCTTCCCCAGTGAGCAAAGGCAAAGTAAATTCCAAATGTAACGCATGGTGGAGGCACAACCCGGGCACCCAGGGGCTCAGGTCTGTCAAATGCACAGGGCGCTGACTTGCCTTTGGAGAAACACGCTGGCCTGGGCACAGCTGGGCCCACCTCAGGTGGTGCTCAGGGGGAGCCATATATTGCTCAGGTTGGCTGGGCTATGCTGTGGGAACATCCCCAGAATCGCAGTGGCTCCATACAACACAAGTTTCTTTCTCTCTCCTGATCCTGTCCCATGAGAGCTGGGTACTGGAGGTGTTTCACCCGACTCAGGCCAGGCCAAAGTGGGGCCAGACTGAAGGAGCTACACCCAGGTAACACACAGGTGACTCTGACCACAGCTGGGAGGAGGCAGCTGGAGGTGCTGCACTGCTCCCATCGACTTTAGCCCAGAGGAGACACAGCTTTTCTTCTCACAGCCCTTGGCCAGAACCACAAGTCCTTAACCAAGTGAAATAAAGTCCTCAGGGTACCCACAGGGAGGAAAACTGGCTGCTGGGATATGTGTGTAGTATACACATGGATCCTGATCTGTCACTGGGGATTTTACAAGAACCAGGAAGAGGCAGAGAACACCACTGAGGTTGGGAACCCAGAGCTTCACAGTTGCAGATACAGTCTTTATCAGGGTCAAGCTGTGGGAATCAGGATTGGTCCCTCCACAATACCTGAGTCTGGACCTGACATCTGAACCCACTATAAGATGCTATTATTTCAAATCCCTGGGGAAATGCAGGGGAAAGTTCACAGTGATCAACCACCCCACCTGTTCCCCTGTCTCTAAAACCTCAGCCATAAAAAGCACAAGCCAGGGCCTCCCGCGGTGGTGCAGCGGTTGAGCACTGGGCTTGGAAGCTGCCCGCAGCTTCTGCAGTGCCGGTTAGATACCCGGCCGCTGGAGAGGGTCCCACATGGCGCGCAAACCTCTCCTGCCGCCCGCTGCTCCCCTCAGCAGTGTACTTCAGTCCTTCTGCCTGTTCTTCTCCCCGCTCTGGCTCTGGTGAATTCTCTCACCCTCCCGTGCCTCTGACTGTACCCAGTGCTTGTATAAATAAATACATAAAATCTTTAAAAAAAAAAAAAAAGCCAATGGCTGAATGAAAATGTGATGTGATTTTAAACCACAAGCAGAAATCCCTTTCGAGACCCACCAGGTCCTTTCAAGTTCTTCTCACCCTCTGTGCCTCTCCCAAGGTCATCAGATACCTGGATAAGCAGTCCCCACTGTCCTGCAGCGGGATTTTATTCTAGATATTTCTCCATGTTTGAAATACACAGACCATTGTTATTAAAGTGGCCCAAGGAAACCTTCAATCCTGATCTGTTTTCCACAATGCAAAGATGATCTCTCAAGTCAGGTAAGTCTCTTTATGAGGTATCAGTAATAATAAGGATAACAACCACAGGCAACATTCATTAAGTGTGCCAGGCCCATCGTGTTTTCATTATTTTTTTAAAAACAGAAGCCCCACCCTTTTTGTGTATGTGGAAAAGAGACTTTTTTCTTGGCAAACTATTAAATACATCTCTGTTGAGACACTAACACACTGCATAAAAAAGCAAAGATTTCCCTGAAAGGCTGAAGAAATGAGAACAGAGCCAGAGGGGAACCATCCCTACTTCCTGAAAACAAAAAACAGGCCATCTTAGGAAACTTCTTTTTTTTTTTGGTCAAGTGCTGAATTTACTTATAGAGATTTGAGCAGACATGCAATGAGTGGGGAAAAAAAAACTTTTTAAAACAGCTTTCTAAACTCTGAATATATTGTAAAAATTAAGGTAAATTTGATATGCTTGTAATTTCTTAACTGCTTGAAGGACTGTCAGGGAATGGTACAAAGGAAAAAAATGCTAATGAGACATAACTCCCTTGCTTTTTTCTTTCTTTCACCTTTGGACCCTTCTCACCCATTTCTCCCATCCTCTAACCCCCACCTCTAACACCCATCAATCTGTTCTCTGTATTCATGAGTTTGATGTTTGCTTGTTGGCTTGTTTTAATTCTACAAATAAGTGAGATCCTATAGCATTTGTCTTTCTGTCTGACTAGTCACTTAGCAAAATCCCCTCAAGGTCCAACCATGTCAAGGCAAATTGCAAGAGTTCATCTTTGTTTATGGCCAAATAATATTCCATTGTATATTCCACATCTATTCCATATACACGCCACATCTTTATCCACCCATAGATACTCAGTTGTTCCACCTCTTGTGTTTTATTTGTTTAACTCCTTTGGTTCTTCTACCACTTCAGAGAGGCAGGAATTATCACCTCGTTTTAACAAAAATTAAAGTAACTTAGTAATGTCCCTAAGTTTGCACAACTAGTAGTGGAGAAGCCAAAATATCCTAGTGCTTGGAGCCAAAATTTAAGCTCAAGCCCTTAAAGTGTGTGAAATTGAAAAAATCATTTCTTATTTCTGAGTCAGTTTCCAAAAATAATAGTAACAAGCCTCAGTTTTTCCTAAAATGGGGATGCTAATATCTACTTCTCTAGAGGTTGTTGAGGATTAAATGGAATACTCTGGAAATTTCAGAGCATGGGCCTGGGCCATGAAGGCAGCAGAGCAAGCGCCACACTCCCACTCACAACTACATTTTTCACCCATAAATCAGAGATTGATGCCATTGCGATTACTCACGATAAAGCACAGAGTAGGTGCTGGAATGCCTTCGCCCTCCTTCTCCCCTCTGACCAGTGGGCATTTGGGTCCTTTCCAGTTTCTCACTGTTACAAACACTGGGCCTCACACGTTTTGCCTGGGCCTGTGCCTGGCTCTGCCGCTGGCATTTCTCCCCATTTTCTGAGTCAGACAGGGTGGGGGAAGGTTCCTCTGGAAGCGCCTAAGGGGGACTGGCTGAGAACGCCTCCTGGCACAGCTGCCACTGTGGGAGTGGAAGGGGCCGAGGGGATGCAGCTGCGGCCACCGCCCCACACCAGCTCCGGCCCAGTCTGTATCTGTGGAACATCCCCCTGCTTGGGAAACTGTGTGGTAACAACGGGTCCAAGGAAAATTCATTTTTATTTACTCACATGTACTTTAACTTAGTCATCACTCTGCGCTCACACCCCACAGCCGTCATCCTCTCAATGGACACCGGCCATCAGCCTACCAGAGCCATGGGACAGAGAGAAGCACACTGCCACCTCCAGAGGCCACGCACGCCACCTTGCCTTTATGGCTTTTAACTTATTTAATACTTGTGAATAACTAGATACTTCTAGGGCCAAGGATTCAAACTAAATGTTGAACCCCAAGAGGGAAAGAACCAACTTGTTCTCTAATATCTATCCAAAGATTTTTTTTTTTTTATAGAGGCATGTTCTTTTTATTTATTTGTTTGTTTGTTTGTTTGTTTATACATGCACTGGGTATAGTCAGAAGCGCGGGAGGGTGAGAGAATTCACCAGAGCCAGAGCAGGGAGCAGAGCAGGCAGAAGGACCGAAGTACACTGCTGAGGGGAGCAGCGGGCGGCAGGAGAGGTCTGCGCGCCATGTGGGACCCTCGCCCAGTGGCCGGGGTGCAGCCAGGGATCGAACCGGCGCCGCAGAGGCTGCGGGCAGCTTCACAACCCAGCGTTCAACTGCTGTGCCACCGGGGAGGCCCCTATCCAAAGATATTCTTTATCCTGAACCATAAATCAAAACCAAGTTTTCCCAGGAAAAGCCCAATGAACTATTTTGATCTAGGTGGTGGCTTTGGAGTTGCTAAAATTGAGGTTAATTTCCCATCTGTAAATAAGGATAAAAGTTACTATCTCTGACTGTTCAGGCTGCTATAACAAAAATATCACAGGCTGTGTAGCTTAAAGAACAAACATCTATTTCTCATCGTTTTAGAAGCAGGAAAGCCCAAGGTTTAGGTGTTGGTGAAAGCTTTCTGGCCCAGAGCTGACAGCTACTCACTGTGAAATCACAGGGCAGAAAGGCCATGGGGCACTTTGGGGGCTCTACTATATAAGGGCACTAATCCCATTCTAGAGAGCTCCACCCTCATACTCTACTCACCCCCAAATGTCCCACTTCCTGATACCATCACAGGAGGTCAGGATTTCAACAGATGACTCGGGGAGACAGAACATTCATTCCATAGCAGTTACCTCATAGGGCATTGTGGAACTTAAGATGAGCAGCATCTGTACGAGCTTAGCAGGTCCTGGATGCAAACTCAGCCACAAGCCTTCCTGGGCAAAAGCATGCCCTCTTCATATGGGAGGCAGTTAGGGAGAGGCATATACCTTGGCTTTGGGGAAAAAAAAAAAAAACATCACTTTCTGACTCTTTATGTGAGCCCAGTTGTCTCACATGGAAGGTGGGTTAATAATAACTTTCTCAGAGGGTACTTGTGAGAATTAAGCAAGTTGGGTTCTATATTTCTCCAACCATATCAAGTAGCCTAGGGTCCCCAATCCTAACCTGAACCACCCTGCCCAGCCATACCCTCCATCCCAACGCACCCCCCTGGGTTCCTCTTGTGTCTCAGGCTGTGGCACACACCAGAAACAGCACATACCACAGTGCCTGGCGCACATCATGAACACGATTATTTCTTGTTACACTGAATTACTCTGGTTTTTCTTTCTACATTCTAGTTGATTTCTAGCCTTTGGCATCTAACCCCCTCTGCCTGGAAGCACTGAGCAATTCACTTTTCTACACATCTGTAACAGGAAGTGGGATGGGACTTTCCTGTTGTCTTAGAGTTTCAGTTAAAGATTCAAAACTGAAAATGACAGATAACAAATACCCCACATTCTAAAGAATGATGCTAAATATATCTGTGCAGAACTCAATCACAGATACCAAAGCCAGTGTGGCCCCATCATTTTATAGCAGCTGAAGGCTAGAGACATGAGGTGGTCACTGAAGGGGAAATGTGGGTCTAGAAGTGCAAAGGGGAATAAAGGAGTACTACCCAACAGGTGTGACGTAAACAGGGCCTTTACTATCTGAAAGTGAATCACTAAAACCAAAAGCAGACACCATATCTCTAAAGAGAAATACCACTAGAGATATGCAAAGAAAAATTAAGTGAGAATCAAGGTGATAATATCAGCAAGTTGGATTTATGGAAAAACAAATAAATGAATGAAATAAAGAAGAGTATTTGATAACGATGGAGTGTTCACCAAAAAATATATATATACACCAAGTAACAAAGCATCATGAATATGAATCAAAAACTCACAGAACACAAATATGTGTGTGTATAAATAAATATATAAATATATATATATATATGCATTTGTGGTGAAACTTACATGATCTCTCTCAATCCTTGAGAGACTAAGTAGATAAAAAGTAAGGGCTGACCAACCACTATGGAAAGCTGTCTGGAGGTTTCTCAGTCTACTAAAAATGGAGCCACCATATGACCTGGCAATTCCACTCCTAAGGAACTTCCCAAAGGACACAAAAACATTGATTCAAAAGAATACCTGTACCCCTATGTTTATTGCAGCACTATTTACAATAGGTAAAACCTGGAACAACCCAAATGCCCAAAAATAGATGAGTGGATCAAGAAGATGTGGCATATATACACAATGGAATATTATTCAGTAATCAAAAAAGATAAACTCATGCCATTCGCAGCAACATGGATGGAACTAAAAGGAATTGTGCTGGGTGAAATTAGTTAGAAGGAAAAAGAAAAATATCGCATGGTTTCACATATAGCAGGAATATAGGGGAACCAAATAAGACATCAGTGTAAAAAAAAAAATAACAGTACAAAGCACAACAAAGTAAAAACAGACAATTATAAATCAGAGACATCCTGCAGGAGAGGAGGAGGGAGAGGGATCTGAGGGAGGGAGGGAGGAGCACAGGGGACTGAGGTGATGGTGCACAGGTGCATCGGTGAAGGAAATTCTATGGGGACTACACCTGAGGGGATTGGGGGAAGCAAATATTGTTTAAAAATGAACAATGATGTAAAAAATAATTTTTTTAAAAAAGTAAAGACTGAGAAGACCCAAATAACATAGCTAGTAAAGTACATCTAATATTCCTCAAACCCATACTCAGAATCAAATGTTTTTTTAAAATTCAAATCACAAAAATTGACAGTACCAGAGAGGAAAGAGTAGTAGAAGAAGGAAGTCCAGAGATCCTAAACACCTCGAGTCTGTTTCTCTCCAGCCTCACTGCCACTGCCTGAGCTCAGCCCACTGTCATCTCTCATGAAGATTCCTACTATTCTGTCACCCAAACCACTGCACAAATAACACAAGTCTGACAGGTGAACTCATCAGTAGCTCCCAATTGCCATCAGGACAAAGTACAGACTCTAAACTTCAGCTAATAAATCCTCTTATGATCTGGCCCCTACTTTTCCAGCTTCTCTCCTATACCCTTCCCACATCACATTTCACACCCTAGTTAGAGAAAATTCTTACAGTTCCCTGAATGTACCATACTCATTCCTGCCTCTGGCCATTTGCACGTGCCATTTCCATTACCTACCTTTACCTCCTTTACCTATCCCTTTCCTCCTTTCCTTTATCTTGCCAATCCTTTCAGCTATCTCCTTTAGGCCACTTTCTCTGGAAAAACCTCTAGTCCCACAAGACCACATCAATACCCCTCCTGGTGGGCTCCTCTAGCTCCCCGTCCTGGTTCCTAACACCACATTAGAAATGTGTACTCAGGACCTGCCTGGGGGCTCAGGGGATTAAGCACTGCACTTTAAAGCAATCTGCATCCTCTGCAGCATGAGTTCCATCCTCAGGCCGGCCAGGGAGAAACCCACATGGCGAGAAAGACCTCTCCTGTCTCGCCCACTGCTGCCCTCAGCAGTGTGTTTTGGTCAATCTGCCTGTTCTGCTCCCCACTCTGTCTCTGGTGAATCCTCTCTCCCCCAGCACCTCTGGCCTGTACCCCAGCTCTTGCATGCATAAATAAATAAATCTTTAAAAAAAAATGTGTACCCAATCATTTTCCCCACCAAGCAATGAGCTCCTGAGACCAAGGGCCTGGGTTATCAGGTGCCTCTCCAGGTGACACTAGAAGGCTTCCCAGCACCTAGCCTGAGTGTCACTCAGGTGACACTCAGAAGGCTTCCCAGCACCTAGCCTACCCAAATACTTGTTGAATTATCAATGACCTGAAGAAACCAACCATGGCCACACGGCCATCTTGCAGCCATCAACACATCAGCTGTCTGCCGCCAAAGCCCCCTCCTTCCAAGTGTCTCTCTGGAACACATCAGGATGGCCGGAGAACAATTTATGAACTGATAAACTTTGAAAGGTTACCTTCAAGGCTGTGTTACCTTTATTTTTTAAAGTGGTCTCCACTGTCATTCCCCTAATACATGGTTTCCAACCTTGGCTGTGCTTTGGAATCACCTAATGAACTTTAAACATTGCTGATGCCCAGGTGTCACCTAGAGGTTCTCACTTGATGGTCTGAAGTTCTCATCAGATTCTGATAATCTGGCGAGGTTGGTGGCTACCTGTGCTTCCTGTGGTTTCAAATCCCAGGGCAAATGTCACCCCCTTGGAAAAGGTTTCCCAGGCACCACCTCTCCCCCTCCACACACACACACTCTCCAAAAACTAACTTCTCAGTTCTTCAGCATTTTGTGCATATTTCTAAAGTGGCCCCCAGGCACAGTGCCAGCACACTCCCTGAGTGAATAGGCGCACAGATGAGCAGATTCCCAGACTGGACACTCTGCCTGAGGTCCCCAATCCCAGGCTCAGGGTGGACATTAGTTCTGGAGAATGTGAAGGCGACAGTTCTGGAGAATGATGGTCCCTCTAAACTAACCGGCAGGACACAGCACCCAGAGGAAGAGCAGCGAGACACAAGCCAGTCGTTGTTTCCCCCAGAAATTATGGGACAAAACCAAACAGATGCATGAGAGTCAGACAAAGCCTTCTCGGGAGTTGTGCTCTCGGGCTGATGGATCAGTTATGAAAATACTGCACTAATAATGAGGGTGGGGCCTGGAGAGGCACCTGATGAAGAGGGCTCATGCAGTCCTTTTTAAACGCAGAAGCACAGGGATATTGACTCTGGCAGCTGTGCTAAATCCTGACACTCAGAGCCAGGCTGTGAAAAAGGCCACCAGCCACATATCACCAGAGATTTATGACTGCTTTAGTGGTGAACACTTCAGGTTGCTGATTTACCTGCCCACATGCAGTCATGTTCCAGGGGCCTCACTCCAGGCTATTAGAAACTCCTAGAACACTGTTTGAAGATATCATGCTCAATGTCTCCACTCCCCACCCCATTCGCAATGTATTCTGTATAATGGGTCAAGGTGAGGGCCTGGGAACTAGGAATTTAACTTCTGCCCCTAAGTGACTAATGCACAGCTAGTGTGAGAGACCGACTTGCAGGGCATGACTGTGTACCCACAAGGTGCCAGAAGGGTCCATACAGGAGTTCTCGGCCCAAAGTGCATACCAGAATGAGCTGGGAGTTTAAAGAAAAACAAATAATGGGGGCTAGGACCCTTTAAATTGATTCTAGTGAGAAGCCAGGGCTGAAAGTCACTGGACTAAAAGCAGGGCTTCCCTCAGCTTGCGCGAGAGTGAGGTGCATCTGGGCCTTGCTAAACATTCCGTGAAGTCTCTAAGAGGTCGGAGGGCTTCCCAGGACCAGACAATTCTCATAAGCACCTGGGTTGCTAGAAGCAGTCTCCCAAACTTGTTGACCAGAAAATTTCTAGAACTCTTGTGAAACATCGAGATTCTGCATCTCACACGAGACCCACTGAACACGAACCTCTAGGAGTGGAACCCAAGTATGAACATGTATAACAAGTGTGAACATGACTATAGGCACTCCTTGTTTTATTGCACTTCACTCTATTGCCCTTATAGATACCGCTTTTTTACAGATTGAAGGCTTGTGGCAACCCTGCGTGCAGCGAGTCTATTAGGGCCATTTTGCCAACAGCCTGTGCTTGCTTTGAGTCTCTGTGTCACAATTAATCAATGTACACTTTTTGGGCATACTACTATTACACTCTAATAGTGTAAGAGACTGTGGTATCATGTAAGCATAACCGTTACATGCATGGGGAAACCAAAAAATCATCACTGGCTTTATTGTGATATTCACTTTATTGTGGGGGTCTGGGACAAAACCCACAGGAGCCCTAAGCTGTGCCTGTATACAGGAGGCCCATTAAAAATGAGGTCAGAGGCTAGAAGAGAGTTTCCATGCACGTGTGGTCAGCAAACTACAGGACCCCACATGCCTTGCAGTTACAATTCCAACATGAAGTGATGTTTCCTCCCCTCTTCAGAGCCAGAGGAAGGAGAAACTTCACCTAGTAGACCCTCCAAAGGATATATAGGGGTGCCAGCCCCTTCAAAGGATATATAGGGGTGCCTGCCCCTCCAAAGGATACATAGGGGTGCCTGCCCCTCCAAAGGATATTGTTCTGCAACCATTCCAGGCCGGGTAAGTTCATCATCCATTCAGGCAGCTTGAAAGAGAATCTTGGAGCCCTTGGCGTCATCCCCATAGGTCAGGGGAAACAAACCAGCAGGAGACAGCAACTTGAGCCCCTCTTCGAATCCCTATACACTCACGCTCTTTCTTCTCATAGTCATTCTCTGACGCTCTCCACAGTTCTCCACTGCACCCTGCCGCGCGGTCCTCTACCACCACCCCCTCTGCCGCCCTTACATGCTCAGTCTCTGGCACAGATGCGCCCACTCACGCACACACACACCACACTTCAGGTGCCGCCAGCAGGTATGCGTGTAAGACCACAGGTGTTGATCATAGATGTTAATGGCGGGAGGGCAGAAAAACCTGATAATTTTCATTTACCCTACAGCTATCTAAGGGGAAGTGCACGTGAGTCTCTCCATGAGACCGTACATATCAAACTGCCTTTTTTTAAAGATTTATTTATTTATACAAGAACTGGAGTACAGTCAGAAGCATGGGAGGGTGAGAGAATTCAGCAGAGACAGAGCAGCAAGCAGAACCGGCAGATGGACGGAAGACACTGCTGAGGGGAGCAGCGGGCGAGGCAGGAGAGGTCTGCTGCGCCGTGTGGGATTCTCGCCGGCCGGCCTGGATCAGAACCTGCACTGCAGAAGCTCCAGATAGGTTCATAGCGCAGAGCTCAACCCGCTGCACCACCAGGGAGGCCCCAAACCGCGTTTCTGTTCTTTCTGAATCATCCCCTTTTGTTCATGAAATAGATGATTTGTTTTTTAGAGTCAACGCAAGTGACCACAGTGATTCTAGGACCAGGCATAGACGGAAAAATCGAGCTGAGGTACTATGAATGCTGAAAGGGCATCTAAAATTGACAGAGATAAATGAGTCACTACGGTTTCCCACTCTCAAAGAGTCCTAAGCTCACTCATTCAGTAGATCATATGGCCAGGCAGTAAACCTTTTCTACACATCTCTGCAGCAAGGATTGCTAATGTCTGGGATACAGGTTGATGAACTACAAGCCCTGCCTCTTCTTCAACTGCACAGCTGGCCCACCTCACCCTACAGACTATCATCAGTTCCTCCCCAGAAACCAATCCTCCCACAACTCCCATATCCTTCATGATCTGCTCTGGGTTAATTCTGCTGAGGAGCAGACCTGACCTCTGCCCTTTGTGTCATTGGTACCTGGACCAATGTCTCCTGACCCATTTAAAATGAGGCTGGCAATTACTAGTCCAGTAACTATAATCTTAGCCCTCCAGGAGAATTGGACAGTGGCTGGCTTATCTTTGCCACCCCTGTAGTTTGCACCTGACAGGTACTCAATGGGGGCTTATAGCTTATAGAGTAGAAAGATATGTACATTGATACACAGATCAAGAAGCTCTGTGATAGAGGTAAATATTTATAATGAAAATGTAGGCATCGGGGCCAGATGCTATGCTTGACCCTCTAGGGTGCAGAGAGAGGATAAAACATAGTCCTGTCCCCAGGAGTTCCCCAGGTTAGGAGGAAAGACGGGGAGTAACAACCATGATATAAGGCTAAAGGAGAGAGACAGCAGGTAAGAAGAAACAAGATGTCCCCGCAGGGACACCACTTCTGGTTACTAATCAGTGTATGCTCCAAGGAGCAGAATAATTTGAACTTAGACTGAAAGAGAAGACTTATGTGTTTGAATGACCAGAGATGAATGGTGAGGCATCCCAGGAGGAGGAGACAGCGTGAGCAGAAACAGAGAGGCAGGAACATAAAACTGTGCCTCAGAGGTGAAACAGCATGGCACAGGGCCTAAGAACAGAGTCTGAAGGTGGGAAAGTCACAGGCAGGAGTCTGAAAGGACTCCAGGCCTCCCTCATCCTCATAATTCTCTTAGAGAAGCTACTAGAAGAGTCTGGCCTCCCTATGTCTGTTAGTTCCACATTTTCTAGATTTGTACCTCTGAATTCCATGTCCCCAGTTCACACATTCCCAGTATTTGCAGCATTTCCCCTGGGCCTCAGAAGTGTCTCGCATGAAGGCTGAATTATCTGTGATGAACAGCAGCTAGGCAGAGCTCCTTATGCAAGGACAGGAGGTGGCTAGAGTCCAGCTGGGGACGCAGGACCCTGCATTTTGTTCACTGATGAGAAAAGCTCATAACAGAACACAGGTGCCTTTGAGGAAGGGGGCTGCTTCTTTTCCTGGTCTTTCCTCCTGATCCCACAGGCTGAGGCCAACATCATGTACCCTAAGCAAGAGCTCAGTGAGCACCAGGTGACCCGAGTCCAGGCCTGCAGGGTCCGGGATGAAGTCTAGTGAGGGAAAACAGAGAGGGCCATGCACAGAGAGGGCAGCCTGGAGAGAAGGAACCAGAAGTGTGTTCTTGGAATTCTCAAACCAGACTATGGTGCAGGGGTCAGCGGTCTGAGAAAGGCTAAAGATCACAGCATCTCAAAAGGGCAAAGTATAAAACAGCAAGGGCCAGGGTTGTCATTAAGTGAAAATAAGACCCAAGGTGGGCATTCATGAGGGACTAGAGACTCGGATCCAAGAGCAGGAGCCAAGTCTCATCTTTACTCTGTGCCCTAAATATGAGCATGGGAGAGCTGACTAGTGACTGGGTGGCAGGGTTCACGCACTCTTCATGCCAGCCCTGTCCAATAGAAATATAACTAAAGTCAGGCAACTATAAATCAGAGAACTTCTGCAGGAGAAGAGGAGGGAGAGGGGTCAAGACAGGGGTGGGAAGAGCACAAGGGACTACGGTGATGGTGCACGGGTGACTTGGTGGTGGGAATTATACGGGGACTCCACCTGAGAGGAGAAAGCATACATTATACAAAAAGGAAGAATGATGTAAAATATATTTTTTTTAAAAGTAGAACATATAGGGCCTCCCCGGTGGCGCAGCGGTTGAGCGCTGGGTTGCGAAGCTGCCCGCGGCCTCTGCGGCGCCGGTTCGATCCCTGGCTGCTCCCCGGCCACCGGAGGAGGGTCCCACATGGCGCGCAGACCTCTCCTGCCGCCCACTGCTCCCCTCAGCAGTGTACTTCGGTCCTTCTGCCTGCTCTGCTCACCGCTCTGGCTCTGGTGAATTCTCTCACCCTCCCGCGCTTCTGACTGTACCCAGTGCATGTATAAACAAAACAAACAAATAAATAAATAAAACATGCCTCTATTAAAAATAAATAAATAAATAAATAAAAGTAGAACATATATAACACAAGCCTCCAACATCATTTTGAGGTTTTATTAGCCACACTAAAACATAAAAGGGAGGTAGAATTAATTTTGTAGACATTTTATTTAACCTGATCTAGCCAAAATATTTCAATATGTAATCTATCTTAAAAATTATTAATAAGATTTTTGCTTCTTTCCCCAACTAAGTCATCCTGTATTTTCCACTTATAGTTCATCTCCATTCAGACTAGCCGCAGTCAGTGCTCAGCAGCCACACGTGAGTGTCCAATTTAGTGTCCCATCTTGCCACTAGAGGGACAGGCAAGAGTATCCTCACTTCATTCATGGAGTGAAAGCCACTGTTGTGGCCAGCTAGAACGGTGTCCCCTTCATCCTCTCTGTTCCTTGATCTCCATCCTGAAGCTTGACAGAGATGCCCCTGCAGACAGAGAAGGGTGCCAACATGGCATGCTCCCTTCCAGATTCTCCAAACCAGTCCTCGAGGACCATTTGCAGGAGTATGTGGCCAGGACAGACTGTACACGTGTTAAAAGAGGCCAGGCTTCCTGTAAAGACTGCTCTCAGGAGGGTGGCCTTATCTGCTCAGTTGCAGAGCAAAGCACCACAAAATGAGTGGCCACAAGGACAAGAAATTTGTTTTCTCACAGTTCTGGAGGTCAGAAACCTGAGGTCAAGGTGTCATCCAGGCTGGTTTCTTCTGAGGCCTCTCTCCTTGGCTTGTAGATGGCCATCTTCTCCCTCTGTCTTCACGTGGTCTTCCCTCTGGGGATGTCCGTGTCCTAATTTCCTTTTCTTATGAGGACACTAGTCATAGCGATTAGGGGCCACCATCACCACCTGCTTTTAACTTAATCCCCACCTTAAAACCCCTGTCACTAAACACATCACATTCTGAGATATGGAGGGGTGGGGTACTTCAGCATATGGATGGGGGCCAGGGAGACACAATTCATCCCAAACACAGAAGAAACAGAGAACACTGACATAAAACTTCCAGATCCTTGCGACCTCCATGGAAAAGGCAGAAGCTGAGAGAGGGAGAAAGCCTCTATTTTCAAGGCTTCAAGCTGGTCTCTATTTTACCAGAGTTGGATTCACCTCTGGGAGAAGATAATCTTTTTATTTTAGGACAAATCCACTCATAGTTGTAAAGATGTAAAGCAAATACTCCTGTAATCATGGTGATCAGAGAGGCCACGTGGATCCGGGGAACCCAGAGAGTCTATGAGATGACAGAAAGGTTATCTGTGTGGCGGGGTGGTTCCCTGCAGGCTGCAGGGCCTTTAGAGAAGTGCTTCCTGCTCTGGGCACGGACTGGACTGTCCTGTGCCAGGACGTGCCTTGGAAGATGTGTGGCCTTGTGCAGACAGCTCTCACAGGAGAAGAGAAACTCCAGCTGACCTTGTACTGGGGATCAGACTATTAAAAGAACCTGCTAATATTCCCCTTGTGGTTCTGTTCAAAATGGAGGCAGGTGGAGCTAGGACTGGAGGCCTGAGTTTTGAGGTACAGTCGTGTTGGACCCTCAAAGCAGGAAGCTATCAAGGTGGTGAGGGGAGTCATTCCCCTGCAAGTTGGACATCCCCTCTCTCTGTCATCCTGGGGAGAGGTTATCTTGCAATTTAAAATAAAGACAGGGGCTGCAAGTGCTCACCTAAAATGGAAAGAGACTCATCTCTCCTTGAACCTGAAGGAACAAGGCATCTGGGCAAGAGACTGGTCCACTCGTGACATGCCCATTGTGTCCTGTCCAGCTTGGCTGGGATGGCAAGTGACAAGCAGGACAGAACAGCTGAACATAGAAGTATTCTTGAAGAGTCACAAGAGATCCTCAGAGAGAGGAAGACAATCAAAGATGACCTGAAGTGACGAGATGAGGATTACATGACAAAGTGCTCTCTTCGTCGTTACTGGCTGAGACTTAGACCTGTTTGTTCTCCTCCACTGAGCTTCAAGTTAAGGCCAAACCACTTACTCATCCTTGTGTCTCCAGAATGATCCTGGCACAGAGAAAGTCCTCAGCAATCACGCAAGGCAGGATGTGGGAAGCCAAGCCCGTCCTGCAGAAAGGAAAGCTGAGGCTCCAGTGTGTCACAGAGGAACCCTGGGGAAGCTCACATGATGGCTTTTCTCTTTACTTCCCGGCAGGCAGAGGCAGCCTGCCTCCCATCCTCAAATGTGCCTCTCAACAGAATTTGTCTCCCGGAGAAACAATGTAGAAAAGCAGAGAAATTTAACAGAAAAGAAAGGGGAGTGGTTAGCGGTAAGCCTGTACCCAGGCAGACACTTTATGAATGAAGAAGAAAAATAATCAGGACAAACCCCTAGAAAGGGCCAGACCACCAGGGCCTCCTTTCCTGGTAGTGATCAATTTCTGAAATGATTTCTCTCCCAAGGTCCCCAACAACAAGGAGGAGCTATTACCTCCCAGAGCCCTCTCTGTCTGGACTGAAGTCAAGGAGAGATGAGGAAAGAGCTGAGGTCTGGCCAGTTCATTAGATGGTAGCCCTGCCAACAGCATCAACAGCAGGGGGTTTCTGGCTACCTTGGTCTTGCCATTCTTTGCAGTCCTTCTGATAAAAAGCACTGGCATGGGGCCTCCCTGATGGCACAGGGGTTAAAATCTCAGAGCTATCAAGCTATTGCCAGCCACTGCAGCATGAGTTCTATCCCCAGCCAGGAAGATGACCACATGGCACAGAAGACCTCTCCCCTCTCGCCAAGTGCTCCTCTCAGTGTATTTCAGTAAATCAGCCTGTTCTGCTTCCCACTCTCTCTGGTGAATCCTCTCACCTCCTGCACCTCTGGCCTGTACCCCAGTTCTTGTATGCATAAATAGAATAAATTTTTTTTAAAAAGCAGTGGCATGATTCTAATGCCCTGGTAGGTAAGAAGGAAGGAAGAGAGGGAGGAGGAAGGAAATTTATTCAAAAGCAGTCTTGAGTTGAAACATCCACAAATATACCCTAAACCATGGTCTGATAAGGAAACCATCACCAATGCCAAGGGCTAAGTGCCAAGTACCCCACCCTACTGCAGTCACTACTATAGCAGCGCTGTTTTCACCTTCTGTGTCAGAAGCCTGACCTTGATTCCTCTAAGAACCATCACCATTGCAGCTCCTGGAGGCTCCGTGGCTTCTAGATGGCCAATTTACAACTACAGCCCAGTCTTCCAAATCAAGGTCTGTGGGATGCATCTGATGGGTGGAGCCTGATCCGCCCACACCCAGGCCCAGGGCAGGAGGGAATGTGAGTTCAGACTTCCTCGTTGGGAAGACAGATGAAGAACTTTCCCAGGTAGGGAAAGATAATTCCAAAGACACTGGACATGGCAAGACAAAAAGAGTTCCACGGGTGGATGGCGGTGATAGTACATGTAATGCCAATGTCCTTAATGCCACTGAAACTTAAAAATGGTTAAGATGGTGTAGGGTAAGGAAAAATGTCAGGCTTTTCTGCCCTCCCGCCATCAGGATAGATGATGGATCCTTGCGGTCCTGAATGCATGCCTGATGGCGAGCACCCGGAATAGGGTGTGGGCAGAGGTAGAAGGGATTCACCTGGGCTGAGACTGGGCTTTTAAGGGTGGCGTCATGGAGATGCCAGCAGAAGAAGCTCAGAGAGAAGCAAGAGAGGCAGAATCCGAGAGAGGGCCGGAGAGCCCAGAGTGAAGACCTGCTGGGGGCTGGGAGGCCTGACAGCCTACCGGCCCCCCAGCGCCCCTGCCTGCCGGGTACCTGGTAATCCCAATAAAAACCTGCAAAACCACTGAGGACTCTGACTCCTTTACCCGGTTTGCTGGATCATAGAAAACCTGCACTGTGTCCATTCCTGCCGCTACAGATGGCAAATTTTATCATGTGTATATTTTATCACAACTTTAAAAATTGTTTAACAACAAAAAAATAAAATGACATGGGGCAGTGGTGAATACAACAAATGGCCACAGTTGATGTAGGGTAAATGATTGTCAGGCTTTTCTGCCCTCCCGCCATTAGGATTGATGATGGATCCCTGCGGTCCTACATGCATGCCCGATGGCGGGCACCTGGAGTAGGGTGTGGGCATACATAGGTGAGTACACCTGGGCTGAGACTCGGCTTATAAGGGCAGCGTCACGGGGACACCAGAGAAACTACCAGAAGGAGAACAAGTGAGAGAACAGAACGGAACTACCAGAAAAGAAAGAGAAGGAAAGAGAAGCAGAAGAGAGAGAACAAGACCACGAAAGAACACCAGAGAGCCCAGAAAGAGTGAAGATTAGCCGGGGGCTGGGAGGCCTGCCAGCCTCCTGGGCACCCCCGGCACCCCTGCCTGCAGTATACCTGGTAAAATAGCAATAAAATAAAAGCCTGAAAAGCCACCGAGGGTGCCAGGACTCCTTCTTCACCCATCTGCTCGAATCATAGAGCTCCTGCTCTATGCCATCCTGCCTCATGCCATCCTGGCCCTACAGTTGATCTCAATTAATGTTTGGTGATAAATAAATAAAGGTACAGGGTATGGATACACAGTAGTTGTAATCAACTTCTGTTTAACATTTCTCAGCTACTGAACATTTTTAGTGTACTTTGTACTTCCTGCTCTCATAGCTCATACCACACAGGGTGACTGCTGTTTACATAATTATAGCTCATTTGTATTAGTTACAACGCGCCTGGTGCTCTCACACGTTATCTCAATTACTCCTCCCGTAACCTGGGAGCTAGGTGCTGGGAGACTGCATTGCTCAGAGAGAGTCATTTATTATCTGGGAGGAGGAGAAGGGGTCAGGCCAAGTCAACAGACATAGAAAGTGAAGTCAGTAAACTCAGGTTAAAGTAAAAGTCCAAAAGAACTGACAGAATAATAGAAAATAAGAAGAGAAACATCAGTGTATTTGTTTGATGATCACAAATGTGAGGAGCCTTAAAAAGTCTGGAATATAGGAGAAGTTTAACCAGATAGGGTCGGGACTCAGTAAAGGCTGAAATGGCATATACCTGATACCTGATAACCCTGGCAACAGGCCTCCCACCTTATGGTACAAGGTTCTGATGAGAAAAGCCACATGCAAATAAATAGTCATTGCAGGTGGGGCCATGTAGATTCCAGCTGGCTCGATCCTTCAGGAAAGTTCTAAGAAGGAATTTGAGAGAAGTCTGTGCCGCAGTGTAAGCTGAGGTTGTGGGAGGTATCATCCAAATCATGCATTATCAAGGGTTCACCTGAACCACACCCTCAAGGGAACATGTGAGTCCAGCCCATACCTGTTGCTTCTGCTACTGCGGTTAGTCTAAGTGTGTGACCAGTCAGTCGTGCACTCACTTGTTTATCCAGATGGGCACACATGTTCTCCTTCCTGCCTGGAGGAGACCCCAGACTGGAAAAGGGTAGATCTCACTCCCCCAGCTTGGGACGGGGCAGCTGCAGCCGCCTGCTGCTTGTTCCATTCTCCTACCTCCTAGGACTGCCGGCAGATCTGCCCAAAAGAGGCTTGGAAAGTAAAACAGAGAGCAATAATGAAAATTGAAGATTGGAGAGGTTAAATGCCATGTTCAAGATTTCCCAGCTAAGCAGATACTTTGTCAAGGGGCTTGCAGGTTTGTTCTCTCCTTCCTGGCCCAAGACCTCCCCCTGCATCCATGCTCCACCAGATCCTCAGCCACGCCAAGAAATGCCCTAGCTTGATTCCCCCTTTGTGTTTATTGGAGCTGGAGGTGAGGGAGCAGAGTTGTATGTCATGTGTCGGACTTTGTTCCATCCAGATGTCAGTTGGGGCAGAAAGAATAACCCAGAGCCCTGGAACAAACTGGATCTCAAAGATCAAAACCAGTTCCACTTAGTGATGTAGATCACAGCAAAGTGAAGAAGGTCCAGACTTCTAAATAAAATATTTCACTATAAAGTGGCTTAAAATGAAGGTCTTTTCAGGCCTCCCTGGTGGCGCAGCGGTTCAGCGCTGGGTTGCGAAGCTGCCCGCGGCCTCTGCAGCGCCGGTTCGATCCCCGGCTGCTTCCCGGCCACCGGAGGAGGGTCCCACATGGCGCGCAGACCTCTCCTGCCGCCCGCTGCTCCCCTCAGCAGTGTACTTCGGTCCTTCTGCCTGCTCTGCTCCCCGCTCTGGCTCTGGTGAATTCTCTCACCCTCCCGCGCTTCTGACTGTACCCAGTGCTTGTATAAATAAATAAATAAATCTTGAAAAAAAAAAAAAATGAAGGTCTTTTCAAAAAATACTTCCCTCTAAATGCATGAAATCATGGTGTATTGTGTTGGGGTTTACATAGATTAATAAACATCTGAAACTTGGTAAAAAAAAGAAAAAGATTTCCCAGGTAGCAAGAGGTGGATGAGGACTTGAACCTTGTCTTCTCATTCTGGAGCCCACCCCTTACACCAAGAGCACCTGCAGAGCCCTGTTCACACATAAGTAGCAACGTCAGACATGCGTGACCCTGACAAGGTAGTTTTGTTCAGAGTCTGTTTTCCCATCAATAAAAAGGTATCAAAAAGATCTATTTAACAGAGGTGTTAGGAGGAGTGAGGAGGATATAGATGAACTCTTAACTCAGAGTTCTAATAAAGGAAAATTAATGAATGAAAATACAATTCCCATTTTCAGATGAAAAATCTCAGTTTTCTGGAGCTAAGGAACATGACCAGGGTTACATATCACTTGCTATTTATGACAGAAGTTAGAAGCTTTAGCCCAAATTCATACATCTATTATACCTAATTTGAAGGTTGAGATGGGCGTGTGGAGAGGACTAAATCAATAACTCTCCATAAGAAATGTAATTTTATTTCATGGTGGACAAGACTATGAAACAGACCTGGGCTAAGTTTGTAGAAAGGGCGCCTTTCTTTTCTCCTCCATCAGGAAAATTAAGTTTCGGGGCCTCTCTGGTGGCGCAAGGGGTTAAGCAACGCAGCATGAGTTCGATCCCTGGCTTGCCAGGGAGCAACCCACATGGCCCAGCACACCTCTCCTGACTCGCCCACTAATCCCCTCAGCAGTGTACTTCAGTCAATCTGCCTGTTCTGTTCCCCACTCTGTCTCTGGTGACTTCTCACCCCCCGCATCTCTGGCCTGTACCCCAGCTCTTGTATGTATAAATAAATAAAATAAATCTTTAAAAAATTATAAAAAAACCTGATAACTTCCATTTACCCTACAGTGGCCCTGGACATAAGATCCAGGTACTCATGGCAGGAGCAGAATGGAGCCCCTGCCCCTGCCTCCTAGCCAGCAGCTGCAGGCATCACACACAAGACCTCAGACCTACCTGCAGGGTGAAAATGCTTCCATCAGCCTGAGATACCACCTTCACTGCAAGAGCCTCACTAAGTTACCTGGAAAGGAAAAGTGTGCAGAGAACACACACAAGACTACAGCTACCAACTTGCCTTCCTGACCATGGGAGGTAGGATACATGGCCACTTGAATTGGTCTGCTGCATTTCCAAACACAGATAAATAAAATGCATTATTATTTTATTAGCAGCTCTTAAAAGCTCCCGCAGTGATGTGAGTTACAGAAGGTGCCACTAGTCTCATATTTATTTTATGTATTTAGCACTTAATTCACATTCGCTTACATTGTAAGACTCTCAGCTGTAACACATTTTTACTATTTCGTGTTCCTCCACATTATTCAGACTATTGAATAAGCAGTACTTCTAGAGAGTGGCTGTCTTGCATCCTCTCATTTCTTTTTCAATGTCATCTGACCATCTCTTACTGCAAGGTTTGGTTTCCACGTCACATTCCCATTCATCTCTACTCTTTTATTAGTGTTTCTTCTGTGGTTTCTCCAAGTTCTTCCATTGTAAGAACTTGTACTTCTTAAAATAGGAAGACATAAGATTATTGGATTCTGGAAAATACTCAGAAAACACACAATTCTTAAACACAATGTTAGGCTCTGAATGAAATCCCAAATGGGTGGTATGTTGAAAATGCCTGGTTATAGAAGTTCTAAGCTTAGCTTTTCAAAGACTAAAAACTCAAACATGCACAGATCTTCTTATCAAGAGTCACTCCCTGTGTCCATTGGGGTCCTGCTAGAGTTAGGAGTTAGCAGATGCACACTTGGAGTCAGGAGTGAGAGAATTGTTGGGGAGCAAAAACCATGAAGATGGGGGGGGAGCAGAAACAGGGAACACCTTCTTCCCAGTGCCTGCAGATGTGATCCTGTGAAAGGAAGGCGGGGTGGGGAAATAGGGCATGGGGCCCTGTAGGGTAAATAGAAATTGTCGGGGTTTTCTGCCCTCCCACCATTGGCATATAAGATCCACACCTGTGGGCTTACCCTTGTGCCTAACAGCAGACACCTATACTAGAGTGTGGGCCTGAGTAAGTGGGCACACCTGGGCTGAGAGGCTGGGCATATAGGGGCGGCGTCACAGGGATGCCAGCAGAAGCGGCAGTAGCAGAGACCAAGAAACCACGCCAGGGAGCCCAGAAAGAGTGAAGATTTGCCAGCTGCTGGGAGGCCTGCCTGCCTCCTGGCCCCCCGCCCCACCTGCCTGCTAAGTAACCTGGTTTCCACACTGCAAATGATGTAAAAAACTCAATAAAAGCCTGAAAAAGCCATCAAGGGCTCCAGGACTCTCCTTTACCCATCTGCCCAGATCATAGAGATCCTGCTCTTGTGCCTTGCTGGCACTATAGGCCCTCAGTCCACCGTGGAGATCATGGGAGATCTGGGCCAACCCCATGGGGAGGGGAGCAAAATTGCCCAGTGGAGTTCCCCATGACACAGGAATTTGGGTGCTGGTGCCTCTACCACCTCAGCCCCTGGCCTGGGAGGTGCCATCAGGGAAGAACATGAAGCTGGCTCACCTGCTGCAGCCCGAGGCCCTCAGTTAACAGCATTCGTCACAATTGCAAGACCTCCACTCATTCTTTCTGGAAAGGAGTTCAGAGCAATGCTGCTTTGTGACTGCCACGCTGCCTCCCTTCTCCTGACAGTGTAAGTCTTTATAAATGAAAAGGCAGGGCCTCCCTGGTGGCCTAGGGGTTAAGTCTCAACGCTATCATGCTGGTGTCCCAATGTTCGATCCTCAGCCAGGGAGCTCACCCACATGGCGCAGCAGACCTCTCCTGTCTTGTAAGCAGCAGACCTGCTTACGAGCAGACCTCTCCTATCTGCTGCTCTCCTCAGCAGTGTATTTCAGTAGATCTGCCTGTTCTACTCCCCACTCTGTCTCTGGTGAATCCTCTCACCCCCCGCACATCTGGTCTACACCCCAGTTCTTCTACACAAAGATAAATAAAATTTTTTTAAAAAGAATAAACAAAGAATAACTATAAGAAAGAAAAAATCAAAATCCACAAACCACTACAAACCAGAGACACACTTTGGGATGGGGGGGAAGGAGAGATTGGGGTCAAAATAAGAGGGGTGCAATTGTATGGGGAATATAAAAATAAAATAAAAAAAAGAACAAGTGAAAAGTCATGACTTCTTGAGATCACTACATGCTGTCTCTTCTCGGCATGTAGTGGTCAAGCAAGCACCATGCCCAGTCCAAAGATGGGCAAAATGCAAGTAAACATTTTAGAGAAGATACAGTTGATGGGCAGTAACTGGTAGAATCATGGGTAACTCTTTTCCTTCTGCTCTTCTCTATATTCCAAATTTTAAACAGTGATTATTCATTTACTTTTTGACTGGGAAAAATTTTGTAATGGATATTTTAAAATCCATCTCCATCATCAGATCTTTTTGATCCAAGATGTTGTTCCCTAAATTGGTAGAACAACAAATAGCTTTCAAGTGATAACACATGGTAATTGATAGACCACGCACAGGCTTTGAGCTCAGAGCCAACTGAGCTTGAACTTTGTAATTATTAAACTGTACACTGGGCAGGCCCTTACCCACTCTCTTCCTTAGTTTCCTCATCTGGGAAGGGAAACACTTACCCTCACTTCTCCGCCTGCTTTATTAGAAAATGTAGTATATGTAAACCCCCTAGCACCAGTCCAAGAAGTAGTAAGAAGCAAATTAATTTCAATGTTCCCCGCTTCCATAAAAATCCTGCTAGAGGTTTTTTAAAATTCAAATCCACATTCAAAGAAAAGTGCCCCTAGTTGAGGAATTTCAAAATAACATCCTAGGAAAGCCCCAAAAACTAGTTCTAGAAACCTCTTTGGCAGCAATTCCAATTCTGAGTATATAACCACAAACACTGAAAGCAGGGACTCAAAGAGATATTCATACACCCATGTTCATAACAGCAAATTCACTACAGTCAGAAGGTAGAAAGAAGCTGAATTTTCATCCATGGATGAGTAGATAAGCAAAATGTGATACAGCTACATAGTGGATATCATTCGACCTTAAAAAGGAAGGAAATTCAACTTGGAAGAACTTTGCAGACATAACCTAGTTATGAGTACAAATTCTGGAAATAGCTTCAAATGGTTCCTTGATACTAAAATTTGTTGAAGAGGAAATAGACAGAAGATAGATGTGTGCATATGTGTGTGTATATATATATATATATATATATATATATATAGACATAGATATATAGAAAAAAATATAATTTCTGAGTAGAGATTCAACTCTATCAAAGAAAGCAGGTATCTTGTTTAGGGGAACACTAGTTATCAAAGTTAATTTCAATGTTCCCAGTAGACAAGGAGTTTTTTTCTATGTGGTGACACAGGGATCCAGACCCCTTCCAGCTTATGGCTCTATCATCCCCTAAAATCTTGTTACAGCCAGGGGAAAGATAAAAAAAGTGAAAAGTTTCATTGCTTTTAAAAAGTTGATGTACAAGCAGCACACATTACTCCCACTCAAGCGGGAGTCGGAACTAGTCACATGGCCACTTTGGAGGGAAGGCTGGAGAAAGTATACTCAACAAAGTTCTACAGAGTTCTTGTATCTCGAATATATAAAGTATATAAAATATAGAGAAGATATACATAAACTTTATATCCAGAATATAGAAAGAACTCTTCTGACTCAATAAGACAACTGAGTTAGGAAACTGGCAAAAGATTTGGACAGACACTTCACCAAAGGAAATACACATGTGATATACAGGCACCTGAAAAGATATGCACTATCATTGTTCCCTAGGGAAATTCAAATTAAAACCACAATTAGATACACTACATTCTACACCACTAAAATGGCTAAAACTTAAAAGTCCCAAGTGTTGCCAGAATGTAAAGTTCCTAGAATCCAAATACAACTCTGGGGGAAATGTAAAACTATACCATTGCTTTGGAAAACAGTTTGGGAGCTTTTTTATATATAACAGACCTAACTTTTTTCAGTTACATATACCACTGGACCCAACTATTACAGAACATACATTTTATCAGAAATATACGGGGCCTCCTTGGTGGCGCAAGGGGTTAAGTACAGCACTGTGAAGCTATCTGCAGCCTCTGCAACATGAGTTGGATCCCAAGCCGGCTAGGGAGCTGATACACATGGCACAGCAGACCTCTCCTGTCATGCCATCTGCTCCCCTCAGCAGTGTATTTCATTCAGCCTGCCTGTTCTGTTCTCCACTCTATCTCTGGTGAATCCTCCCACCCTATCCCTCACACCTCTGGCCTGTACCCCAGTTCTTGTATGCATAAATAAATAAATCTTAAAAAAAAGAAATATATGGAACATTTAAGTTTAGTTATGTTAAGGAGTGAACAAGTTTCAAGGATTAGTATGTGTAGAGCATTTTTTTCCTGACCACAATTCAAAGAAGATATACACACTTTGAAATTTGAAATCAATTACAAACAAAAAACTAGAAATAAAAAGCCATTATGTTTGGAAATTAAGATGCACATTCTAAAAAAGTCATGGGTTAACATTCAGATACCACCTTCCACCAGTAGAAAGGCACATATCAAAAAAAACAAGTGACGACAAATGTTGGCGAGGATGTGGTAAAAAAAGGAACTCTCCTACATTGCTGGTGGGAGTGCAAACTGATCCAACCACTATGGAAAGCTGTCTGGAGGTTCCTCAGTCTACTAAAAATGGAGCTACCATATGACCCGGCAATTCCACTCCTAGGGATCTACCCAAAGCACACAAAAACATTGATTCAAAAGAGCACCTGTACCCCTGTGTTTATTGCAGCACCATTTACAATAGGTAAAACCTGGAAACAACCGAAATGCCCCAAAATAGATGACAGGATCAGGAAGATGTGGTACATATACACAATGGAAATATATTATTCAGCAATCAAAAAAGATAAACTCATGCCATACGCAGCAACGTGGATGGCATTAGAAGGAATTATGCTCAGTGAAATAAGCCAGAAGGAAAAAGAAAAATATCACATGGTTTCAATAGGGGAACCAAATAAGACATCAGTGTAAAAATATAATAACAGTGCAAAGCACAACAAAGCAAAAACAGACAATTATAAGTCAGAGACATCCTGTAGGGGAGGAGGAGGGAGAGGGATCAGAGGGAGGGAAGGAGAAGCACAGGGACTGAGGTGATGGTGCACGGGTGCATTGGGGAAGGAATTCCATGGGGACTACACCTGAGGGGGTGGGGAGAAGTAAATATTGTTTTAAAATGAACAATGATGTCTGTAAAAATAAAAAAAATAATTTAAAAAAATTGACTTAAAAAAAAGGTCATGGTTTAAATAATAAGTCAATGGAAATGTTTAAATACTTAACAACTCTACAATAAAATTGTACTATATGTTAAAACTTATATAATTTACCAAAACCAAAGCATTGCTATGCTAGTGGGAATTTTAAATATTATGTGCTCCTATTACATAAATAAAGAGAGAGAGAGAAACTAAGAGTAGGTCAAGACCAAAGAAACTCGTAAGGAAGGAAATAAAAAAAAATAGGAGCACAGAACAATGAAAAAGAAATACATAAAAAAGATCAACAGACCAAAACTGAGTTCTTTTAAAAGGTTGATAATACTAACAAATCTTTAACAAGATTGATCAAGAAAAAACAACAGAGAAAGCATATTAGGAATAAGAACATGGCTTATACCTATAGATGCCACATAGATTGAAAAGATAGAGAATATTATAAACAACTTTATGATAATAAGTTTGAAAACATAGAGAAATACAAGACAAATTCCTAGAAAAATAAGCTGATTTGAAAAGAAATTAAAATTCAAAATAGCCCTATCTACGACTGTTAAAGAAATGGAATCAATCGTTCCAAATCTTGCCACAGGGCCTCCCCGGTGGCGCAGCGGTTGAGCGCTGGGTTGCAAAGCTGCCCGCAGCCTCTGCAGCGCGGGTTCGATCCCCAGCTGCTCCCCGGCCACCTGCGAGGGTCCCACATGGCACGCAGACCTCTCCTGCCGCCCACTGCTCCCCTCAGCAGTGTACTTCGTTCCTTCTGCCTGCTCTGCTCCCTGCTCTGGCTCTGGTGAATTCTCTCACCCTCCTGCGCTTCTGACTGTACCCAGTGCTTGTATGTATGTATGTATGTATCAATCAATCAATCAATCAATCAATCAATCTTTAAAAAAAAAAAAAACCAAAATCTTGCCACAAAGAAAACACCACATCCACATTATTTTACTAGTTACTTCTGTCAGCTGTTCATGTAACAAATAACTTCAATATTACCTAAATGCTTTTAAATTATAGGAAAGGAAGAAACACTCCCCAAATCATTTTATGAGGCTAGCCCATAAAATTAATACAAAACAAAAGAAAAATTAGAGGATAATTTTACTAGTAAGAATACATGTAAAACTTTAAAATTAGTGAACTAATTCCAGCAGTATATAAAAGAACCATGACCAGGTTGGTTTTATTTCAAGAATACAAGATTGTTTTAATGTTAGAAAATCAAATAAAATTCACAAAGATTAAATAAGAAAAATGACCATCTCAAAAATGAAAAATTTTTTTAAAGATTTATTTATTATACAAATTTTTTTTAAATATTTATTTATTATACAAGAACTGGGGTATAGGCCAGAAGCGCGGGAGGGTGAGAGGATTCACCAGACAGAGCGAGAAGCAGAACAAGCAGATGGACCGAAAACACTGCTGAAGGGAGCAGCGGGTGAGTCAGGAGAGGTCTGCCACACCATGTTGGTATCTCACAGGAACTGAATCCGTGCTGCAGAGGCTGAGGACAGCTTCACAGCGCTACACTCAACCCGTTGCACCACCAAGGAGGCCTGAAATTTTTTGATAAATTTTAATATCCATTCATGATAAATATAAAAATAAATCCTTAGAAAGCTAGAAATAGAATTTCTTTGTCCTCCTAAAGAGCGTCTACAGAAAATCAACAGCAAATGTTTATTGGTGAAACACTGAATATTTTCCCTTTGACACCAAAAAAAGAAAGCCAGCTTGTCACATTTTTATTCAACGTTGGAGGGGAGAAGAGAAATAAAGGATGGAAAGAGGAAATAAAATATTCATTATTCATATACATTGTTAGCTACAGGTAAAACAAAAATCTATAGAGAAATTAATAGTAAGAGAGTGTGCAGTATTGTTAAAGAAATCAATATACAACAATCAATGGATTTCTACAACAGCAACAAACAAAAAAAAAGTGACTTGTAAAGAGATAATCATGCCAAAGTGTAAACTGAAATAAATAAACAAAATAAAAGCTGTGTAAGAACTTTATGGAGAAAATTATAAAACTCTTTAACAACATTAAAGAAGATCTAAATAAAAGGGGAGAATAATCTTAATATCGTTTCCTTCTAATGTTTTCAAAATTAACTCTTTGAAAACAGCAATTTTCACTTTTATGGTGTTTTTCTTCATTCAAACATTGCTAGCCCATCATTCAGGCAATCATGATTAAGATTAAATTGTTTCGTATTTAGTTACTATTAAATTCTATTCACTATTTTGCCAATTTCAGCAACACTTTTTTAAAATCCTGTAATTAATGAGAATGTGTTGAGATAGGAAGATGGTATATATTTTATTTCACTTTATTAGCTTGAATCATAACTTTTAAATATTTGGACAGTTGGTCTGCCAACTGTGGACCTCCTTTTATATTCCCAAAGTGGGTACCTCTGATGTTAGGGGCAGAGCTGGTGAGAGGTATTGCAAAGGCAGGCAGGTAACTCATTTCTGGCTCCTGCAGACTCAGTGGGCACTGGCCCAGGCCAGTCAAGATGATCTATTTTGAAACATCAATCAAACCCATCTAAACTGCTTCCTAGGAGGAAGGTCCTGGGCCCTGAGGCAAACCTATCTCAGCTGCCAAGAAGGAAAACATTCACTATCCTGCCAGTTCAAGACCTCTCACTCTGTGGCCATGTTGAGTCAGGGCTTGGAAAAAGGCATGTTTGGCAGAGGAGCCTAGAAGGGAGAGATTGGGGAATCCCAAGAAGAGAAAAGCCATTCCTCCTTTCTGTCCACACGTGAGCAGTCCGAAATTCATTCAACAAATATTTTCATGGTGCTAAACATTGTCATCATCACCCAAATTGGTAAGATTTATGAAGAACTTATGTCTTGGGCCTGGGTGAGGTGACATTTACTTCTAACCATACACAGTCCACTCAAACACAACAGTCATATGAACTGGGTACAATTGTTTCCTCAATGTTTACAGATGAGGAAACTGGGCCTTGATGTTAAGTGACTTGTCAAAGGTCAGAGCCAGGATTTGAATCTGGATAAATGTGGGTGTGTTTGGTGCCACACATTTGGTTTGTGGGCTGGTGCCTAAGGTACAGAAGTAAGTCAGTCAATCATGGACCTTACCTGCAAAGAAATCATGGTCTAGCAGGAAAGTCAAATAAGCATGTAGCTATGTTTAATGACCCAACCTGAATAAAACTAGGTCACCAAGAAGGACCTCCAGATAAAGCAAAGTTAATGAATGAGGAATAGCAGAACACAGTTGAAGGAATGAGAGGTCTACTGGACCCTAGGAAAGGTGTTTAAAGAAACAGGGTGGGTGAGTGGTAACCAGGTTTGCTTAATATTGGATTGTGGCAATGCCAAAGACTTTGGACTTTCTCATCCAGTTAAGGTAGAGGAGTGATATGAAAAACATAGCCTTAAGATTCATTTGTCTCTTCTGAATGGGGTGAATAGAGCGGACACAACTAATGGCAGGATGACCAGTGGAGCAATGAGGAAACCCCTGGCCTGTAGGACCTGACCTTGAAGTGGAATGTTGGCAGAATGGAATGGCTATAATGAACTTGGCAAAGGAAGGATGGATAAAATTTGCAGATTGGCTTGCCAAGGGAAACTGGTTAAACAAAGACAAGGAATACTACAGATGCAAAGCAGTCTTTTAAAATGTGAGTTATGAACACTATATTGTAATATATGAAAATGTGTATGATATAATGATAAGTGAGCAGAATTTTTAAATTCATAAATCTATGATTACAAATATCTTTTCAAAGCTCAAGAAAAAAATTAATAGGGCCTCCCTGGTGGTCTAGGGGTTAAGTCTCAGTGCTATCACTGCGACAGCCTCAATTTGATCCCCGATCAGGGAGCTGACCCACATGGCACAGCAGACCTCTCCTCTCACCTGTTGCTCCCCTCAGCAGTGTTTTTCAGTAAATCTGCCTCTTCTGCTCCCCACTCTGTCTCTAGTGAATTCTCTCACCTCCCACACCTCTTGCCTATACCCCAGTTCTTCTATGCAAAAAATGAAAAAAAATATAATTTTTTATATACTGCTTTAAAAAAACTAACTCAAACAAATGAAATTAATCACCTCATCCTCAAGACTTCTTATTACTTAGCTAGTGTTATGAACTTAATTGTGTACCCACTCCCCAACTTCATGTATTCAAGCCCTAACATCCAATGCATCTGTAGTTGGAGATGGGGCCTTTAAGGAGGTAATTAAGGTTAAGTGAGAAAGGTAAGGCTCTAGTCTGATAAGATGGGTGTCCTTTAAGAAGAGACATCAGAGGGCCTCCCTGGTGGCATAAGGAGTTGAGCACAGCACTGTGAAGCTATCCACAGCCTCCGCAGCATGAATTCAATCCCCCTGCTGGTCAGGGAGCTACCCACATGGCGCAGCAGACCTCTCCTGTCTTGCCCGCTGCTCCCCTCAGCAGTGTATTTCAGTCAGTCTGCCTGTTCTGTTCCCCACTCTCTTCGGTGAGTCCTCTAACCACCACCCCCACCCTGGCACCTTTGGCCTGCAGCCCAGTTTTTGTATGCATAAATAATCTTTTTTTAAAAAGAGACGAGACATCAGAGATCTCTCTCTCTGCACATGTACACTAAGAAAAGTTAGGTGAACTAAAATCAACCAAGCACCTTCATCTTGGACTTCCAGAATTGTGAGAAAATGAATTTCTGCTGTTAAGCTAGTGAGCCTGTGATATTATGTTGCAGCAGCCCAAGGAGACAAATAGCTAGTCAATCAGTCACCAAGTTCTGTCAGTTCTTTCTTTGCAATTCTCCTGGTAAACACTGCTTCCTTCCCCACCTTTCCCCCTGCTGGTGTGCAGACCAGATGAATACAATAGACTCCCCTGGCTACTCTGGCTTTGTACTGTACTTCCTAACTTGCTGCTCATATTCCCAGCCACTGATTCTTATTGCCCCATCCTAACCATCATCTGAGACATCTGAGATATTTGAATCTGACAACTGATTTTCCTCCAGTACCAACCCTAAACTCCCTCTTTCTAAGTTGCTCTGTGTTCTCATCTCAGATGCAAGTTCTCTGGTCTCCCCACATGAACTTAAAGATAACTATAGAAAGAAAACCATGTCAGGGGCCTCCCTGGTAGCGCAAGGGGTTAAGACACAGCACGATGAAGCTATCCGCAGCCTCTGCAGCACAAGTTCGATCCCTGGCCAGGCAGCTAACCCACATGGTGCAGCAGACCTCTCCTGTCTCGCCTGCTGCTCCCCTCAGCAGTGTGTTTCAGTCAGTCAGCCTGTTCTGTTCTCCACTCTGTCTCTGGTGAATCCTCTCACATACACACCCCCGCTCTCCCTCCCACCTCTGGCCTGTACCTGAGTTCTTGTACGCATAAATAAAGAAATCTTTTTTTAAAAAAAGAGAAAGAAAGAAAACCACTTCAAACAAACATTCAAATGGCTGTTGTGAATGCAGCCCCTTTCTATCTCTCCCATCCCATCTCAGTGTGTTTTTCCTTAAGTGCATATTCTCAGACTTCTACTACAGGCACCAACTTCCACAAGGAAGGAGAGGGGACCATCAACAGCCATAAACCTCAATCGTCCCTGCTGACCAAATTTCACAGGAAAAGCAAAATTTCTTTCTCCCAGCATCCACACGTCAACTTCCAGGAAGGACTGAGTAGGCCTTCTTAAGTCCAAGGCCAGCTCATGAATCAGTCACTCTGATCCACAGGCAAGGGGATTCTGTTAGGTCAGGGCTAGGTCACCATACAGCGGTTTGCAAGAAAGAGAAGCTCCTATTACCAGAAGAGGAACAAGCAGATGAAACAAAATCTCTACTCCTTCAAGTGATACTTGCTCTGAGTTAGCCCAGCACACAGGACAGCTTCCCCAGACCATCCTCATTGACTTTGCCACATCCCAGCAAGAATGATTAAGATGGCACCTCCCTAGGCTGAGCATAGCATCTGTGCTACCCCACACCTCTAGGGTCACAGGGCATCTATTCCACTTGTCAACTTGACTATTTCTTGGAACGAACACAATGTTCATCTTCTACAATGATTCATACAAACTTGGCTGTGGGATTAGACAAAGAAAGGATAATAGACCTTGACATCTCTAATGTAGAACTTTGTTCCGCCCAGAACAAAGCTAAGCATCAATTTGACAGGCAGGATTTGGTCTGGGAAACAAAGGGAGAAAGTCTTCTAACTTTAAAGGTGAGGCTAACACTGGATTTGAGCACAAAATGAAACTACAGAAACTGCACCTTGTGAGACCTTTAAACACAGCAAGCCAGTGCTGGCAATGGGAAAGTAAATCAGGCACACGTGTACATCGTTGGTGTGGTTGTGAGCTAGTGTAAACCTTTCCTAGAGCAACTTGGCAGTTGCACCCTTGAAATGCCACTACCCTTTGGCCCACAAATTTCATTTCCAAGAATCAGTTCCAAGAAAACAATACAACCTGCTGAAGTTTTATACAAAAATGATGTTCACTCCAGTATTATTATATACCAGTGAAGTTTTAGAAACAACATAAACCAAAGACTTGATACATTATGTACATCCTCTCCTTGGGATATTTTTCAGCAATTAAAAATGATCACTAGTCAGTCTACAGAAAACAAAATATATTAAAACAGGCTTTCTTATAAGAAAAACATTAAAACAAGAGTGCAATACTACTTTTACCTTTTAAGTTTGTCAAAGATCAAAGAAACAATTAAAACTCTGTAACAGCGCCTCCCTGGAGGTCTAGGAGTTAAGTCTCAGCGCTATCACCTCTATGGCCTGAGTTCAATCCTGGCCAGGGAGGTGACCCACATGGCGCAGCAGACCTCTCCTATTCCGCCTACTTCTCCCCTCAGCAATGTATTTCAGTAAATCCACCTGTTCTGCTCCCCACTCTGTCTCTGGTGAATCCTCTCACCCCCCCCCCCACACACACACCTCAGGCCTACACTTCAGTTCTTCTATGCAAAAATAAACAAATAAATTTAAAAAATAAATAAACTGTATTTTTAAAAAAACTGTGCTGGGCCTCCCTGGTGGTGCAAGGGGTTAAGACACAACCTATGAAGCTATGCGCAGCCACTGCAGCACAAGTTTGATCCCCAGCTAGGGAGTTACCCACATGGCGCAGCAGACCTCTCCTGACTTGCCCACTGCTCCCCTCAGCAGTGTATTTCAGTCAATCCAGCTGTTCTGTTCCCCACTTTGTCTTTGATGAATCCTCTCACCCCACACACCTCTGGCCTGTACCCCAGTTCTTATATGCATAAATAAATAAATCTTTAAAAAAAAAAACTGTGCTGACAGTGGCATAGGGGAACAGGCACTTTTATATGTTATTGGGTAGGTGTTGAAATCAGTCTCAGCAGAACTCCTACAGAAGGCAATCTGATGGTGTCTATCGAAATCTAAAGTGTTTATCTTAAAATGTGTCTGTTGACGAAGCAAAATTTCACTGCTAGGAACTTATTCTCCAGATATGACTGACACATGTGCAGGATGGCAAGGCTGTCACTTGAGTCATTGTCTACAGGAACAAAAGAATATCTTCACAGGAGGCTGGATGCTACAGTACCGCCTGTCCTTGTGACATATGCCATTTGCTGTTCAAAGGAAAGAGCATGTCAAAGCATATGTGCCTTTGTGGGATAATTTCCAAGACATATTTAGTGAAAGAGACAAGAAAGCGAAGTGTAAAATAATATGTCTGATCCTCTATTATTTGTGTAGAAAAGTTCATTTATGCTTGAATATGTGTAGAATCTCTCAGGCTACACAAGAAAATGATGACAATGGCTCAGCTGGAGAAAGAGACTTTATTGTACACACAGCACTGTCTGGATTTTTTGTAATTCGTGGGTATGTATTTCCTTTTCCAGAAAAAAAGGCAATGTGTTTGCAATTATATAGATAAATACCTGTACTATAATATTAAGTTTGAAAGGATAAGTTAAAAAATGTTCATATAGTATATTCAAAAAAATATTCATAGAGTATATTCACAGTTATGTGCAAGGAGAAAAATTGTTTACAGAGGAAAAACTTGGAAGTAAATGAGGGAAAATACCAAAATGCTAGCCTTGGGACTGAGAGGGACTTATCTTTCAACTTTTGCTATAGTTTTCAAAATGCCTTAAATATTCACATTTTTCTCTTATCATAGAAAAACAAATTCTTTCTTTCAATGAGGTAACATTGGCTTACAACACTGTGCATGATTTAGGGATATAGGTTCACATCTCCTCAGATCTATGTCACCACACCACACCCATCACCAAAGTAACCCACAGTCCTTTGTGATAGTCCTTCGGACCCTTTCCCTACTTTTTCTACCCCCATTCTCCCTCCCCTTCAAGTAGCCTCAATTCTGCAGTCATACTTCTATGATTTGTTTTGAATTAGTTTTGTCAGTTCCTTTGTTTTTCTTTCTCTATATTCCACATATAAATGACTCCATCTGGTACTGGCTTTTTCCTTCTGACTTATTTCACATAGCATAATGCCTTCCAGTTCCATCCATGCTGTCTCAAATGGCAAGAGTTCATCTTTTTTTTATACCTGAGCGGTATTCTATTGTGCGTATATACCACATCTTCTTAATTCACTGCTCTATCGATGGGCATTTAGGTTGTTTCCATAGCGTGGCTATTGAAATAGTGCTGCAATGAATTTAAGAGTTCATATATCCCCTCAAATTAGTGGGGGTTTCTTTATATTCTTCAGGTAGATATCCAGGCATGGAATCACTGGATCATATGATAGATCTATTTTTAATATTTTGAGAAATCTCCCCATTGTTTGCCACAGGGGCTAGAACCAGTCTCCATTCCCACCAACATTGCATGAGGGTCCTTTAGAAAAATAAACTTTTTAAAATTATGTTAAATTATAACATAGTCTCCATCCGTCATTATAGTCCAAATGCAGAAGATAAAATCAGGGGAGACAAGAAGTTAGTACACCACTCGAGTTCTTCTCAACTCCATGATTTTGCATTAATGAAGGTTGTTGTGGTTTCTTAGCTCCTTTTCACTTTTTCCTGGCTTGGCAACTGCTGCCGATAAAGATAAAATATAGTTCCTAAATCAGCCAAAAGAAAACTGTATTTATAATGCCCGATACCAATGAATATGCAGTTGGATGAGCTTTATCAGACATTACTGCATTGCAAATTAATACCACCTTTTTGGAAAGCAATTTGGTTATATGAATCTGAAGCCATAAAATGTGTTTTTGCCCTTCGAGCCAATAATTTGATTTCTGGAATCCTAAGGGGAAAAAACCTGAAAAACTGAGATCTTTATGCATTAATGTCTTAATTAAAAGTGGTATGCAGTCATTAAAATTACAATTACAAATAGCATAAAGTCACATGGGGAAATGTTACTGACACAGCATTAAAGAAAAGAATACAGAAATGTATGCCTCTTTATAACCACTTATATATGTGCACCATTATAACCACTTAATAAATGCATGTGAATAAACCCTGGAAGGAAGTATACTAACATCTTCGCAGTGCTTGGGTCTAGCTGGTGGGCTCTTGCAGGAGTTTTGGGTTTTTTTTCTTTTTCTCTTTTCCAAAATGTTCATTATGTATTTTTAAAGTATATGTTTACAAATACCTGAATATTTAAAGTCTGGGCTATTCCATAGCAAATGATCAGTGTTATTGTATATGTATTTCTCTTTAGTGTCAATAAAACTTTCATCTTATGTAATAGTAACAGTCACTAACATTTAAACCACTTTCTTTACACATTACAGTTCAATGAATCCAACAAAGTAGAAATCCTTATTACCATTTTGCAGATGGGGAAAACTGAAGTTCAGACAAGGCTAAATGATACTACTAAGAGGTGACAACATCAGAATTCAAACCCAAGTCCTTCTAGCTTCAAGCTCAGGTCTTCCTACATGTCACCATGCCACCACAATAACTACTCAAAGCAAGTCTTGAGTCCAGGGTGTGTCAGGGAGAGTACTAATGCTTTACACATGTGTTCTCATTTAAAAGCCCTGCAGATGTAGGCCATGTCCTCATTTTATAAATGAGGAAATAGCAGCTAAGGGAGATCAAGTCACCAACACAAGATTCCACAGTGGGTAAGATGTAGAACTGGGATTCCAACCTAGGTTGGTCGACATTGGTAACCATGATACTGCCATTCCTGCTTGTGACAAGGAAAACCCAGACACTAAGCCTGGGGCCCAGGGCATCACTGGGGCAACCACTATCAACAAAGAAGAATCTAGCAGGAAAGAAAATGAAATAGGTAGGCTTCTGGAGCTGCTATGCTCTGTGCATACAACATAGCTGAGGCCCCACACTGGATGAGCTGTGCTGTGCAGAGACTTTTACATGACCTGGTCTGGGGTCAGCACAGATGTCACATCCCCTGCCAATGCTGCCAGTGCTGATGCTAACCTGACAAAAGGCCTCAAGAAAAGTCAGTAAAGGGACCTCCCTGGTGGCGCAAGAGGTTAAGTGTCAGCAATCCGCAGAGGTTATGAAGCAATCCGCAGCTACTGCAGCATGAGTTCGATCCCTGGCCAGGGAAGTGACCCATGTGGCTCAGCAGACCTCTCCTGTCTTACTCACTGCTCCCCTCAGCAGTATATTATAGTCAATCCTCCTGTTCTGCTCCCCACTCTGTCTCTGGTGACTCCTCTCACCTCCGCCCCCCCACCTCTGGTCTGTACCCCAGTTCTTGCATGCATAAATAAATCTCAAAACATATATATATATTTTTTTTTAAAAAAAAAAGCCAGTAAAGTTGTCCTTAAGGATCCTTGGATATGAGGGAGGGTATAGTGGAAGTAGGGGGAGAAAATATTGCCTCCTCTATGGTGGAAAATTCTAATGTCACCTTATTTGGCAAGAGAAAGTGATATTTAACCTTCTTGACCTCCAGGAGCCATACATCCCTGCCAGGACCCAGAATCCAGAACCAAGGCTGGAGCCCTGTGCCTGTACCCAGAGACTGAGCCAATGATACCAGCACGGTGGCTCAAACTCAAGGGGCAGTAGGAAGTCCAGCCTGGATGTGAGCAAACCAGAGATACTCAGGCCAGAAGCCAAGAGAAAACTGAGTAGAGCAAAGGAACTTCAGAGATGCAGACATAGCTGAGTAGACAGACCAGCACCAAAGAGAGCTCTGAGGCTATGGAACGCTGTGAACCCTCATACACCACTTGTAGGAGAGTCAGTGGATCTAATTCTTTGAAAAATTTAGCATTGTCCAGTGGACACATACTCTATGCCCAGTAATTCTACTATCTGTAATATACCTAGAGAAACTCTTATACCATCTGGGCCCCAGAACGCTCATAGTATGAGTGTTCATAAAAGTAAAAACTGCAAACAGCTCAAACACCCACAGACATGAGAATGAATTTAAAATATATATATTCTGGGCCTCCCCAGTGGCGCAGCGGTTGAGCGCTGGGTTGCAAAGCTGCCCACCGCCTCAGTGGCGCCGGTTCGATCCCCGGCTGTTCCCCGGCCACGGGAGGAGGGTCCCACATGGCGCGCAGACCTCTCCTGCCGCCCGCTGCTCCCCTCAGCAGTGTGCTTCAGTCCTTCTGCCTGCTCTGATCCCTGCTCTGGCTCTGGTGAATTCTCTCACCCTCCCGCGCTTCTGACTGTACCCAGTGCATGTATAAACAAAACAAACAAACAAACAAATAAATAAATAAAACATGCCTCTATTAAAAAAAAATAATAAAATAAAATATATATATTCTTTCTGTGATGGAATACTATATAGCTGTAAAAAATGAGTAAGCTACAACTTCATGAGTGAATCCCATAAACACAATATTGAGTAAATAAGGACAGTCACAATATAATATATAGAGCATGGTTTCATTTAATAGAAGTAAAAAAAATTTCCAGACTATACAACTTATTGCTTAGGGACATAAGCCTATGTGGGAAAACGATACAAGTGAGAGAAATACAAACACAAAATTCAGAAGGGTGATTTTTGGCAAGGGATGAGGGGAAAGCATGGTGTTGAAGGAAACATACAGAGGTGGGATTAAAAAGTATTGGAAATATTATCTTTGTTAAGTTAGGTACTGAGTACAGGGGTATTTACTTTTATTATTATTATTTAAACTGACCCTATGATTTGTATATACTCAAGTGTCTATAAAATATATTTCAAATTAAAAAAATAAAACTAGGGCCTCCCTGGTGACCTAGGGGTTAAGTCCCAGCATTATCATGGCCACGGCCCACCATGGTGGCCTGAGTTCAATACCTGGCCAGGGAGCTAACATGCATGGCACAGCAGACCTCTCCTGTCTCCCCCGCTGCTCCCCTCAGCAGTGTATTTCAGTAAATCCGCCTGCTCTGCTCCCCACTCTGACTCTGGTGAATCCTCTCACACCTTTCACCTCTGGCCTACACCTCAGTTCTTCTATGAAAAAATAAAATAAATAAATAATCTTTAAAATTAATTAATTAATTAAAAATAAATAAATCTAAATGAGGAGCTGCTGCTTATTAGTAGTGGTCACCCAGCACAAGCTGCCTGCCCAGCCCCAACCATGTCCCATTGATTGTGAATGTCCCAAGAAAAAGTAAGGAAACAGTCTCCATTGACCGAGAGAGAAAGAGGGTAGCGAAAGAGAAAGTGCAAGCCTTAAGTCAGAAGGATGAGTCCAAATCCCATCTTTGCCATTAACTGACTGCATGACCTTGGACAAGTCATTAAAATTCTCTGAGATTAAATTCCATGTGTAAAATGAACATAAGAACATAAACAAAGACACTAGGTTTTTATCTCTGAATCCTTAGCAACGAGCATCTTATTTGGCACAGACTAATAAACATACATCAAATACCTGGCCTTATCATAAGAGTAACATCTGACAAATTCCAGTAGTGGGTCAGCCTATAAAATACCTGACCAGCATTCCTCAAACTGTCACGGTTAGCAAAATAAGGAAAGTCACAAAAGGACAACTATTCCAGTTATGTGAGGTGTCTAGGGGAGTCAAATTCATAGAGAAAGGAGTATAGAGGTTACCAAGGCCTGGCAGGGGTGGAAATGGGGCGCTGTTGTTTAGTGGGTACAGAGTTGTAGTTTGGGATGATGGAAATGTTCAGAAGATGGACAGTGGTTCTGGCTGCACAATTCTGTGAACATGCTTACTGCCTCTGAACTGTGAGCTTAGAAATGCTAAAATGGAATGATATAAAATGTGACAGGAACTTTGTTGCCAGCTTTACAGCAGGAAGATAAAGAACACAAAGCAGTGGTGGAGCAGGTTTGCCAGGCAAGATTCTGCTGCTTGAGCAGAAGTTCTTGTGCCATTTACTGAAAGCACACAAGCTAGTAAAAGCTGATCATGCGACAATGGTATGAGGAAAAAAGTCCAGAGGATGGGATAGGAATGGGGGACAAAGTTTTACAAGGGACAGGGAAGGGGACATCGTGACCATCCATCAAGAGACATTTGCATCAGCAAAGTATTTGATGTTATCACAGGCAGAGTTATCCCGAGACCACCATGAAGAGAGTCACGTAATCAGGTCAACATCAGCCTAGGCATCCCTGGGCGTCCCTGGGCCTGCCTCATGATACGGGCTCTACCCCATAGGTAGTCAAGGAATGCTTTGCTGTGATGTGCAGATAGCAAATAGGTCACAGTTGCCCACGAGTAGCCAGCTAGTAGCCAGCTCACAGGAACCCACAGTAAAATATATATGAAATAAAATTTTTTAAAAAAGAAATGCTAAAATGGTCAATTTTATGTATGTTTAACATAAATTTTAAAAAATCAAATTAAAAAAAGGAAGTCTGAGAAACTGCTCCAGCAGCCAAGAGGAGCCTAAAAAGACATGATAATTAAGTATAAAGTGGTACCCTAGAGGGGATCCTGCAACAGAAAAAAGACCTTCAGGAAATATAAGCTATAGACAAAGACTTTAGTTCATCATAATATATTGATATTGCTTCATTAATAATAACACACCTGTCACACTAATGCAAGATGTTAATAAGAGGGGAAACTAGGTGTGGGGAGTGGGTGCTCTCAGTGCTATCTTCTCCACTTTTCTGAAAATCTAAAATAAATTCTATGAATTAAAATTCAATATAAATAGATTTATTTAAATACATATATAATTACAAAATATAAAATGCCATATATATATATATATATATATATATATATATATAAAATGAAGGTTGAAGGGGACTAAGGGGCTGATGGAAGGAAGAGGAAGAGGAGGGGCAGGGACGGGGGACTGGGCAGGTCCTAAGCCTTTTTTTTTTAAAAAAAAAAAAGGATTTATTTATTTATACAAGAAGTGGGGTACAGGTCAGAGGCACAGGAGGGTGAGAGAATTCACCAGAGAGAGTGGGGAGCAGAACAGGCAGACAACCGAAGACACTGCTGAGGGGAGCAGCAGGCAACGCAAGAGAGGTCTGCCATGCCATGTGGGTTTCTCCCCAGCCGGCCGGGAATCGAACCCGCGCTGCAGAGGCTGCGGACAGCTTCACAGCGCCGTGTTCAACCCGCTGCGCCACCGGGGATGCCCCCTAAGCCTCTTTCTACAGGACCTTCTTCTCAGGGAGGTTCAAGTTACCAGGCTTCAGCTCAGTGGCAGACCCACACCCACAGACTATCATGTCCATCCTCTGTCCTGCCCACTTACCCTGATGAGGTAGTCCTTAACCCATGTGTGTGGCATCAGCCTCTTCCCTACTCTCTCCACCCCCAGATCTTTTAAGGAATTGGTTAATGGTTCTTTATTTCATATTTCTTAGCACAGATGTTCTATGTCTGCCATCTCTTCATACCCAGGTCCTGGCAGATCACTGAGTGAAGAAAAGGGGCCCGCCCCACTGGGAGCTGGTGCCCCACACAGACTCTCAGTAACATGAAATCACAGAACCTTTGAGGCGACCCCCATCCCTAAGTCCTTATTTTACCAAGAAGCTGGGGACTGGAGGGCCCATGGGCCTTGTCTGGAATCACAGCAGTTGAAGGTCAGGCCGGAATTGAGACCAAGGATTCCTGAACCCCAGTCTTTCCTCCTGTAACTGCCATCTCCTGTAACACTGATACTTAATGGACTTTTGTTTCTGGCATGAGAGCAGACTAGACCTCGGAACTACTTCCTGCCGAGACATTAAAAATGCTAGTTGAAAGTTTTCAGTCTTTTAAAGGCACCAACCAAGCTGGAAAAAAAAGGTTAAGAATAGTCATAGACTCAAGAAGGGCAAGCAGGAGCCAGAGGGTGCGGAAGCTGGCCTTCTCACTAAGGAAATCTGTCAAAGCCAAGTGATCTTGAACTCCGGTGTTCAAGGCCTCCTGCAGCCCATGAAAGGAGACAAGCCCTCACCCTGTCAAGGTGGAAAATGCAATAGAGAACCCCTTGTAAAGCAGGCCACATCCCCACTATGAGAGTGGGCTACAAATAAACTCACCTCCCCACAGCAGAGCAAAGTAAATTGCCCATGTTGAAACATTGCCAGTGGATGGAAAGAAAAAAACTTTTACCCTGAGAATTCTCCAACAACCAGCCAACTCTTATGTTTAAATTCATAAAGAGCAGGCAAAAAACCTCAGGCCAGTTGAGCACGGTTTTAAAGGGGCAAGAGAGTTAATCATAAGATTTTCTGGGGGCAGAACATTCCAGGCAGGCAGAGGCAACGGTCACTCAAAGGCCTGAAGGTAGGGTCATGCCTGCCTTGTTCAGGAGCACAAGAGGGCCTAAGGGGCTGAAGTGGAGAGAGCCAGGGAGAAAGAGAAGGAGATGAAGCCACAGGAGTAACAGGATGCCAGGTAGGACAAGGCCTGCTATGCCACTGAAAGATCTTGGACACTTCCAAGAAATGCAGAGCCCTAGGAGGAGTCTGAACAGAGGAGTTAGTTGATCTAACTTACATGTTAAAAAGCTCACCCTCGTGATGGGTGCACCAGCTGTGAATGCAGCAATGACACTGTCCTGTACATGTTCCCAATGGTAAGGTCTATGTTACAGCTATCTTACTACAGTAACAAAATAGCCCCCTGACTGCTATGCTAAGGATATATGGAAGTAATCCAGGGATGGGCTACAGCGAGGATGGGAGCAGGGCAAGAGATGAGGTCATATTTTGGATGTGTTGGCAGGAAAGCCAGTAGGTTCCTGGCATTGTATATAAAGTATGAAGAAGAGGAAAGACATGATGACTCCAAGGTCATCATGGAAGGAATAAAAATGTCATCGATAAAGATGGGGAACAGGTTTGGAGAACATAAGACTAATGTTAAATTTTGGACTTACCGGGCTTGGGAAGTCATGCACTCCTAGGGGAGTAAAAATTAGAATAACTTTAGACCATCCTTTGGAAGTATATACTAAAGGCAAACATGTGCATCATCTATGGTCCAGCAATTCCATTCTGAGGTATGTGCCTTATAGCAATCTGCACTCATAGTCACCAAAAGACACGAATGAGCAGTGATGACCCTTCTAATGACACAAAACTGGACATAACCCTTCCAAGAGATGGGATAAATGTTCACATAGTCACATAATGACAAATTATCTGGCGATGTGAACGAGCAGGCTCCTACTCAGCTATAATGAAGATGGATCTTAAATTAGAGAATATAATCTTCATAGGGGAAAGGTCATGTGTAGGGGCCACTTAAAGTTTAGAAACATAATACTGGCATTCAAACAAAAGCTTGTACATGAAGGTTCACAGTGGCAGTTTATGATAACCAAAGAGTGATAGAATAGCTGCAGTGGGAGAGGAGAGACTAATGCAGGAGTGTGTATGGGACTGGGAGGGGAGGGTCATCAGCTGATGAATGGACAAACGAGACATGGTATAGCTACACCATGGAATATTATTCAGCCTTAAAAAGGAGTGACATCCTGATACCTGCCACAATGGATGAACCTTGAAAACATTATGTTAAACGCAAGATGCCAGACACATTTATATGAAATATCCAGAATAAGGAAGTCCATAGAGGCAAAAAGCCAATTAGTGGTTGCCAGGGGCTAAGGCAAATGGGGAATATGCTAATGGGTTTGGGGTTTCCTTTGAAATGATGAAATGTTCTGGAGCTAGGTAACGGTGACAGTTGCCCAATATTGTGGATATGTTAAATGTCATTGACATGTATGTTTTAAATGGTTAAAATGGTTTAAAAAAATTCTTATGTGTATTTTACAATAAAATTGAAAAGAGAAAACTAATCCATGATGATATAATCAGGAGTGGTGACCTGAGGGTGCAGAGAAGGTGAGTGATTGGAAGGACAGCAGAGCTTCTGGGGTGCTGGTAATATATTTCAAAAAAAAATAAAAATAAAAAACCCTGGATGGTAGGTAGTTATATGAGTTATTCTGTAAAGATCCATTAAGTAAAAGAGACACATATAGACAATTCTTTCCAGAGTTTTGCTGCAAGAGTGGAGCTGCAGCTACAGAGGGGCATGGAATCAAGGAGGGTTGTTTTCAGATGGGAGAGAATATTGTTTCTTGTGCATACAAGAAAAATATCGTAAGGAAGGCACAGAGGATGTAGTGCTAAGTGGACCTTCAGTGGTAGTTATATGAGGAGAGATCTAATGCAGGAGTGTGTAGGGGCTGGAAGGAGAGTGTCTACCTATAGTAACAAGCAGGAAGCTGATCACTAGGGATGTGGGTGCCAGTGGGTGAGGTGAGCAGAGCAGTGGTTAGTCTGGTTTACTGCCCCCAATTTACCAGGGAGCCATCTGAGACCCTGGGAGAAAAGGGGATTGCTCACACCCACACAGGAGTAAGGAGTGACACGCAATCTCCTTGACTCCAGACACATGACCCACAGCTGCCCAAGTACTCTGAGTTCACCTGTGCATCGTACAAAGAAGCATCTTCCAGTCACTTGCCTTGACATAACTTCCTAGACCTTCAGGTAGCACCCTAGGTTTCTTGGGATTCTGGGATTTGATAAACAGCTCTGTTCCACCTTGCCGACATACCATACCACATAAAAGACTTTTATATGTAGTTACATTCCCTCCATAGCCCTCATCTTTCCAGACTGAAGAATTCTAGTTGCAGCACTTGCCCTGATGGTAAAAGCATTTCATCACTCCATTGTCTGGCCCCTTTCCAGTTCTATTACGTCTTTCTTGGAATGCAAAGCCCATAACAACAGAAACCACAGTGGCTTCCATTTTGATGAGCCTTTTACAAGGACAAGGGCCCCATTTATATATTCAAACCCATGGTCAGTGAGGTTGCAGCTTGCCCAAGGTCACACACAGCATCCACAACAGAGCCCAGCAGAAGAGAATTCCAGTTGCTGTGATCTCTCCCCCATGCCCAAATGCCTGGAGGCAGGACTCCAGATGGCATTCATCAATCGGGGTGCAAGCCATAAGGGAAAGTCATGTCTTTCCTCTCCCTCACCCTATCCTCATGGGCATCCTGTCCCAGTCCTGTTAGCTCTACCTTCTACAAATAGTTGCAACCTGTCCATCTCCGTCCATATTACCCTAGCTTCAGTCGCCATTCTTTTTCATTAGATTACAGCTCCCAGACCAACCTCCCTGCCTTCAGCCTCGGCCTCCTCTTACCATTCTCCACCGGAAGCTACAAAGCCCTCCTGAAAATGAAAATCTACCCATATCATGTTCCTGCTAATAACCAATCAAGCCACTTGGCATAGTCTTAAGGCCCCTTGTTTACTTGACATTATCTCTCACTGATTTCCCAAATGCACAGGTTCTCTCACACCTGGTGGACCTCTCACACTTGGCTCCCTCTGCCGGGAAAATCTCCACCACCACTTGCCTGGTCAAATCCTCAAGGACTCAGCTGTGAGGTGGTATCCTCTGAGGGGCCTTCCTGTCCTCCCGGCTTCTGGGTTCCCACAACCGGGTTGACATAATTCCCCTCTGGTCTATTTGAAGGCCTTCGCCTTCTTGGACGCTGAGCTCCCTGAGAGCAGGAGCCAGGCCCTTCTCTCCATCCTGAGTCAGTAGCATAGAGATGTTCCTCAGTAAATCACTGAATAAAGTCCAAACCTACACTGGATGCCCTTGATTTTTCTGGAACAACATTCACCCTAGACATTTGCTAAATCTAAATGTGCCCCAACTCAACAGGGCATGCATGCAAGCCCACAAGCTTGTGGCCAGATGAGTTGGGTGACATCCTGTCTGCGTGACCTCTGGACAGTTATTTCACCTCCCCATGTCTCAGTTTCTCTTTCTGTAAAATGAGAATTATAAGACCTATTTCACAAGAAAACTCACAGAACATATCACCTGGCAGGGCAGCAAGATATGATACATTTAAGTTTCCTTAGCACATATGCACACTTTAGCAGCAAGCATCTACTGTGCTCTGGATGGGAGGGGGGAGGGGGGAGGGATAAGAATGAGGAGCCTTAGCCTACTTTTCAAGTTAACATCTTCTGAGAAAACTCATCTATAAAATCAATTGAAAATCCAACCTGGGATTCATGGGTGAGTCTGCCAACCAGCAGGAAGTCCGCTGACAGGAAGGTAACCCTAGGTCAGCCTCAGCGTCTCCTCCAGGGCGGCTCTCCCGCGAGTCAGACCGAGACAGCAGCGTCGGTGGGTCTCTACTGCCACCTGCTGGAGGAGTAGAGTAAGGTCACAGGCAGCAGCCGGGAGAAATAGGCGCGGGCTCGAGCTGCCAAATACATGACTTTAACTTATATTTGCCACATTTGTCCCACAGTAAATGAGAAGCTGTCAAAGGAAATAGCTTTTGAAATCAAAACTCCTTACCAGAAAAAAAATAAGGAAAATCAACAACACCCCGCTAAGTTCAGAAAGCAGAAGAGTGCCTCCTGAGGAAATTTCTCTCTGACTCTAAGGGGAGCATCTGAGAACTCTGTAAGGCAGAGAGAAATACCTTCTTCAGAAAGAATGGCCTTCTGAAACATCATCAAGTGCAAATCCTGCTGGAAAGCATCAAACCTTGGTGTCCCAAAACCCAGCTGCCCAGAAACACCTGCAGGATCCAGTTCGGTCCCGGAACCAGCTCAATAGAAACTGCGGGAAGCAGGGAGGCCATTTTTTCCAAAGGTCTTGGCTTTGCAGCCAGACTAAGTCAACAAAGAAGCAGCCAGCCTTTGCCTTCCTGTTACACCCTCCAGCTTCTCCTGCCTGGCCCGCCACGTTCACACACACACACACACACACACACACACACTCCTCCAGATGCAGTGTGCGTGGTCCTTTGCATGCGGAATCTGCTCTGGGGGAACCAGGAGGCAGAATCCGGACAGGCTCCAGTCAGGGTTATTTTTTCTTTCTCCATGTTCCAACCACCATATGAAAAATCAGGTCCAAGAATGCAAACTCCAGAAAACCAAGCAGCAGGATATTGACTTAGTCAGTGAGTGTGCCTCTGCCTCCCCGGGCTCCCTGGAGGCGGTCTCAGGTCTCCTAAGCAGGGGAGGCTTTGCTGAGTGGACATTGCGGTCCCGACAGACACCCAGGCAGGGCCTGGGGAAGCACCAGCCACTACACCTTCTCAATGACTCAACTGTCCCCACTGTAAATGCAGCACCAAACTAACTGGAGTTTGGGGTAATAGGGTACAGTCCCCAGAATTTCCCAGAAGGAAGACAACAAATACACAACACATCAGAACTGCCAAAAATACAGGCAGGCAACTTACCTATATGTGAGTGGCACAAGTCTGTTGGTTCCAACAAAGTACAGAAGTTGCAAATTCATCCAGACAGAAAGCAAAAACAAAAACAATTTCAGTGTTTGCTTCAGCAACACATATACTAAAATTGGAATGATACAGAGAAGATTAGCATGGTCGCTGGGCAAGGATGACACGCAAATTCGTGAAGCCTTCTTTTCAAAATCAGGAAAACCAACTCTTTTGTAATTGAAACAAAAAAATCAAATACTTGGGAATAAACCTTACAAAAGAGGTGAAAGACCTATACAAAGAAAATTATAAAACACTGTTAAATAGGAGACACAAAGAAATGGAAAGACATAGATTGGAATAATTAACATTATTAAAATGTCCATCCTACCAAAAGCAATATACAGATTCAACGCTATTCCAATGAAAATCTCAATGACATTCTTCAAAGAAATAGAACAAATACTGATGAAATTCATATGGAACCACAAAAAAACACAAATAGCCAAAGCCCTACTGATGAAAACAAAGGAGAAAGGAGGTATCACACTTCCAAACTTCAAGCCATACTACAAAGCCATAGTAATTAAAACACGATGGACTATTATTCAGTAATCAAAAAAGATAAACTCATGCCATTCGCAGCAATGTGGATGGAGCTAGAAGGAATTATGCTCCGTGAAATAAGCCAGAAGGAAAAAGAAAAAGATCGGATGGTTTCACTTATAGCAGTATTATAGGGGAACCAAATAAGACATCAGTGAAAAAAATAGTAACAGTGCAAAACACAACAAAGCAAAAACAGACAATTATAAATCAGAGACATACTGCAGGGGAGGAGGAGGAAGAGGGATCAGAGGGAGGGAGGAAAGAGCACAGGGGACTGAGGTGAAGGTGCACGGGTGCACTGGTAAAGGAAACTCTATGGGGACTACACCTGAGGGGGTGGGGGGAAGCAAATATTGTTTAGAAATGAACAATGGGGCCTCCCTGGCGGCGCAGCAGGTTGAATGCAGCACTGTGAAGTTGAATGCAGCACTGTGAAGCCTCTGCAGCGCTGATTCGATTCCTGGCCGGCCAGGGAGAAACCGACATGGCGAGGCAGACCTCTCCTGTCTCCCCGGCTGCTGCCCTCAGCAATGCTTTCGGTCCGTCTGCCTGAGGCCGACTGAGGAAATACACTGCTGAGGGGAGCAGCGGGCATGACAGGAGAGGTCGGCCACGCAGTGTGGGACCCTCCTTGGCTGGCCAGGATGGAACCGGCAACGCAGAAGCTGCAGACAGCTTCACAGCGCTGCGCTCAATGGCCTGCGCCACCAGGGAAGGCCCAATAAAAATAAATCTTAAAAAAAAAACTTTAAAAAAATGAATAATGTTGTAAAAAATAAAAAAAAATCATAAAAAATTTTAAAAAACAAAAAGTTAAAAAATAAAAATGAACAATGATGTAAAAAAAACAAAAAAATTCATAAAAAAAGGAAAAAAAACAATTTCAGCACACTGGCTGAATTAACCCTTGTTATTTTAAAGACTTTCTCTCCACCCAGCAGGTGGTCAGCACCCCCAGTTCCCAGCAGTTCTCATGCAGGTTTCTATTAACTTTGCCTCTCTTACATCTTGGGGGGTTCAAAAAGCAAAACTGTCATCCCTCTGACCATCCTAATTTCCCACGCTTGCATCTGGGCCTTCTGGTGTTCTCCTCACTTCCTCGTGCAGTTCAGATCATTGCGTGGCCATTGCTTCAAAGGGTCGCCCTGTTATGTTAGGTCCTCTGTATGCTCGAGGCATGTTATTTTTTGCAAAATGGTCCTGACTGCCTAGAAGCACCAGCATCTACCACTGAAGACCTAACTTCCCAAGGACACCCTGGGAGGCAGGATTCATATTGTGTCTGCTCTCTCTGTCTCTTCTCACCATCTTTCCTCTCATAACACAGGACATTTTTGGGGTGAGGGAAGTGGGAGCAGATCTATGCAAAAATCTCTTCCTCTAAATTTTTAAAGACATATAGTCTGTTGGCTTAAAACTCACCTGCCTCCTTGTCACCCCACCCCCCCAAAAAAAATCCCTTTTGTAACACAAAACGTAGAAAATTTTCTTGGCTATTTTCCACCCTGTCTCAAGCCTCCACTAAGGCAATGAACAAAAGAACCCACTGCCTACTTGCCTGGAGAGTGAGAGAAACAGGGTCCTATCTCAGATGTCATCCAACCATACTTGATAAATACTTTTTTACCCACCTTCCCAACATCCAAGATTCTCGCAATGGTCAATTGTGATTTCCTTCCTGGTAATTGATAATGTTTGAAATGTCAGAATAAAAGTTTATTTTTGTTCTTCTTCAGCAGTAAGTCCCTTCCTACCCTTATTTCTCCAGCAGCCTCTGTTCATATCTATCCCCCTCCCTTCCCTCCATTCTTCTCCCATCGCTGCCACTTTCCAGCCCAGCTCACAGATTCAGAGAGCACCTAGCCAGCAGTCACCACTGACCCAATCAAGAGAAACAAAAGTGCCAAACACAGAAGCTCACTATCTCCTAAAACGTGTCGGCCTGCCATGCCCACGACCCCACCCCTGTGTTATACTATGTGAGCACTTTCTATTGCTAATTCCCACATCCAAAAATACCTCATTAGGACCTCCCTGGTGGTGCGGCGGGTTGAGCACAGCGCTGTGAAGCTGTCCGTAGCCTCTGCAGCGCTGGTTCGATTCCCAGGCAGCCAGGGAGATACCCACATGGCGCAGTAAACCACTCCTGTCTCACCTGCTGCGCCCCTCAGCAGTGTCTTTGGTTCATCTGCCTGTTCTTCTCCCTACTCTGTCCATGGTGAATCCTCTCATGCTCCCACACTTCTGGCCTGTACCCCAGTTCTTGTATAGATAAAAACAAATCTTTAAAAAAAAACCCTCATTAGCCTTCATCTTACTTGTCCTCGCTCAAAGATCACCGCTCCCTCTTCCTTAACTCTTTGTTCGTCTGGTTTTCCTCCTCCACTGCCAATCCTTCCATCAAGACTTTAGCTGCCAATACTCCCCAAGAATCTGTCCTGTTCTGTCTCACTCTGCATGCTCCCTACTGAACAATCTCAGTCTCTCTCAGTGCTGTATCACCTACCAAATCCTCAAAGATACCCCAAATATTCCCTCTCCTGCCCTCCCTCCTCCTCCTTCTGATTTCAGACACACATATTGATTAGCCTGTTGATCAGCCTAGAAAACAAAAAGCCAGACACAGCACTAGATTGCTTATTTCCTACACGTGAAAGAATGTCAGGACTACAGAGGCAGACTAGATTGATTGCAACTCAATACAAAGGGAAATTTTTCTAACAGATAGCACTAACCAGCAATGGATGTGAGATGTGAGATCCCTATGACTGGGAGGGAGCAGAAAGGATTCCTGTACCGAACACAAGGCCAAACTAAGCTCTGTCCATAGTCTCTCCCTCTGAAAGTGATACTCCTCAGCTCAGCATTCAGAAATAGGGATATAGATGGGGTTTTTTTTTCACTTTGTTTAGTACCTAAAATTACAATTCTTCATTATATGACACTGATTAGATACCATCAAAGGTATTTCCTTTTTATTAAATTATTTAATAACCATGATGTATCAAATAATTGGTATTACAAACTCATTTGTCATACACTCAAGTTTTTAGAAAACAAAATTTACTTGGTCACTGGTTGAAGGCTTTCAGATGAAAGCCCAGTTGCCAAACTCATTATTGCTTCTGGATATTTCTCTGTTCTATTCCTTTCGGCTGTTTTTAAAAGTAAGTGAACAGAAAAGGAATCCTACCTAAATCCTAATCTGATTTAACAGACTCTTTGAAGGTATTCTCCAAATACCTTACTCTTGCTTCGTCTGGGATGTTATCAGTCAAATCTAAACACTGCAAGGCAAATACTACTGAACCATTTCATAAGATACTGGAATTTGTACCTGTATTTGCTGAACCTATTTGTGCTATGCTCCAGGCTATAAAACAGGGGTGCTAAGGATATGACACATGATCCTGCCCTCCAAGAGCTCTCACTCTGCAGGCCCCCAAACTAGTGATTATAGCAGAGGGAGGCAAGGATTGTGATGTCTGCTAGCTAGAACAGGCAAGGCAAAGCAGCAGAGGCAATTGTTTTAGAATAACTTGTCTTTAAATACCAAAACACCAAAGCTGTATTAAAATCACAAAAATATGAAAGCAAATTGTCTACACCTCCATCATCAGTAGTTTCCATTTGTCCATATGAATCTATTACTTGCACATGCAGTTTTTTCCTAATTGTAATATATATTATCAATATATATTATTAGTATTTTCCCATTTCACAGATTTTTTCTTCCCCTACCTCACCTCCTCAAGATAACTGACAGTCACAACCTGGGGAGTTGTTCTTCTACCTCCCATGGGGCACCATAGCAATATTTATTGTTTTTATTTCATTTTATAATTTTTTACACCATTTTTCATTTTTGTACAATATATGCATTTTCATCTCAATTATAGCCCCCGTGAAATTCCCACTACCCGTTCACCTGTGACATGGTGACATGGTTCCTTGTGCTCTCCCCACCTGCAGAATGTCTGTTATTATAATGACTAGCCCCCACTTTTCTTGTTCTCCTGATATACCCAATTTTCAGCTTTGAAAACCATTCTAATGTCTTTATTTTTAACTTCAAGAGTTGAATGTAATGACTCTGGCTAGGAGAAGTGTCGTGGGCAACACGTCCGGAGAGGACCACCTTAGCCATGAGGCCCGTCACAGAAGGCCACTGCTTTCCCTCAAAAGGGTCTGCCTTCTTCACACTCTGCTGGGACTCTGAAAAAGGTTTCATTTAACTGCTGTGGAGTTGACTCAAATTTTGGATTTGAAATTTTTTCTGGGTTCAGCTTCAACAAGGAGGCGGAGTGGTGTGAAAGGATTCCTTGGCCTTCCAAAGTGGGAAAGGTGGCGGCCTGAAGCATCGCAGCTTTGCCCCTAGGCTCTCACATGCCAAGGGCAACCAAGGCAAACAGACTTCAGAGTTATGTGTGGGTTAGAGGCCAGTTCTGCTGCTTCCTGACTGGTTGATCTTGGAGAGGTTGAAACATTTTGAGTCTTATTTTCCTCATTTAAAGTCCACCTCAAACGAGGTAAATAAAAAAAAGTGACTTCATAAAATTAAACAGAAAATAATTTTAAAACATTTTTGCCAATTGGGGGTTATACAATTGCTGGTTTAATTAATTTGCCATTTAGCTTTCCTGCCTGCAAAAAGTCCTCGTTAACTAAATAAATGTTCGGTTTGCCACCAACAGGAATAGCAATCAGCCACAAAGACACCAATGTCTTCAGGATTCCAGCCCCTGCCAATAACTGCAGATATATAAAAGCAAAGCCATATAATTTTAAAATGTTATATATAGAATTATATATTATATAACATACTTTGCTTCTATCTATCTGGCAGCATCAACAATATATGGTATATATACAGTATATATAAGATGTACATTCCATTTTTATAATTATAAACTTTATTTTCTTTTACAGAGTACTTTTTAAGTCTTCAAGTACCTGATCCTTAAAATGCAAGTCAGGCATTTTAAATGAAGGAGTAAGGCTTTGCTCAGAAGTATCTAATTAAGGGGGGGGGTGGGGAAGGTAGACAAAAAAAGCTGGTTTTTTCCACCTTTATTTATAAAGAACACAACTTCTCCTGACACAGACACAGACTCACACACTTCAGGAGGAGCTCATTAAAAACAACAACAGAAAGGGGGACAGTGGTGCCTTATTTAACACAGAGTGTGTACCCAACTCTGGGATCACTGGGAATGTTTCCTCAGACATGACTTCGCACCACAAAGAAAGGAAAAGACCTTGGACCAGAGGGCGCACCTACCCACCAACCAGGCAAAAGGCTGTACACTCAGTCTTCCGCATCATCAAACTGTCCTGTTTCAAAGACCATCTTGGAATAATGGGGTATCAGTGGAGGTGGATGGTGCCAACTGGGGTCATAGATCATGTCTCCTTGTGGGGCACAGCATACCCAAGGTTTGACCTCTTGAGAAATGCAGCCCTGGATGTCCTCGGCATCTGCAGGCAGTTGTAAAGGACAGATTAAGGAAGGAGGGAAGGTGAAAATGGAGCACCAGAAATGTCTAGGGGACAGACATTGCACTTTGTTTAAACACATGCTCAGACACACACAGAGACACATACACACACACACACACACACACACAGAGTCCTCCTTTCCTGAAGAACCACAAGCATGTCCATTTAAAGCACAACCTGAAGCTGTGCTTCTTAGAGGAGCGAGCATTCTTAGCAGTGCAGAGGAAGCAGCTGGATAGCAAGGCCCTTCTGTCTGCACCTGCTCTAGTCACACAAAGATACTTGGAGAGAGTAACATTGTCCCAGTGTTAAAACTAACTGATACCTTAAGGAGTCAAATGCAGAATTTGCAAGTTATTTATTTTGTTTTGTGGTTTTTTTTTAAGATTTATTTTTATTTATACAAGAACTGTGTATAGGCCACAGGCTAGGGAGGTTGAGGATTCACCAGAGACACAGCTGTCCTGCAAATTTTCGTGCTGTCACAGACATCAGGCTGGGCTCACAGACATGCATCCCTCTTCCAAACTATCTGCCTCTAGAGGTAATCTGGCTGGAGGGTCTCAGAACCCCAGAAAGCCCACACCTACCATAAGGATTCCCTTGATCTGCTTTCAACTCCAGGTCCCAGTCCTCAGTAAAAAGGTCAGAGGCCTGTTCCTTGGGCGGGCGGCTGGAGACCCCTTCTGACAGCTCCCATGTACTGGGCTCCCCATCAGAATCCTCATCATCCACAGCAAAGCCTTCTTCTTCTGAATGGGCGTCCTCAGCACCCGCAGGACTATCATTAGAGACGCTTTGTGCTCTGCTGGCTAAGAAAGTGACCAAAGGGAGAAGGGTCAAAAAACAAGCAGCAAACCAGATCCAGCAGACCCAGGGGGCTTGACAAATTTCTGGCAGACTTACTAAGAGCAGCAGTAAATGGTGCAGACAATGCTTTCACCACCTGAGAACTATGTTCTGTTTACTTTTTTTTTTTTGGGGGGGGGGCGTAATCCAGAGAGTCTTATTTTTTTTTCACACCTATCATGCCATGAATTCACAGGGAATGGGTCTGGCAGTTCAGCGCCTCCCTGGGGGTTGTCACCAAGTGTGCCTCTTGGGGTGGGATAGGCTGGTGCTTCAGTTGAACCCAAGCACCTTTCTCTTTGGCTTCCTTGTTTTCTGATCACTTTCTTTTATATGTTTCAGGAAGCGCTCTCAGCTCTTAGGGCGCTTAATATGCTCAACACCAACAGTAATTCTCTTGGTGGGAATCTTGCCCTTTACTTGCGTGTTCACAGCAATGCCAACTGCATGCCAGGGAACACTATAGACTCTTGAGTTTTGCCATGAGAACACATGTGGGGCATTCCTTCTTGAACAGTGCCAACCCCCCACCAACCCCCGATGTCTATAATTATCACCTTTCTTGTAGATTTACAAGTATATGACCAAGGGAACAACTCCGCATTTTCTCAAAGGCCCAGAGAACATATAGTGGGGGCCTCTCCTTGTTTCCTTTGTGTAGGTCATTTGACGATTTACTGGAAGTTGGTGGTTCTGGCTGAAAAAGGCTATTTACATTTTTAGATGTAAATAAGATGCTTTTGCCACAAGTAAGACATTAATCACCAGGTCCTGTAATCCACACAAAAAGGCAGGCACAGTTTATATGTCTGGGTAGTTTACATGTCATTGAGGCAAAGGGCCTCTGGCAATGGATATGCTTTCACCAAAGGAGCCTGAATTGAGTTTGCTCTCCCAGTCTTCCCTTCATCCTTGAGGAGAGCATCCAAGGAGGTAGCGAGAGGAAAGCAGAAATCATCTCACAAAGCGGCCTGATACCAGTGACAGAGGGAAGGTACATTTTCAAATGGTCTCAAGATAACAGGGAAAAATTTGGGGAAGAAGAGCAATGGATACGGTGCAATGGGGATGCCAGGTCAGGGGTGGGAAAAGCCACAGTCTAAACCAGCCACCAACAGTGTGACGACAGAGTCAACTAGCTATAAGCAAAGAGTTCAGGGGGTGGGTGTGGAGCCAAACTGCCTGGGTTTAATTATAATTAAATCCCAATTCTGCCAATTACTGCATATGTGATTGAGCTGAAATTCACTCAACCGATTCCTCAACAACATAAACACAGAACTGCCATATAACCAGCAATTCCACTCCTAAATGTTCACCCAAGAGAAACAGGTATTAATGAAATGCATCTAAGCACATTCAGAACAGCTTTCATAATCACCAAAAGTCAGAAAAACCCAAATGCCTATCAACTGAGGAACAGGCAAACAAACCGTGGTGTAGCCCTAGGATGGAAGTATTCAGGCATAGAAATGAATGAAGTACTGACACCTGCTACAATGTGAACCTTGAAAATACTGTGCTGAGTCAAAGGCCAGCATAAAAGACCACAGCATACACAATGCTATTTCCTTGCAGCTCACAGTTGTCTACCCAGAAGAGGTAAATCCATGGAGAGAGAGCAGATTATTCAAGGAAGGGAGAATAAATATCACTACTTAGTGGGCATAGGGTTTCTTTTTGGGGTGATGAATAGCAGTGGTGGCTGCATAAGAGGGCAATTGTGCTAAATACAAATTGTGCTTTAAAATTGTCAAATGATACGGCTTGAGTTCGATCCCTGGCCAGGAAGCTGACCCACATATGATGCAGCAGACCTCTCCTGACATGCCCACCACTCCCCCAGTGTATTTCAGGGGAGCCTGTTCTGCTCTCCACTGTCTCTGATGAATCCTCTCACCCCCCACAACTTTGGCCTACACCCCAGTTCTGTAAAATGGAGGCAGCATTGTGGTGAGAGTTAAAAGGAAAAGGAAAAACAAAACACTTAAGCCTGGCTCACCTTGAGTAAACCATTCTCATACTTGGTGCCTGATCTGGCCCACAGTGTCCTGCATAACCTGTGCTAATAGTCAAGCTCTATAAAATAGTCAATGCTGTCCATCAGGGCATCATTGTGGCTACCAAGCACTTGAAATGTGGCTAGTGTGACTAGGTACTGATTTTTTTTTCCGCTTTGTTTAGTTATAATTCAATTTCAATAGCACTGGCAGCTAATACCTATTATCTTTCTACAGCCGCTTACCTAATTCTCAGAACAACCTCCTGAGATAAGTGTTTTAAAGATAAGGAAAGGACAAGTGATTTATCCAAGGCCACAAAACTCAAGCTCAGGACTCTGTGACCTAGAGCTGGAAATGGAAACAATTTTGCCTGGCTCCAAAGCTCCTTCCGCTATCCTAAGCTGTTTTTCTCAGTAGAAGGGATGGGTTTGGACTTAAGTCCAAACTTGCCATTAAGCAAGTTCCAGGGATTCCAAATGAGGGCACTGTTGCCACAGTAGGCAGAAAAGTCAACTGCGCAACAAAGAGAAGGGCTGGCTAGACAGAGAAGGTAAGTAAAACACAGGGACCATTCCTCTCGCTGCTTGCCCCGCCTTTCCCAACACCCACCCCAATCTCTGCCTTCTACTTGCCTAGTCTATCTGTGGTCTTCTCAGTCTCTCTCTCCCGATGAGAGTGGTCCACTGAGGCAGAGCCAGCCTGCAGGAAAAAGAAAGTCCAAAGACTTGAACATCTGGGGTATGCCGGGAATTAAGCTATTGTGTCTCAGCCCCCAACCCAACGTCCATATTCCCCTTTTTGATGCTGGGCTTGGATTCTGCAACCCATAATTTTGCTCTGCCCTGTCAGACTCTGGCACGGCTCCTTCTACTCCGGTAGGCATCACCCCAGCGATGCTTCTTCATCCCTTGCAGCAAAAGTACCTTCCTATATTGGCTGTTGAACCCAGTTTTGTTTGCCAAAGCCTCCACAACCAGCCTCATCCCTGGACCCTCTCTTAAGAGGTCTGAGTCCTGGGTCCACAGCACCCCCTGGATCAGCACACACACACCCCTGCCCAACAAGAGGTTGTATTTTAGCGCTGCAAAGCCTTCCCTCTGAGCTTTTACATTTAAATCATCCCAACCTCAGCCCTGGGTTCCTTCAGCCCTAAGGTGAGGAAGTTTCTACCAGCAACCCGCAACCCGAAGGCGCTTCTATCATGTTGACTTTTTGTCTTTCCAGTTACTTTTTTATCTATGTAACAACTGATAGTCTGTCTCCTGACTGATACAGGGGGAGAGCAGAGCTTAAGCTCCTTTGCTGCACTGAGGTAAGCTTCCCCCCACAGTCAACCATCACCCTGAAATTCTATCACCACCAAGACCTCTTTCAAAATGGACAAGAAGAAAAAAACAAAATCAACAACAAATGTTGACTGCCATTAAGGAAGTTTCAGGGATTCCAAATGAGGGCACTGTTGCCACAGTAGGCAAAAAGCAACTGCGCAGCAAAGAGGAGGGCAGGCTAGACAGAGAAGGTAAGCAAAACACAGGGACTATTCCTCTCGCCTCTTGTCCTGCCTCTCCCAACACCTACCCCAATCTCTGCTTAAGAGATTGGGGTTTATGATAAAATAACACTCATAAAAACACCTAGTATGTAGCAAATCCACCTTCTTGGCCCCTTAATCTAAACTGCACTTGGCACCTGCCCAATTAAGCAGATGATCTAGTCACACCTGGATTTGATGAGTCAATTCCACCTGAGGCCATGTGGTGGGGGACCTCTCACCTAGGCCACTGCAGTGTCCTCCTACCTGCCTCCCACCCATCTTGCCAAGCCTTAGGGTGATGATCCCTACTCCACTTAAAAAAAAACAAAAACCTTTCCATCGCCCCTCCACTGCCCAGCACTAAATGAATCATGGCATCCTCACCTCCCCCTCACATCTGATCCCAGCTCTCAGATCCAAATCTTTTGTCCAGTATTTCCTCATCTCCACACCTTTGCAGGCACCTCCATCCTCACCCTGGGGAGGAAATGCACATCCCTTGCTATGCCCTGTCAAAATTAGTCTCTCCCTATGTGCATTTCGAAGTATTTTTAAGACTATGGCTACATTTTTCTTACTTTGGTTAGCTACTATTTGAGATGCTTAAACAAGCATTCCTTTTCTCCATCTAATTAACAGGCTTGTCAATCGTGGCCAGCACTAGCTAGCCTCTGGCTTAACAGCAATAAACAGAAAGTTCCTACCCTCCAGGAGCTCACCATCTAGCAGATTATTGACTGCAAAGAAGGACAGGTGACGGATGTAAAACGGTCTTTGCAAAACCAGGAGCTGTCTGATGCGTAAATGAAAACAAGTTTCTGGAAACCCCGCATCAAACCGGCCTTTTGGTTTCAGGTAAATAGAAAAGGAGAGAGCGCTTGAGACAACATCCAGGTTATTGATCATCCCCACCAATGAACATAGGTCCTTCAGGGTAAATCCCTCTCCTCTCCGCCCTCACCTGACCCCTGCCAAGGCCCCCAGCTGCAAACCCCAGCCCTCGGTCATCAGCACCACCTCCCTTTTCACCAGTACGCAGAGACGCCCTCGGGGCCGAGAGCTTTCCCCACCCACGCCCTCCGGGTTCCCCACCGCGCAGACCCGCAGCTCTCCGGCCGTTTCCAGCTAGAACGCGCGCCCAAACGGCGTCCCGCGATCACCCGGCCAACTAAAGCGCCTCCCCGGCCCCGCGAGCCCCGCAACTTCCCGCCCCAGGCCGCAGGTGGTGGCCGCACCCGGCCCCAGCGCGGCGCTCACCCCCGGGCTGGGGGGCGCCTCCTGCGCGCTCAGCAGCGGCGGGCCCCGAGGCGGCTCCGCGGCCCCCAGCGCCTGGGCCCCGGCGGCCTGGCGGTCCATGCCCGGCGGCCCGTGGCTCGGCGCCTCGGACGCTGCTTGACCACGTGACGCGCCGGCCCGGCCACCAAACGCCGCGTAGAGGCCAATCAGCCTGGGGTGCTCCCTCCCGGCCGAGGGGGGCGGAACACTGGGGTCACGAGGAAGCCAGGGGCGGGCCGGGGCGGGGCTGGCAGGCCGGCGCGCGCCGGAACAGCGAAAGCCCCCTACCTACGGGTCTGGGAATATCGCTGATGCAGATCCCGGGGTGGACATATTGAGTCTGGAATGGCAAATGTTTTCCCTAACCAACCATACTGGATGTGCTTAGGCTCCAAAACCTGTCATTTCTGTTAGTATATTCTATCACCAGGGTCTACCTGATAGTGAATAAAGCTCAGCTCTTGAAACTTTTAATGCAATTGTAGCTCCAACCACATTCCACCCTCTTCAACAGATTTCTTTAGAACTCAGACCTGAATTAGCCTGTAACTCATCCTCAGATAGATGTGGCGACTCAGCAACCCAGTAATTCTCCATCTTTAATGCATTAGAAGCCGGATAATCAAAACAAAATTCCTACAATGTGCTGGACACCACATAGGATAGGACACGTTCACAATTTGACCTGCGTACCCATCTTTCAGTGCTCAAAGACTGGCACTCTACAACCTAAAAGTGGCAGAAGATGGGCAGGGCCTGAGATGGGGATCAGCCCACCTCTAAAAAACTTCCCGTAGCCCTCACTTCTCCTATCTCCTTCCAACCCCCAGCCCTCACCTCCCCCCCAAACCAAACCTCTCAAGGTGTGTAATTGCATAAACATCTAAGTAGCAGAAAAGCTGGAAACTAGGATTCACTGCTTATAGGACCACCTTTTGACATGCTGTTGGGACATCAGAGCATATTCCTTCATCTCCTCAAAGAATGTGTTTATATATAAACTATGTATTTCCTTTTTCTCTATGTAGACTTCACTACCTGAAAGAGAATGTGACCAATTAACGTGGGCTGTTCTGACCCTTAAGTACATTTCTCCCACTCTAACTGGATCTAGATCAAACTGCCCAACAGAACCTTCCGTGATGGTGGAAACTCTACTATAATCTGTGCTGTCCCATGGTAAACAGCACTTGAAATGTTGCCAGTATAAATGAGAAGCTGATCAATGCTAACTTAAACTCACCCAGGGACTAGATGCTTACATCTAACCTCACAGCTCCAGTGAACTAGCTGGAAGTATTTTCATAACCTGCAATAGTGAGAACTAGATACAAAGTTGAGCCACCTTCACAGCTTTGCTTTAAGAAGCCACCCCCCCCCCCACTGCCTTCATCTCTTAGGTGCAAAAAAGCATCTTTTTCCTAAGATAAAAATGCCAGGAAAGTATTTGGAATGTTAAGCTTCCTGGGACTTAATGGAGGGGAAATAAGGGTGACTTTTCTTATTTTAAAGCAAATGACAAACAACATTTAGAGTACAAAAACTCAAAATAAAAATGTCCTCAAACAGGCTCTAATATACACAGAAATCTAATATAAAATAAAGATAATATCACAAATCAGAGAGAAAAATGACCACAAAGGTTGTGGAGAAATTACTTAACTGCTTGGAGGACAAAAACGAGCTGTCCTCAGCAAAAGGAAGGGTTTTCAACAACACAAATCACATACACACACACACACACACACACAACCGTTTGGATATCAAAAAACACTATGAAATTTTGAGAAACCTGATTAAAAGGATTTGCAATAAAGAAACAAAAGATGAATATTCTTAATATATTTTTAAAAACTTAGAAAAAGTCCACAAAATATTCAAGGACATCCCAAGACAAGAGAACCAGAAAAACACAGTAACTTCACTAGTATCAGAGAAATACATATTAAAACAATATCAGTTTTCACCTATGAAAATTATAAAAATAAAAAATATTACACCCATACAGGTAAAAATGTTGACATTTTCATACATTGCAATTAGGCAATATATATCAATATCTCTAAAAATAGTTATATCCTTTAATCCAGTAATTCTGTCAGATGTCAATCTCCTACGGAAATAACCAGCAGAAATAGGAATAAAGGTTCACAAGAATCTTCATCAACATCATTCATAAGAAGAAAGTTAAAAATGACTAGGTCCAACCATAGGGGATTAGTAATGTAAGTCCTACTTCAGCTACATAATGAAATATTATAAATTCATTAAATGTTGTTAAAGCTATTTAATAACATGGAAAACAACATAAGTAAAACTGCACTGAAGGCTTCTCTGAGTGCACTATAATGTTACCTTAAAGACTATAAAATTCAAACAATTGCCTCCTCTGCTCCCAGACTTCTTCCCTCCTCACCTCAAAGTCCTTCAGCATTACTCTAATCTATTTCTTACCCACACCCTTCTTTTGTTGCCAGTCTCCCAAATGTAAACACTTCTCTGCTGACTAGTCCCAGAGATGCTAAGATATCTTTATAATACCTTAATCTTCTGAAAAGACAACCTTTTCCCCAATACCCAGCATCCTTCCCTGCTGCTTCAACCAGCTCTCTCAAGACACCCAGCTCAACATTTACCTCCATCCCCAAAAGCTACCCTTCTTTCCTGCTTATGATGGGCACTCAATGAATGAAAGTGTAAGTGATTTAACAGTTTAATACAATTTTGACAAAGGAAATAAAATTACTGAGTTTAACTCCAGATGAGAGAATTACAGGATGTTTTTAATTTTCCACTTCACATTGTATTTTACTCCTACATACTTTCTACAATAAATGCATACTACATATACATTTATAATAAGAAAATAATAAACAAAATAGAATTATAATTTTTCCTCCCTTTTTACTTATCCCTAACTCTAGGTTAGGGATACTCATGCTTGGCCAGGAGTAATAAAAGAATCTCAACTATACAATTTCCATATATTTTGGGAAATAGTCCATATATTTGAGAAACCTATGGTAGGTTCAGACTCAACAAGTAGCCTATGGCCACTAAACAGTTCTCTTTTCCAGAATTAAGTATTAATGCATTAACAAAATGAAAGCATGTCTCAAAATCAGACAGCCATCTTGTCTGCCATCTCTGAGCAAATTGTAAATGAACTCATTTTACAAATCTGCCCAGAGAGTCTACAGTACTATTTCACAAAGTTGGCCATGTTCTTTCTCTTCACAAATGGCCAGCCTGATGCATAGCATGTTTAGTTACAAAAACCTCTGCTGACTCTCCCTGCAACATTTTCATGGCCCGCCAATAGATCTGTCCGCAGTTCTCAGGTCTCCCGAGGGGCGGGTTTAATTCTTCTTTTATGTAATCCATCCAAAGATCTTTGAAGGGAACAACAAAATTTATTGTAAGTGTACAATTAGATAATTGACAAGGATTTATTAGATACACATAATTACTTAGTACTTACTCAATGCAAGATTTCTCTAAGAAACTTAATTTTTACCCATAATTTCACTAGAACTTTATGTATTACAGTATCTCTCTTCTTTACACTAAGATATAGCGAAACATTTTTAAGTAGAACACTTCACTTTAGTCATGACAGACTATATATTTCTTAAACTCAGAAACATTATTTTAGAGGAAGAGTTTTTCTGAGACTCTTTCAAGGTGAAACTGACTTGAATGAGTTCACTATAACCTTGCTGCCATGTTTAACAAAGCTTGCCTGGGTTAATAAAGATAACATTCTCACTCACTTCCCCGGAAGAGGTATGTTGAAATCTTAAAAAAGTTAACATTTTTTCAGATGTGAATTTAGTAAGTAGATGCGACGGTTTTTTAGTTCACATGTAAAAAAAAAAAGTTTATATGACATATCTATTCAGTAATGTTTCCCATTCTTACAAATGAGGACAATGTGGAACAGCAAATGACAACTAATGTCAACAAGCACCCAACAATCCCTTTGTTGTAACTCCCACTGCTTTCTGTGACCTACATCATTAGCCTTTTCTTACAAAGATTACATTTTTTAAGAAAACCAAACCAAGCAAATACTCTAATCCAGGGTTCTTATTTGAAAACCCATGGACTCTTGGGCTTGTAAACTTGAAATTACAAGCAAAATTGATGTCTATAAGTATTTATGCACAAAGTGAGAGAGGCAATAACAGAAGGATGCAAGTTTTATTCTCGAAGAGTACCATGACACAAAGAGTTAAGAAATACTGTTCTAACCACACTGATAGGTTAGAGATCACAGAGGCAAACAGATTTGTGTGTCATAACTGCAGTTTACTTACCAGAATCTACAGATCCGAACTCCCTCAAAGCCCTCTCATAATATTCTCTCAAGTTTGCCATCTTGCAGGATTCCTAACAGAAAAACCAGACAATCTTGCCTCAAAAGACTAATTCATCATGTCATAAAGTCACTTCAACCACCCTGTCAGGCAACTACTACCTATTAAGGATTTGAAGAGAAGGAGCATCAGGATAAACTCAGACTGGTTCTCAACTTCCAGAGAAAAATCAAATGCACTACTTGCCAGAGTAAAGTAAATGTAACAGTGATAGAAGCACTTTACTATGGTATCTTGGAAAAAAATAATTCTCAATTGGGGAACAAGAGCAACTTCACAGGAAAATATATCTGAAAGTCCTGAGAGATGATGATTTAAATAAAGGGAGAAGATTTCCACTGCCTACAGGCAAATTTTCTTTTTGAATATTTGGGTTCTGGCACATACTAGCTATGTCTATTGTGAAACATATTTATATCCATACTTTATTTTTCTAAAGATTTATTTATTTATGCATATAAGACCTGGAGTGCAGGGTAGAGGTGCAGGGGGTGAGAGGATCCAGAGACAGAGCGGGGAGCAGAACAGACGGATCCACTGAAATACGCTGCTGAAGGAAGCAGCGCGCGCGAGATAGGAGAGGTCTACTGCGCCATGTAGGTCACCTCCCTGGCCGGGGGATTGAACTCATACTGCAGTGGCTGCAGAGAGCTTTATAGTGCTGCGACTTAACCCCCTGCACCACCAGGGAGGTCCTATGTCCATACTTTAAAAAAAAATCTCAATATTAGTTCTATAACCCTGACATGTTTTTTAAACCCTCTGTCCTTGGAAGTTTCCTCGCCCATAAAACAAGGATAGTACTATTTCTTAGAGAAATGCAAAGAATTAAATTAAAATGCTTACACTTACCACACCTAGGATATATTAATTCTTTACCTCTGCTTCCACTGAAATGCTCACCCCTGAACATGGGTTTTAACTGTGCCAGTCCATTGGGCCACCCTGGTGGTACAGGGGTTAAAGACAATGCTATCAAGCTATTGCCAGCCATTGCAGCATGAGTTCGGTCTCCAGGCTGGCCAGGGAGCAACACACATAGCTCAGCAGACCTCTCCTGCCTCGCCCACTGCTTCCCTCAGCAGTGTATTTCAGTACATCTGCCTGTTCTGCTCTCCACTCCCTCTGGTGAATCCTCTCACCACCACCCCCCACATCTCTGGCTTACACCCCAGTTCTTATATGTATAAATAAGTAAATCTTTAAAAATAAATAAAATAAATAAACTGTGCTAGCCCATTTACATGCAGTTTTTTCCTATCAGATATTCCACATTCACAGATTCAACCCAGGCAGATATTAACTAGCTGAACTCCTGGACACAGAGCCCACACATGTAGAGGATCTATGCAAGTTATATGTGGATCTCTGGCTATGTGGGAGTTGACAACCCTACATCCAATGTTGTTCCAGGATCAATATAGTTCCTTTTCTTTCACTTTCAAAGCAGATCGACAGCTTAAAAAATCCTTTTGTATAGAAAAAATAATTATTTTTTCATTGAAATTTCTCTTCAATGAGGCTGTATCTTTTTATAGATGGTCAATTTACTTATTTATAGATTTATTTATTTAGGCATACAAGAACTGGGGTCAGGCCAGAGGTGGGGGGGAGTGAGAGGATTCACCAGAGAGCGTGAGGAACAGAACAGGCAGACTGACTGAAATACACTGCTGGGGGGAGCAGCAGGCGAGTTAGGAGAGGTCTGCTGCACCATGTGGGTAGCGCCCTGGCCAGGGGCTCGAACTCGTGCTACAGTGGCTGCGGAGAGCTTCACAGGTTGCGTTTTAACCCCTTGCACCACCAGAGAGGCCCATATAGAAGGTCAATTTAACCTTATATCTTGCACATGCATGAAAAACAGAAGCACACTTTGTCAAAGTGCATGACACTGACAAGTACTTTCTATCCAATATCCTCATCAGCCTTATAACCCTACACCCCTGGAAAGGGTACTATGACTTCCATTAGAGATGAAGATGCTGAGGCTTAGAATTAAGTGTCTTGTCCAAGGCACATAATATTATGTCATTAATCCAAAGTTGGCTATCAATTATTAAACTAGACTATCTCATATTATAGAGTAAGAACAGATAACTGACCAACACAGTGATCAAAATTATGAAAATAAAATTTCAACCTTACAGGTAAAATTTTTTAAATTCAAATGCAAACAATAAATGCCAAACTAGCAAAATAGAGGAGAAAAAGCTAAACTGAACACTTGGAGAAAGTGTGCAAAAATAAGTATACTAACATATCTGATTACCACCATAAATCAGAATAATTCTCTTCAAGGACTATCTAACAATATATATAGAATCATCTTTAAAAAAAAAAAACCTTAGTGCCTCTGGAAATTTCCTGGGAACAAAACTAAAATATGGAAGGCTGTGGTCCAAGGTGATTTTTGCTGGCCGCTGTGTCTCTGGAACTAGTGGGAAGATACAGCTCTTCTTGAAATCATTTATGTTCAAGAGGAAACTGAATTCTATTTACACAAGAGATATACTTATATGTACAAAGAATACCACAGTCACTCAAACGACTAAAGCTAGAGCCATCTGAGGAAAGGTAGCTCATGTCCGTGGCAACAGTGGCATGATTTGCTCCAAATTCTGAAGCAACCTTTCTACTAAGGCCACAGGACACAGAAGTGATGCTCTACTTCTCAAGGATTTTAACTTTTTAAAAAGACAATAAATAAAATTGGATTTGTAAAAAATTAGTGTCTCTAAGCTTAGAGAACTAAGAGAATTTAGAGAACTTAAATTTATCTAACTTAAATTTATCTCAACAAAATAATTCAAAAGGAAAAAATTGCTATAAAAATAAAGTTTGCAACACCCTGTTTTCAATATCAAGAAACTACGGGGAAGAAAATCTTCATGTAAAGAAACATTTATGAAAATTCTGGGTTTAATAGCTTTACCACACTCGTGCTTTGGTGGAGACATTCAGTGTATTAAGCAGAATAACCCCTACAAGTTCATGGAACTGTCTGTGTGGCAGAAGGCTTGACCAGCAATCATATTATGAGCACCGAGGACCAAATGTCTGTGTAGATGAACAAGGCCAAGGCTGACAAGGTAATAGGCAGGTTCAACAGCCAGTTACAATCTATGCTATCTGCAGGGCCAGTGGATGGACAGGTGAGCCAATGACTCCATTCTCCAACTGGCATGGCTGATAACAAAGAACTCCTGACTAGAGAGGATCATAAATGTGGAGCATTTGTCATAAAGAAATAGTGAACCCTCCTCCACTGCAAAAAAAATAACACTGCAGGGGTGTCCCTGTTGGCACAGGGGTTAAAGTTTAAGCGTTATCAAGCTATCACCAGCCACTGAAGCATGAGTTCAATTCCCGGCCAGGAAGTTATGTCACATGGCGCAGCAGACCTCTCCTGTCTCGCCTGCTGCTCCCCTCAGCAGTGTATTTCAGTAGATCTGCTCCCCACTTTATCTCTGGTAAATCCTCTCATGCCCTGCACCTCTGGCCTACACCCCAGTTCTTGTATGCATAAATAAAAATAAATCTTTATAAAAATAAGACAGCAACCATTAAAAATGATGATTATATAAAAACATAGGAATGCATTTATAAAATGTTAAGAAGTAAACCTCCATATGGTACAAGTCAGAAATATAACAGTATAAAACTGTTTACATATAAATAAAAAATTTAAAAAATATGGCTGGTTGTTACTACGATGGGATTACAGCTACATTTAGATTTTCATTTATTATTTTAAACTGAGACTTTTCTGCATCTTTCCTCACTCACAAGTTCAGTTAACACCAGAAAAACTTACTGAGTGCCTACTCTCCACCCTACATCTCAGTAAGAGAAACAAATCAGACACTGTGGATGGAGACAGAGAAGTCCACTTCGCCCTGTCTAGCAGGAAGGAGTTTTCTATTTTGCAGGCATGTACTTTCTCTTTTTTGCTTAATGACCATAATTCTTAAATTATCATTATGAAAAAAAGGGAACCAGAAATTTACACTGTAAAAGGGAACCAGAAATTTACACTGTATTTTGAGATTTTTTAAATAACAAAATGCTGCCATAGATAAGTAATCATTATATCAATTTTCCCAGACAAGAAATGCCTAAGACAAAACACTCACTTGCTCCTTTTCAAACTGGATCATTTTCCTGAAAAAATCAACTGAAAATGGACGACTTTCCTGTAAACTAAAAAAAAAAAAAAAGAAAAGAAAAAGAGATGTTATTTTTGAAGTGACAGAAAGCCTCTTAAATATAAATCCCCACAAATATAAATGCCTATGCCAGTACTTCACAACACATGGCTTAATAAAGACCTGGCTGGGATTCAATGCAATGGGATCTGACCAGCGTCACTCTCAATATTTCAACTTCAGCATTGACTCTCAACATTGCTTACTCTTCACCACCACTAACTCCTCTCTACCCAGTTTTCTTTCTGTTCTCTTCTTTCTCACTTTCCCAGTTTTAAGTTCCCTCTCCTACATCTCGAGGTCTTTCTGAAGGACAGTAATAATTCCATTTCTTAGAATATGTTCTAAGGAAAAGTTTGCAATGAGAATACAATCATTTAATAAAGTTGTCCATTTGTATGACATAAAAAAAAAATAATAAAGTGTACAAGTTGGGAAAAAAAAAACAATATGTTCTAAGGAAATAATTTCCAATATAAGCAAATAATATTTGGGCACAAATATTCATCAAAGTAGTATCATGGTGGGCAAATAAATTATACCACAACTCCTTGAACAATATGCCATGTAATTATTTTTAATAAGTGATATTCATGAAGAACTATTCCGGACAGGGAGCTATTCTGATGTTAATTAATTAAAGCAATATACAAAACAGAATTATAGTATAATCTCAAGTACATGAAAAACAAACTTTGAAATACTTTAACATGATTTTTCTCTTAAATATGAAATTACCACGTATCTTTAGTTATCTCCCCCCCCCATCCCCAATCTCACAGTGGGTATGAACTGCCTCTATTGTTCAAAAAGGGAAAGAAAAGCTTTTGAAAAAGCCTCTTGGATTACTTCCTCAGTTATTCTTTGTGATATATATAATCAGGGACCAAAGAAAGTAGTAACAGCTCTTTCTGATACATATTCTGAGACCTATAAAACCAGTAACAGCTATGAACATTTGTGAGTACCTTTTAAACACAGCTCTGGCCTTTTTGTAGCCACCACTTCGATAAGCCCAATCCAGATACTTATCCTTCAGAGTGACTGAGTCGGCACCTGTGATAGCTAACATAGCTTTCTGTAATTTAAAATAAAAAATATTTTTTACACATCAAAGCAAAAAAGAACTTATAAATATCAAAGCAAATTTTCCCAGAAACAGTCCAGACCACTCAACAGTGCTTCAGAAACACATGCTATAGAAATAAACTAAAGCTGGGCCTCCCTGGTGGGGCAGACGGTTGAGTGCAGCACTACGAAGCTGACCACAGCCTCTGCAGTGTGGGTTTGATCCCGGCCGGCTGCGGAGATACCCACGTGGCGTGGCAGACATCTCCTGTCTTGCCCGCTGCTCCCTCAGCAGTGTATTTCAGTCAGTCTGCCTGTTCTGTTCCCTGCTCTGTCTCTGGTGAATCCTTTTACCCTCCCACACATCTGGCCTGTACCCCAGTTCTTATATGCATAAATAAATAAATCTTTAAAAAAAAAAAAAAGAAAGAAAGAAACTAAAGCTACTCAACTAGTGAGTCTACCTGCTCATTCGCCACATATCACAAGACTTAGAACATGGAGTCTATACCTTAAAGATGGCTTCAGTGTCTTCTTGGCTTTTAGCACCTTCACTCCACTCTGCCCAAGAAATCCACAATGGCAGACAGCCCTGCTCACAATGAAAAAAAAGGTAGAAAACAACAGCTTAGCAATATGCTCTGCAAACTACTCACTATATAGAGAAAGATTGCTTCTAAGAGAACCAGTATGTAAAACACTGAATCATTCCTAGTCTGCCATCACTGTGACGGAAGTCTCAGCACCCTCAGCCATAACACAGACAGCCTTCTGCCCAAGTCACCCAAAGTTTCCTTCTGTCAGGGAATACTGCCAACAGTTACTGTCATCAATTACCTGTTAGTTAATTAAGTAATTAACAGCCCACAGCTAGTCAGACCCATGCTACCCAGGTCATATGTCAGCTATCTAGGAGGCACAATGTAAGAACTAACTACTCTAGAATAAACTGTCTGACCTTCTCTCATATCCCAGAGGCACACACACAAATGAGCAATACAACAGTTAAAACTTTTTCCTATTACTATAGAAATTGCTTTAGTAATTTTTCCCATTACTATGAAAGATTCACAGTAAAGCTGTAAGGTTTAGATAAATATGTTTAAAAACTGGATTTAAGTTCGGCTTCAGAAGAATAATCTATTAATATTTCTCACTTATAAAATATCTCAATAGAACAGAAAATTGTATAGAATTAGTCCATTTTCAAATAAAGAATTAAAAACAGGCTATTAAGTGGAAGTAAATTCTTCTATTCTTGACCCTTGAACCATCACCACGAATGCTTCCCAGTGCCAGTTCTCATCACACAAGTAAAATCCATATGAGTTTTGTCTGACATCTTAACAAGCTTGCCAAATAGAATGAAATACGAAAGACCCAACTCACAGACCTGGGGTTTGAGGCACACAAAGGCTTCTTCAAATAACATGGCTATGTCAGGGCTCTTGGAGTGAATCAGCACCTGCAGCTTCATCTGCCACATCATCACAGAGTCTCGGAACAATTCTGTGCCAGCTACTGCCACTTCCAGAGCTTCCTTTAAGAAGTTATGGTTCAGTAACAACTGACTCTAGATGAGGAAAAGGACCATTAGAAAATTAACTACCAAAAACTTAATTATCTATATAAATAGAACAATAATTTCAACAATCTTCCAATTTAATCTTTTACATGGCTGCCAGGCAGACACAAAGTGAACAATTTCCAATTCCTCCTGCCTTCCCTGTTTCTAATCCCCAGAGCTATCAAAAAAGAGATGAAAAGAAAAGGGTTTAAATAATTTAGACTGAAAGTTTTTAATAAAACAGTCTGCTATACTAAAACCCATACCCACCAAACAGATTATAAAAATCAGTAAAGATAAAACCAGTATTTGTGGTAAGGAAACAAAGTATTCATTCAACCAGAACTGGGCACACTACATATTGGTACAATCTTTTTGAAATATAATTAGACATTACATAACAATAGTCATGAAAATGTTCATATCTGAAGCTTGGTAATTTTATTTTAATATAACCAAACAAGTAAATGAACAGAAAGAAATCTTATCTATTAAAATGGTGGTATCCACATTAACAGAGGGGAAAAAACCAAAACCAATCCAATTTTACAAAACTAAAAAAGTAAATGGCAGTATATAATTCATTCATTCAATAAGCACTTCTACTGTACACTTTATTTGCTAGATTCATAACAAGCAAATCAGGGATGTTCCCTAGTGCCCACAGAGCATCCAGTCCTGTAGGAGTCAGAGTGATACATGTCATGACAGAAAAAGAATGATGCCTGGGAAGGGCACCTGCGGTAGCGATGAAAAGGAATTCCTGGAAAAGAAGTACCATTTAAGCTAAGACTGAAGAGAGTGTCAGGTGAAAGCACAGATTCCCAGGAAGAGAAGCATCTTCCAACCAGAAAACACAAGAGGTAGAAGATGAGAGAGCTTAGAATCAAAATGAAATCCAAGTTCAGTTAGCTGAAGGGATGGGATGTAACCCGGAGAAGTGGAAAGTGAAGCCAGAAATACAGGCCAGGGGTAAATTAAGGAAACTTAAGCAGCTTTAGCCAGAGGATAAAACAATTCTAAAATATTGTTCTACAGAGAGAAATCTGAGAAGCAGTATATTCAAAGACTCTCATTGAAAGGCAAAATCTGCAAATGGGTGTTGAGATGGTAGGTTTAAGAAGAGCAGCATGCAAGATCTGTGCAGCAAAGGATGTTTGAGATAACCAGGATGGTGAACAGCAAAAGGAACATGGAAAGAGAGCAAGAATGCCAAGGCAACAAAGTAAAACCCATCTGAATTTATCAGGGTGAGTGTCCTGCCAGCATTCAAGAGTTCGAGCAGGAGCAGCTGAACTCATTGAGGCCCAAGTCTTTTCCCAGAAAGATGCTATAGTGGGAGACAGGACCTCAGATAGTATACAAAAATGTAATGTAAAAAAGAATTCAAAACCTCCCTGGTGGCACAAGGGGTTAAGACACAGCACTATGAAGCAATCCACAGCCACTGCAGCACAAGTTTGATTCCTGGCCAGCCAGGGAGCAGCCCACATGACACCTCTCCTGTCTCGCCTGCTGCTCCCCTCTGTAGAGTGTTTTGGTCAGTCTGCCTGTTCTGTTCCCGACTCTGTCTCTGGTGAATCCTCTCACCCCCGACATCTCTGGCCTGTACCCCAGCTCTCATATGCATAAATAAATAAATCTTTAAAAAAAATAGAATTCAATACAAAATAAGCAAGATATTAAATGCAATTATGTAAAAATTGCATGATTCAAGAGTCAAACAAATAAAAGGCACTCAATATACAGAATTCTGTCCTTATATCCCTCCGAAGGTATTTAAACATTTTGTTTTATTTTATTTTTGCATCAACAATATCAGTTTATTTCCCATTGACCTGACAATGTAATGCTGATACTTTTTTTTTTAATTTTATATACTTTTTACATCATTTTTCATTTTTGCACAATGTATGCATTTTCATCTTGGTTATAGTCCCCATACAATTCCCACCTCCCTTTGTTTTGATCCCACTCCCTCCCCCCTACCCTGCAGTGCATCTCTGGTTTATAGCTGCTTGTTGATTTTGATTTTTACTTCATTATAATTACTTTCTCCTGGTCCCTTATTTAGATTTTCTAAATTCCTGCTATGAGTAAGACCATCCGGTATTTTTCTCTTTCTTCTGGCTTATTTCACTGAGCATGCTTCCTTCCATCTCCATCTATGTTGCTGCAAATAGCATGAGTTTAATCTTTTTGGATTGCTGAGTTATATTCCATTGTGTATATGTACCACATTTTCTTGATCCAGTCATCTATTTTTGGGCATTTGGATTGTTTCCATAGCTTACCTATTGTAAATAGTGCTGTTATAAACATAGGGGTGCACGTGCCCTTTTGAATTAATGTTTCTGTGTCCTTTGAGTAAATACTAGGAGTGGAATTGCTGGATTATATGGAAGCTCCATCTTTAGCAGGTTGAGGAATCTCCATACAGCTTTCCATGGCGGATGGACCAGTTTGCACTCCCACCAGCAGTGCAGGAGAGTTCCTTTTTCTGCACATCCTCGCCAACATTTGTTGTTGCTATTTTTTTTTAATATGGGCCATTCTCACTGGTGTAAGATGGTATCTCATTGTAGTTTTGACTTGCATTTCCCTGATTAGAAGTAACGCTGAACATTTTTCATATGCCTGTTGACCATTTGCATTTCCTCTTTGGAGAAGTTTCTTTTTAGCTCTTCCGCCCATTTTTTGACTGGGTTATTTATTTTGTTTTTGTTGAGTCTCATCAACTCTTTGTAGGTTTTTGTGATTAGTCCTTTATCATTAGTGTTGTGTGCAATTGGTGGGGTGTCCCTTTGTTTTGGTTACTGTCTCTTTTGTTGTCCAGAAGTTCTTTAATTTAATGTAGTACCAGCTGTTTATATTTGCCTTCACTATCACTGCTTTTGGTGATGTGTCTTTAAAGATGTTACTGAGGCGTATGTCATGTAGTGCTTCCCCTATATTTCCTTGTATGTATTTTATGGTTTCAGGTCTTTTTTAAAAAGATTTATTTATTTTTATACAAGAGCTGGGGTACAGGCCAGAGGCGTGGGAGGGTGAGAGGATTTACCAGACAGAGGAGGGAGCAAAACAGGCAGACGACAGAAATACACTGCTGAGGGCAGCAGCGGGTGTGACAGGAGAGGTCTGCCGCACCGTGTGGGATTCTCACCAGCTGGCTGGGATCGAACGGCGCTGCAGAGGCTGCGGACAGCTGCACAGCGCAGCGCTCAACCCGCTGTGCCACCAGGGAGGCCCCTATGGTTTCAGGTCTTAAGTCTAGTTCTTTAATCCATTTTGAGTTGGTTTTTGTGCATGGTATGAGGCAGTAGTCAAGTTTCATTCTTATGCACGCAACAACCCAGTTTTCCCAGCACCATTATTGAACAAACTTTCTTTGTTCCAGTGCATATTCTTTGCTCCTTTGTCAAAGATTAGTTGACCATAAATCTGTGGGTTTATTTCTGGATTTTCTATTCGGTTCCATTGGTCTGTGTGTCTGTTCTTGTTCCAATACCATGCAGTTTTGATTATTATGCCTTTGTAGTATAGTATGGAGTCTGGGAGTGTGATATCTCCACTCCCTTTTTTTTTTTTTCAGGAGAGCTTTGGCTATTTGGGGTTTTGGTGGCTCCATATGAATTTCATCAATATTTGTCCTATTTCTTTGAAGAACATCATTGAAATTTTTATTGGAATAGCTTTGATTCTTAATTGCTTTTGGTAGGATGACCATTTTGATAATGTTCATTCTTCCAACCCATGAGAAGGGTATATCTTTCCATTTTTTTGTTTCTTCTTCTATTTCTTTTAACAGTGTTTTATAGTTTTCTTTGTATAGGTCCTTTATTTTGTTAGGTTTATTCCCAAGTACTTGATTTTTTTTTGTTTCAATAATAAAAGGGATGGTTTTGTTGATTTCTTCTTCTTCAAATTTATTGTTTGTGTATAGTAAGGCTACTGATTTGTGTGTTGATTTTGTATCCTGCTACTTTTCTAAACTGATTGATTAGTTTTTCTGTGGAGTTTTTGGGGTTCTCTATGTATATTATCATATCATCTGCAAATAGTGATAGTTTAACTTCTTCCTTCCCTATTTGGATTCCATGTATGTCTTTCTCTTGTCTTACTGCTCTGGCTAGGACTTCCAGTAATGTATTGAAAAGCAATGGTGAGAGTGGACATCCTTGTCTTGTTTCAGATCTTAATGGAAATGCTTTTAACTTTTCACCACTGAGAATGATACTGGCTATGGGCTTGTCATATATGATGTTGAGGTATGTTCCTTGTATCCCGAGAATTTCAAGCGCCTTTATCATAAATGGGTGTTGTACTTTGTCAAAAGCTTTCTCAGCATCTATTGATATTATCATACGGTTTTTATTTCTTTTTGTTGATGTGTTGGATTACATTGATTGATTTTCAGCTGTTGAACCATCCTTGTGTCCCTGGAATAAATCCTACTTGGTCATGGTTAATTATCTTACGGATACATTGTTAGATTTTGATAGCTAAAATTTTATTGAGGATTTTTGTATCAGTGTTCATTAGAGAGAGTGGTCTATAGTTTTCTTATTTCATGTTGTCCTGGTTTGGTTTTGGTATTAGTGTAATGTTGGCTTCATAGAACGTGGTTGGTATTATCCCTTCCTTCTCAATTTTTTGAAAGAGTTTATGAAGGATAGGCACTAGTTCGTTTCTGAATGTTTGGCAGAATTCATTTGTAAATCCATCTGGCTTTTGTTTTTGGGAAGGGTTTTGATGACCATTTCAATTTCACTGCTTGTAATTGGTCTGTTTAGGTGTTCTATTTCTTCTTTATCTAGCTTTGGGTGATTGTAAAGTTGTAAATTTGTCCATCTCTTTTAGATTGTTGAATTTGTTTGCATATAATTATTCATAGTAGTCTCTGATTATTCTTTTGATTTCTGCTATGTCTGTTGTGATTTCTCCTTTTATTCGTGATTCTATTTATTTGGGCTTTCTCCCATTTTTCCTTTGTGAGCCTGGTTAGGGGTTTGTCTATTTTATTTTTTTTGAAGAACCAACTTTTGGTTTCATTGAATTTTTGGATTTTTTTTAGTTTCTATTTCCTTTATTTCTGTTTTGATTTTTATTATTTCCTTTTTTCCACTGGTTTTAGGGTTTTTTTGTTGTTCTTTTCTAGTTCTTTGAGATATGTGATTAGGTTGTTTCTTTGAGTTCTTTCTTGTTTCTTGATGTGAGCCTGTATTGCTATATATTTTCCTCTTATTGCAGCTTTTGCTGCATCCCATACATTTAGGAAATTGGTGTCCTCCTTGTCATTCAACTCCAAGTATTTTTTAATTTCCTCTTTGATCTCCTCATTAGTCCAGTGGTCTTCCAGCAGTATAGGTTTCAATCTCCATGAAGTAGGAGGGTTCCTTGCCTTCTTTTTATGGTTTATTTCTAGTTTGATGCCTTCATGGTCAGAGAAGATGGTTGGTATTTCAATCTTGGTATATCTGTTGATGTTTGTCTTGTTTCCCAGTATGTGATCGATCCTGAGAATGATCCATGTGTGCTTGAGAAAAATGTGTACTCAGATTTTTGGGGAGTTTAGTGTTCTATAGCGTTCAGTTAAGCCCATGAGGTCTAGATCCTTATTTAGAGCTTTAGTGTCCTTATTTTTTGTCTCAATGATCTAGCCATTGTTGATAGTAGTGTGTTGAAGTCTCCACAACATATGTATTTTCTCTGATGTCTGTTTTCAGAGATGATAATAGTTGTCTGATAAATTTTGGTGCTCCTTCATTTGGTGAGTATATGTTAATGAGTGTTACATCTTCTTTAAGTACTGTCCCCTTGATCATAATGTAGTGACCATCTGGGTCTCTTTTTACCTTTTTGAGTTTGAAATCTGTTTGATCTGATATCAGTATAGCTGTTCCTGCCTTCTTTTTTGGTCCATTTGCTTGTAGGATTGTTTTCCATCCTTTTACTTTCAGTCTATTTTTATCTTTTGTAGTTAAATGTGTTTCCTGGAGACAGCAAAAGGTTGGGTTTTGTTTCTTAATCCAGCCTGCAACTCTGTGTCTGTGTCTTTTTATTGAAAAGTTTAGTCTGTTTACCTTTAGAGTTAATAATGATATGTTAGCTTCTATATTTGCCATTTTGTTTGTCTTTTCTCTGGTTTTATTTATTTATTTATTTATTTATTTATTTATTTAGATTGGTCTTGTTTTGTTCTTTTCATCCCTCTGCTGGTTCTGGCTTTAGGACTCCTTGTAGTATTTTTTGGAGTGGGAGTTTAGTCGTAATGAAATTCCAGAGTTTCTGTTTATCTGGGAAGGTCCTTACTCTTTCTTCAAAGAGGAAGGAAAGCTTTGCGGGATAGAGTATTCTTGGTTGACATTTGTTATCTTGGAGTTTATTGACTATGTCCCTCCACTCTCTCTGGTATTTAAACATGTTAACACATTCATTATTTCATGTAATGCTCACAATAATTTTGTGAGGTAGCAGAAACAAGAGTACTATCACTATTTTAAAAATCAAGTAAACAAACTCAGGTTCAGTGGTTTGCCCAAATCACCTAGCTTTAAGGGGCAAAACCAAGTCTAGAAGCACGTATTCCCACAGCACATTATTCTGCCCTCTATAATAATCCTTACGCACTCCAGAAGGTAGGGGTACATTAACATATGCCTTTTACTAGAAATGTCAGCTTCTAAAACACAAGAACACAGCTATAATTTGTCTTTCTATCAATGCTTAATCTGGATGAGGCATGTGTTCAGGACTAGGATGTCCAGTAAAAGATAACAAAATAAACCCCAATTGAGCCTTTGCTCTGAGTGTTTTCCACTATATGCAATGTTCCTCCCCTTTACTGGCACAGACTCCATTTCTAACACACACCAATGACAGCCAAATATAAACACGCTCTACATCTCCCTTGCAAACTTCTAAATGGGGTTAGTCATGTAACTACATATATGCAAAAACATGACACCAGTATAGTCTAACTAGAATTAAGTACATATAATTAGCAGTGACCCACTTTCCATGTCCTTACCCACTGCTTGTATTGCAGTTCTGGTAGAAGCTTGAGTTCATGAGCCTTCCTGAATGCAATCATGGTTCTTTCTTGCCTCTGAAATCAGAAAAATCCCTCAGTTACATGTTATAAGATCCCGGCAGCGGTCTTTGGCCTCTGACAGGAACAAAAGCAGTTTTGCATTCTGAAAACTGAAAAGAGGGGACTGAGATGGTTTCACTTAGTATTAGATCATCTGGGCAACTGAGCCAAGTGCAGTCCATAGGAGGGCACCTCCCCAAGCAGTGGCCATTATAAAGGAAAAGCAGACTCAGACCTTCAGAGTAACAGCTCACTCACAGGAGGAGCAGCAATGCACAAAATTCTTGGATGCTGTCCCAGAATCCAGAAGACAGTCACTCTCTAGCCAGCCACTGCTACCAGGTAAAGTAAGTCCTTACCTTCTCTCTGAGGAACTGACTACTTGTCTTCTTAGCAAACCTTTCCAAGCAAAAGCTGAAGTAGCATTTCCACATGGCTTCTGGAAAAGTCACAAAGATTATGGCGGTCAGATCATCAATTTTTTTTAGTTTAACTATCATCACACATCTTTTCCTCAAAGAGAAAACAATTCTGAGGAACTTTAAGCTGCCTGAAGGAAGTTGTTCTGATTACCAATAAATTAGTCATTAAAACATCCCAAATATTAAGGGAAAAGCAACCAAGAAATGATATAAATCTAAAAACTAAAGCCTTATGCATTTCACTTATATTCCTTCTACCTTCATTCTCCAATGTTACCAATTTAAAAAGTAAATCTGTATCAAAAGACAATGAACAATCTTCTAAATGATCAGTCCCTAAGTATCATTTCCTCCAAATCAAAGAAACAGCACTATTATCAAGGCAGATAAAGGCTCCATCTTTCCCCATGACAGAAAGAACAAGTGGGAAAGCCAAGCACACTGTAAACAGTACTACAGAGGAAGTCCTGATATCAATTTGGTAACTGGGAATTTTGGTTTCACGTCCATGAATACTATGACTTCCACACTATACCATGGTTTGAAGTTCACCTGTAGGGAGCGTCTTCACTGCCTCTTCATATACAGCACAGCATCTCTCCTCCCTCCGGCCCACCTCCACTGATTTGGCTTGTTTTGTGGTAGGCTGCTCTTCTCCTGGCTGTGACTCAATCTCTAATTCTCGCCGTGCCACATAATCCCAAGTGAGGGGGTCATCTGTGTGCAGAGTCTGAAGGCTGAAAAATATAATTCAATGGCATCAGGTCTATGACATGAGGCTAACACAGAAATCAAACAGAGACAGGTCCCTATGTTCTAACAATGCACACAGACATCCCACTGGTAATTTCAGCACCATAAGAGCCATTTCCTCACAGGCTCTCCAGCAATCTTCACACTTGCTATTTAAACATTGCTATCAATGGATCAGAGTTGTCACACACTTACTAGATTTCAGAATGTTTCAGACATCACTCACAAATATTAACTTTCAATTTAGTTCTCAAAGTCAATTCTGTGTCTCAAAGGGGCGATTTCCTCAAGCCCTGGAAAACTTTTATAATACCCAGGCTCTTGATTTTCTCTGAGACAAAGAAAAAGCACAACCTAGTCTTCTACAAAAGCCCTGAAAAGCACAGTGATCCAAGTCCTATTTTGTCTCTTACAAAAGAGGTACCAGGCAAGAATACTCACAAGGTAAACTGCAAATTATTCTCAAACAACATGAATAAAATTACCTACAGAACCAACTATAAACATTCATGAAGATAACTTTTAGGAATATGAAATTCTATATAAGCTGTAACGAATAAATATTCGTTATTGAATAAAAGGAAACTATTTCCCACGGAAAGCCAGTAAGTCAGTCAAACAACTTCTCCATGTACTAAAATACAGTGGTCCTAGAATAGCTTTCTTCTGAGAATTAAGTGTGGTATGTTATTCCCTATGTAAATATCCAACTTCAAATCTTTAACACAAGATCAGGAATAGATATCTTCACTTCTCCACTGTCTTACTTACTCATCATAAATTTCTCTTTGCAGATCTTTGGCAAAATCAAATAGCTGTGCAATTGAAAGCAGTGACACATGAAATTCTGCACCTAAGGTTTAAAAAACAGGAGAGGGGAAGAGAAAGACTCTAATTATCACTTTAAAAGTACAACTTTCAGGGCCTCCCCTGGTGGCTCAGGCAGTTGAGTGCAGCACTGTGAAGCTGTCCACAGCCTCTACAGCGCTGGTTCGATCCCGGCCGGCCAGCGAGGGTCCCACATGGTGCAGCAGACCTCTCCTGTCTCACCCACTGCTCCCCTCAGCAGTGTATATCATCAGTCTGCCTGTTCTGTTCCCTGCTCTGTCTCTGGTGAATCCTCTCACCCTCCCGCACATCTGGCCTGTACTCTGGTTCTTGTATGAATAAATAAATAAATCTTTAAAAAAAAAAAAAAAAAAGTATGGGCCTCCCCTGGTGGTTGAATGCTGGGCAGTGAAGCTGCATGCAGCCTCTGCAGTGCCGGTTTGATCCCGGCAGCCGGCAAGGGTCCCACATGGCGCGACAGACCTCTCCTGCCATGCCCACTGCTCCCCTCAGCAGTGTATTTCGTCAGTCTGCCTGTTCTGGTCCCCGCTCTGGTGAATTCTCTCACCATCCCACGCTTCTGACTGTACCCAGTGCTTGTATAAATAAATAAATAAATCTTTAAAAAAAAAGTACAACATTCATGGGACAAGGTCGTCAAGTGGTTAAGGCGATGGACTGCTAAAAAGCATAACTTTCTTGATAAACTGGAGTTTTAGTTCTTTTGTTTTGTTTTGAAACTGAGAAATAGGATGAAACAAAACTTAAAAGAAATTACCTATTGTGCCACCACATAAACAAAGTCATTACAAATATTTTAGAGTATTTGTAAGTACTTTAAATTTTATTCTAAGCTTCTTAAAGACATAAAGGAATATACTAAATCATCTATCATTTGAATTTCCCACATGAATTCATTATTCAATAAAAACTTACTGAAATTTTGAATTATATTCTAAGGGGAGAGAAGCCTTTTGTGAAAGGAACAAGACACTATTTTACATACATTCTAACAGAAATTTTCAAAAATAGCTAAAGTTCTTCCTCATATAAATAGAATACTTCACTTTCCCACCATAAACAAATTTTCCAAAGATACTTACCTTTAATTTTGCTTACAGAATTTTTGTAGACGATCCGTGCTAACTCACCCTTAAGGATTTCCTCGGGATAATCAAGATTCACCTAAGGAATGTTACATTAAACGCAAGTTAACAGTTAGTATCAAGTAAATAGAGAAAGTACCAGGCTGAGATGAAAACAGTCCTAGAATACCTATGCAATAGGCCCTCTGGAAAATCATGACTCTTTGGGCCTCACTTTTAAAATATGCAGCTTGAGCAAGATCAGTTACCTTCCAATAGTGTTTTCTCAGGCTTCTACAGTGTAGGAGGATCACATGGCTTAAGGCCTTACTCTCCACTTAGACCAGAGTAAGGCAGGTTTAACATATCCTGTTTACCCTTCTGTATAAGATTTAACTTGGATAAAAAAAATTTCAGAGCTGGCTGGAATCCACAATAATAGATGCTAACAATGTTCCCTTTTTAGTTCTAGCATTCTTTCCTTAAAATTTTCACTTAAAATTTTATCTAAAAAAGGAAAAGGGGGGCCTCCCCGGTGGTGCAGCGGTTGAGCGCTGGGTTACGAAGCTGACCGCAGCCTCTGCAGCGCCAGTTCGATCCCCGGCTGTTCCCCGGCCCCCGGAGGAGGGTCCCACATGGCGCGCAGACCTCTCCTGCCACCCGCTGCTCCCCTCAGCAGTGTACCTCGGTCCTTCTGCCTGCTCTGCTCCCCGCTCTGGCTCTGGTGAATTCTCTCACCCTCCCGCGCTTCTGACTGTACCCAGTGCTTGTATAAATTAAAAAATAAATAAATAAATAAAACACAAATATTTAAAAAATAAAATAAAAATAAAAAAAATAAAAAAGGAAAAGGCGGCTAGGGCCCTCACATTTTACCTTTCCCAAGTTCCTTCAACCAATTAATGTCATTTAAAGGGACACAGCAATTGACTACTCAGCAATAATAATTTCAAAGACCCCTTAAATTCACCCAAATACATATTTTTAAAACACAAACTGCATTTCTATTATTAAACACATTTAATTAAATTGACTCTAATTTCATCACAAAGTTCCAAAGCAGGACATGAAACTGGAAAGAAAAAAATTCTAAAAATTTTCATACATCTAAGCAGGCCAAAAAAAATTATATATTGCTGGGTTTCCCTGATGGTGCAGTCTCAATGCTATCAAGCTACTGCCAGCCACTGAGCCATGAGTTCGATCCCTGGCCAGAGAGCTAACCCACATTGCGCAGCAGACCTCTCCTGTCTCACCTGCTTCTCCCCTCAGCAGCATATTTCAGTAGATCTGCCTGTTCTGCTCCCTACTCTGTCTCTAGTGAATTCTCTCATCCCCGTACTCCCACCTCTGGCCTACACCCCAGTTCTCATATATATAAATAAATAAATACATACTTTTTAAAAAAAAAAAAAAATGTATATTGTTAACAAGTGAGCATAGACCAGGATCTTACCACATCCATCTTGGCTTTTTCAAATTCCTGCTTTTCCTTTCTCAGTTTCTCAGCATGCATCAGCTCCATCCTAAAGTACTACAGGAGGAAAACAATGAATTGAAAACCTTTGAACATTTTTTTTTTAATTAAAAATATGTAAGATGTCAGTTTTTTACTCATAAAGATCAGATCTGGGAAAGTTTGGAAGTCTGATCTCGGAAGCTAAGCAGGGTCGGGCCTGGTAAGTACTTGGATGGGACAGTTATATTTTATATTTTTATTAAGTTAGCTGACATTGATATATTATTTTATGCTCTTATGACAAGCAATTTGGAGAATCAAAAACCTTAAAGATGTGTATGCCATTGGTCATCCTCTTCACAGTTAAACAAGTGAAGCAACAAATATGTTATAATGTTCTTATCCAGCTGAGAAGGACATAAGGATGTCATGTAACAATGAACGTTTTTACAAGTGACTTTTTTAATAACCTCATTCACATACATCAAAGAGGGCAACAAAAAGCGAGTGAGGAAATGCCTTACAATACCACCCAGCAGGAAACACACAAAGCAACATCAGAAGAGATTTCTAAAACAGAAGATTTTTTAAATACCCAGAATCTTGTAAAATACTAACCAAGTATCTATATTCAATAAAAAAATCACATGTCAAACCAAGAAGTAGGAAAATCTCAATGTGTATGAGGAAAGACCATCAAGAGACAACACTTAGTGCCAGAACAACATAAATGTTAATCACTTGACAAAAATTTTATATCACTGAACTTGAAGACTGAACAACAGGGATCACCAATCTGAACATCAGAAAGAAATTAGGACTGAAAAAATAAAGAAAATACTTAAAACAATTATAAATATGGAAGGCGAAAGGATATACACAGAGATCAAGTTTCTACCTTCTCAAAACTACTGGGTTGTCGGAAAAGTCATGACCCATTTTTCCAACGTTTTCTATGTGTTTCAAAGAAAGTATACGTCATGACTTTTCTGACAACCCCTTAGTAAATTCTGAAACCAGTGGACTGTGATGTATTACAGATATACAGTGTGCAAGTATATATTACTCCTACCGTATAAAATAAAAATCCTTTTTTTTTTTTTTTTTTTACTGTAACTATTAAAACACATGACAGGGAATTCCCAATTCCCTTCCAACTTGTGCATGGTCACAATTATTTGCCTTTTGCACTCCTAATCTGTAAAGGGTTTAAAGGCATTAGAGCACTCATCTGATGAGTGTCATTACTGAGACTAAGTGCAAAAGCAGAATGAGAATTCAGATATGAGAGTATGTGTTCCGTTAAAGTTACTCAAGATTAGCAAAACGTACAATAATCACAATCTTAACCTTTGTTTTAAAAGATTTTCATTTAAAAATAAATGTATTGGGCCTCCTTGGTGGCACAAGGAGTTAAGATGCAACCTATGACGCTATCCACAGCCACTGCAGCGTAAGTTCGATCCCCAGCCAGGGAGCTACCCACATGGCGCAGCAGATCTCTCCTGACTCACCCCGCTGCTCCCCTCACCAGTGTATTTCAGCCATTCCTGTTCTGTACCCCACTCTGTCTCTGGTGAATCCTCTCATCCCCCACACCTCTGGCTTGTACCCCAGTTCTTACATGCATAAATAAATAAATCTTTAAAAAAAAATAAAAATAAATGTATTAACATGTAATGGGTTTACTATTTAAAAATACTTATTTTTCAGATGTGTTAGTTTTAATTTTCACAGCCATAAAAAAAAAGGAAAAAAAAAAAAAAGGAAAAAGCAAATCTTTTGGTCCTCAGTAATTTAAGATTGTAAAGGAATCCTAAATTTGAGTATCTTTGATATAGATCAATATATACTAACATGGAAAAATATGTTATAGAATCACATTTTCAAAAAATCTATTTTAAACACCTATAATAAATGTAAAAGGATGGATGGATAAAAGGATGGATAAGATCATAAGAGTACTTTATTGGGCCTCCCTGGTGGCTCAGGTGTTAGGCTCAACACTATCACTGCAATGGCCTGAATTCAATCCCCCGCCAGGGAAGTAACCGACATGGTATAGCAGACCTCTCCTATCTTGCCTGCTGTTCCTCTCAGCAGTATATTTCAGTAGATTTGCCTATTGTGCTCCCCACTCTGTCTTTGGTGAATCCTCTCACCCGCCCCCTCCCCCCACACCTTTGGCATACACCCTAGTTCTTACATGCATAAATATAAATCTAAAAACAAAGCGTACTTTGCTATTCTTTTCATAAAACCGTTTCCTCTGTACTATTTATAATAAACAAATTGCATCTACTTCTGATAAGAATATGCAATAAATCTAACTTCATTATGAGAAATACAAGTACAGACACTGATGGAAGCCTCAAAAACACAAATAACACCATATAAGAACCTTCCAATAGCAAAGAGAACTGATTCTAAATATAATTTCTCAAAACTTTTTTTTTTTTTTTTTTAATGTGGGACCCTCGCCGGTGGCCAGGGATCAAGCCGGCGCTGCAGAGGCTGTGGGCAGCCTCACAACCCAGCGCTCAACTGCTGCGCCACCAGGGGAGGCCCAACTTCTCAAAATATTTTTAACAATTAAGACTAAGTCTCTTGGGGACTAAACTGAGATATCACTACCTCATCTTATATGCACACCAACTCACTTCTTGATAAAGTTTTGGGCATTCAGGATGAAATCGCAGAGCCCGAAGAAATAGCTGTCTTGCACTTTCTGAAGATAAGCGATCTTCCATTTCCCATTTGGCGGCCATAATCCACAAAGCTACAAATGATAAACATCAAACTTCATTTCAATAAATTAAATTAAATTAAGTAAGGCAAGAAAAACACAATGCTTCAATTTTAACACTCAAGGTTTGTTGTTGTTGTTGTTTGTTAGTCTTACCAAAAGAGGAAGGAGTTTCTAATGGTTAATTATGAAGTATTGCTGCTTTATCTAAAATTAAAGTATTCTGAAGCTAATCTGTGTATACTTAGGTACATGTTACTATTTTCATCAGATCAACATCAGTCACATACAAATTTTAAGTGTCATGATGCTGAAAAAAATATATACCTTAGAATCGAAAGTATTGTTTTCTCCATTTTTAAAATAGCTCATATATTTTTTTCAATGACTTCAAAAGTAAATTTCTTATCATACCTGCTAGGAGCCAGACTTAAAAAAAAATTTTTAGGGCCTTCCTGGTGGTGAAAGGGGTTAAGATGCAGCACTATGAAGTTATCCACAGCCACTGCAGCATGAGTTCAATCCCCACCCAGGGAGGTGACCCACATGGTACGGCAGACCTCTCCTGTCCCGCCCACTGCTCCTCTCAGCAGTGCTTTCCATCTGTCTGCCTGTTCTGCTCCCCACTCTATCTCTGGTGAATCCTCTCACCCTCCCGCACCTCTGGTCTGTACCCCAGCTCTTGTATAAAAATAAATAAATCTAAAAATAAATAAATCTTAAAAAAAAATTTAGTGAAGCTAGTTTTCTGTACGTGTGAGTCATTTTGGGTTATAAAGAAAACAATCAAAGTAAAAGCTTGAAATGGAGTTCCTGCAAGGAATTCTCTAATTCATGAAGTAGTCCATTCTTCCCTTTCTTTATTTCTTGATAATTTAATTGTCCTCTGTACTTTCCTATCTTCAGCCTTCCATGGCTATTATCTTTGCAGATTTTAGCACTGTAACAACAGCTCTTCTTTTCAGGATGACACACAAAGTCAACATACACTAATAGGGAAGCAAGTGTTCCTAAGACTGTTAACCTATTTGTTATTTGGAGTTTGGAGTCATAAATTATTAAACTAAAATAAATAAATAAATAATTGAACTACTTGAAATGAATATATGATTAAAGCTGTAAGTAGCATATGATCTGCATGAAAAGCTTACCAAAAGTTAATAAAACCTATAAATTTTTAAACTTTAAAAATAGTATCATCAGGGGCCTCCCCAGTGGCACAGCGGGTTGAACGCAATGCTGTAAAGCTGTCCGCAGCCTCCACATCACCGGTTCGATTCCCAGCCAGCCAGAGAAATTCCCACATGGTGAGGCAGACCTCTCCTGTCTCGCCTGCTGTTCCCCTCAGCAGTGTACTTCAGTCCTTCTGCCTGTTCTGCTCCTTGCTCTGTCTCTGGTGAATTCTCTCACCCTCCCTCGCCTCTGGCCTGTACCCCAGTGCTTGTATAAATTAATAAATCTTAAAAAATAAATAGACAATCTTTTACTATCGCTAGGACTTTTGAATAAACATTTTAAATAGGTTCTGCCATAAAGCAAAGGCTAGAAAGGAGAGTGACAGAGCATCTGGTTTATTACCTAATAGTGATGATGATGATAAAAATGAAATTAACTTGCTAAAAAAATTAAAAGAAAAACCTTTGTCCTATATGGAAAATTAACATTTAATTAACATTCTAGCTATTTCCCTAGAAACTTAATAAAGTGAGCTATATTACCAGGCAAGACTGCTTCTGATAAAAATGATCCATGGTTGGTAACTACATCTGAACTAAGGGGGCGATGACTTTGTACAGTCATGCTTTGGGCTATCCTGTGTATGTGATTCCTGAAATTGAGCATGGTCCTTTCTAGGATCTCTGGGTCTTCTAAGTCAGAGTTGCTCCTCTACCCACTCACATGGTCTCATCCCCTCACATCTAAACTGTCGGCTAAGTTAGGCTTTCAACTGTTAAAAATATTCTAATATTCTGCTAAAGACACACACCTAATGCTGTCCCACTAATCCCAAATTAACCAGTGGCAAACATAGCATATTAGAGTTTTGTATCAGATAAAATGCCTACTTGAGCCTAATACTTGAGGATAGATACTTGGAGCACCTCCACTATAAAAATGTATCATTCGCACAGGTAAGTCTTTTTCTTACAAAACACAACTACCAACTACGTGCAAATCACTCTTGTAACATAAGTATTAACATCTCCCTGCTTTAAGTTTTTGAAATCCATCAGATTTGACTGCTTCAAATACAATGTCCCTCACAGGAGAGAAGGGTTTCTGTTACCAACAACTAAAATGAAATATAGTCCTATTTGACCACAGACACAATATCTGGGACAATAACCTGTACACAGGAGATAAGGGTAAGTTAAAAGGCAGCCTCTCAGGAATAAAAACCATCAAGGCCACATGTGCCTACACTCATGTTCTCAAAATAATTCCTTTTAGGTTTATCAAGCAAAATAAATTCCAAAATGGCTTGAGTCTACATAAGAGATAGACCATAGAACAGAGATAGACCAAGAATTTCACCATACCCGGCTTGTTCGAATGAATGGCCAACATGGCAGAGTATACCTTGCTAAGTTGAGTTTTGGTAGCCTGTAAAAGAGGAAAAAACAAATCTACATCCTGCACTGACAAATCATTGCTCTTAATCTCTAAATGGGCTGTACTCCAAAAACTTACCAACTCTAAAATCCAGTAGAACAAGATCTGCTATTGCTAAAGACATATTAACAAATACAGACATACTCATAGCTTTCTCCCCTCTGAACACCATACATGAACTTCCTAAATATCTTTTTAAAATTCAACTTCGGGGCCTCCCCAGTGGCGCAGCGGTTGAGCGCTGGGTTGCGAAGCTGACCGCAGCCTCTGCAGCACTGGTTCGATCCCCGGCTGCTCCCGGGCCACCGATGGAGGGTCCCACATGGCACGCAGACCTCTCCTGCCACCCGCTGCTCCCCTCAGCAGTGTACTTTGGTCCTTCTGCCTGCTCTGCTCCCCGCTCTGGCTCTGGTGAATTCTCTCACCCTCCCGCACTTCTGACTATACCCAGTGCATGTATAAAAAACAAAAACAAACAAACAAATAAATAAATAAAAACATGCCTCTATTAAAAAAAATAAAATAAAATTCAACTTCACTGAACAAATACACATAAAAATAATTTTCTTTTCAGCTAACTTGGAAGCCATTTATATAGCCATTTGGCTGTGCAAATGTCATTACACAGAAGTTCAGCCTTCTTGATTTCTTTTCACATTTATCAACTCTACACCTTCCTAGAAAACTTGGGAGTTCAGTAATCAAGTATGAAGGTTAAAAAACAGACTAACCGGACTAACCAAAAAGATAGAGCGAGAAACACAGGGCCACCTAATACTCACCCATTTCTTACAGAAGACTATATAAGACAGCCAGAGTTGAATATCATCCTGCAATAAAAACAATGTAATAAGTTGCCTGAATTTGAATGTACATTTAATACACCTCTGCATTAATTAACTGTTTGTTAGCAAGGGGCAGATATCAGCAAATTCAATGTGTTACCACATCCTTAGCCTGTTAGGCTCTTCTCAGCAAGGCCTTAGATCTCTTAACCATAACTCAATCGTCCCCTCACTCCCACCTACCATGCTCCAAGACAAAATTTGTTACCTATCCATTGTATTCATTTCAGTTTTTAAAGGGTTTCAAACATTGTAACAACCCAAAATCTGTCATTCCCAGGAATCCAAAGTACTTTCCATGCAACATACTTCCTGCAGGCCAAGACTGAAGAAAACCAAGGAAATGAGATGATGCGCCTACTCTATCCATTCATCTTCCACATTCAAGTCTTCAGTGCACTTTACTTAATGATATATTCATACAAAACCCAGATAATTTACTGATCCTTAATTACGTACTTTTTTCAGCACCATCCTCACAGAATAACTAAAGGTAATGAAATCAATTTTCATTAAAATTACAATCTATCATTTAAAGATTTTACCAGTTTCAAGTAATGACAACACTAGAACATCAAAATACCCAAGAAAAAAGAGCAATGCAATTTGAATATTCAAGTCATAATATGTAGAATACATCTTCCTATCAATAGCTTACAATTAAGGATGCTCTCATCACTTACTTTCCATTTTGCTGAAGCACGTCGGAAGACACCTTGTACCCGATGTACAATAGAATTCTCAATCTCATCCTTCTTAAATGAATAGCCAATGCGCTAAAAAGTGACATAAAAAAGAAAGACTCAGTTTGCTCACATTTATCCAAAATAGTATTCCTACTCAAACATTAAATAGTATTGGCAAAGAAAGCACATAATTACAAATACCCATTATGACTACATAACCCATCAGTGCCAACTGCTTCCAAACCCAAGGTCTACTAGGCTATACTACATAATTATACATTTTTCTAACTCCCAGAAAATCATTTACTTACAGTTCTTCGTCTCTGAATCAGCTCCAAAAGATTAATTTCGTACTACAGAAAAAATATATACCACAAAAAATTATAAACTTTTAAGTACCAGAAATACCTTAAGTTAAAATCATAAATAAATATCCTGAATATGAAACAAGATAATCTATTCCTAAAAAACGTAATTTATAGTAAATGTCTAGGATTCATAAGAATTCACCTTACATCTGCAAAATTCCCATATATGATAAGTTTATATATATCTCAAATACAAAGAAAACATGTTACTGAAACCATAAGATTTATAAGATAACATCAAATTTTCTGGTCTACAACAGTGTTTTCCAACTTTTAGTAAATTATCATTCAAAAATCTTAAGGTAATGCACAAGCAAATAAACAATGGTAATTTCTGAAATAGGCAACAGGGGTGACAAATCTAATTGGCTTTCCCTCCCTGCCCACTTAGAACCCTAAGAGCTCTTAAAAATCACTACTGTATGAGCCCTCTTTTTAAGCCTTGGCTTGAAGACTATTAAAAAGCTCGGGATCTCACAAGGTTGCATGTTTCATTTAAAAACTGTTTATGGGGCCTCCCTGGTGACACAAGGGGTTAAGCACCACACTATAAGCAATTCACAGCCTCTGCAGCACGAGTTCGATCCCTGGCCAGCCAGGGCGCATCCCACATGGCACAGCAGACCTCTCCTGTCTCGCCCGGTGCCTCCCTCAGCAGTGTACTTCAGTCAGTCTGCCTGTTCTGTTACCCACACTGTCTCTGGTGAATCTTCTTAACACCCGCCCCGGCATCTCTGGCCTGTACCCCTGCTCTTGTATGCATAAATAAATAAACCTTTAAAAAAAATAAAATAATAAAAAATAAAAATTGTTTTATGAAGGGGCCTCCCTGGTGGCGCAAGGCGTTAAGAAGCTATCCACAGCCACTGCAGCACGCGTTCAAAGTTATCCACAGCCACTGCAGCACGAGTTCGATCCCCGGCCAGGGAACAACTCACATGGCGCAGCAGACCTCTCCTGTCTCACCTGCTGCTCCCCTCAGCAGTGTATTTCAGTCAATCTGCCTGTTCTTTTCCCCTCTGTCTCTAGTGAATCCTTTCACCCCTCGCACCTCTGGCCTGTATCCCTGTTCTCGTATGCATAAATAAATAAATCTTAAAAAAAGAAAAAAAAAATGCCACTGCAGCACAAGCTTGACCCCCAACCAGGGAGCTAACCCATATAGCACAGCGGACCTCTCCTGTCTCACCCGCTGCTCTCCTCAGCACTGTCTTTCAGTAGATCTGCCTATTCTGCTCCCCACTGTCTCTGGTGAATCCTCTCAAACACTCTCCCTTCCCCCCCACCTCTGCCCTACACCCTGGTTCTTGTATGCATAAATAATCTTTTTTAAAAAACTGTTTTATGAACTAGTTCAAGCACACAGAACACCCATACAACTACCATACAGCTACTTTAAAACCTGTGTTTTACATTTCAAATCTTTTTTAGAATTAAGTCCCTATGTAACATGCCAGATTTACTCCACTCCCTCCCATTCTGACACTATTTACCATTTCCAAGCATGACTTTGAACTTTATTACAATTCTACCTTGAAAGCTTTTTAAACTTTACATGAATGGTATCATACTGTACCCATTAATCCATATTTTTATTCAACATGATGTCTTTAGATACACCCTTGCTGACATGGAATTCAAACTCATTTAAACTGCTGTATAATATTTGACTGTATGGCACGGGCCATGCTACTCATGTTGTCTGACAAGGTCCGGGCATGGGGGAAATTTCTGAAAAGTCAGAAAACTCCATAGCTGGCTCCTGCTACTTCCTTTCATTTGTTTGTGCCAGTTACTGTAACCATGGAAATTTTCTATAAGCTTCAGAGTAACACAATGAGTACTGGCATCAATGCCAGTTACGGTATGCACACTTCAGTAGTTTGAGAAATGTACCTTCCAACATGATTGATAATGAAAGGGTTTCCAATAATTCTCCACGTCCTCCAATTTGTAATTCAGTTACCACGAGTAACACTGAGTTCTTTAAGAAACCACGCTTGATAGAACTGATGGAACTGAGCCCCCCACTAGAGAAGGCCCTGAGGTGCCCCAGGAGGTAAAATGGTATGAGAGAAACAAACCACATATTGTTCCCATGGTACTGGGACCCTTTGGTTCTATATAGAAAATAAGAAGCCACCCTGGCTCTTACAATGCCTGCTTAGCCTTGTTTTAGTTACCTAGCTTGACTGCATAAATCAAGTTGTGTGTAGCACCTGTTTCTATTTTCTGAATAACATACATCACCTAGGGAAATAATGTAACCAAGTTAATGTAACCAAGTGACCAAGTTAATCATAGACTGGGAAAATTAAAAAAAGGATTGTGCACTGTTAATGATCATTAATAATTTCTGAAACAATGTAAAAATAAAATCAATCATGATTGCATGATGTAATGATCAAGTAAAAAATTTCTGCTGTATAAATAAAGCCCTGCTGGGGCTATCAGCAGGAGATGTCTGCACCCTGATCAAGTGTCAGTGTCTCCTCACTACCTCATCTACCTCATTTCCCCCCTCCACTTCGCCGACACTGTCTTGTCCTTGCGGGGATCCTGACACGACACTTTACTGGAGCTGGCCTCCAGCAATTGTACAATGTTAAATGTGCTGTTTACTTATCTACTGCTGCTTCTGATTACTGTATTACAAAAAGCTGTAATACTCTTACACATATCTTCTCACAGATATATGCAGCAACTTTTCCAGGGCATAGACCCACTTCTACCACTAGTATGTAAGTTCCTCAAGGCAAATTTTTGTCTGCTTAAATATTGCTGTACCTTATCAGATCAAATCATTACTATGCACATATACCGATACTCACAATTTGCTATATAACTGAGTAAATTAAATTGCTGGGCCATATGGTACATGCATTTTCAAGTGTATGAGACATTACCAAAGTGCTCTCCAAAGTGGTTATACCAATTACACCAATAATATTAAATTAAAACTGATAATATCAGTTTTAAAAATGTTTGCTAATAATAGATATGTCATAGTGCACCCTGGTTTTAATCTACATTTACTTGATTACCAATGAGGCTAATGTCGTGAATGTTTCTCCTTTGTGAATTGAATGTTTATATTTTTCTAGTTCTTCGTCACTTTCTTCTTAATCTGAAGTTCTTTATTCTAGACTGTGTTACAAACATTTTCTGCCGTTTAGTGGCTATCTCTTCATATTATGATGTCTGTTACTGCACACAAAATTTTTTACTTTTAGTACAGTTAAATCAATCTTCTCTTCAGATTTGTGCCTTCAGTCTCATTTATTTTTTAAAAAATTTCCCTACGTTAAATCACTTTTTCATAATTTTTGTAAAAGATTTAAAAGTTTTCCCCCTAAAAGGAAATTCAGCTTTTCATTCAGCAGGAATTTACTTTTATGTATTATGTGAGGAAAGGACCTAATTTTGCTTTTTACACAGTGGATAACAGATCCCCAATGATTTAAAATGCCACTTGTGAGAATGTAAACTGGTGTAGTCATTATGGAGAGCAACATGAAGACTCCTTAAAAATCAAAACTAGAGGGCCTCCCCTGGTGGCACAGTGGTTGAGCACTAGGCTGCAAAGCTGCCCGCAGTTCGATCCCCACCAGTTCAATCCCCGGTCGCCAGTTCGATCCCCGGTCGCCAGCAAGGGTCCCACATGGTGCGACAGACCTCTCCTGCCGCGCCTGCTGCTCCCCTCAGCAGTGTATTTCATCAGTCTGCCTGTTCTGCTCCCCACTCTGGCTCTGGTGAATTCTCTCACCCTCCCACACTTCTGACTGTGCCCAGTGCTTGTATAAATAAATAAAATCTTAAAAAAAAAAAAATTAAAACTAGAGGGCCTCCCCTGGTGGCGCAGGCGGTTGAGCGCAGTGCTGTGAAGCTGTCCACAGCCTCTGCAGTACCATTTCAATCCCAGCCGACCAGCAAGCGTCCCACATGGCGCAGCAGACCTCTCCTGTCTCGCCCGCTGCTCCCCTCAGCAGTGTATTTCATCAGTCTGCCTGTTCTGTTCCCCACTCTGTCTCTGGTGAATCCTCTCACCCTCCTGCGCATCTGGCCTATACCCTGGTTCTTGTATAAATAAATAAATCTTTAAAAAAAAATTAAAACTAGAAATTCCATACAAACAAGTTATTCCACATCTGGGTATTTACACCCCAAAATACAAAAACACTAACTCAAAAACATACACCCATATTTATTGCAGCATTACTTATAGTAGCCAGAGGTGAAACAACCTAAGTGCCAACAGACAGATTATTGGATAAAGAAGATGTGGTGTACATACACTAGAGCACTACTCAACTATTACAAAAAGATGAAACCCTTTCATTTACAATAACATGGATTGACCTAGAAAACTAACTTTACTAAGTTGTTATGCTTAGGGAAATAAGTAAGAAGGAAAAAAACACTGCATGTTTTCACTCAAGTGGTATATAGAGAAACAAACATATGGACAGACTAAATAAAAGAAAAATAAACTTTTAGACTACAGAACCAATTAGTGGTTACCAAAAGGGAAGGGAGAAGGGAGCTAAACTGGATAAAAAGGGTGAATCGTTTGGTGAAGAATAGAACTAGACTTTTTTTTTTTTTCCCCCCAAAGATTTATTTATTTATTTATGCAAGCACTGGGTACAGTCAGAAGCACAGGAGGGTGAGAGAATTCACCAGAGCCAGAGCGGGGAAAAGAACAGGCAGACCGATGAAATACACTGCTGAGGGGAGCAGCGGGCCTGGCAGAAGATGTCTGTAGTGCCATGTTGGACCCTCGCCAGCTGCCAGGGATCGAATTGGCGCTGCAGAGGCTGCGGGCAGCCTCGCAGCCCAGCACTCAACCGCTGCGCCACCAGGGGAGGCCCTAGAACTGAACTTTTACTGGTGAATTTAATGTAGTACATACACATGTTTGATTTTTAATGATGCACCTCTGAAACTTATGTTATAATGCAACATTACTTCAATAAAAAGGTAATAATAAAAAACAAAATGCCACTTGTGTCTTGTATTATGTGGCTGTATGCAGTAGGGGAGAGGGGGGATTTATGTAAGTCATTAAGTGTGTATGTTTGTTTTTAATCTATTTACTTAATTCATTAATGCTCTCTAAAAGTAAACAAATCAACCTAATAATTATCTAGCTCTTCAAATATTTAAAGAGTGAAATTACTTCCTACTTCTTAAGAATTCTTAAGGTTAAACATCTCCATTTCCTTCAACAGTTCCTCCTAGAACAAGGTTTCCACCTGGCTGCCTTCCAAGCAACCTCTCAAATGCCTTCTTAAAAGGTAGTCCTGAACTTTACACAAAATTCCAAACATAGCTTGATAAGACAAAACACTTTTTTCCCCAAACCATTATCTTATGAGAGCCCACTGTCTGCTATGTCTTCTGCTCAGTTAACTTACCCGACATTCCATTTTTTATTAACGTAGTCAATTGGATCCAATTTATTTACATATGTTTTTTGCTCATTTCAAATTGGCAGTCTACTCCGAAAACCTCTTCTAAAAAGAAGATCCTTAGGGCCTCCCCAGTGGCACAGCGGTTGAGTGCTAGGCTGCGAAGCTGCCCGCAGCCTCTGCAGCACCGGTTCGATCCCCGGCTGCCGGCGAGGGCCCTACATGGCACGACAGACCTCTCCTGCCGCCCCGCTGCTCCCCTCAGCAGTGTATTTCATCGGTCTGCCTGTTCTGCTCCCTGCTCTGGCTCTGGTGAATTCTCTCGCCCTCCCGCGCTTCTGACTGTACCCAGTGCCTGTATAAATAAATAAATCTTAAAAAAAAAGTAAAAAGAAGATCTTTAGCCAGGTCTTGTATGTCATTTGTTCTGTTATTTTCTTTTTCAACTAAGCTCAGTACTTTTCTTCTTATATTATTTCCTCTTATTACTGGGTTCTTTCTCAATTCTTACTTTCTCTTTCAACGTATTATTATTTGCACCCATCTTAAAACTGGTCTTCCATGTATATTGTATCTTCATTCGACTCTTTCATTAACTTACAGGACTGAAGAATCTTGCAGCACATCTCTTTCTAAGTAGACAGACTGAGAGATACCTAATTACTAACTTTGCAATAAACTACTATCATCAAACTCACTCTCCTTTATCCACCCTCTACTGGCCCCAACCACGAATCCCTTGCTAAAATCCTGGCAGTCTCTGATCTACTAATCATAGAGGGGGAAATAAGGAATTCAGTTTGCCAACAACTAAAGCCTTTAGAATAACGATGCTACTCCCAAATCACCTCTATTTCTACTCAAAATTTACCTAAGTATCAGTTGTGAAATAGTGTAGAGGGCCTCCCTGGTGGTGCAAGGGTTAAAGACAGCACTATCCAGCTATCGCCAGCCACTGCAGCACCACTTCGATCAGTGGCCAGGGAGATGACCCACATGGCGCAGCAGACCTCTCCTGCCTCGCCAGCTGTTCCCCTCAGCAATTTATTTCAATAGATCTGCCTGTTCTGTGCCCCACTCTGTCTCTGGTGAATTCTCTCACCCCACCCCCACACCTCTGGCTTATACACCAGTTCTTGTATGCATAAATTAAAAAAATCTAAAAATAAATAAATATTGTAGAAAACTGACATTAGCTACCATTTCTTTTTTAAAAAAAGATTTATTTTTATATATTTATGCATAGAAGAACTGGGGTATAGGCCAGAGGTGTCAGGGGTGAGAGGATTCACCAGAGACAAAAGTGAGGAGCAGAACAGGCAAATCTACTGAAATACACTGCTGAAGGGAGCAGCCGGTGAGACAGGAGAGGTCTGCTGCACCATATGGGATCAACTCATGCTGCACAGGCTGGCAATAGCTTGATAATGCTGACTTTAACCCCTGTACCACCAAGGAGGCCCCTAAGCTACCATTCTATAACTCATTTAAAATTTGTGAGATTAAATAGTAAAATTATTCACTTACTTGAACATAATTGATAAAGTCCTCCTTAAAAAGAGCTCTTCGCTGTATTTTGTATTCTAGATCTGAAGCCTTCTTAATGATAGCCCTGGAAAATAAGTCATTTAAAATATAACTTTTAAAGAGCAAAAGTTTAAAAAAGGAAAAATTAAATAACTTTGAAATTTTTTTGTTTAATACAATCAAATAACAAACCTGTTTGTAATATATGCAAAAAGCTTATTTACCAAAATACATAATAAATACCCCATAATCCTTTATCAGTTGCCATGACCACTGACATTCCCACCAGCAAAGCAAATAATGTTAGTACTTTAAATTAGTTACGTGTGGTATTAGTAATGATTTAACTTTCTTCAAACTCAGGAGATTTAGGTTTTAATAATAATCACATCTTTCTTAAATTCCTCTTATTTCTGAGTTTTCAACATGCAGATTTGTTTTAAAAAGGAAGAAATCTAGATTATCTCTAGAAAGTTGACTATTATTGCAAGACGTAACGGGAGAAGATTCACCTTTTTAGGCAAAGAACATACATTAGGCGAACATATAAGGAGAATTTAATGCAAGATATGCAAGACCAATCTAAAAAAAACAACCCTACTTAATGGTAACAACATTTATTGAGCGCTCATCAAGAACCCATGCACTGTTTCTTTCCACTAACAAATGTTTAACCCACCCACTCCCCCCCCCCACGCCCAGTCATCGCATTATTGAATTCAGTCATTGCAAATTCAAGAAATGATCCCGGGGGGGGGGGGTGGTCCTTAAGGGGGTAGAAGGAGAGGTGATCACAATAAACTTAACAAACTACTGAATGCCAACTATGTACCAGGCGTTGCTGTCTAGGATCTAGGCAACTGAATTAAACGGCCCCCATCTTTTAAGTCTCGTTATAAAGATTTACTCACTCCTCCCAATCACCTTACAGTGGACTTCACTGTAATCAGTGTTTCCCACGAAGCCCAGGGTATGTTAACTGAAGGAGAACCACCCGGTTTTATCCCCTTTATAGCCCCAAGACCTAACTCCACGAAAAGCCGTCAGTATGTTTGATGGGTAAACGGACGGCACACCTCGCAATGCAAAAGAAATAAATTCTGGGCTTCATCAAAACCCGAAAATGGGCTTCCACCAAGTCAGGAAAAGTGAGTAATTCAACTGCCCCCGCCGTCCTGCCTCCCCGCGCCCCCGACACACGCGCCCCAACCGCCCCTCAGACCGCCCCGGCGCTTCCCCGCCCCGCTCCCTCACTTAATCTCCTTATGGCTGAACAGGCCAATGCGTTCCAGCTGTTCCAATTCGGGGAGACGATCTTCAATGCGTTCCTGAATTATCTCTGCCATGAGGACCGAATTCTGCCATCCAAGGCAGGTACCGCCAACGAGCGCAGGAAGCGCCCGGCCCGACCTCTCCGCGTGTTGACGCAACGTGCGCCTCCGGTCCCGCCCTTTCCGCTTCCGCTGCCTCACGGTGGGGGAAGTTCCTCGGGCTCTGGCGTCGCTATCGCCACCCCGTGGCTGACTGCGGAGTTGCAGCGAGGACCTCTCCCAGCCGTGCGCTCACGTAGACGGGGTAGATGGGCGGGGCGGGATGGGCGGAGCTGAGTGCGCGCGCGGCCGGACGTGGGCGGGGCTGGGAGGAGCTTCTCCGCGCCTGTGGGGTTTACCTGACAGAGGCGTGAAGTGCCTTTCTGCAGGTTATGGTTCCTCTTTCATTCTGTTCTTGTCCCACGACCTCGTTTTCCGACACCGAGACCCATAAAATAAAAGGAAAGGAAAGGGGAAGGATAGGGCCTCCCCGGTGGTGCAGCGGGTTGAGCGCCGCACTGTGAAGCTGTCTACAGCCTTTGCAGCGCCGGTTCGATTCCAAGCCCCGGCCAGGGAGAAACCTACGTGGCGCGGCAGACCTCTCCTGTCTTGCCCGCTGCTCCCCTCAGCAGTGTAATTCAATAGATCTGCCTGTTCTTTTCTCCTCTCTGGTGAATCCTATCACCGTGCCGTGCCTCCTACTGTACCCCAGTTCTGTACAAATAAATAAATCTTAAAAAATAATAACAATAAAAAAAGGTGGGGGAGAAGGATAGAAGACAACGTATTTCCAAAAGTCAGTAATGGAAATGGTAAGAGGACGGGAAAATTGATCAGGCTAGCCAAAGCTCTCTTTGCTTTCGGCTAATTTAACCAGTGTGATAAAACAGATGTTTCACATGCTAATTGATTTTAAAATGGGAAGAAATTTTTATTACTTGAATAATTATTCTGGCTTTGTAGACTATTTCTCAAAATACATAACCTTGGGTGGGTATCAAAAACTTTTTTTTGTTGCCAAATAAATCATTAAGATGTAGACCCTCCTAAGTCACTGCCCAAGCAACTTAGCATTTCTAAAAGAACCTTCAGGCAAATCAGCTTGGAAGGGACATTTCTCATGCTATTACTAACCCTAAAAGAATAACCACATGGCGCAGGTTCTTTTTAAATTTTGGAAGATGATAAAAAAACGAAAGCAGGAATTCTTGCTAGACCTGTTTATTTCAACATTCGTTTTAGCACCTTGATCCTCTGTGTGATTTATGAAAGGCTTAGCAATGAACCATGTTCCACCACTTGCCTTGCCTTTCTTTTTTTTCCTTTCACATTTTACAACGCTGGTCTCAGAATGAGGTAAAGTTTGGCTTAAGCTTCATCAATGTCTATATTCCCTTCAGCTGTAAGTCGTCAGGGGCGTGGAAGGAAATTATGGACATAAAATAAAGATGAAATTTTTTTGTAATAGGAAAATTTCTAGGGCCTGCCTTTACAGCATGGAGATGATCACACTGTCAGGGAATTTTGGTGCCTTTGTTTTTTGTTTTTTTGTTTTTATTCACTAGATCCCTGGGAACTTAGAACAATTCCCAGCTTTACTAAACACTTAATAAATTAATGCATGACAGAATAAGAAAGACATTTGTTAATTTTTTTTTAGATTTATTTATTTATGTATACAAGAACTGGGGTACAGGCCAGAGGTGCAGGGGGTGAGAGGATGCACCAGAGGCAGACACTTGCTAAAATTCTTCATGAACAAGGAAGTCAGCAATTTCTGATGGATTGTAATCTTTCATTTCAAAGAAAACTTGATGGATAATTATGATTTTTAAATCAACCCAACTATACATACTCCTCCTATTTTTCAATTTAGCTATCTTTATTTCTCGCTAAGTATTAAAGAGAAATCTTTTTTCTCTTTAGTCACATCTGCATCTCATAAAAATAGTTATTTATCTAGGGTTTATTCTGTGCACCTTTGTAAGATTTTTATATATTAACTCCCCTAATCATGTCACAAGTATTTTTAAATATCAGTCCAAGAGGGAGCGCTTTTTCTTTAAAGAGTTATTTTATTTATTTATTTATTCATACAAGAACTGGGGTGTACGTCAGAGGTTTTGGGGTGAGAAGATTCACCAGAGACAGTGGGGAGCAGAACAGGCAGATGCACTGAAACACACTGCTGAGGGGAGCAGTGGGTAAGACAGGAGAAGTGAGCCAGGGATCAAATTCAAGCCATAGTGGCTGGTGATAGCTTGATAGCACTGAAACTTTAACCTGTGTGCCACCAGGGAGGCCCCCCAAGAAGGAGCTCTTAGGAGCTAAAAAGCACCCACTAGAAAAAATCCATTGCAGCAGACAAAATTGTGTTTGCATTATGCCCTCTAGGTCTCAGAACTATTAGTTCAGTGCAGCTAAGAGGGAAGAAAAAGCGCTCATGTCTGGAGCTCTGGGACACCCCTAGACACTTTGACAATTCTTTTAGTCTTATATTTGAATTTTAAAATTCACCATAAAGAGAAAGAGGGAGAGGGAGAGAGAGAGGCGGGTGGGGGGGGGGGAGAGAGAGATTGTAGGCAAACTATAGATCTGAGTCATACAGCAGGTGAGGAGGAGAGAAATGAGTCAAAATGGGAGAGGGACGAGCACAAGGGGCTATAGTGATGGTTCACTGGTGATGTGGTGGTGGTGGGAGATTTATGGGACTACACATGAGTAGAGAAATCAAATATTGTACAAAATGAACAGTAATGTAAGAAAACAAATAAATAGGGCCTCCCTGGTGGCACAAGGGGTTAAGCACAGCACTATGATGCTATCTGCAGCCTCTGCAGCATGAGTTCTATCCCCAGCCTGCTGGGGAACTACCTACATGGCACAGCAGACCTCTCCTGTCTCGCCCGTTGCTCCCCTCAGCAATGTATTTCAGTCAGTCTACCTGTTCTGTTCCCCACCTTGTTTCTGGTGAATCTCACTCCCCACACCTCTGACCTGTACCCCAGTATGCATAAATAAATAAATATTTTTAAAAGAAAATAAATTAATTAAATAAATAAAAGCAGTAAGAGCAATTCCAAAGCAAGTGTCAAAAAAACCAACATTAAAATAAAAGAGATTATTGAGTGATGGTTGCATTGACCTACTCGGATTGAAAAAATTAAAAATAAAAATAAAATGGGCATACAAGGATCTCCTGACTAAAAAAGAAGGAAAATGGAACTTTTAGTAGTATAGACTTCAAGCTATACTACAAAACCATAATAATTAAAACAGTATGGTGCTGAACACAGACCAATGGAATCAAATAGAAAACCCAGAAATAAAGCCACACATATATGGACAACTAAACTTTGATGAATGAGCAAAGAATATACAATGGAAAAAGGACAGTTTGTTCAACAAATGGTGCTAGGAAAACTGGACCACCACATGCAAAAAAATGATGCTAGACTACTACCTCACACCACACACAAAAAACAATTCAAAATGGATAAAAGACTTTAACATAAGACCTGAAACCATAAAATATATAGAAGAAAATATAAGCAAAACACTCCATGACATACATCTCAGTAACATCTTTAAAAACTCATCCTTCAAAGCAAAGAAAGTGAAGGAAAAGATAAACAGCTGGGATTACTTAAAAACGTCTATACAGCAAAAGAAATATGAACCAAAACAAAGAGACACCCTACTGATTGGGAGAAAATTTTTGCACTTTATACAAATGATGTGGGTCTGATCACAAAGATCTACAAAAAGCTCATACAATTCAGCAAAAGCAAAGTAAACAATCCAGTCAAAAAATAAGCAGAAGAGCTAAACAGACACTTTTCCAAAGAGGAAATGCAAATGGCCAACAAGTATATGAGAAAATGTTCAACATCACTTATAACCAGGGAAATGCAAATCAAAACCACAATGAGACACCACCTTACACCAGTGAGAATGGCTCATATTAAAAAAAAACAGGGAATGGGGCCTCCCTGGTGGTGCAAGGGGTTAAAACGCAGCACTATGAAGCTATCCACAGCCACTGCAGCAAGAGTTCAATCCCCAGCAAGGGAGGTGACCCACATGGCGCAGCAGACCTCTCCTGACTTGCCCACTGCTCCCCTCAGCATGTATTTCAGTCAGTCCATCTGTTCTGCTCCCAGCTCTGTCTCTGGTGGGTCTTCTCACCCCCCCACTCCCCTGTGTACCCCCAGTTCTTGTATGTATAAATAAATAACTCTTTTAAAAATAAATAAATAAATAAATAACCGGGAACAACAAATGTTGGCAAGGATGTGCAGGAAAAGGAACTCTCCTACTCTACTAGTGGGAATGCAAACTCATCCAACCACTGTGGAAAACTATGTGGAGGTGCCTCAAGCTACTAAAGATGGAGCTACCATATGACCCAGCAATTCCCCTCCTAGGAATCTACCCAAAGGACATAAAAACATTAATTCAAGGGCCTCTCTGGTGGAGCAGGTGGTTGAGTACAGTGCTCTGAAGCTGTCTGCAAACTCTGCAGTGCAGGTTCTATCCTGGCCGGCCAGCAAGATACCCACATGGCGCAGCAGACCTCTGCCTGTTCTGTTCCCCACTCTATCTCTGGTGAATCCTGTCACCCCCTGTATCTCTGGCCTTTACCCCAGCTCTTGTATGCATAAATAAATAAATATTTAAAAAGAAAAGAAAAGGCTAATGAAACTAATGACCATTCTTTTTGAGGATATTATTCTCTTCAGGAGTTTCAACTATTATTTTTATGTGTGGGACAAGATCAGAAATACTGAAACACGGTTGACTAAAGCCTTCTCCCTCTCCAAAACTTCATGCTAATTTTGCATTCTAGCCCACGGTATATTCATATTCATTTTACTATAAAATAATGTGATTTTTTTTCCAGATTGCCAACTAAGATCGAGCCCAGAAATATGTACCCTGCTCATCCCATCACTTGGAAAAACACTTGGCCCATTTCAGGGCTCATGACTCAGTTTGGAACATAGCGAAGAGAAGTCTCAGTTAGTGTCTTGAGACAATCTCTTAAGGGATTCGGCAAGATAAATGTAGCCAGATATTTGCAAATCAAGTGGAAATGCCTATTCTTGCTTTGAAAGTACTTGGCCATAAGCTTCCAAGTAAACTTGAAATTCCCCTTAGAACATTTATTGTCACATCTGAAAATTAAGTTCACGGACATTCCAATATTTAAAACAGCGAAGAGAAACACTCATCTTCCCCTACTACACAGAGCCCCCAAAGGGAAGTACCTAATTTCAGTGATACTGAGAAGTAAGATACCTGGAATCCCATCCCCCTACCTTGTCAGAATGCCCCTGCCTGCTTCTCCCACACAGAGACCCTCTAGTAGACTTCAAAGTCAGAGCAGAAGTGATAGACACAGACCGGTCTTTGATGCTTAGGGACTTTGGAGCCCTCAGTTTGATCCGAATGCAAAGCATCTGTACTTTTCAAACCTTTCATGTTATCTCACATTGCTAACAACAAAAGCTGAAAAGTTTGAGGTGACACACATTATACACATTAAAATATTTGGAACCAGGAACTTTTCATTTCTTTTTCTATTATATATAGCTTCTTTTACTTTGCAAACCGCACTGGATAGTAAATTACTTCTGGCACACAGCCTTGTCAGCTTGCCAAATTTCAACTGGAGCAAGTTTTTACAGCCAGGCTAATAAGCCCTGAAAATTAGGAGGTAAGTATAATGGAAATAATGACATGGTCTTTAACTGCAGGAGCATAGAATGACAACGTGAGATTCCAATCGATTCTACTTTTTAAAAGTTTTTTAATTTTAATGAAATACTCAAAAAATAGGCTATTTTAGTTCAAAACACATGTAAGTGGAAAGAGTTTCTTTTAATTGGTAAAAAGCATTTTTGTGGGTTTTCCCTGTAGCTTAGCATTGTTTTTTGCAAACTCAAAGAAAAAGAAAACCAAGAGTATGGTAGTTTGGGGATAACAACCTACTATTAAACTGACATCTTGAAAAAGCATGCTCTGAAATGATTGGCTTTCAGGATGGGCCTGGTGATTGTTTGTATATGAATACTTTTCATCAAAGCCATAGCTGATTAGCTACATCAACTTTTTTTCAGTTTGCCCCCAACTCAGATAGAAACCTAGTCCTTGGTTAAGTAATTCTCGGGTCTTTATTGAACAAAACTTCAAAATATTGACAATGAATATCAGATTTAATTTTTATCACTGAAACAGGTAGCATCTGTTGTGAGGTAGTGTCCTTTTCTCAAATGAATTCTTACATCCCTTCCCATTCACAATACAAATGACAAGGAAAATTCCTGTTTCCCTTCTCAGTCTGCCCTCCAATTAGATCTGAAACTGATTAGCCTCAATACCACATGCTCAGTCCCAAATTGTTTAAGCAAAGAAGAGGTTTGGAGGTGTGTGTGTTAACTATACTAAAATAATATGGCCTCACTCCAGAAATGCCAGCTTTCTTATAGTTCCCCAAGCATACCATGCTATTTTATACTATTAACACACACTGTTCCCGTGCCTCAAAATGTCTTATCCATCTGGCAAATTCGATTCACGGGGGAAAAAAAAGGAAGCTTGCCCTTAACACCCACCATCTCACTACCACCACTACCAATCTGTGCACTTATATACATTTATATAAAATGCTCAGTCTTCGAATCTCTTTTTCTTCCCTCACCTATAACATCAAATGTTATCTATCAGTGCTGTCCAATAGAACATTCTATGATAATGTTCTACATTACATAGTTCTACATCTACACTATTCCAAACAGTAGCCATAAAACCATATGGCTATTGAGTCCTTGCCATACTCTAGGGCAACTGAGAAATTGAATTTTTAATTTCATTTAAATAATTTAAATTTCAATTATTTCAGGTAACTATGGGTTGCCATATTGGGCAACACAGAGCTGTGTGACTTCTAGATGTATGGTGCCCAAAAATCTAACTATCTCCTGGCCTCCAAACTCATGGCAATATATCCAACTGCTTACTCAACAGCTCCACTTGGAGATATTACAGGCATTTCAAAATTAGTATATCCGAACCAAGTTGTTGAAGTTCTTTCCCAAAATCTGTTCCTGCTATAATCATCTCCATTTTAGTTAATGGCAATTCCACTCTTCCTGTTTCACAGGCCAAAAGTCTGGAAGTTCTCCCTGACTCCACAAATAATTCTTCAGCAATCCTCTCAAAATACAGGCATAATAGGATCGCTCCCCATCACTGCTACTGTTATCATCCTAGTACAAGCCACCATTATCTCTCATCTAAATTATCTCGATCGCCTCCAGAGGACCTCCCTGCCTTCACCCTTGCCCTTTTGAGTCTATTCCTAACAGTAACTAAAATTATTTTGTTATAAGTCAGAGCACGTCACTCCTCTGTTAAAAGTTCTGCAGTGGGGGCCTCCCTGGTAGCACAGGGGTTAAAGACACAAAGCTATCGCCAGCCACTGCAGCATGAATTCCATCAGGCCCTAGCCCATATGGTGCAGCAGACCTCTCCTCTCTCGCCTGCTGCTCCCCTCAGCAGTGTATTTCAGTGCATCCGCCTATTCTGCTCCTCACTCTGTCTCTGATGAATCCTCTCACCCCACCCCACCCACACCTCTGGCCTACGCCCCAGCTCTTGTATGCATAAATAAATAAAAGTGCAGTGGCTTCTTGATGCAGGGTAAAAACTAAAACCCTTCCACTGGCCTACATAGTGCCATATGATCTGGTGCCTTGCCCTCCCTTCCCTCTCTGATCTTATTTCGCATTCCTTCTTAGTTGCCTCCACTCTTGATACATTAACCTTCTTGGTATCCCCTCAATACAGCAATGCAGGGCCTTTGCACAGTTTAGTCTTTCTGCCTAGAATTCTCTTCTCCAGATAAATTGATGATTCATTTTGGCAAATGGTACTCTTTCTGAGAGGCCTTTCACATTTAAACTTGTAGCCCCCACACTCAATAATCCTTATTCTACAGTCTTGCATTTTTCCCCATTCGTATCACTGCACTAGCTGACATATTATAATAGTGTCTGTTATTTATCTCTACACTGAAACTAAAGCTCCAAGAACTTAAAATCGTTTGCTGCTCAATCTCCTGAGTGAGGCACGGACTAAGTGCTCATTACCTATCTACTGAAAAAATGAAAGAATATTTGTGTAGTTGCCCTTAGTTTGTATTATAACTTCATACATGTCACATAACTTCATACATGTCATAATACTAAGACTTCCATGAGAGAGAGAACTAGTATTATACTTTTCTTTGAAATCCTTAGAATGGAGCATTAGGAAATTTTAGGGATCAATACACATTCACTGAAAAGAAGGAACTCTATGCACAACTGTTCTAACAATCACTCATGGTGTTTAACCTGTCCAAAACTGGACCTCCCTGGTGGCGCAAGGAGCTAAGTCTCAGCACTATGAAACTATCAGCAGCCACTGCAACATGAATTCGATCCCCAGCCAGGGAGGTGACCCACATGGCGCAGCAGACCTCTCCTGACTTGCCCGCTGCTCCCCTCAGCAGTGTATTTCAGTCAATCTGCCTGTTCTGCTCCCCACTATGTCTCTGGTGAATCCTCTCAAACATCCCCTCACCCCCCCCCCCACCTCTGGCCTTTACCCCAGTCCTTCTTCTACATAAAAATAAATAAAATCTTAAAAAAAAAAAAAAATGTCCTGGGCCTCCCTAGTGGTGCAAAGGGTTAAGCACCGCACTGTAGCCTGAGTTCCATCCCTGGCCAGGGAGCTAATCCACATGGCACAGCCTGTCTTGCCTGCTGCTCCCCTTAGAAAGTGTATTTCAGTCAGTCTACCTGTTTTGCTCCCTACTCTGTCTCTGGTGAATCCTCTCATCCCCCCACCCCTCCCAACCCACACCTCTGTTCTATACCTTAGTTCTTCTACACACACACACACACACACACACATACACACACACACACACACACAAAGTATGTAGCACAAAGGGGACTAGAGGGAGGAATACAGTACTTAAGGGAAAATGGAGTCACCAAAGTCACATTTATGTGGAATGATGGAACTCTGGAATGAAGTCCCATTTTCAACTGTTTTGTTTTATTTTTAAGATTTATTTTTATTGGGCCTCCCCAGTGGCGCAGCAGTTGAGCGCTGGGTTGCGAAGCTGCCCGCAGCCTCTGCAGCACCGGTTCGATCCCCAGCTGCTCCCTGGCCACTGGAGGAGGGTCCCACATGGCACACAGACCTCTCCTGCCGCCTGCTGCTACCCTCAGCAGTGTACTTCTGTCCTTCTGCCTCTCTGCTCCCCGCTCTGGCTCTGGTGAATTCTCTCACCCTCCCGCACTTCTGACTGTACCCAGTGCTTGTATAAATAAATAAATCTTTAAAAAAAAAAAGATTTAGTTTTATTTATGCATACAGGAACTGGGGGGTAGGCCAGAGGTGTGGGATGTGGGGGTGAGAAGATTCACTAGAGACAGAATGTGGAACAGAACAGGCAGATCTACTGAAACACATTGCTGAGGGGAGCAGAGGGCTGGGCCAAGGATCAAACTCATGCCATGCCCGCAGTGGCTGGTGATAGCTTGATAGCTGAGACTTTCACCCCTGCACCACTAGAAAAGCCCTTATTTTTAACTGTTTTGAACGCAGTTCTCTTGAAGATCTGTGGCCCGCCTTGCTCTGGCCTCTGCCCACTTGCTTGAGGTACCTTAAGAGATTGTTCTTTACAACCCTCAATCCTAATTAAAATACCGTTCTGGCTTCTTATAGTTGCTGTCACATGTAAGAGAGTGAGGGTTATTTTGTTCTTATATTTTCTACCAAATGATACATTTGAGATGTTCTTCAAAGCCTTAGGAAATTGACCCTTGCGACTTTGAACATTCATTAGGAGCACAGGGAGGAATGTCCTCTTTGCAGCCATTTGGTTTCGCTTAAAGCTACACTCCTGCAGCAAACTAGAATCCACTTACAGTGTAAATAGACCTTGCTTTAAGCAATTTTGAAACTCTGGATTTACTATAAGAGATTATTATTTGATCACATTTAACAACCTTTTAATTGCTTATTTTTATTACAAAAGTAATACACTGTTGGAAAGTCAAATGTCATATTCTTTTAAATAGTGAGAATTTATGAACCACAAGAGGGCCATAGAGCTGAAGTTCCCCTGCTAAGTTTCAGTGAATACCATTGGCTTGGGTAAACACAAAGCACCTAAGGAAAAGGGTTTTCTGCTTCAAAGGCTTGGTCACAAGCTCTCTCTTTTTCCTTCTCTGTTAGCCTGTTAGTAGCTGTCCTCTATGGGTCCACACAGCTGCCACTACACAGAGGAAGCCAGCTATGTTAAAATGCACTCACTACTTTGCTCAAAGGGCAAAGAGGTATAATGGTTAAGACCACCAGCTTTATTTTGAGTATATTTTGGCAGTATGTGTTAAACACACATGCCTTAAGACCCAGCAATTCCAACATCTTCAAATCTATCCTACAGAAATACAAACAAAAGTATACAAACAATAACAGCAAAAAATGGAAAGACCCTACAATGTCTATCACAGAAGTCGTTAAGTAAATTACAGTACATCCATGCAATGGTTTACATGCAATTGTTAATAAGAATGAAAAGTGTGGGTCTCCCTGGTGGCGCAGCGGTTGAGCGCTGGGTTGCGATCCCCGGCCGCCGGGTGAGGGTCCCACATGGTGCGCAGACCTCTCCTGCAGCCCTCAGTGTACTTCAGCAGTGTACTTCAGTCTGTCTGCTCTGCTCTCCACTCTGGCTCTGGTGAATTCTCTCACCCTCCCGCACTTCTGACTGTACCCAGTGCTTGTATAAATAAATAAATAAATCTTAAAAAAAAAAAAATGAAAAGTGTGTATATTGTCAGATAGAAATAGACTTTTTTGGTAATCACTACTTTTAATAACTATACAATAAAGATTATATGATCTCTGATAAGATAGCTGTACTATAATTGACTTTTAATCTCATGAATGCCATTATTTAGAGATAGAAATAGACTTCTTATACATTATTCAATCTTAAAAAATCAAGTTGCAGAATAGTAGTTATTTCATTATCCACTTTAAATGTGTTTATGTGTGTGTGTGTATATATGCAAAATAAAAGCTTGGAGTATTGCCCACAAAATGATTCCCACATAGAAAAATAGAATGTAGATATTATACCTTGCTATATTTTTTAGTAATACAAGAAAGGCATATATTATCTTTGTAACTTTATTTAAATAACGTCTTTTAAGAGATAGAAAAGTGAAAGAAGAGGTTTCAGAATCAAATTCTGATTCAAACCCCAGCTCCATCATCATTCTAGGATTAAGTGAATTGTTAAAGTGAAAATTTGCCTTATCTTAAGTTATAATTCACCCTCCACAGCAATTACTTGAAATACCTCATTTTATTCTGTACAGTGTTGTTTTTAAATACCAAAGAAAATTCTGCCTCAAGGGACTTGGGATGCATTTTTCATATGAGGAACACCTTTTATAAGGTGAATAATTTTACTGCCTAACTTATCTATTTGCTAATAAGGCATATTCTATCTCTCTTGCAAATCCTGCTCCCTTTTCTCCACATCTCACCCCAAGCCTCCACAACCTGGGAGCTGTCCAGGTACAAATTAACATTTAAAAAGACCTCAAGTTGTTCACACAAGCAACTCTATTATTGCTGTCTCCTTTAGAGTCTCAGTCTGCTCAAAAACCCACATTCAAATTGGATCGCATCCACTCCAGCCCTTCAGCACACAGGTATTGTGGGAGAGAGGCCGCTTTTGGCTACAAACCTCTTTTTTCATTCTAGAATAACTTCATTCATAAGGTTCATTGAACAACTAGTTTGTGCCCATCACAGGCTCTGACAAAGCTCCTTTGCTTACCTTGTCACTAAATCCTTACAGCAACTCTGTGGGTGGGTGTTACCAGCTTCATTTACCAGATGAGCAAATCAAGGTTCCAAAGGGTGAAGTGACTTGTCCAAGGTCACACAGCCAGTAAATGGGTGAGCATACTGGGAAATCTAGGGCTGCAGGTTACTGGAGGTCATAGCACTTCTTTCCCTCTTTCACTCTTTCTTATTAACTAGTTTTAAAAGACAGATAGGACTCTAAGACTTATCTCTCTCCAAATCATAACTCACCTATGCAATCACATGAACTTTTATATAAACATTTTTACATCATTTTTCATTTTTGCACAGTGTATGCATTTTCATCTTGGTTATAGTCCCCATACAATTCCCACCCCCCTTGTTTTGACCCTAATCCATTCTCTCCTCCCCCCCACCATGGTATGTATCTGGTTTATAGTTGCTTGTTGATTTTGATTTTTACTTTATTATAATTAGTCTTTTTCCTGGTGTCTCATATGTTTTGTGTTGATGCGGCGGATGGCAGAACCCATTTAGAATAGGCAGGTTTGCCGGGTCTGTGGTGCTCCTCTTCCTGCCCTGTAACACTGGTCCCTTGGTTGCTACATGCAAAAGAAAGAAGTTCGACTACTACCTCACACATGAACTTTTAACACTCTTTCTACCAGCTTACTGTCCTATTTCTAAACAGCACGTTTGACTGGGGTGCCGCACAGATCTAACCAAGGTATAAGCGAGAGCCCCTCTATTGTCAACTCCTTCTGTACCTTTTGTAGATTCCTTCAGGAGGTCACCCTCCCTGTCCCAGGTTGAAAACTTGGTGGGGTCCCCCGTGTTCGCTCACTCTGAGTCTGCACCACGACTGCTCAGTAACTACCATGCCCAGGGTGGAGTGACCCCACACCCGACCCTGGTCCTGGCTGAAGGCCCGTCTCCATCACACACACACACACACACACACACACACACACACACACACCAGCAGCTCGCGGGCCCTGGACTCCCCACACTCCTCCAGGCCCCTCTCCACCACGGGTGGAGGACCGGCCACGGCTGGAGTCGAGGGAGGCATGAGGGTGTGGGGTGGTAGGGGCTCAAAGACCGGACTGGAGGGGCAGGTGTTAGACGGTGAGGGCGGGGACCCGCGCGGAGGGCGGGGGCGGCGCGGATGGGAACTGGAGCTGGAGGGCACGAGGAGCCAGGGTCAAGGTCGGGATGGGGGGGTGGGGGATGAAGGTGGAGAAGGGAAGGTCTCCGGCAAGGGCTGGGGAGAGGGCGTGAAGGCCGGAGTTGGGGCTCCGAGAGGGAGGGTCGGAAGGAGTGAGGGTCAGAGTTGGGATCGGATGGGGTGAAGGTGGAGCTGGGGAGGGTCGGGGTGCCGGCGGCCGAGGAGGTGGGTGAGGGGGAGCCGGGTCGCGAAGCTGAGCCGAGCGCCTGGGCTCTGCGCGGCGGAGGATGACAGCTGGGGGGTGGGGGCGGGGAGGGCGGGAGGTTTCCCGCCAGCCCTCGACAGGGCGGCCGGGGTCCCGAAGCCCAGGCGCAGACCCCCGCCGCCTCAGCCAGGCCCCTCGCGGCAAAGGGGCGGCGGCAGCAGCCCCAGTTCAACCCCACTGCCTCGTCCTGCCAGCGAGCAGCGGTCGGCGGTCCCCCGGGACCGGTGCCCCATGGGCGGAGGACTGACCGAAGCCACCTGGGCTACAGATTTCCCGCTCGCGCCACCGGTCGAAGGGCCCCCTAAAGCTAACACCTTTGTGCCATTCTCCAAAGGTCGGAGGGTGTCACCTTATCGAAATCTTCCGCTCCACCCGTCCCCTCCAATTTTTCCTTCTGTTTACCCCCTTTTTAAAATTGTTCTCCTTTTATTTTTTAAATTAATTCATTTGTTTTCTTACATCTTTGTTAATTTTTTGGATTTTATTTGATTTCTCCCCTCTGGTGTGGTCCCAGAAGTTCCCCCACCAGCACAGCTCCCTTGATCCATCACTGCAGTCCTTTGCGCTTTTCCTTCCCCTATTTTGAACCCCCTGCTGGATGACTCGGATGCATGTGCTTTTGACCCCCCTTTTATTTTAAAGATTTATTTATGCATACAAGAGCTGGGGTACAGGCCAGAGGTGGGGGGATTGGGGTTGGGGGGGGTGAGAGGACTCACCAGAGACAGAGTGGGGAGCAGAATAGGCAGACTGACTGAAATACACTGCAAGGGGAGCAGCGGTTGAGACAGGAGAGGTCTGCTGTGCCATGTGGGTATCTCCCTGCCAGGCCAGGAATCGAATTCAAACTCAATTCAATCTGCAGAGGCTGCAGATTGCTTCATAGCCCTGTGCTTAACCCCTTGCACCACCGGGGAGGCCCTGACCCCCTTTTTATCAAGCTATAGGGGCCCAACACTTGAGCAGCTTTGAGGGAAATGTCACTTGTTTAGAAGACAGGGAGTCCTGTTTCCCACTAAGTGTGTTATCCTACCGTACACTTGGCATCAATACTGTCCCCTCCTCTCCACACACTCATCCTCCATCCTTCCCAAACAGTCCTCACAACTCTGAGTTAAATCAACTTTTAATTTATGATATTATACATTCAAAAATATTTTTCACAGTGGGTCTTTGTAATATACTCTATTTTCTATCTTATCAGACATTTTTTCTTTCTGTAGGGTTAATTATTGTCTCAATTCTCAAATGTTCTGCCAAAAGTCTAAACCTTATTCATTCAAATTCATCAGGGACTACATCTATGTCGTTTTTTCACATGGAATTATTCCTTCATTTCCAGTCTTTTTTTTTTTAAGATTTATTTATTTTTATACAAGAACCGGGGTACAGGCCAGATGCACGGGAGGGTAAGAGGATTCACCAGAGGCAGAGTGGGGAACAGAACAGGCAGACTGAGGAAATACACTGCTGAGGGGAGCAGCAGGCGAGAAAGGAGAGGTCTTCTTCGCTATGTGGGATTCTCGCTGGCCAGGATGGAACCAGCACTGCAGAGGCTGCGGACGGCTTCACAGTGCGGCGCTCAACCGCCTGTACCACCAGGGAGGCCCTCAATTCCAGTCTTTACTATTGTTCACTAGGCTGACTGCATAGCTATTGTGGAAGTTTCCTTTCTCATCTTCCTGAGAATTTTCCTTATTCTTTGTGTGAGTCCCCTATGTCCTTGCCACAATACATCTTCCTGAGAAAGGTTGTAAAAGGGGTACTCTTATTTGAGACCTTGCATGTCTAAAAATATGTTTGACTTTTTTACCTGAATGACAATTTGTATGGGTACATAATTCTAGGTTGGAATTCATTTTTCCTTAGAACTGTGAACTGTGATCCACCTTCCAATGTTATTGCTGAGAAGTCTAGTGACATTCTCACTTCTGTACATGAACCTTTATATCTTTGTGCATTATCCTATTTTATTATTTCTGGAAGCTTTAATTATCTCTTTAGTGTTTTGAAAATGTACAACAGTAAGCCTCGATTTGCATCTTTTCCTTCGTTGTGCTAGACTCTTGAAGGCCTTTTCAATTTAGAAACCCTTGCTCTTCAATGCTGGATAATTTGTTGCATTACTTTTTTTTCTCTTTCATTATTCATTAGATCTCTTACACACACACACACACACACACACACACTCATACTCTGTCTCACTCTACTCCCATTCATCTTCCGTTTTTACTTTTTCATATTCCTGTTAATTTTATATTGCAATCTCAAAATAATTCTAATCCTCTCACTTTTCTCTTCCACTTCTTATCTCTTTTTGTTTTCCTACTGTCTGAAAATTTCCTCAATTCTTTTTTCCAAATTTGTATGCCTCCTTATCAATTTTGCCTTCTACTAAACAATTTTGCCTAGTAAACAATGGTGTGTCAGTAAATGTCTAACAACCAACTCTCCAAAGTAGAGGGGAAAACCTTGATTGGTAGGATTTGCCCATTTTCCATAGTGTAATATTCAACCTGACTGATTTCAAGCTATCAATATTACATTACTGAATACAGAGTTGGGAAGAGATGCACAGTGGCGTATTGTTACTATATATTAGTATTTCTACCTCAGAGATAAACAGAGAATCATAAGAGCACTAGTAATAATAAGATGTAGGAAAATAATTTGGAAGTGATGAGTTTTAAGTATTTATTACTTTTATTTTAAATATATTTAATGGTAACTTTATATAATCTAACTTTTAGTAAATGACTGGTTTAATAAATGACTTGCAAAATTCCTGAAAATTCAACAATTACCTTTTACAAATTCATATGCCCCCAGCTCCTACAAACTTCTGCCTCAAAATAAAAAATCATGGACTCTAACATAATAAGTCAGAAAATCTTCCAAATATAATTCACTCACCTGACTAAAACTCTTTGTTGCTTCACTATCCACTGAATCCCTCAACAGTCAAGGCTCGATTCACAGTCCACCTTTCTTTTTTTTTTTTTAAAGATTTATTTATTTGTGCACACAAGAGCTGGGGTATAGGCCAGAGATGCAGGACAGGATTCACCAGAGACAGAGTGGGAACAGAACAGACAGACTGACTGAAATACACTGCTGAGGGGAGCAGTGGGCAAGACAGGAGAGGTCTGCTGCACCCTGAGGGTTGTTCCCTGGCAGGCCAGGGATCGAATTTGTGCTGCAGAGGCTGCAGATTGCTTCATAATGCTGTGCTTAACCCCTTGCACCACCAAAAAGGCCCAGTCCACCTTTGTTATTTGTCCATTAAACACATATTGACTAGCCATCTATGATGGGCAAGTCTTAAACAAAAGGTTGAGGATACAAAGATGAATAATATACGTCTCCTTTCTTTGAGGTATTTACAGTATAGTAAGAAAAGCAAAAACTTAAGAACCTGTGTTGAACATGATAAGTACAGTTTGAAAGAAAAGCACAAGCAGAATAAAATAGTACCTATGTAAAGACCCATCCACTGAGGTATGTTCACTTAAGATTTGTGCACTTTCTGAAAGTTATACTTTATTTCAAAAGAACAAACTAGGGCCTCCCGGGTGGCTCAAGGAGGTAGGTGTCAGCACTGTGAAGCAATCCACAGCCTCTGCAGCACAAGTTCGACCCCCAGCCAAGGAGCTAACCCACATAGACCTCTCCTGTCTCGCCCACTGCTCCCCTCAGCAGTGTATTTCAGTCAGTCTGCCTAGCAAATGACTAGATTGGTCTGGCAGATCTCCCTAGGAAAAACTCAGTGTGTCTTTCCTTGTCTGTTAGGTCTACTAGTTGGTTGGCTTTTTGTTTTATTAAACATTATATTCTTTCCTCATCACAGGCCCAAAAGTTAAAGTGTAGTGTTCATTTTGAAAACAACTAGTCTATTTTTTTAAGGTACAAAAGATATCCTGGGAATAAATTGTTGGTTTATTTAGTTAAATGCAAAAAACTTTAGACTGAATTAACAATGGATTTTTTAAAACCATAAATGTATGGGTGCCTCCCTGGTGGTGTAAGGGGTTAAGCGTCAGCACTATGACACAGTCTGCAGCTACTACAGCACGAGCTTGATCCCTGGCCAGGGAGGCGACCCACATGGCACTGCAGAACTCTCTTGTCTTGCCTATTGCTCCACTCAGCAGTGTATTTCAATCAATCCACCTGTTTTGCTCCCTACTCTGTCTCTGGTGAAGCTCTCACCCCCCACACCTCTGGCCTACATCCCAGCTCTTATATGCATAAATAAATACATCTTAAAAAAAAACCATTAATGTATGGGTAAGTTAGAAATGTTAGGGTATGTGTTGATAAGTTGCTGCATTACATTTACAAGTATAAATAGATGAAATGTCATAGATATAATGTGAAATATAAACAGAAGCAATAGAATATAAGACAGTAGACAAAATATATTAAAAAGCTGTAACCAAGTCATATCTCTCTATCTGTCTAGGCATGCATAGGATTAGCAATCATCTTGTCAAAAGACCACAAAGATTTTTCTGACCCAAAATATCTCAGGCTATGATCACATTCCAGACTGACAGTAATTTATCTAGTAGACTCTTCTAATTTTGTAAAGAAACAGAACCATAGAGTTGAAGTGACTTTTCTAAGGTTATATAGATGTTGGCTAAGCTGGGATTAGAGAATCTAAGGGTCTCGGCTCCCACTTCAGTGTCTTTTCCTCTAAATGCTTTCTTTTTCAGGGCAAGCTTTGAAGTCCATCAAGCAGCACTACTATTGAAGCTAGCTGATGTTGATAAGTTCATTCCTTTCATTCATTAGGATGGGTAATGCATACTAACTGGGAATATTGGGGAATATTTTCATATCAAAGATGATGTCTTAGTTAAAGTGAGGAACGTGTAGAAATTTGATGAGAGAATGGGGGAAGGCATTTCAAGCATATTAAGCATAGAAATGTTCATGGAATAATTCTGATACTATTATGGATGAAAAGCAGGCCATATGGAATAGAAAGAGGAAGAGATTAAAAGGTGGGAAGGACTCTGATTTTGCAAGGCCTTTAAGGCATTAGGGATGGCTAATAACTTTGCTAAAAGTTCTATCATAGAAATGTTTGAAGCAACCAAAACCCAACAAAGACAGCACAAAAAAAAGAAAATTACAGGCCAATCTTCCTAATGAACACTGATGCAAAAATCCTCAACAAAATCCTTGCCAACAGAATCCAACAATGCATCCATAAGATAATTCACTATGACCAAGTAGGATTTATTCCAGGGATGGTTCAACATCCGAAAATCAATCAATGTAATCCAACACATCAACAAAAAGAAATATAAAAACCATATGATAATATCCATAGATATTGAGAAATCATTCAACAAAGTACAACACTCATTTATGATAAAGGCCCTTGAAATTCTCGGGATACAAGGAACATATATCAACATCATAAAGGCCATCTATGACAAGCCCACAGCCAATATCATTCTCAATGGTGAAAAGCTGAAAGCATTCCCATTAAGATCTGGAACAAGACAAGGATGTCCACTCTCACCACTGCTTTTCAACATAATACTGGAAGTCCTAGCCAAAGCAATAAGACAAGAGGAAAACATACAAGGAATCCAAATAGGCAAGGAAGAAGTCAAGCTATCACTATTTGCAGATAATATGATAATATACATAGAGAACCCCAAAAACTCCACAGAAAAACTAATTAAACTAATTAATCAGTTTAGTAAAGTGACAGGATACAACATCAATGCACAAAAATCAGTAGCCTTCCTATACATAAACAATCAATCTGAAGAAGAAGAAATAAGAAAACCATTCCTTTTATTATTGAAACAAAAAAAATCAAATACTTGGGAATAAACCTAACAAAAGAAGTAAAGGACCTATACAAAGAAAACTATAAAACACCATTAAAAGAAATAGAAGTAGACACAAAGAAATGGAAAGACATCCCCTGCTCATGGATCGGAAGAATTAACATTATCAAAATGGCCTTCCTGCCAAAAGCAATCTACAGATTCAATGCTATTCCAATTAAAATTTCAATGTCATACTTCAAAGAAATAGAAAAAATATTGATGAAATTCATATGGAGTCACAAAAAAACCTGAATAGCCAAAACCCTTCTGGAAAAAAAAAAGGGAATGAAGGCATCACTTGCCCAGATTTCAAACTATACTACAAAGCCATAATCATCAAAACTGCATGGTATTGGAACCAGAACAGACACACAGACCAATGGAACTGAATAGAAAACCCAGGAATAAACCCACAGATTTATGGTCAACTAATCTTTGACAAAGGAGCAAAGAATACGCATTGGAGCAAAGAAAGTTTGTTCAATAAATGGTGCTGGGAAAACTGGGTCGCTACATGCAAAAGAATGAAACTTGATTACTACCTCACACCATGCACAAAAACCAACTCAAAATGGATTAAAGAACTAGACATAAGACCTGAAACCATAAAATATATAGAAGGAAATATAGATGAAACACTCCATGACATGCACCTCAAAGATATCTTTACAGGAAAAAAAAAAAAGATATCTTTACAGACACATCACCCAAAACAGTGATAGTGAAGGCAAAGATAAACAGCTGGGACTACATCAAATTAAAGAGCTTCTGCACAGCAAAAGAGACAATAACCAAAACAAACAGAAAGCCCACCAACTGGGAGAAAATTTTTGCACACAACACTAATGATAAAGGACTGATCACAAAAATCTACAAAGAGCTGATGAGACTCAACAAAAACAGAGAAAATAATCCAGTCAAAAAATGGGCAGAAGAGCTAAAAAGAAATTTCTCAGAAGAGGAACTACAAATGGCCAACAGGCATATGAAAAAATGTTCAACATCACTTGCAATCAGGGAAATGCAGATCAAAACTACAATGAGATACCATCTCACACCAGTGAGAATGGCACATATTAAAAAAACTAGCAACAACAAATGTTGGAGAGGATGTGGAGAAAAAGGAACTCTCCTGCACTGCTGGTGGGAGTGCAAACTGGTCCAACCACTATGGAAAGCTGTGTGGAGATTCCTCAACCTACTAAAGATAGAGCTTCCATATGATCCAGCAATTCCACTCCTAGGTATTTACCCAAAGGACACAGAAACATCAATTCCAAAGAGCACCTGCACCCCTATGTTTATAGCAGCACAATTTACAATAGCTAAGCTTTGGAAACAACCCAAATGCCCAAAAATAGATGACTGGATTAAGAAGATGTGGTACATATACACCATGGAAAATTACTCAGCATTCAAAAAAGATAAACACATACAATTTGCAGCAACATGGATGGAGCTGGAAAGGATCATGCTCAGTGAAATAAGCCAGAAAGGAAAAGAAAAATACCGGATGGTCTCACTCATAGCAGGAATCTAGAAAACTTAAACAAGGAACCAGGAAAAAGAATAACTATAAGAAAGAAAAAATCAAAATCAACAAACAACTATGAACCAGAGACACACTATGCAGGTGGGGGGCGGGGAAAGGAGGGTTGGGGTCAAAATAAGGGGGTTGCAATTGTATGGGGAATATAAAAATAAAATTAAAAAAAATGTTTGAAGCAGGAGTCAGCAGCTTAGGCACTAGAAAATGTCTTCAAGACTCATGACTTTGCATTCTAGTTACATACCACACTTTTCTCTGAAATACTCCTGAATTCATGGTGTCATAAATTTTAGTCCAGAATACAACATGTTATTACTAATAAACTAATTGCCCAACTCTGGGAGTTTTAGGGTGAACTCATTCCCTTGGTTCATGATATATTCTGTTTTCCTTTTTCTGAATAGCTTCATAGCGCTAAGTCTTAACCCCTTTCGCCACCAGTACTTATATTGGCATCACCCATTAGAGTAAGTGTACAGGAAAGAGAGAGGGGTTGGAAAGAATACAACTACTCTCATTAAAAAGCAAAAGGCATTTAAGTAAAAATTCACAAAAAGCTTAAAACAGAAGGGGCCTCCCTGGTGGTGCAGCAGTTAAAGACAATGCTATCAAGCTATAGCCTGCCACTGCAGCATGAGTTGGATCCCTGGTTGGCCAGGGAGCTGACCCACATGGCGCAGCAGACCTCTCCTGTCTCACCTACTACTCCCCTCAGCAGTGTATTTCAGTAGATCTACCTGTTCTCCTCCCCAATCTCTCTGGGAATCCTTTCACCCCCTGCACCTCTGGCTTACACTCCCATTCTTGTATGCATAAATAAATAAATCTTTTTTAAAAAAAGATTAGAACAGAAATATCAGTATGAACACATGGTTAGCTTAATAAAGGTAGCTATAGAAATAATTGTAGATATGCATGTTTACAAGTGTTAGCATACATATATTTATTTCCTAGATCTGTCCACTGAGGACTGAAAACAATGACACCCTAGAAGCAATGATGAACATACCCACCATCCATGTCTTGATTTCTTCATTTTTTTATTATAATAAGAGGAACCAGGGCTCATGGGAGAAGTGGCTGATTTAGGACAACAGGGAATATACAAAATTAGGCTGGCACTTCTTGGAGAATATGCTAAAAGGAGTGCCAAGAAGAAAAAGATAACCACACAGCAATGACGGAATGTCAAAGGGCCCCAGGATTTCAACTAAAAGATCTTCCAGTGGCCAAAGAGGGAACAATTTGAACAAAACAACATAGTATTAGATATAGTATTATATAAAATAAATATCCATCAATTCATACAAATAAATGAGTAAATTCAGAAATGAGAAAAAAAAAGTCTGCACAGCAGAATTTGAATTTGCATAGAGACTTCCCCATCAAGTAGATGGAGCGTAATTCCACCACAATCACCATCACCACACCTGCGTGTGGGCTATTCCTCTGAAGACTTGCTTCCAGAGAATACAGTATGAAAAGGGGAGGAAAAGCAGCTCTATAACGGAAAAGCCAGTCAGTCACCTCATTAGCTAGGTGATTAAGGTTAACATCATCAATGACAACTATGTTGATAGCATGTATCCTGGATGAGAATGGCACCACTCTTCTGTGATCTTCCTCTTCCAAATCTTTCATAATCCAACTCTATTGATTAGGAAAACCTCAAACTCAAATTGAGGAACAAGTTACAAAATACCTGACTCAGTGCTCTTTGAAACAGTCAAGGTCATCAAAAAGGATTTTTAGATTATTGCATGATAAATGCATCTAAATTTTCCTTTATATTTTATTTCTCATCCTAAATATTGTGTAGATCACCTTCCTACTGGACACTTTTCTGCATCATTTGACATGTTTTGAACTGAATTTGTAACCCCATTCTTTTTCATTGGAGAAAAGATAACAATATTTGCCTTTTATTTTTTTTGATCATTCAGGAACTAAAAATAGGAGTGTTTTATTTTACAGTAAAAGAACATTGGTATGACTTTAACTTTGGTATAGCACAATGGAAGTTGATATCTATGATTTTCTTAGAAATAAAGAACTGGAATAACTTTCATAGTAACTAAGATCAATGTTTCAATCTGTAATTTTTATTTTTAAAAATCTCATATTCCCCTACCCTGAAATTTATGTCTATCTCACTAGATATATGTGCCATAAGGGCACTGTTGTATGAAAGATTGTTTATCTCTTCATGTGTCTACTGATAATATATGATGACCTTCATGTGAAAATAGTTATTTTTAGAGATCATATTATAAAAAGTACAAATAACTTTGTTTTGCTATCCAAAAATACAATTATAATGTTGAATATGATTTTCCAAATTACACATGATCCACCCTCAACATCTAGGGATTATATTGTGGTGAAAATTCACTGCTCTCATTCAAAGCTTAATTTTATATTTGTATAAATGGAGACAGAGATGTTTAAATAACTTTCTCAAACTCACACTTTGAATGAACGATCAAGACAAATTTTGGATCATAGCATAATGTTCTTTCTCCTTAGTTTGTTGCAAAGTGGAAGTTGAGGAAAAAGTAGATGTAAAAGAGAAAGAAAGCAAGAAGAATTTCTCTCCTATTAGGAAAACTCTTTTAAAAATGTTCTCTGAAGAAATCCAACCAAATAAAATTACCTGGTGTCTCTGTGTTAATTTCATCCTGATACACTGAAAATATGGAAACTTAATTTATATTGATATAAAGCAGAAGTCCTACTCCAGGGCCTCCCTGGTGGCGCAGCGAGTTGAGGGCCACGCTTTAAAGCTGTCCACAACCTCTGCAGTGCCGGTTCGATTCCCAGCTGGCTAGGGAGCATCCCACAAGGCGAGCAGACCTCTTCTGTCTCGCCCGTTGCTCCCCTCAGCAGTGCCTCTGGTCCGTCTGCCTGTTCTGCTCCCCGTTCTGTCTCTGGTGAATCCTCTCACGCTCCCGCGACTCCGGCCTCTACCCCAGGTCTTGTACAAATAAAAATAAATCTTAAAAAAAAAAAAAAAAGAAGTCCTACTCCACCGATCATCCTTTCTCTTTACAGTGTCTCTGTGATAGAAAATGGTTACAGAATTCCAAATTCTTTTGTTGAATGCTTTCACAATCTCTGGGAATTTCTTCCAGGCACATAGAGTACACACTATTTTAGTGGAAATAAATAAGCCCTGTATTATTCTGTCAAACACAGCTGCTAAATCATTCTGCAGTCTTTTCAGAACACTTCTCTTATTCAACTCAGCCATGAAGGCGGCAACTTTCTCAGACTAGTCAGATGAATAAATTGTTAGAATCTCTCATGCCAAAAAAATTAATTTATACTGGTAATAATTTCAAAGAATATGGAATCAAAATACCTATCAATGGGGCCTCCCTGGTGGCGCAAGGGGTTAAGTCTGAGCACTGTGAAGCTTTCCACAACTGCCACTGCTGTACGAGTTCAATCCCTGGCCAGGGAGTTAACACACATGGTGCAGTGGACCTCTCCTGTCTCGCCTGCTGCTCCCCTCAGCAGTGTATTTCAGTCGCTCTGCCTGTTCTGCTCCCCATTCTGTCTCTGGTGAATCCTCTCACCCCCCTGCACCTCTAGGCTATACCCCAGCTCTTGTATGCATAAATAAATACATTTTAAAAAGAAAATACCTATCAATGGAGTTAAATTTCAAATTCCCACAGGATCCAAGGGAAATTTTTCCTACAGATTAAAATTAAGAGGTAGAAAGTCATGAGTATGAATTAAAATTAGGCAGTTCATACCGGAATAAAAGCAGCAGTCCCACTATGTAGTATGCAATGAGAGCAGAGTAAGATAGACAAGGATATATTTTGTTTTTGTTTTTTTATAATAAATTTTATTTTTATATTCCCCATATGATTGCAACCCTCTTATTTTGACCCCAATCCCTCCCCTCCCGCCCCCTACCCCCCTTAGAGTGTCTCTGGCTCATAGTTTTTTGTTGATTTTGATTTTCACTTTCTTATAGTTATTCATTTTCCTGGTCCCTTATTTAAGTTTTCTAGATTCCTGCTATGAGTGAGACCATCCGGTATTTTTCTTTTTCTTTCTGGCTTATTTCGCTGAGCATGATCCCTTCCAGCGCCACCCATGTTGCTGCAAATTGCATGTGTTTATCTTTTTTGAATGCTGAGTAATATTCCATGGTATATATGTACCACATCTTCTTGATCCAGTCATCTATTTTTGGGCATTTGGGTTGTTTCCAAAGCTTAGCTATTGTAAACAGTGCTGCTATAAACATAGGGGTGCAGATGTTCTTTGGAATTGATGTTTCTGTGTCCTTTGGGTAAATACCTAGGAGTGGAATTGCTGGATCATATGGAAGCTCTATGTTTAGTAGGTCCAGAAATCTCCACACAGCTCTCCATAGTGGTTGGACCAGTTTGCACTCCCACCAACAGTGCAGAAGAGTTCCTTTTTCTCCACACCCTCGCCAACATTTGTTGTTGCTAGCTTTTTTAATATGTGCCATTCTCACTGGTGTAAGATGGTATCTCATGGTAGTTTTGATTTGCATTTCCCTGATTACAAGTGATGTTGAACATTTTTTCATATGCCTGTTGGCCATTTGCATTTCCTCTTCAGAGAAGTTTCTTTTTAGCTCTTCTGCCCATTTTTTGACTGGATTATTTTCTCTGTTTTTGTTGAGTCTCATCAGCTCTTTGCAGATTTTTGTGATCAGACAAGGATATATTTTGTATGAAGTTCATGAAACATTGTAAAGAACACTGAATTTGTAAGCTAAGAGACGGCTTTTCCACAAATGTTTAGCCTTACAGATTCTCTCTCAATATATACTTAGTGTTGTTTCCAAAGCTGTCAAATTTTGAAAAGAGCATAGCCCACAATATATTCTCAACATATAACTTTTATGCCTGTGTGATCTTGACAATTGAAACGCTGGGACTTAACTTCCTTACGTGTATAAAAGGAGACTTAAACTATACACTATCTTAAGCTTCCTCTAGCTATAAAATTTGCTTCCATGTAATACATTAATTTCTGGGCAGTAAGGGCCTCCCTGGTGGCACAAGGGGTAAAGAAGCAACCTATGAAGATCGCCGCAGCCACTGCAGCACTAGTTCAATCCCCAGCCAGGGAGCTACCCACATGGCATAGCAGACCTCTCCTGACTCGCCCGCTGCTCCCCTCAGCAGTGTATTTCAGTTGATCTGCCTGTTCTGTTCCCCACTCTGTCTCTGGTGAATCCTCTCACCCCCCCACAACTCTGGCCTGTATCCCAGTTCTTGTATGTATAAATAAATAAATCTTTTTTAAAAAAAATTCTAAGCAGTAACTGAAAAATATATCCTTCACACGAAAGTCACATCATTTTAACAATATTTGCGATAATAATAACCAAATAAATATTTGTATCTCTGAACTTGTTCTGAGTAAACTATTTGTAAGAAATTGTGAAGCAAAGAAGAATTTATAAACTTTGAATGGAGTTCCAGAGTATGATAGAATTATGGAAGTAGTCCTAAAACCAAATTATGATGACATGACTTACAAAGGGCAGCAATATACAAACCTTCCTTTTTGCCTCAGAAAATGAAGAAAATGTTCATTTTGGAAACAGCAGATTCTCTCCAAAATTAAAGGTAACAAAAGCAAGACTAATTTTTTTTTCTGAACAGGCATGCATGATATATACACAGATGGCACTTTTTCATTTTTTTTTAAGATTTTTAATTTATTTATGCATACAAGAACTGGAGTATAGGCCAGAGGTGCAGGGTGTGAGAGGATTCACCAGAGACAGAGTGGGGAGCATACAGAGTGGGGGCAGATTTACTGAAATACTTCGTTGAGGGGAGCAGCGGGCAAAACAGGAGAGGTCGGCTGCACTATATGGGTTAGCTCCCTGGCTGGGGATTGAACTCATGCCATAGTGGCTGCTAACACTGAGACTTTAACCCCTGCGCCACCAGGGAAGGCCCTGAAGCTGTCAAATTTTGAGGTGAGTATAGCCCTTCTTAGTCCCACTTCAGTTCATTGCTTCCCATTGTCAGACTTGGAAAGGCAGCGTAGTGTAGTGCTAGGGCTTTCAAAAAAAAATTTTTTTTTTGTTTTTTGCAAGCACAACTTTTATTTTCAAACAAATTACAAAATAGATAAAAGCAGAATAGTTCTGACTGAAGACAAACAGAAATGCAGAGCCAACCATATTGCAGCATTGCCTTTTCACTACGGCAGATTCTTGAAACTCTGGGGCTTCCAAGATGACAGCCAGAAGACCTTTGTTGTATTAGAAGACACAAGGTTTTGAGTCCTCTGTAACTGAGTTCAAAACTTGGCTTGCTCCCTTACAAGCCTTGGGGTGGTGAGAGAGTTACTTAACCTCTTTTGAGTTTCACAGGTGTGGAATAGGTTAAATCTAATAACTAACCTTACTGTTTGTTTGTTGTATGGATACAATGCTCAATAATTATCAGTTCACTTCTGGTTTTGTCTAAAATTAAACATAAAACAACTTGTCCCACTGTTTTGAAATGGGCATAATAACTGTCTCCAGAGATAGGCCTCTCAAAATTCAGGTTTAGATATTTCCAATTTGTCTCAGGCAGGTTTTCCTCCCTAAGGTTATTAGTATCAAGTTTCTTCTTTTCCCAGGGGTTCTAACTATGGCTTGCTAGCATCCTTATTATACCTAGTCAACTCTAGATAAACACACACACGAATGAGTGGTTTATTACAAAAACCCCAAAACATACAGTGTATGTTTCATGGTTCTTGTGTTTCAACAGAAACAAAAATGAGTGAACTTTTGATTTTAAATTTCAAATAGAAATGTTAAAATTGTTCCTTCACACTACTTTTTATGAGGAGGGAAGGTTATTACTATTTTTACTTTGGGAGGTCATTCCTTTTTTTCAAATCAACTTTGATTAGATTGCTCTCAGAACTTATCAGCAAATTTAACTTTTTAGTTTTCTCAAAGGAAGCAGAACTTTTTTATATATAGCAATTGTTGGCCAATTTTAATAACCTCAGTCCTCAATCTTAAGGAGTTGGGAGGGGATAGAGGTTAAAAAGACACTGTATATATCAAAAGGAAAATTAATATCTAGGTTATTCAGCAAATGCATCAATACTGATGATTAATCATTACAGCACATCATAGGTAATATCTACTGATTTTTCTTAACCTAGAAGTAACATTTCAATCTTATATCTGTAAAATTTACTCCTGATGGTCAAGACTAAGAGCTCTGGAGAGGTTGGGTAAAATATAAGCTCTGCTATTTAGCTTGTGTAAACTATTTAATGAGTTTTGCCTTTATTTCTTCATTTTTGAGGTGGGAATCAGGTGAAAACTGAATGAGTTAAAAATGGTAAAAGCTTAAAAAAAAAAGCTGAAAGTGTTTATTGCCCTGGCACACAGTAAACACTCAATCATTATCATTACTTATATTTGTACACTGATGTCCGTCCTTATCCTTGTCCATGAAAACTCATTGGATGATGCCTGGTTCCTATAAGGCACAGTGATAGTTATCTCAGTTACTAATACAAATCACCCATCATTCCTGTCCCCAAAAGTTTACAAAAAAGACTAGGTGCTATAACACAGGCATTGTTAATTCACATTCAGGGAGTCCACAAACTTAAACAAGAAAAAAATCATGTCTTTGTTTACACTAACTTCTAGCTAAAATTAAGCATTTCTAACTATATTGTTCATAAATCACAGTAGTGCTAGCAGTGCCTGTGGCTTTGTTTCCAAGAGAAACTATAGATATTTCTATATCCCATTATGTTTCTTGCAGGTATCACCAAATATCATTTGCCTCATTGTTACTTTGAAATTATAAAGTTATCAGACTGCCTGGCTGCTAGTTCTTGTTCACTGTACATTCCAAAAAGACAGACAACCGCTCCAATCTCACCCGTTGCTCCTCTCAGCAGTTTATTTCAATAAATTCCCCTTTTCTGCTCTCCATTCTGCCTCTGGTGAAGTCTTTCATCCCCATGCCTCTGACCTATACCCTAATTCTTCCCTGCAACAGTTCTGATTAATCAAATTTCAAGACTTTTCACTTAATAAAAAAGATATTACTACATCATAACTTTGTTTTTCACTGTTTTGGTAATGGTATTTTATTATAACTCCTTTCCTTTTTAATCTGATAAATTTCACGCCTGTGCACTTTCAAGAGAATGGGCCTATAAGCTTTATCAGATTGCCAAAGGTATCCATGACACAGAAAGTTTAAAAATCCCAACACAGAAGTCTGTGTAGGGCAAAGTAGGACACTAAAACAGAAAGCACAACAGGGATTAGTAAAAAATGATTTAGAAGCAGGCGGGGTTGGGGGTGGTAAGAGAAGTGAGTAGTCCTCACTTTTTAAAACAAACTTAAAAACAGTACTTTGAGGTGCTAAAGACCGATTTATTCCAATTGCAATACAACAGAGAAATTAGAGTATAAAACCTGGGTCTAAGTTATAGTTTTGCCACTTAATGAACAAGTCACTTAACCTCTCTGAGCATATTTCCTCATCAGTAAAATGAAAAAAACAAATGCCACTTTCATAGCATCATTATTGAAAAGCAAGATAATACACAAAAAAACACACTGATAACCTCAAAAGTTAAAATGATTACTATTCTTTACTTGCACACATATCTAATCTAATTTAGGGAATATAAAAGAAATGCCCAGGAGCCTTTACTTTTTAGAACTTTACCAACCCCAGATAAAGCACAAATGCAAAAATAAACAAAACCCTAGAAAAAGCAGCTCAAATTCAGTGTGAAGTAGGGGAACTAAACACATATGAATCACTGATGGCATAAGTTTCAAAAGCAGTTGCCACTCAAATTTAGAAATAACAATACAAAATATATAAGCTGACCACACAGGTGACCAATCCTAAAGTGACCTATAAATCTTTTACCTATAGAGCAAAATCTGATTAAGAAGACCTATATGTAGGGCCTCCCCGGTGGCGCAGCGGTTGAGCGCTGGGTTGCGAGGCTGCCCGCGGCCTCTGCGGCGCCGGTTCGATCCCTGGCTGCTCCCCGGCCACCGGAGGAGGGTCCCACATGGCGCGCAGACCTCTCCTGCCGCGCCCGCTGCTCCCCTCAGCAGTGTACTTCGGTCCTTCTGCCTGCCCTGCTCCCCGCTCTGGCTCTGGTGAATTCTCTCACCCTCCCGCGCTTCTGACTGTACCCAGTGCATGTATAAACAAAACAAACAAACAAGCATCCAAATAAATAAATGGAACATGCCTCTATTAAAAAAAAAAAGAAAAGAAGACCTATATGTAAACAAGAAAATCCCTTGATTAACTCCAACTTGATGGAGGTAATAATTGTTCTACATACTTTTTTTTAAGATTTATTTATTTATGCATACAAGAACTGGGGTACAGGACAGAGGTGTGGAGTGGGGGAAGAGGGGAGATGAGAGGACTCACCAGAGACAGAGTGGGGAGCAGAACAGGTGGATTGACTGAAATACATTGCTGAGGGGAGCAGCTGGCAAGACAGGAGAGGTCTGTTGCGCCATGTGGTTATCTCCCTGGCCGGGGATTGAACTCATGCTGCAGTAGCTGTGGATTGCTTCACAGTGCTGACACCTAACCCCTTGAGCCACCAGGGAGGTCCCTCTACATACATTCTTGACAAAGGTGAATATAAAAGTGAGAATTTGTTACCCTGCTTCCTAGCATGATTGGGTTTGATTCCCGTGCCCAGTCCTGGTTAGCTATTTTATATTAAAGCGATTCCCACGCTTAAGCAGAGAACCCTCCCATGACAATCTTAAAGGAAATACCCTTTCACACTATCCCAGTCCTCTTCACTCGTGAACACTTTGTGTTCATCAAAGATTTATGATAATGTGATATGATCTTTTTCTTTGACTGTACCTGTTCCCCACCCCCAACACACTCCACCAAAAGGGAACACCTGGTAGAAATGAAGACCAGACATTTTGCCAGTTATATTTACTGTTGATATCTTAGCATTCTGGTTTCTAAGCTGGTATTTTGTGATTGCTTAGTGTGATTTAATTCTCGCAGCCCTGACTGAATTGATGAAACCTCATTTTCTAACCCCATAAAGCTTTAGATGAGCCATTTACCAAGAACTCAAATGCCACAAATCTCTAAAGGGTGGCATTAATCAAATACGGTTGACTTAAGAAATAATAAAAAAAAAATCTTTTCCTGGAGAGAATTTTTTTTAAAAATAGAGCACAGAAACTAGCGTAACAAAAAAAAGGGCATCCTGAACTTTTTGTCTGACTAAAAATATAGATATCTATACCTAAAAATCAGCAACAGGTATAACCTAATTTCAGACGAAAGAGGTAATCCTAACTTCAGATGTGTTCTTGAAACGCCACATTTTATGTTAAAGGCATCACTTGTAGAGCTCACTTTCTAAAGTAGCAAATGCTTTGCTAAAAATCAGTACTTTAGTTAAATAACCATTCCAAAGATACTTGTTTTGCAAAGTGTCTTGCAGTTAAGTATAAAAGCCCCAAGCACGCATTTGAAAAGTGTTGTTGAAAGTATGAAGGTTGTTTAAGGATCGGGATATTTGTGTTTATTTTTCTCTTTTTCTTTCTTTCTTAGGGGTTGGGGTATTGGAAGGTAATGTTTCATTTTAATATAAGATCACAGGATTGGATTGAAAGAACATCCTGGATTTGAATGGCAAGAACATGCTTAGAGATCATCTTGTTGAACCTGAAATTCAAATCTTTGTAAGTGTATTAGCTCAACTCCAAACCAGTCTGTACCAGAAAACTTAATCGGGCCTATGAACCAATCTTTTCAGCAAGACCCCGCCAAGCAGCGACTTCTCTTAAGTTTTTGAGCGCAAAATAAACAGGTTCTCAACAGGTACGAACTTCCAAGAAACCATCCCTTTTATCCCTCTGGTGTCGGGAGGGGGAGGCGGGGGTGAATCAAACATCTAGGTTTTGCTTCCAGCCCGTTGAGAAGCCACCACCTCTCAGGAACGACCCTGAAGCCTCAAAGCACCTACAGAAAATACTTTTCATTTTATAGGACGTTTCTGTGACACAGAAAGCGCTCCCCGTGGTGGATCCCAGCCGCGTCCGATAGCAAGAGCCGCTCCCCCTGGGCCGCCCCCCCGTCCTCGCCGGGGCTTTGCGGGGCGCGATTCAGCCCGGGGTGGCTCGGAGCACGTGGAGACGAGGGGTCAGGGGACCCGCGCCGCCTCCGGGAGTCCCTCCGCAGAGAGGCGACCCGACCAAGCCCCAGGCAGGCCCCTCCCTGGGAAGTTAGGGACTCGACGATCGGTTATGGCTCTCAGAGCTCTGAACAGGCTCCTCGCCCCCAGCTCCTCAGAGGCCTCTCTTCAGGGGTCCTGAAGCCCCCTGGGGGCGGTGACTGACGACGCTCGGAAGGCGAGAAACGGCTCCCTAAGCCGCTCGCTGGGTCCCTCTCTCCCCACAATGCACCGGGGCCAGCAGGAAGGCCGCTCCGACCCCTAATTTTCCCGCGAATTCAGTTCAAAGAGGCGGCCGGGCCCGCGATCGGCAGCGCGCACGGGCCAACCAAGCCGCGCCTCCGCGAGAAGCGCCTCCGCGTGACTGACGGGGGAATCCGCGGGCCAACGGGCTGGGCGGCCGGGCGGCGCGCGCACCCGCCGGCCAATCAGAGCGCCGGGCGGGGGAAGTGGGCGGAGCGAGGCCAGGGTAGGGTGAGCAGCCTCCGGAGCGAACCGGGGCTCTCAGGAGGAGACACTTTTTTTTTCCTCCCTCCTTCCCTCCTCTCCTCCTCCCTTCCCTTCCCCTCTCCTCCCCTCTCTCCTCCTTCCCCCCTCGGTCCGCCGGAGCCTGCTGGGGCGAGCGGTTGGTATTGCAGGCGCCTACTCTCCCGGGCCGCCCGGCGGTAGCTGGCGGGGGGAGGAGGCAGGAACCGCGATGGCGCCTCAGAAGCACGGCGGTGGGGGAGGGGGCGGCTCGGGGCCCAGCGCGGGGTCCGGGGGAGGCGGCTTCGGGGGTTCGGCGGCGGTGGCTGCGGCGACGGCGGCGGGCGGCAAATCCGGCGGCGGGGGCTGTGGAGGCGGCGGCAGTTACTCGGCCTCCTCCTCCTCCTCCGCGGCGGCCGCGGCGGGGGCGGCGGTGTTACCGGTGAAGAAGCCGAAAATGGAGCACGTCCAGGCTGACCACGAGCTTTTCCTCCAGGCCTTTGAGAGTGAGTGTGCCGGCAGCTTGGAGGGCGTCGGGGGACGGGACGCTCGCGCCGGGCCCCCTGCCTCCCCGGGAGTCGACTTGATCTGGGAGTGGAGGGAGGAATTGAGGGAGGGGGCTGCTGCGCCTCCAGGGGCTGCGGCCCGGGGGGCCCGAAGTGTGGGGCCTCTGCGGGCGCCGGGATCGGGGGTCCCGGTGAGGTGCTGGACTCCCGGACATTGGCGCTAGAGGTTAGGCTTGGGGCCCCACGTTCGGAGCAGGCTTCTTTTAGGTGAGGAGTTGGACTGAGGATGCAGTCAGAGCCGAAGACTAGTTTTGCTTTCTTTCATGCCTTTCGTACTCCATCTGAAGTACGGGGTTTCGGTGGTAGGTTTTGAAAAAGGAACAGAATTTAACCCGTGGAGAGATGAATGCGGTAAAATCGACCCAATTGTCATTAGTCTGACATGCTCTCAGCCCCACTCGGTGCCGCCTGTTAACATGGCACCTTTGGGTGCCTCACACCTTTCAAAGCCATCCACCCATTTCAGGGACACAGCGACTGAGACGGGCGCGTTGAGGCGTTTTGCATCTCGGGCCGCTCCCGGAATTCTGCCCGTTGCACTTGTCTTAATTCCGGAACATTTGTCCTACGTCAATATCTGTTTTTCAGGTCTATTTCTAGGCTAAAACTACGACTTAATTTGGGAAGGGGGAGGAAGGTGTCTGGAAACAAACAATAGAATTTACCAAAAACATCACGACGAGAAGTAGTCGCAACTGTTCTCTGTTGAATATTATCTCCCGGTGGTTTTCTTTTCTGCTTTTGTGTGGGTATTATAATTTGGATGATCTTTAATTGCTAAATGTCTCCAGAAACTTGAATAAACTCGACTCTAACACCCAATGTCTTTATTTACAATTTTACCGTGGCATATGTTAAGGGCATGGTATCAGCTGTGCTTGGAAAGAGGCATTACATTGTTTAATGCCCTTCTATCATTTGCTCTCCTTAGTGCTTCATGAAATTCTAATTGAAATTTAATACAAGGAATTTCAGTTTTTGTAAAACGAATATTGAACTTGCTCGAGAGATGAAAGATTCCCTTTCTTTTGCTTCATACACAGTCAAAAATATGGAGAGGTTTTAAATTGGATATAGGTGCATTGAAGCGCCCTGATAACAATAAACTCATGTTTTTGCCCCTTTATTTTATATATATATATAGTTCCCTTTATTTTATATGAAACCAAAACTAAACTAAGTGATGATTAAGTGGAAATTTAAAAAAAAAAAAAACCTGAATGTTGGGAGAAGACAAATCCGCCAAGAAACTTTGAACTGCTTGGCAGTTCTGATGAGTATACCTCGGAGAAGTGAACTGTCATTAAGAGCTAGATCAAGTCACAAAACAACCTTACTCTTCCCTAATATGGAACTTAGTTTCTGAGAAGTTTATATGCTTTAATGTATTAATGAATATAGTCATGTTTCACTCATTTTACACTGCTGTATTTTAAGACATGATACTAATAGGTTACTGCTATAATGCGCACTACGGTGTTTGTATATAAAATATTTTCTGCTTATAATCTTTATAACTAAATTCAGCGTTTAGAACACTGAAACTGTTGACTACTTTAAAAAGTATGTATTGAGGTGGTAATTACATATTGAGGTAATATTTTCATTGTGCAAAATTGATAGCAGCTTAAACTGTAACTAGAAATAATCATTAAATTTTAACTAATTTCTATCTCTGATTTTCAATACTGACTGACTTCATATCTGTATGAGAACATCTAGGGAATAATTTTGTCTGAATTACAGAGTTTTTAAAAAGGCCAATTAAAAAGTGAAAATTCATTTTGTTATTTGACATCAGCAATCAATTCTTTTGCTAAATCCAGCTACCTCAGTTAGCTACTTTTTGCAAGCTGGTGTATAAATAGCATGTATAAATTAGTGAAAGTACATGAATAGCGACTTATTTTCAGTTCTGCATACATACTAGTTTAAAAAATAGCTATTTAGAAATGCCAAATTTAAGAACAGGCTTGTAACCTTAAATTTAAATAAATGTAAATGAATGTTATGAACGTATGTCATGAATTCAATGTCTTTTGATTTCACGGTGCATACTAATTTTCTGGGTGTAAGTATTTAATATTTGATTTCCACAATAGGTGATGGGTTTATGGTGGTTAAAATATAGACTGTGTTGGAAAATATAGACTATTGGTATTTGCTTGGCACCTTCAGTAATAAGCAAATGTAGGTAATGTTTGGATTTGTTTCCTGTTACCTAGAACCAACGCAGATCTATAGATTTCTTCGAACTCGAAATCTTATTGCGGTAAGTAATCAAAATAATTCATCAATAGTATTTTTCTTAGAATTTCATCTGTTTAATTATTTTTTATGACTTTTTTTATAGCCAATATTTTTGCACAGAACTCTTACGTACATGTCTCATCGAAACTCCAGAACAAACATCAAAAGGTACAATTTATGAATCTTATTTCAAGTTGATCAAACCATGTCAAAATTTTGTTTCAATCCTATTTCAGGTTAAAGATTAAATACAAAACTGAAGTGAAAAAGTGGTTGCAGTGTTGTTTTTAGTGGTATCATTTTTGTAAGCTCCTGTCTATACGCATTTTCTTCTGATAGTAGAGCAGTGAATGAAGTGATTTTACTGACTTGTTCCTACACGTGCTACTGGTTATTTTCAAGTTTGATGGAAATTGAGGATTTGTAAATTTACTAAAGAGGCTGCAGGGGAATTATGGTAGATACGTAAATTTAAGCTAATTTTTGAATATTTCTTACATGTGTTACGATAAAGAATTCCCTTCTGTAATCATCAATTCTGAAATTTTCACCTATTTAAGATCTAAGTTTAGATCTTAGTAAAGGGGAGATACTTTGGAAGTCAATAGGATGAATGTCCTTAAAAGACAAAAAGTCTTAATTCATCTAGTGGGACAGCTTATTTTTGCCTTGTAATATTTAACCATATGTAATGATAAAATGGTAGTTTCTTATCCTACACGTGGGACTATTTACTGAGCATATCAAGTGAACAACTTTAAGGGAGGGAACGTTTTCTGTGAAGCTTTTGGTATTGCTAGAGTCTTGACTCAGTGCAGCCATCAAGTTATTCTCAATAGACTTTGAAACTAAACTCCTTTGGAGATTCTTGGTTACTAAGTAGACATCATGTTTGCTATAGCAAACCATTTTAGTTTTGTAGCTATATATGTAGGTGTGTTTTGAGGGACTGAAATGTTAAAAGTATTTGTTTTCTGGTAATCTTACCTAATTGAGAGAGATTGCATTTACTAGGTAGAACTTGCCAAATGCTTAAATTAAGGAGGTGATGGATTAGGCAACAGAATAAAATTTGCCAGCTATTTACCTGTCCATTATTTGATTTATGCAAAGAGAGAGAAAACAACTGTCCACACATTTTTTTAACTGATGAAATTTAAAATGTAATAGACTACAATGTTTTGTAATACAGGTACTAGTAAGATGTGTGAGATTCTTGTATTTTTGCCGGGGAGATAACATTTAGCTTACTTGGGGTTTAGAGTTAGTGTCTTCTATCATCAAATTACAACTGTTTATCAGTAAAACCATTCTTAGCTCATGAGCTATACAAAAACGAGACAGTCCAGATTTGGCCCAATGCGCATTGTTTGCTGACTCTTGATTTAGTCTTAAAAACTGGGAGAGTTTATTGAATAGTGCTTAACTTTTTTCTTTAGCATTTTCAATATGGATGGTCAGTTGAGTTACCATCTAGGCTGCTGGCTGATTTTAATTTAAAAGTCATTACTTTATTTCAAAGTAAATTTGAATTTATAAATGAATAAAAATATATTTAAAATCTAAGTTCATCATTTTTCTGTTATTTATTAGACTATTTGACTGTCTTATTGTGGAATGTTTCTGTTGACTGCTTACAGGTGGAGGCAATATAAAAAGCTTGATTATAAAAACTCATTCTTAATTTATTGCCCTTCAGGTAAAATACTGTCTTTTGGGGGAGTTTGAAGCAATTTGTTATCCAAGAAACATACAAATCCTTCTTAATTTGTTTCCATACAAAAATGCATTAGGAATCACTTAATTCTTGTTACATGCCTGACTTATAGAAGCTATTAAGACTAATTTTTAACAAATTATACCACAGCTTATGTCTTGAACTGAGTTGCTGTCCTCTTCAAAGTAGTTGGTGACTTTGGATGGTAGTGAATTTAGCCTAGGAATTATGATCTTCGTTCAAAATGTTTGAGGAACGCTTTTTAATAAATTGCTTTTGGTACTGTCCCTTTGCACAAAACATTTTCAGAACTCCTTATTTACTATTACAATAATACCCGTTGTTGGAATGAACATCATTCCCTTTTAAGTCATAAGGTTTGTTGTACTATTAAACTCGTCTTACACTTTAGTTTTCATGGAGATACTCAAATTCTACAGGCTAACACTTCATTGACACAATAGAAAAATGGTGAGGAAGGAGGGCATGTTTTATTGAATCCATTTTAATAGGTGTCATCTAAGCTGTTTCTGAATTCTTCCAAGAAAATTTCCTGGATTTTTAAAATAGTCTCCTTTTTGGTGACCTTTTGATAACTATATCCTTTGTTAAATCTGAGCTATTGTATCAGTAACTTTCTAAAGAAACAAATGCATGTTGTTTTGGGAGGGACTACTTTTATATATATGTATTTTTTTTTTTAAGAAAATTTTTTTTTTAAGATTTATTTATGCACACAAGAACTGGGGTGTAGACCAGAGGTGTGGGGGGGGGGGTGTAGGGTGAGAGGATTCACCTGAGAGAGTGGGGAGCAGAACAGGCAGATCTACTGAAATCCACTGCTGAGGAGAGCAGCGGGCAAGACAGGAGAAGTCTGCTGTGCCTTGGGGATCAAACTTGTGCTTCAGTGGCTGGCGAGCGCTGTCTTTAACCCCTGCGCCACCAGGGAGGCCCTACTTTTGTGTAAATCTTAACAGTTTTTCCTAAAGAAGGCTGGATTGCCCTTAGGATCTTAACTGATTTCAAATGATTGTTAACATTCAATTCCCCTAACGCACTTCTTCTGTGTATAACTCCTAAATGTTGGAAGAGATGAATCTTGTGACTTAGTCTTTTCTTCCTTCCTACAGATAGGATTTCTTCTTAATCGTTGCATAAAGATAAACATACTAAAAGTTTCTGGCAACTTTACGACCCTCAGTAACATATTTCAGTATTTAGACAGAAAAGTTCTTAGTAACTAACCTAAAAGAATCATGTATTTTTCTTCTTTCTTCTCTCTTATCTGTGGAGATTGAAAGTTTATTTACCATCCTAAAATAAAGTCCTTCTTACTCTGCTCTCTTAGATAAAATTTGTAATGTTGAAGTTTTCAGTAACTCTAAAGGTAAAGAGAGAAGTTATTTTTAATTTGTTTTTGAGATCTTTTGTGAATAAAAGCTATTTATTCACTGGAAATACAGATTATATCAGTTCTGCTTTTCCTATCAGTATTTTACTGCAGTATACTTGTATTAACATTTTTCTACTGAGATTTTTCTGTTAGTTGCTGGGTGTAGTAGTTGCTTTTGAGAAATAAGTACATTACGATGTATCATTTAACTCCAGCATTGCTAATAATCTTTGAGGATATTTTATTAACTTCAGATATGTTTTATATCAATAGAGTATCTCTGTAATATTGCTAGTGTATATATTTGTCAGGTTACTTAATAGAGTATGCATATTCCAAAATATACTAAATTTGCATTTGTTTGAGCCAGTCCAACATATGATGGAATACCTAAGTATAAGGCACTATGCTTTGTGACTTTGCTTGAAGAAAAGCAATCTCTGCCCTTCACGAGCTTATACTCTAGTAGGAGAAATAGTTGCACAAATTTCACATGTAGGAGACTAAATGTCAAAATAAATATTAGCAAGTACCATGGGTAAGGAGACATCACTATGGTTTGGGAATAATTACAAAATATTTCATGGAAAAGTTAGTGTTTCAGGTGGGGACTTCAAGATTTGAATGCTGTATTACAACATTTCAATAATATATACTATTAGGGCTAACCATCCATAATTTTCTTCACAAAAATAGATTTCCTGCTTGCCTAATAGTGTGACAATAAAGTTTAATGTTTGTTTTTCCCAGTTGAGAAGTGATTATTTTGTTTATCTGTTTCTTCCAGGAAAACATTTAAAGTTGATGATATGTTATCAAAAGTAGAGAAAATGAAAGGAGAGCAAGAATCTCATAGGTAAGATAACCTATCAGTATACATTAAGTGACATACTTGAGGAAAGAGGAAAAAATAAAGTGATCATTTCTCTAGTGAGCTGCTCAATGTAAGGAGTCGGAAGGAATCTTGGAAGTCAGTTGGTCCAGACTCATACACAAATCAGGAATTACTTTGTGTAGCACCTCTGAGAGAATCCTTAAGCATCCTCTTGAATGCCTCCAATAATGGGGGCTCACTTGTTTTCTATGGCATTTGTCTTCATTTTTATTCATCTCTTACCAATTTCTTGGATTTTGAGTCAGTTCCTGTAATTTTTGCAGTTCGTATTAATCATATTACCTTATTTAAGGAGTGGAGACTCATTCATGATGTACATACAGAGTTAGGTGCTGTGCCAGATACTCAACAGCATCACATCTCTTCTAAGCAATTATCTTCAAATCTTGTGAGAAAGGGTCTCTTTTTCTCCACCTTTACATCTTTTAGGCAAATATGTTTATTCTAGTAGTTTCAGAAACTTGATCCTTTAGATAGAATCTACTTACTGTATGTTTTCATTATGATACCCAGAACTAAAGTTCTGATTGGCTTAATATCTGTCTACATTAGGCACTCTGTTCATTCTTAGACATAGGCTTCCGTTTATTCTTTGATATGTAAACTAAAGTAAGTTAATACTGCTCTAAAAAGAAAAGAACTTGGATGGTATGTGTTCATTCACTGACTACTTTTAGGGAGAATACAGAATTGAAAATACCAGTCTTTTTAAAAATGAAATTTGAAAAATTGTTGCAGTGTGTTTTTATCTTTAAGGTTAAAATCACATTTTACTAATTTAGATAGGATATGTAGTGGCTTAATGATGCTTCATTTATGGTACCTTGCTTTAGTGATAAGCAAAATATGTTACCTTTGCAGTTTAGGCTTGACTCTTAAATAAGGTTAGTTTTACTTTAATTATAAAATCAAATTTTAAATTTTATATCTTGAGATCCCATGGAATTGAAGTGTAATTTATATTTCCATGTCTTTTATGCCTGGCTTGTAAATACACTTCAACAGTCCATTCTGATAGCTAAGGTACCAAATCTTTTTTTTTTTTTTTAAAGATTTGTTTATTTATTTATACAAGCACTGGGTACAGTCAGAAGCACGGGAGGGTGAGAGAATTCACCAGAGCCAGAGTGGGGAGCAGAGCAGGCAGAAGGACCGAAGTACACTGCTGAGGGCGGCAGGAGAGGTCTGTGCACCACGTGGGACCCTCCTCCGCTGGCCCGGGAGCAGCCGGGGATCGAACTGGCGCTGCAGAGGCTGCGGGCAGCTTCGCAACCCAGCGCTCAACCGCTGCGCCACCAGGAGGCCCTAAGATACCAAATCTTTACCTAGTCTACTATTGCCCATGGAGTACCTCATAGGCAATATAGGACTGAGAATATTTCTCCTTTATGCACACTATTCTGTCCTTGACTTTCTACTCTCTATCCTTGTCTGGTCACCTACCCTGCACAAAACTCTTGGGATTCTCAGGGACTTTTTTTTTTTTACTTAAAATGTAAGCTGTAGTCAGCTTGATTTGACCTCCCTATTTTTCTTCTGAAAATAACCACTTTCAGAGTTTATGTGAGAAGGAAGAATAAACCAAGAAGAAAACTTGACCCTTTTCTTCATCTTCCCCATAAAAGTTTCATTTTCATCACTGCTTACCCCTCCTGTTGTCTCATTGTGAAGTTGACTTCAATAAAAACTACGGAGCTTCCCTTAGAATGTCTGTTGTGTGGGAGATAGACTATACTGGTCATTTCTCTCTGAATAATAATTCACCTAGTGTTTTTGGTCCTTTTGACCCAGAGTGTTTAACAGCTAGACCAATACTGTAACAGAGATGTTGTTAATCAATTTGCAGAGTGTTAGAGTCTTTCGTAGAATTCCTTCTTGTAATTTTGAAAGACCACCTTTTCAATCTTTAGGAGCCGTGAGTTAATAAAGCTTTCAAGAGCTTTATGAATGTTTTAGTGTTACTCCTGGAATCATTTGAATGAATTAGGAAATTGCTTTATTTTATGTTTACCCCAAGTTTATATTCAATTACTTCAGTGTATTTCTCATCTTAAATTAGGTATAATCCTCTTGCTCTACTAAAATTGTCATATTGGATTGTGAGATTCCCTAGCATCAGTATATAATGCCAGCACTATAAGACTTTGTTTATAAAATCTGTGTTCAAATTCTCTTATTACAAAACCAAACAAAATCTTTATTGTTCCATGACATCAGTTAGTTCAAGTTAAAATCTTAAAATTGTATCCCCAAAAAAGTAATCTCATTCCTGTCTATAATATATTGCTCTTCTGTTCATCTCAGATATAGAGATCTCTTAGCTTAGTTTGATCCTGGATCTGTAAAAGGGCTAAGATTTGGGAGTCTTCCATTGATACTCACGCGGGGTTTTTTCCCCCAGCACTTCAAAGTTGTAATGTCTACACTCCCAACAAAAGTACTTCGTTCTCTAGACTTCCAGAGCATTATCAAGAAACATAAAAATCCATAGTACTATAGCTCGAAAGCTAGGTCGAACACCTGACCTATTTATAACAATGTAGTGATTTATAAACCAAATTAAATTCCTGTTTTATCTCTGTAAAATGAAATTGATGTTCCTGGATCCTTTGTTTTATACTTTAGATCTATAAGATCTAAAGAACTATAGTTCTGGGCCTCCCCGGTGGCGCAGCGGTTGAGCGCTGGGTTGTGAAGCTGCCCGCAGCCTCTGCAGCGACGGTTCGATCCCTGGCTGCTCCCCGGCCACTGGAGGAGAGTCCCACATGGCGCGCAGACCTCTCCTGCTGCCCGCTGCTTCCCTCAGCAGTGTACTTCGGTCCTTCTGCCTGCTCTGCTCCCCGCTCTAGCTCTGGTGAATTCTCTCACCCTCCCGCGCTTCTGACTGTACCCAGTGCATGTATAAACAAAAAAAACAAACAAACAAATAAATAAATAAAACATGCCTCTATAAAAAAAAAAAAGTATTAAAGAACTATAGTTCTCTTACTGGTCATAATGATGGACATTCATGAGGAGAAGGAGCTGATTGAAAAAGGAAAAACATGGGACATTCATAGTTTTAATTTTTTCAATTGTATCAGTTAACGCATGACAGTGACCAAAATTGTCATTTGTAACTTTAAAACTCAGTGATAATCTATGAAAATTGTTTCTTTTCTTGAAGAGTGTCTTCTGAAGACTTCAAACCAATAAGCAAATTTCAGAAATTTATAGCAGTTGCACCGCTAGTGCCTAGGTTTCTACTGATGTTTCTCCTTTTTTGGTATGATTATGTATATTTAAGATATTTTCTTTTAGAATATTGGATACAACATCTTATATCCTGTCTTCTCTAGTTCTTGTTTCTGTCACTCCAGTTATTGTGGGCTTTTTAATTTATTTTAGTTTTTTACAAAAACCATGGTTATTAGAATGAATTCCAATAATTTATCCTGTTTAATAAAGTAGGATAAGTAATGTAGTTTTTCATCCTAGCAGACTTTAAAGAGTCTTTGTGTTACTAATCCTGCCAGTTCTGTAATTAAGTCTCTAGCTCCTGACTAGAGAAGTAGCAAGAAAAGATTTCCAAATTAAAGTTGCTTCTAAAAGTAATTCGCAGGGATGATGAGAAGCGAATTGTCTTCTCTCTTCCTCTTAATCTTCTTCCATTCTGGTGCTGGGGATATCCTCTCAAAAGCTACCTAACTAGAATATATACTAGAGATATTTTCACGCTTCTTGTTTTTGGTGGGTTGGTGAGGTAAAGTGCTATTACTGTTATTAACAATCTAAAATTTTGTATTACTAATCTTTTCTAAACATTCCTTTTTCTAAATATCTTTCTGTTTTCAGAAACTGTTACAGAACAGTTTCCATCTTTTTTTTTCCCCTGGGATTCCCATTTTCATAGTGTACTATGTCCCAGACATTATACTAAGTGTTTTTCTTTATCCTGTAAAGAGCGATAAATTAAATAGCTGTATTGTATTAGTAGGTTTCCCTACCCTTTCCTTTTTCATATTAAACCATATTTTTTAAACTCCATATTGCTGCTTTAATTATTTATCTTTTCTACCATTAATAAGATCTGATGTTTTACTCTTCCCTTTTTTTTTAAGGGTTTTTTTTTTTTTTTGAAAGATTTATTTATTTATTTATTTATATAAGCACTGGGTACAGTCAGAAGCGCGGGAGGGTGAGAGAATTCACCAGAGTCAGAGCAGGGAGCAGAGCAGGCAGAGGGACCGAAGTACACTGCTGAGGGGAGCAGCGGGCGGCAGGAGAGGTCTGCGCGCCATGTGGAACCCTCCTCCGCTGGCCGGGGAGCAGCCAGGGATCGAACCAGCGCTGCAGAGGCTGTGGGCAGCTTCACAACCCAGCGCTCAACCTCTGCGCCACCGGGGAGGCCCTAAGGTTTTTTTTTTTTTTAAATGCATACAAGAGCTGGAGTATAGGCCAGAGGTGTGGGGGGGGGGGTGGGGGGGGCGGTGAGAAGATTCACCAGAGATAAAGTGGGAAACAGAACAGGCAGACTAACTGAAATACACTGCTGAGGGGAGCAGCGGGTGAGTCAAGATAGGTCTGCTGCACCATGTGGGTAGCTCCCTGGCTGAGGATCAAACTCGTGCTGCAGTGGCTGCAGTTAGCTTCATAGGTTGTGTCTTAACCCTTGTGCCACCAGGGAGGACCTCCCTTAATTTTTTTTTTTTTTAAACATATATATTCTTTTTTTTTTTACTTTTTTTTTTTTTTATAGAGGCATGTTTTTATTTATTTATTACATTTGTTTGTTTGTTTTGTTTATACATGCACTGGGTACAGTCAGAAGCGCGGGAGGGTGAGAGAATTCACCAGAGCCAGAGTGGGGAGCAGAGCAGGCAGAGGGACTGAAGTACACTGCTGAGGGGAGCAGCGGGTGGCAGGAGAGGTCTGCGCACCATGTGGGATCCTCCTCCGGTGGCCGGGGAGCAGCCGGGGATCGAACCGGCGCCGCAGAGGCCGCAGGCAGCTTCGCAACCCAGCGCTCAACCGCTGCGCCACCGGGGAGGCCCTCCCTTAATTTTTTTAACAATCCTTTTATGACTAAATTTTGAAGTTGTTTTCAGATCAGAATTTTTTCACATTTGAGTTTCAAATTTTCTTCTTCAGAATTTGGGCAATAAACCTTTGTGTACACACTACATTCCTGAAGGTGCCTTAACAGTCATCACTGAGCATATTTGATTCTTAAAATCTAAGGACAAATTCTAAAGATGTTCCTTCCTCTTTAATCTTTGCTTATATAATAATTCCATTATGCTTTGTCTATAATACTCCTGAAAAGTGATTCATTTTTATGTAATGGACCTTTTTCTCTCTCAACTTTGTTTTGTTATTACAAAATGTTCCTGTCCATGTGTCTGAATTCTCTATTTTGAGGTATTGAATTCCGGAATAATGAGCTTTATGTCGTCACCAGTTCTTCAGCATTGTACATCATATCATTAAATGTATAAGAAAACTTAGATAACTAACATCTAGCATTAGAGGTGTCAAGTTACTCATCTTGTTCTGTTATGAGGAAAGACAGCCATGACCCTGGAAGTGAAACCTTATACCTGCTACTGTCAGATTATTGTATGCAATTTAGGGGTACTAATCTTGGTCTGTCTTCAGCATAAAAACGTTGATCCCTGTGTGGGGTCTGGCTGTTCTTAAAATTAGAGTTTCTTACTTGAATCTCATTTCAAAATGTTAGTCCCTTATGAGGTTAAATTTACTTAGTCTCATTCTAAAGACTCCTTCAGCATTGTCAGATGTTTGTGCTTCTACTCTTGCTACAAAAAGTTCTCCATCTAGTTTCCTATTGCACTAGTGCTTGCTTTCTCAAAAGACCTGGATAGGGAACACCTTACATAGATGAACCAAATCCTTATTTCATACCTTATCCTGATAGCTCAGCTAGATATTATGTAGCCTAAAATCAAATAGGCCTAACCAGCCCTATATGGTTCTTTTCCTTCCCTTCCAATCCATCTTAACCAATTAAGATGTGGCTGTAGTAAGCACAAGAGAGGGAAGAGTATAAATAAGGAAGGGAAGGAAAACTACCTTTTCCGCTAGATGGAGCCAGCTGTGGAGATCAACTTAACCTCATTGTTAAAGTTTATTCTAGGTACATATCAGTATTTATTTCTAGGAGGGGAGGAGGAGTAGAATTGTGCATAGGAAATCTCATCCCTGGTTATTTAAGTTGGTTAATTAAAATTTTAAATTTGGAATTCCTTTTCTCAAACAATGTTAAAATGATGGCTGAATGTGCTGACTTTCTCATTTAAAGTATAATAAACCATTTAAAACTACCTCAAATTATTTGTGGTGAAAGACATTTTTCTTAATTTGTGGTATTTTGTAGACTGATGCTTTATATATTGGTCACTTGCTGGGATGTTATACATTGTTAAGTTCCTGTATAATTTCAAATGTCTTAATTCTCAATATCTTACCTTGTTGTGGAATGATACCAGTTTTCCCGAATGAATCTCAGTTTGCAGGCTGTATTTTGAGTAACACTAACAAAATATTTTCAGGGTAAATCAATGCAAGATGTTTCTGGCATTTCATAGTTGGACCTTAGAATTATATTCCCCATAAAAACAATGTAAAACATAAGTACCACAGTGTAATAGGTCATGATTCCTGACCTTTCAAATCTTATTACCCTAAGAGGACATCATTATATTTGTGGGAAGCATTTACTGAATGCCTTGCCGTAAGCTACTGATAGGTGCCAGGGAATAATCAATTGATAAGGAGATTGTCAAAAATGAGTGTGTGGGGGAAAATAGTGACCAAAAAAACTGATAAATACCAGTGCTTAGAATGGAAAATCAGAAACTATGATCGTTAAATGCAGGGATGGTTGGGGATGGGTTCTTTGAAGGAGAGGGAGAGATTACTTTGATGAATACTTTTTTTGTGCCAGCCTCACAATCTTGACAGTTTATTTCTTCATTTTTATAGCTATCAGTTATAGCTAGTAACTGGAGCCAGATTTCAAACTTGGATTTTCTGACTCTGTTTTAGTACTATGTTCTCTTACATATGGCTTTAGTGGAGATACAAAGAAATAGAGCCATAGACAGCACTTAGGCAAAAGATTTGACACTGAGAGAGAGGCTCATCAGAAAATTGGGGGAAAGCAGTAATCTTATAAAATGGTGTTTTAAGAAAATAAACAAGCATTTGGTATGTAGCTTTAACTGAAGCACTAAGACTAGAAATTGTAGAATATTCTTCTTGGTTAAGTTCTAGAATTGAACTAATTCTGCTTTGTACAGTGACATTTGTGGAATTATTTTTATAGGAAAATATTCCCTTTTAGTAAATTTTCCTATTTTTGTAAGAAAATACTACCGTTTCATAGATGGTAGGTAAATTCTTTAAAAATCAGCTTTGGGGGCTTCCCCCGGTGGCGCAGCGGTTGAGCGCTGGGTTTCTAAGCTGCCCGCCGCCTCTGCAGCGCCGGTTCGATTCCCGGCTGCTCCCAGGCCACCAGAGGAGGGCCCCACATGGTGCGCAGACCTCTCCTGCCACCCGCTGCTCCCCTCAGCAGTGTACTTCGGTCCTTCTGCCTGCTCTGCTCCCCGCTCTGGCTCTGGTGAATTCTCTCACCTTCCCACGCTTCTGACTGTACCCAGTGCTTGTATAAATAAATAAATAATCTTTAAAAAAAAAAAAAAAAAGCTACAAATTCTTTGTTTAAAAAAAAAAAAAAAAATCAGCTTTGGGTATAATTTAATGTTTAATTAAAAATACCCACCTTAAGTATATGGCTTGAGTTTTGACAAATACATATATATGCATAGCCATAACCACAAAAAGAAGTAGAACATTTCCATCATCTTGAAAAGTTCCTTTGGGTGACTTCACATTAGATCCTCTTAATGTTTTTTGTTTGCTTGTTTGGTATGAATTATGTGTAGTCACTGTCACTCCTTTTGGTGTGTAATGCTGAGTTTTGACAAATGCATGCAGTCAGGTAATAACCATTACATCAAGATAAAAAATCTTAAAAATATCCTCATGTTCCTTTTATAGTCATCCTCCATCCCCTTCCCCACTCCAAATCTTTTTAAAATGTATCTGATTCATTTTAGAAAATGAGTAATATACATGAATTATCTGTTTTCATGACTCCCAGGATACATTTTGCTGATACTTTTATAGTTATTCTTAGTTTTTTTTCCCCTCTTATTTATGCCTTCTAACTCTGCTTGGACCCTTACATTTCTACTCTTCACTAGTCATCTTGCTGTTTTGTGATAGCCTAGCATATTCTTAGCACAGGCTTTAAAAATGCCTTTTTTTGCCCTCACCCTGTATTTCTTATTAAACAGTGCCATGGCTTATTGCACTGAGAAGGTATACTGCATCCTCATATCTCTGTTGAAATATCTTGTTCAGCTCTTCTCTAAGAAAAAGGAGTCCAGGCAAAGTTACAAGGCTAAACCTCTTTTTCAATCATGAGTTGCTTCCTAAAACTCTGTTGCCTCAATATCTTTATATAACTTTTCCTGATTATAAAAATGCCTGTATCATCACCATTAAAAAGCACACTCTTTACTGACCTTTAACTAACTACTGTTTACTTTCATTCTTTATGCTAAATTTCTCATTCTTTATGTAAATTTCTCAAGTAAAGGATCAGTACTTCTCTCTTTCCCTGCCATCTTTGGCGTATGGAGCCCTCTGTCATCTGGTGTCTGTTTAAATACCACAACAGAAACTATGTTCTGCAAAGTTATGACTCCTGATCAACAGATAGATTGTTCTCTTTTGTAGTTTAAAGGTACTACAAAAGTCTGTTTCTGTTTATACATCTTAATAGTTTTTCCATTGTTAGTAGATATTTTTCAAAACAGGGATCACTGTAGTTTGTTACCTTTTCCTTTTTTCATTGCTTCTAAAACTAAAAAGAAAAATGACTTGTTGAAACAGTAAATTACAAATCTGTATTGGGTTTCACTTAGCAATAGAAAGTGATGGTTCTGCATCATTTCAGTAAATTGAATTTCCATTGCCTTAAACTATTAAAACGTGTTTGCATTTTATTCAGCTACCCTTACGAAAATTTTCTTTTGAGGGGTAAAAAGGGAAATCTGCCCATTTTATAGATTAAAACACTAAAGCACAGTAAATTATCTTGCCTTTTATTTAGTGGTCTTTTCTGATTAGTGGTCTTTTCTTGACTTTTTATTTCTGTGTGTGGTGGTTTTTCGTTATTTAATTACATGCGTAGACATTATTTGGGATTTAATACTCAATGGGGAAGGCATGGAGCCTATATAGCATGTATAGCAGTTAAGAATGAAGAAAAAAGATTTATAAATTAGCTGAAGTAGCTTTGATACCAATGTTAAATTTTAAAGTCTAGGCTATTTATTATAGAGCATTAAACTAATAACATTTTTTTATTTGTTTTGTTCAGCTTGTCAGCTCATCTGCAGCTTACGTTTACTGGTTTCTTCCACAAAAATGGTATGTGCTTCAAAGTAAACATGGACATTCTAACAACAAAACACCTTTGTGAATATATAAAAAGTTTTCTTTGTGGGAAGGGAGTTTATAAAATTATGGAAAAGACATTGCTCTTAATTTAACTTCTCTTTAACGTCAGTTACTACTTTGGTCACTGATAGGATGTGGAGATATTGATGTTACTTGCACCCTTGAATAATGTGCAGGGTAGGGGACACTGAATTGCAATATAAGTTTTTGCTCCCCCAGACCTTAATTGTTAATAGCCTGCTCTTAACTGGAAGGCCTTACTGTTAACAACAAACAGCTCATTAACATATATGTTGTGTATGTATTTTATGTATATATGTGTGTGTGTGTACACTTTTTTAAGTGAAGTAAGGTAGAGAAAATTATTTTAAAAATCATAAGGAAGAGAGACTATATTTACAGTACTGTATTTATTGATATGATAAGTTTACATCAGTGACTGGACCCACACAGTTCAAACCTGTGTTGTTCAAGGGTCAGCTGTAGTGTTTCTTAAATTTTAGTGTGCATAGAAACAAATTACCAGTTTAAATACATATTTTTGGATTCTACAGTTTAGGGTTTTGGTGGAATTTAGGAGTCTGCATGTTTTTTTAAAGATTCATTAATTTTTGCATACAAGAGCTGGAGTGTAGGCCAGAGGTACTTGGTAGTGAGGGGATTCACCAGAGACAGAGTGGGAAGTAGAACAGGTGGAGTGACTGAAATACACTGCTGAGGGGAGCAGTGGACAGGAGAGGTCTGCTGTGCCATGTAGGTCACCTCCCTGGCTGGGGATCAAACTTGTGCTGCAGTGGATGCCAATAGCTTTTTTTTTTTTTTTTTAAACATTTGTTTCTTTTTTCTTTTTATTTATACAAGCACTGGGTACAGTCAGAAGCGCGGGAGGGTGAGAGAATTCACCAGGGCAGAGGGGAGAGCAGAGCAAGAAGTACACTGCTGAGGGGAGCAGCAGGCGGCAGGAGAGGTCTGTGCACCATGTGGGACCCTCACCCGGCGGCGGCCGGGGATCGAACCGGCGCTGCAGGGGCTGCTGGCAGCTTTGCAACCCAGCGCTCAACCGCTGCGCCCGGATGCCAATAGCTTTATAGTGCTGAGACTTAACCCGTGACCACCGGGGAGGCCCTAGAAGTCTGCATTTTAAATAAAACACCCAAGATAATTTAGAGGTGGATTTTCTGAAGAAAATATTTTAAGAAGTTCTGCTTTAATCTTGTTCATAACCTGGTTTTCATATGCTTTCCTTATCCATTTAAGTTTTCAGTAGGTCTTAAAAGTGTTACATTAGGGCCTCCCTGATGGCTCAGGCAGTTGAGTGCACCGCTGTGAAGCTGTCCGCAGCCTCTGCAGTGCCAGTTCGATCCCCAGCGGCCTCGGAGATGCCCACATGGCGAAGCAGACCTCTCCTGTCTCGCCCGCTGCTCCCCTCAGCAGTGTATTTTGGTCGGTCTGCCTGTTCTGTTCCCCTCTCTGTCTCTGGTGAATCCTCTTACCTTCCCACGCATATGGCTTTTACCCCAGTTCTTGTATAAATAAAATAAATCTTAAAAAAATTAAAAGGGGCCTACCCTGGTGGCGCAGCGGTTGAGCGCTGGGCTGGGGAGCTGCCTGCAGCCTCTGCAGCGCCAGTTCTATCCCTGGCCACCGGCGAGGGTCCCACATGGCGCAACAGACCTCTCCTGCCCCACTCGCTGCTCCCCTCGGCAGTGTATTTTGTCAGTCTGCCTGTTCTGTTCCCCGCTCTGGCTCTGGTGAATTCTCTCACCCTCCTGTGCTTCTTACTGTACCCAGTGCTTGTATAAATAAACAAATAAATCTTAAAATAAATAAATCTTAAAATAAATAAATAGAAAGTGTTACATTAGTCAAAGCTATATGGACATTCTTGAAGGTTCATCTGGATCGTATCTAAATAGATAAAATTCTACCTCTTATCTCTCACTGTTAATATTAAAAAAGTCAAAAACCTTGGGGCCTCCCTGGTAGCTCAGGGGTTAGTCTCAGCACTATCAAGCTGTTAACCAGCCACTGCAGCATGAGTTCAATCCCTAGCCAGGGAGTTAACCCACATGGCGCAGCAGACCCCTCCTGACTTGCCTGCCGCTCCCCTCAGCAGTGTTATTTCGGTAGTTTGGCCTGTTCTGCTTCCTACTCTGTCTCTGGTGTATTCTCTCATCCATCACACCTCTGGTCTATACTCCAGTTATTGTGTGCATAAATAAATAAATCTGGGGGAAATTTTTTATAAAATTAAATTTATTAGATTTTGCCATTATTCCAATATTTTTTGAGCTTTAAATTATAAAGACTGATGATAAAAATTTTAGTTAATTGCCTTAGAAACTGGGAGAAGTTCTACTCCTTGAGTATAACCTGTCTGCATAAACATGTACAGTTGATGTTATTGCATCAAATGTTAAAAAATGGACAACTGAGACAACAGCTGCTATTAATAGAATATATCAATATATTAGATATAAGGAAAATTATATAATCTTAAGTGTTGCTCTATTAGAAGAGGTCAAAGATTGCTGGACAAAGTCACAGTTGGTTTCAAAAATGGATAAAATGACTGTAGCTTGTCCATTTTAAATTTGTGTTTTTCCTTTGATTATCGTGAAATGGAATAAAACCTTTATAAGAAACATGTCTCCAACTTGACATGTTTATATTGTTTGGAAACAATGTATTTATATTGTTTGGAAAGAAATGTATACTAATAAATGGTTATGTAAGAAGTGTTCGATAATTAGTCAGGTTTTTTATGTAAGAAATTTGATCTTAATCTCTACTAGCAGCCAATGTAGCTTCTACTTTTGCCTTAAAATTTGTCCATTTCTTACTAGGAATAAACCCAAGTAGCATTTTCATTTTTTTCCTCCTAAACATTTATAATCATCTTGCAGTGTCCTTATTGCTAATCATTTATCATGTTTTCTATGGTACTTCTAAAGTATTTGAACTCTAATACTTTAGAATCTTATTATTTGATCTAATGGGTTTGTTAGTCCTTTTTTCCCAGAACATGTATAAAGCACATACATATTATAATTGATATCAGTGAACTGAATTAATATTGAAATAGTAAGTTGAAGCTAATTGTAAAGTTGTCCAATTAAACTTTTTCCTGTTTACATAACAAAATACTGGAAATTCAAAACATTTTTAAATTTTCTTTTTAATTTTTTCTTCATGTTAATAAAGGAGAATGTAAACTCTGTTGATGCATCTGTTTCCAGAAAATAATTTCCTATTGTAACTTTGAAATTAATGCAAGTTGGAAAGAGCAGATAAATTGCTTCACTTTTCTATTCAGTGGTTTTTTTGTTTGTTTGTTTATGAAATAATATTTTAAGAAGCCATGCTAGACAACCATCCAGATTTCTGAAATCTAGAATTTTTTTTTTTCTTTTGTTTTTAAATGAAGGCTTTTGTAGCAACTACTACTGAAACTGTTTAGGATGAATACATGAAGATTCTTAGGGTAATATTTTCATTGTGATTGTTTTTCATAGAGTATTTTTATTACTGCATTTTAGACATTAGATTATTTGTTACTGTATAAAATGTTTTTATCCTGGTTACATCTTCCAAAGAAATTGATTCAGATTATTTTTTTTTGTGTGTGCACACACTCTGCATAAGAATGCTTTCAATGACAAAAAAGGTCTCCAAAATCTCAGGAAAAGAAATTATTTCTTTGTATGTTACAAATTCATCTATTAGAGTAGTTCTATATATTATTGAAACTTAATGAATACATGATTAGATATTTAAAGTTTGGAACTATTGACACCTTTAGGATTAAAGACAAATTATAAAGTACTCTGGGACCTTAATTTGCCAAAAGACTTTGTTAGTTGACAAAGAGAACTGCTATTTCAAAATTAAATCCTTAAACTTTGTAAAACAGGAGACTTCCCTAGGTAATAATAATGTCTTGCTTTTTGCTAGCCCATTTAGACTTCAGAGACGTTCTAGGAAAAACGTAAAAAAAAATAGGTATCTTTCTTATGAAATGGTAATGTTTAACTTGTATAATGTTTATTATTTTATGAAAGCCATTTTTATATCTCTTTGATCACAAAGGAATCTAACCTTTTGGTTTAACACCCTTACATTCAAAATGAAACATGTATAAGTCTAGTAATATAGCCTAAATGTAAGTGTTTATTCTAATAGATTTTGGAAGAAGGAAAAAATTAAAGGTGTTTATCTCCTGTGTGTCTCATCTGAATTGTATCATTTGTGCTTTCCATCAGGAAGCTTTATATATCAGAAATACTTTTGACTTAGATTGTTACATTCTTTTTATCATAAATGTTAAATCTTTATTTGAACCAAAAGAAACAACAGTGTATAGGAAGTTAGTTGTTGTTTAGTGAAAGGGTTGTTTAAATTATTTTATTATTTTTTTATTTTATTTTTATTTTTTTAAGATTTATTTTTATACAAGAACCGGGGTATAGGCCAGATGTGCGGGAGGGTGAGAGGATTCACCCAAGACAGAGCAGGGAACAGAACAGGCAGACTGACTGAAATACACTGCTGAGGGGAGCAGTGGGCAAGACCAGAGAGGTCTGCCTTGCCATGTGAGTATCTCCGTGGCCAGCGGAAATCAAACCAGCACTGCAGAGGCTGCGGACAGCTTCACAGCGCTGCACTCAAGCACCTCGCCACTAGGGAGGCCCTATTATTTTAAAAAGATTTATTTATGCATACAAGAACTGAGGTACAGGCCAGAGGTGTGGGGGATGAGAGGATTCACCAGAGACGAGAGTGGGGAACAGAATAGGCAGTCCGAAATACACTGCGGAGGGGAGCAGTGGGCGAGACAAGGGAAGTTTGCTGAGCCATGTGGGTTGCTCCCTGGCTGGGGATCGAACTCATGCAGCAGTGGCTGCGGATTGCTTCATAGGTTGCGTCTTAACCCCTTGCGCCACCAGGGAGGCCCTGTTTAAATTATTTTAGATACATGCTTTTAAAGTGTTTGCAGCAAATTTGGAAATGATTTGGGGGAAAAAAGAAGGAGTAAAGTTCTGAGAGGTCTTCATTTTTTTATTTTTCTATTTAGATAAGCCATCACAAAACTCAGAAAATGAACAAAATTCTGTTACGCTGGAAGTCCTGCTTGTCAAAGTCTGCCACAAAAAAAGAAAGGTAACATGTAAAATGATACTGATAGATTAAATGCAATAATATTCTTAATTGAACATGTTCGTGTATAAATATTGTATTTTCAAATCTTGTATGCTTTTAATATACTGAATTGTAAAACTGCTGATGAACCTCTTTTGACAACTTCCCAGGTCTTCTATATAAAACTTTCTCCTATAGTAGTTTGATAATCAAAGGAGGAAGTGCTCGCTTCGGCAGCACATATACTAAAATTGGAACGATGATCAAAGGAGGAAGATCTTTTAGCATTTTAACATATAAATTTAATTGATTCTTTACCAGTTCAATCTCCACTTATTTCTTAGCTATTTGTATCCTTTGAAATTTTAAATAAGGGCTAGGAGAGATTCTCCCAAAATGATTATGTTACAATACTACTATTGCAGGCAAAGAAATACTGTTGTCACCATTATCAGCCACTAACTTACTACTTAAATTTTTATTTATAATATGAAATCATTTCACCACAGAAACAAGTGTTATGATGTTTAAATTTTGAGGGCAACCCATCAAAGCCAGTAGATAAATCTTTAGTAACTTTATGTCCTTGGGCATTTTAAGTCAGTAGGGGACCTCCCTTGTGGCCTAGGGGGTTAAGTCTCAGCACTATCACTGCTAAAGCCTGAGTTCGATCCCGGCCAGGGAGCTAACCCATGTATGGCACAGCAGACCTCTCCTGTCTCTCCCGCTGCTCCTCTTAGCATTGTATTTCAGTAGATCTGCCTGTTCTGCTCCCCACTCTGTCTGTGATGATTCTGCTCAACCCCCACACCTCTGGCCTATACTCCAGTTCTTCTACACAAAAATAAACATTTCAAATAAATAAAATGGTTTTTAAAAAACTAGTCAGTATGACCTGTATAGAGATTCTTACTGCTGCGGTTTTCCTCAAATCATAATAAGGTGACACAGGACTTAAAAATTGTGCTAGAGCACTGGTATGGAGAGGACTGAGGTAATAGGAAACAGTAGCGTATGTTAAAAATTTGAAGTTAGGAATATCACTCCCCATTTTCACCCAACTGCAATCTGTAGTATCACATAGTGAGATGAAGTTTCTTTAAGACACATTGTTACTTAGGCAAGAATGTGCCTGTAAGTATAGTATAATCCTTCTGTGTTTCAAAAATTAATAGACATAAACATTGTCTTAAAGATATATGCAGCCTACCATTAATACTGTTACCTCCAAAATGTAAGAATTACAAGGGAGACTTGTATTTCTCATTTTATATTCTTTTGTAAGACCCATAAATATTTATATTTAAAAAGAAGTTACTGTAAAATAGGTACTATATTTTCTTGTTATAAAGGTCTTCTTCATCTTCCATTTTTTTTCTCCTGTGCTGTTTGAGCATAACTAGCTTTATAATTACAGAACATTGCTCATAAGGCAAATATTAAGTAACATTCAAATACATGGATTTACTATTTCATAATATTTATTGACATTGGGGTTATAATCTTTTTTCTTTCTGATGGTCCTACAGTTATTCTGTTGAAAAATATATATGGAAAAAGATGAATTTACATGGGCTTAACATCTAAAACATGATTTTATTTTATTTGAAGATTCATTTGTTTATGCAAGAACTAGAGTGCAGGCCAGATGTGCAGGAGGGTTCACCAGAGACCGAGCTGGGAGCAGAACAGGCAGACGGACCAAAGACACTGCTGAGGGGAGCAGCGGGAAAGGCAGGAGAGGTCTGCTGTGCCATCTGGGTTTCTCCCCAGCCGGCCGGGAATCGAACCGGCACTGCAGAGGCTGTGGACAGCTTCACAGCGCTGCGCTCAACCAGCTGCATGACCGGGGAGGCCCTAAAACATGATTTTAATTCCATGTTTCTAATTTTAAACTATTTCAGGTGACTCTCAAGCTAAATATTGGATATGCTGTATTGTTACCTTCATTACAATGGGGAAATTTTGTTTAATATTTGGAATACAGTTTTTCCAATTTATTTTGTTTTACTTCACCATTTTCAGAACTATACTTAACTTTTAGCATGTCATTTGGTAATCATGGCCTCTATACCATGTTCTCATAGCTGTGATTAGAAGTTTTATTTTAATTTTATAATTTTATATGCATAAATAAATGTAATTTAATAATCTTTGCCTTTGCAGGATGTAAGTTGTCCAATAAGGCAAGTTCCTACAGGTAAAAAGCAGGTGCCTTTGAATCCTGACCTCAATCAAACAAAACCTGGAAATTTCCCATCCCTTGCAGTTTCCAGTAATGAATTTGAACCTAGTAACAGCCATATGGTGAAGTCTTACTCATTACTATTTAGAGTGACTCGTCCGGGAAGAAGAGAGTTTAATGGAATAATGAATGGAGAAACCAATGAAAATATTGGTAATTTATATTTTAATAATTTTACTATATTTTGTCTCTGGAGACTAAGGCAACAGTGAAAGTGATTGAACCAATATATATATCTTCGTAGCATTCTTAATTGCGTATAAACTTTCTTTTATTTCAGTAACTTACTTAAAACTTTGCTTTTCCAAGGAAGAAGATGGTATAGAATAGAAACAGATTGCATGTGTGCTAATAGAATGGTCTTTATTTGCAGATCTCTTACAGTCTAATGAGATAATTTTATGGTAGAATGCCTTTGCTCTTAGACTATTGGCCAGTGTGCTGGACTAGGTATTTAATCTGTTAGGTTAGCATTATTATTTAGTGATGTTTATATTTCATATAGTAAAAAGATAAATTGAACTTGAACACTGGATGGAAAAGACGTACTCAGACTCTCCGCAGTTTTTCCCTACCACTCCCCTGCCCATTTTATTGTGAACAATTTCAAACATACAGAGCAGCCAAAAGAATTTTATAGTGGATACCTATCTACCCACCACTTAGATTCTATAACATTTTATTGTACCTGCTTATCACATATCTATCCTTCAGTACTTCTAACAGTTAGGAATCCACCTTTGAGGTACTCGACCAATATATAGGTATAGAGTATACAAAGATTTAAATCATCCAGTTCTATTTTTTCCAAAGTTCATGACCTAGAACATGTAGATAGACATAAAAGAAATAATTGCAGCAAAATGATGAGTGGTACATTAGAGCTATATATAAGTTCAGTGGAGAAACACTTTGAAAGAAATAGTCTTTGAGTCTTGAAGTAACTACAGAAGAGGATTTCCCCCTTTATCAAGTAAGAGCGTTCTGAACATTTGCAAAAATATAAGATGGCTGTCAGAGACATACACATGGTAAAATCATAAAATTAAAGAGGATTAATATGGGTATTCTGTTGCAACTTAAGTGTTATTTGTGCTTTATTTGGGATAAATGTAACATGTCAGTGAAGCAAAAATAATGACATTTTTGCCAGAATGTTTGATTCATAAGAAATGTTTATCAAATTCAGATGTCAATGAAGAACTTCCAGCTAGAAGAAAACGAAGTCGTGAGGATGGGGAAAAGACATTTGTTGCCCAAATGACCGTATTTGATAAAAACAGGTAATGTTGATGAATACACATCAATTTTATAGGATATTTTTATTCTGAAGCAAAATACTGTGGTGTTGTTACTGTTTTGCCTTCATTCTTAAAAATGAAAAAGAAAATTTATAAATACTGATTTTTTTTTTTTTATCTCATTGTAAACAGTAAACAGATGAGGACTCTTATGGCTCAATTAAGAGAGTTTATTTGACAAATATTTTTTGAATGTCTGTTCTTTGTCAGACACTATTTTAGGCAGTGAGAAGGCAACAAAAAGATTCCTGCCTTAGTGGAGCTTAACTTCTAGTGTAGAAAACACACACCACCTCTAGAAAAATATATCCACTAATATCACACGGTGGTGAATGCCGTAAAGAAAAATAGAAAGGGCTATTGTTTTATAGAGGAAAGCCAGAGAAGGTAATATTTGAGCAGAGACATGAATGAAGTGGTCCACATAAAAGTCTTGAGATGTGTGTTTACTAAAGTGAAGGTAGAAATTCGTGTGTAACCCTTGTCATGTGACTATCTGCATTTGGCACAAGGTAGCAACACTTGAATTTATAATTGTCTCTGCAGTTTTCATTTGGGAATGAAGCATCTTAGTGCCAGTTAAAGAAGATCAAGAAAGCAAATGTGGCTTTCTTTTTGTCAGGGTTAAATAATGGAATTTTAACATGCTGTGATTTCTTGTCCCAGGCCACAGTTCACAGTCAGGTACAGGAGAAAGAGCTAGGAAAAGTAACTTAATACATTCTTCCTCCTCTTTAAAAAAAGTACTGATTGTTAGTTTAATGAAATCACTTACTAGCTAACAGGGCAGCCTTTTTATAGGAAAGCAAAGATTAGGAATGCCATAGATGTGGCTACTATGTTGTCTTAGATATGTCACTTAATGTTTCTTGATATTACTGACAAATTGATTGGGGTCTAAGATTAAAGGGAAAACAACACACAAAAATGTCCTAGGAGATAGTGGTTATATCCATGGGAAAAGCAATTAGGATGTGGCACACTTTATTGATGTTGGTAAATGTTCTGTCAACATGAAGACATATTCTTTATAAAACTCTTTCTGCCATATATATATATATATATATATATATATATATATATATATATATATATATATATAGCTTAGTATATTTCTATGCTGCTTTTTATTCAATGAAAAAGTACCATGAAGAAACCATGAGCGTATTTTTCCCTAATTTGGAAAATTTCCAAACTTTTAAAAAAGTTGAAAAATGCAGATAATTAGTACCCATATGTCCTTTACCTAGATACATAAGTTAAAATTTTACCACCTTTGTGTTTTTTATTTTTATGCTGTACCATTTGAAAGTTAGAGATTGTAACAGTCTACTTCACTGCTCACTCCTAAACATTCAACCTGTATTTCCTAAGAACAGTACATTTCCTTCCATAATCACAATACACCTCTCATACTCAGAAAATTTAACATAGTATAAAAAAATACAATCATCTTTCCCAGTTGGCCCCAATAATGTCCCTTATAGCTGTTTCCCCTCTCCTCTTAGTCAGGAATTGTGATCTGTAGCTGGTTGTCAGTCGTCATACCTATTCAGTCTCTTTGAATTAGGAATAGTTTCTCCACCTTTATTTTTGGGCTGTAGTGTTTTGCCCCTTTTTTTGAAGATTTATTTATTTATGCACACAAGAACCGGGTTACAGGTCACAGATGTAGGGGGTGTGAGGATTCACTAGAGACAGACAGAATGGGGAACAGAACAGGCAGACTGACTGAAATACACTGCTGAGGGGTGCAGTGGGCAAGTCAGGAGAGATCTGCTGCACCATGTGGGTAGCTCCCTGGTGGAGGATAGAACCCATGCTGCAGTGGCTGTGGTTTGCTTCATAGGTTGTTTCTTAACCCCTTGCACCACCAGGGAGGCCCTGTTTTGCCTTTTATAACACTTTTTTTTTTTTTTTTTTAAAAACAAGTACAGATCTACAGTTTTGTAAAATGTCTCTATCTAGGCTATCGTGATTATTTCCTTACTACTAGATTCATTTAGCAGGAATTCTTATTGCTGATATGTTCTTTGTGCACATCATAGACACATGTGTTGATTTTCATCATCAGTATATGTTGATATTCATCATTACTATAGCAATACTTTTTGCCTTTAATTATATAATCTCTGGTAATATATGAAACTGGGTAAAATGTCATTTTCCTCCCAACATCCTTTTGCCCAAAGTTTATCTTCCACTGATGATTCTTGCTTGAATAAATTACTTGTACCACACTTGCCATACAGTAACTTTTTATCATTTCTCCAACTGTCTTGGTATTTTCTTGTAAAGAACAGCTTTCCTTCCCTCATCTTTTTTTTTTTTTAAATCAGTATGGGTTAACGATTCCCATTTATATTCAGCTTTTTCATCTATTTATGTTGTTGTTCATAGTTGTCCCTAATTTGGTCAGGAGGAACCCTCCTACCAGGTTTCTGTATCCTTTTGACGTTATCTGTCTACCCACCCATCCATGCATACATCCTTATTTTCTGTAACAGTTATATGTTCCAAACTTACTTTTCCTACCTCTCCTCTGGAATTGACCATTTCTTCAAGGAGTCTTGATTCCTTTTAGTAGAGGAAAAGTATTTGCAAGCCATGATCTCGGGTGATGTGTAAAAGTTGTTTTTGTAATCTCAGAGAGACTCAGGTCTCCTTAAAGAATTGCTAAAATTCAAAAGCTGTGTCGGAAATAGGTGAAATATTGAGAGAAAGAAAATGCTTCTTTGAGAGACAAAAGAGCTACCATAAACCAAGTCATAATAAAAATAAACCAGGGGAAAATTAACTGCTACTCATACTATAGCATTCCTGTATAACAAAAAGATACTGATTAAAAGGAAAACACCACAGTATAATAGAAGAATGAATGAGCAAGTGATATAATAAAATTGTTTGCAAAAAAAGAATATGTATTTTGTCCTTAAACAATTTGATAAGACATCTGAATATAAAAGTACACTGAGATGTCATTTTTTCACTTACCAGTTTGGCAGAGATCAAAAAACTTGATAAAGCACTATTGATGAGGCTGTGGGGAAAAAAGCCCTCCTCCTACATTAAAGGTAGGAGAGTAAATTGGATTATAGCTATCAAATGTACAGCCATAAACTATAATATTTGTACTCATGAAAACACATGAGGGAAACTCCATTTCAGTTTAAAAGTATATGAATGTATTGCTTACTCCAATAACATTATTAGAAATTGATCTTTTAAAATAGCTTTGCTGGTGGACTGTTGAAGTAGACTAAATTCAAGTAATATTGCATAAAGACAGGTCTTTAATTAAAACCATTTCCTGTTAAGAGGTGCTTTGAGTCAGTCTGCCTGAATTCACTTGCTAGCTCTAATTGTGATCTTCAGCCAAGTTATCTAACTTTCTTTGCCTTAGTTTAGAAAAATAGAGTAATAGCATCTACTTCATAAGAGTTGTTGAAAAGATTAAATGAACCATAAAATTACTAAAATAGTGCCTGGCACATAGTAAGCACTCAATAAATGTTAGCTGTTATCATCCAACAGAATTTCTTTAAGACTGATGAAGAGAAGCCAGAATCTTAACACATACAATTATTGTGCATGATTGAAGAATGATATTTAGTGTAGTGTAGGTACCAGTATTTAAAGGTATAGGAAAGTTATACAAACCACACACACTCTCTCTCACTCACCACTCACTCACTCGTACTTACACATTAAAACTGTACTGCAATATGGGTATAATTAAACTGATTCTTTAATCCAGGCAATATTTCATTTATCCATGAATGTTTATTGAGCACCTATATGTGCCAGGTGCCCCCAGGATCTTATATATTTATCAGGGTTGTCATTATAATCATTTTATTGGTCAAGTATAAAAATTCTAGTTCATATATTTACAATAGTTAAAAATAACAGACATTAGTGGTTCCCTTAGCCAAGTATTGTAACGCTTCTTATCCCATTTTTAAAAGTATAATGCCTGCACACATGCTTTATACTTAATGTTTAAAACTGAGCAAATTGCTGAGGCCTTTATACTTGAAACATTTAAAGCTATATCTGAATACTTGCAGTAACAAAATAATAATTCAGCAATAACTAATGATTGTTAGTGCAAAATCATAAAAATTGCTTTTGCCAGGAATAGATTGTAGGTATATTTTAGGTATATCTTGTTGGATATGTAAGCTAGTTTATAAATTTAATAAATGCTTTTTAGTATAAATCTAAAAATGTAGAATTTGTGTACTTAAAATAATACACAGGTTACTTTAAAGTGTATGTGTTTGTCTAACAGGCGCTTACAGCTTTTAGATGGGGAATATGAAGTAGCCATGCAGGAAATGGAAGAATGTCCAATAAGCAAGAAAAGAGCAACATGGGAAACTATTCTTGATGGGAAGGTATGGATAACTTAGAAGGTTGAGCACATTGTAGTTACAAACTCCCATTTTTTGATTGATGTTTTCTTCCCCTAATGGAAATTCATGTTGGAAGTAGAAGAGTCCTTTGTTTTTGTACTTTGAAAAACAAGTGAATACTATCTAGTTAGAGTATTTAATGTAGGGCACTGAAATCAGACTGCCAGGTGCCCATCTCCACTCCTAGCTTATAGCATCTGGCAGTCAGTTAAGCATGTCTGTCATGATTTTTTCATCTGTAAATTGAGGTGTATAGAATTGATTAATTAAATGAAATACTTAAATATCACCGTGCCTGGCATAAAATAAGTGCTCAATAAATGTTAACTGCTATTTTAAATCCCATTCATAGTAACAGCAGGTACAGATGATGATTACTAATAAATTTATCAGGACATGTGCTAAACTTAGATAAAGTTTTCTTGAAATAACTTCTAAGAGACTTAAAAGGCTTACATACATTTCTTGAATAGGCAAACTCAAAAGAAAAACTGTCACTTAATTTTAAATATTAATAGGTCATTTGTACCATTAGAAGCAAAATCCTCAAAGGATTTTTTTTAAAGTCCTAAAATTACTATCAAATTAACCTAGAACAATATGTAGTAATACTAAAGAAAATTTATACAAAAGTTTTCTGAGAAGTCTTAATTACCAGATAATGTAGCATACTGTAGCATTAAAAGAACTTCTGTGGTATAACCATATAAGAATAGATAAGCAGATGACTGAAATATGGTCTTAAAATAGTTTCATGTATATTTGGAATTTAGCCTATGATAAAAATGGTGTTTGGACTTTATGGGAAACATAGACTGTTCATTAATTGTGACAGAAGTGGCTTCTAGCCATCTGGAAATAAACTTCGACCCAATAAATTCCAGAAGGCACATAAATGTACATGTAAGATTAACACTACATAGTTTCAGGAACAAATATAGGTGAATATTAATATAATTCTTCCTGTGAGGAAGGGCCTTTTTAAGTAATATGCAAAAGGTAGAAATATGCAAAAGCATAAAATAAAACAGTTGATTAACATGAGTCGTATCCTAAAAAAACTAAAAACATGATGGATTGGAAAAATATATTTTCCACATATAGAAGGCTAATATGAATACATAGTTTTATGAGTCAGTGACAAAAGTGTCAACAATCTAATTTTAAAAATGGCTAAAAAAACAAGCAGGTAGTTCTTAAAGCAATAAATATAGCCAGCATACTTAGATACTTAACCTTATTATAAAAAGACATGAAAACAAAATCGGAGGTTCTGCTTTTGACTGTTAATTCGGCAATGATTAAAAAAGATGACAGTTTCTAATTGGAGATGTGAGAACATTCAGTGATGAGATGATTAATGACGGGTATGGTCTGAGAAATGCATCGTTGGGTGATTGCATTGTTGTGTGAATGTCATAGAAATTAATTACACAAGCCCACATGGTATAGCTTACTACACGTCTAAGCTATATGGTAAAACCTATTGGACCACCAATCCAGTGTTCACTAAACATCATTAAGTAACTATAACAGACTATATGCAAGAATAAGTTGGTACAACCTTACTGGAGAGTTGACTGGCATATGGATAAAAAGTTTAATTGTATTTGTAGTCATTAACAATTCCATATCTCTAGTTTTATCACAAGGTAGTAACTGGTTGATTGAAAAGATATATTAGCAAGTCTTATCAAGATGTTTTAAATAGTGAAAAATTGGAAATACTTTAAATCTCAAGAGATAGCCATCAGATAGGACAGTACTTTGGCAGAAAGTTTTCCATGATATTTAATATTTGCAGACTAGTATACATACTTCCACATTTTCTAAAATTAATAATAGTGATTGCCTCTAGGTGATAGGTTTGCAAATATTTTTGTTTCAAATATCTACAGGGTTTGAATTTTCTATAGGTATTTATTTTTATGTTTTCAATTTCTTATTTAAAGTTTAACCCTTTGCACTCCGAACCATTCTGGACATTGGCTACCAATATCCCCTGAGAGGGGACAGCGGAGTGCAAAGGGTTATTAAATTAACCTGTGAGGAACTAAGGATTACATTTATGAGTTGTTTTTTCCCAAGAAATTGTCTGAAACAATAAAAAGTTGGCATCCCTTTAAGTCAGACCATAAAAATTTGCTTCTTTTTAAAAACTGGCATTTTCAGTATGTGTTCCATAATTTACTAAACTAATGCCATTCTAATGGATGATTCAGTTATTTTATTTTTTTTACATGTTCAAAAATGATGTCGTGAATATACTTTTTTTAGGTATATTTTTGTATTGCAAGTACTTTTGTAAGATGCATTCCTCGATAGAGACTTCATGTATCATAACCAGTTTATCACATTTTTACCTCATTCCTGTCTACAGTTTATATTTTTAAAAGGATTTTTATAAAGCTGTAGAAGGAGCTTAGGCCTAAAAGGTAGTCAAATAAATAGGAACCCACTAAAGGTTTCTACAAAGGGAAAATAGCATGAAAGTAGTCTTTGAGGAGATTATTTGGCCTCCTGTATATGGACTGAGAAGTAAAAATCAGAAGCATGAAGAGCAGTTGAGATACTATGATAACTAATAAGGCAGCAAGAATCTATACTTGATTTATTTATATATATATATATATATATATATATATATATATACATACATACATACATAATATCCCTTTGCACTCCGAACCATTTTACGATATTTTGATTTAATTCCTTGTGCCATTTCAAGATAAAACTTCAGGGAAACATGCATGTCTCAAAAAGTTGCGTTGAAATAACCTCAATTCCCCGTAATCACTAATAAATTGCATTGTTCCCTGAGAGGGGACGTCTGAGTGATATGCTAGAATTCCTATGTCCCCTGAGAGGGGACAGCGGAGTGCAAAGGGTTAAATATATGGGATGAATAAGGGTCAAATGTAATTCTAAAATCTTTAGCTTAGAATCACTAGTAAATGAGAATATTAGGAACAAAAATAGTTTGACATGGGAAGGAAAGAAATGGTATTAGATTTACATACTTCACTTCAAGGTAACATAGATATCCAAGTGCCAATGTCCAAGAGACAATTGGGGATTACAATTTTACAGTTTTACAGCTTAAGTATAAAGAATGGAGAACCAGTGTGGGATCATCAGCCTAACAGTTAAGCCATTGGGACAGGTGGCTACATATCAGTTAGGAATTAAAGAGACAAAGAGAAGAGTTCTAATGGAATAGAGGTGGAGGAAGAAAGGCAATATAGTTCAATGTCACACAAAGAAGAGAAGCAAGGGCAATTGTCAGTGAAGCTGAGAGGAGTCAAGGAAAATTAATTATTTCCACAACTATTCATTTTACAAAAATAAAATAATTGGTCATCTAAGAACACAGATTGTAGACTAGTAGTGCTACAGTTTTGTTGTTAGACATTTTTTTAATTGGTATCAACATATACTACTGGTAAGATTTCTCATGAAAACATGAATTTCTGACTTAAAAATCTGAAATTCTGGCTATGCTGGACCAGTGTTTAAACTTGGCAACCGTTATTGTTGATAAGTGGCTGGCACTATTAGATATCCCAGGATTACAGTCTCTACATACTATACATTTAATTTACTTGTCTGACCATCCTGTAGGCATTTTGAGTTTTCAAGGGGAAAAAAAAAAAACCTGTTGATATAAATCAAATCTACACTGACTTATAATAATTTTTTTTCAATTCATTATATATCTCCTCACTTTTTCTGGTTGGTTTTTTTGTTTTGTTTTAAGAGGCTGCCTCCATTTGAAACATTTTCTCAGGGACCTACGTTGCAGTTCACTCTTCGATGGACAGGAGAAACCAATGATAAATCTACAGCTCCTATTGCCAAGCCTCTTGCTACTAGGAATTCAGAGAGTCTTCATCAAGAAAACAAGCCTGGTTCAGTTAAACCTACTCAAACTATCGGTAAGAATGGTTATCAGAATAATTCTTCGTAGAGTTACAACTTAGACTTCATATTAATTTGTCTTTTGCTCCATGTAACTATTCTCTGGGAAATTTAGTTTCATTTATTACTGAGTCTAACTACAAGCCATGGTAAATTAGGATTCTCCTATTTTATTTTTATTTACTTTTTAAAAATCTTTTCTTTTTAAAGATTTATCTATCTCTACAAGAACTGGGGTACAGATCAGAGGTGTGGGAGGGGGAGAGGGTTCACCACAGACAGAGCGGGGAGCAGAACAGGCAGACACACCAAAAACACTGCTGAGGGGAGCAGCAGGTGAGACAGGAGAGGTCTGCCTCACCATGTGGTTATCTCCCTGGCCGGCTGGGGATCAAACCCATGCTGCAGAGACTGCAGAAAACTTCACAGTGCAGCACTCTACCCGCTGCGCCACTGGGGAGGCCCGGATTGTCCTATTTTAAATGTAAAGTTTGTGTGGAAGTGCTAATCAGCAGTGCTTTATCTAAAAACTTTTGTAGGGACCTCCCTGGTGGCCTAGGGATTAAGTCTCAGCGCTATTCACCATGGCCTGCATTCAGTCCTGGGCCAGGGAGCTACCCCACATATGGTACAGCAGACGTCTTCTGTCTTGCCTACTGCTTCCCTTAGCAGTGTATTTCAGGAAATCTGTCTTTCTGCTCCCTACTCTGTCACTGGTGAGTCCTCTCATCCCCCATACCTCTGGCCTGCACCCCAGTTGGTCTGCAAAAATAAAAATAAAAACCTTTGTGCCAGATGTATGTGGAAATTTTTTTTAAAGATTTATTTATTTATGCATATAAGAACTGGGGTACAGTCCAGAGGTGTGGGGGGGTGAGAGAACCCACCAGAGACAGAGTAGGGAACAGAACAGGCAGATTGACTAAAGTACACTGCTGAGGGGAGCAGCGGGTGAATCAGGAGAGGTCTGCTTCACCATGTGGGTCACCTCCCTGGCCGGCCGGGGATCAAACTTGTGCTGCAATGGCTGCGGACAGCCTCACAGATTGCATCCTAAACTCTTGCACCACCAGGGAGGCCCCTGTATGTGGAAATTTTGTTTTAGTTTTTAATTTAGCATATAGTTTAGGTTCCTTATGGAACAACTACAAAATAGCCTTATGTGGATTTAAGACAAGTTTTTTCACCAAATAAATTTGCTTTAAACTCATGAGAATACAGTTGGTTTTGAATGCTTTTAAGGTTTTGAAATTGAAGCTATAATGGTGAATTTACCATTTTAGTATGTTTTTACAATTTTGGGGTTGGAAGAGGATCATCATAACATGAATTTTACTAGGTTAAATTTTACGGTATATATATTTTTTTAAAAATATATTTATGCATACAAGAACTAGGGTATAGGTCAGAGGTGTGGGAGGTGAGAGGATTCACCAGAGACAGAATGGGGAACAGAACAGGCAGATTGACTGAAATATACTGCTGAGGGGAGCAGCGGGTGAGTTAGGAAAGGTATGCTGCGCATATGGGTAGCTCCCTGGCCGGGGATCTAACTCATGCTACAGTGGCTGCTGATAGCTTCAAAGGTTGCGTCTTAACCCCTCGCACCACCAGGGAGGCCCTGCAGTATATTTTTAAGAGAACATTTACAAATGGAATGAACTCTGTTGAGTTACAGTTTAGGTTACACTGTTCTTGAGTGTATCTGCCTTAACAGGGTCATTGTTCTTGATCTGAGAGCATCCATGTGTTTTTTATCTAAGTCTTTAAATGAAGGCAAAAAGCTTAAAACACCTGTCTTTGACATTGACCACTCATGTCCAATCATTGCATGAGAGTCTATATATAAATCAGATTATAAAGAGATAGGAAAAATGGGTTGGCATTAGAAGAAAGATTTCTCAAGTAAATTGTGGTATTGGCACTTCTAAAAATATTCTGAGGCTGGTTAGGTATAAGTTTCAAAGCAACTGAGGGAAAAAAATTTATACAGAATAGTTAGGTTAAAGGAAATAAAAATTTTTTTTAAGTCTGAAAAGAAATACACCAAAATTAGTAACAGTGTTTATCTTTTGGTTTTAGTACTATCATTATTAATACTATCATTTTTTAAATTTAATTTCTTTTAAACCAGTACTAGTAGATGTCGCTAACTGCTGTGTACTAGGAGTCTAAAAACTAGCCCAAACCACACTTTGACCTTGAAGTGCTTAAAATAACATAGGGATTACATACAGTTACTTGTGTGTGATTTTTATGGGAAAAAAATAACTTTTCAACAAAGATCTTGATACCTACTTACGGGTGCTGGTTAAGGGGGATTGTTCCTATGATTATCCTTTGAAGGTAAGGACAAAAATAGTGGTTTTTTTGTTTGTTTGTTTTGTTTTTTTAAAGATTGCTTTATACCAGAACTGGGGTATAGTCAGAGGCACGGGAGGGTGAGAGAATTCACCAGAGACAGAGCAGGGAGCAGAACAGGCAGGCAGACTGAAGACATTGCTGAGGGGGGCAGTGGGTGAGGCAGGAGAGGTCTGCCGTGCCATGGGTGGGTTTCTCCCTGGCTGGCTGGGAATTGAACCCGCGCTGCAGAGGCTGTGGACAGTTTCACAGGCGCTCAACCTGCTGCGCCACCAGGGAAGCCCCAAAAATTGTGTTTAACACTACACTTAGATTTTGTGAAAACTTTAATGTTTAGTTACTTTCATGAGACACATTATTGTATTTTTTAGAACCTAAGTATTTTCAGTAAATACAAAAGTATGTATTTTCAGCTGTTAAGGAATCATTGACTACAGATCTACAAACAAGAAAAGAAAAAGATACTTCAAATGAAAACCGGCAAAAATTAAGAATATTTTATCAGGTAAGCATAGCTGACCCTTATTTTTTTTAAGTCTTTTTTAAAGTGCCTCTGTTTTGTGTGGTTATATGAAATATTTTGGCATATTTAAAGGAAAGGAATTTCTCTAACTTGATATAGTTTTTTTAAGTTTAATCTATTTTTAAAGATGATGTTGAATCAATATCTTGAGATATAAGCTGGAGATTTGCTGATTTTTTGTTTGTTTTTAAGTTCCTTTATAACAATAATACAAGACAACAAACTGAAGCTCGAGATGACCTGCATTGCCCTTGGTGCACTCTGAACTGCCGCAAACTTTATAGTTTACTCAAGCATCTTAAACTCTGCCATAGCAGATTTATCTTTAATTATGTTGTAAGTAAATTCATTTCTTTTTTCTTTCTTTTTTTTTTTTTTTAAAGATTTATTTATCCATACAAGAACCAGGGTACAGGCCAGATGCATGGGAGGGTGAGAGGATTCACTAGAGAAAGAGGGGGGACAGAACAGGCAGACTGATAAAATACACTGCTGAGGGGACGCAGCGGGCGAGACAGGAGAGGTCTGCCACGCCATGTGGGACCCTTGCCAGCCGGGATCGAACTGGCGCTGCAGAGGCTGCGTACAGCTTCACAGCGCTGTGCTCGACCGCCTGCGCCACCAGGGGAGGAGGCCCCAGTAAATTCATTTCTTTCTCATCAATAAGATATGTATTACAAGACAATCTGGTTTTCAAAAATTGTACTTTTAACAAAATACCAAAAACTGCTGTATTTGATGGCTTGTTGTATGTATGAATTACAAAATGTATTCAGAGCTTACATATATTTGCACAGTGCATCTGTGTTGACTTGAATACTCCTCATACAAACTCTTTAAGTGGTAATTGCCTTATTCTCACTCAGACAACAGTTAAGCCAATAAATGGCACAGCCAGGATTTTAACACAAATCAGTTTTGATTCCAGATCTTCTAACTCTATGTTCACCATGTTCATACATCTGGCTTGTTTTAATTTTCGAAACATCAGTAACTCACATGTACTTTTTTTTTTTTTTTTAAAGAGCAGGTTTATTAGAAAAGTGATAGGACAATAAAAGACACTTGCATAGACAACCAGCGGGCAGGAAGAGCTGCCCCTGCTCAGTTTTGCTGAGAGGCCTAAGTGGTTGCAGGCTGGCGGCCTTGAGGAGACCTGCCTCCACTGGGGGAGGTCAGTGAGGAGAAGCCCTGGCATGTACAGGTCACGGGCAGGCAGGAGGCTGCTGCCCTGCAGAGGAGAGAGTTGATGAAAGAAAGCACCTGCATAGGCACAGGTGGGCAGACGGAGTGCTGCCCACATGTACTTTTTTAATTACCTAAATTTGAAGGCTAGATTTTAGGATAGGATAATTAATAAATTTTCTTTTCCTAAACACATTGCCATTTTTGTTACAGTATCATCCAAAAGGTGCTAGGATAGATGTTTCTATCAACGAGTGTTATGATGGCTCCTATGCGGGAAACCCTCAGGATATTCATCGCCAGCCTGGGTTTGCTTTTAGTCGTAATGGACCAGTAAAGAGAACACCTATCACACACATTCTTGTGTGCAGGTGGGTAAAAAGTTCATACAACCAAAGTTTATTCTCTGATTTTTTTTAATGATTTATTCATTTATTTATGCATACAAGAGCTGGGGTACAGGCCAGAGATGCAGGTGGTGAGAGGATTCACCAGAGACAGAGTGGGGAACAGAACAGCAGACTGACTGAAATACACTGCTGAGGGGAGCAGCGGGCGAGACAAGAGAAGTCTGCCTCGCCATGTGGGTTGCTCCCTGGCCGGCCGGGGAACGAACTCCTACTGCAGAGGCTGCGAATTGCTTAACAGTGCAGTGCTTAATCCTTTGCGCCACCAGGCCCTATTCTCTGATTTTTATTGATGATGAAGGGACAAAGAAGTCCGACAGAGATGCTGTTTGGGGGGAATCATTATTCCACCATTAGCTATAAATAGGTGGTATACTGCTTATAACCTTCCCAGCTCCTATGTTTCCAGACTTTCCTCAGTTCCTTCTCACAGTTTTTCCTGTGTTTTAAATGTTAATGTCACTGCTGCTACAATGGTTGGGAGGGTCAAAATATTTTCCCAGTGGAAATTTCTCTATGAATACCTAAGTAGAACCCTTCAAGAATGGGATCTGAAATATAAAGAAACTGGGTGATAGGAATGTAAAGAACTCAACCCCATCACTTAACATTCCACATGACACTATCCTTTTGGTCATCATGTGGGACTGGTTCTCTTCCCGTTAGGCTTTATAGTCACAGTGGTGTATTCATAATAGCAGACTGACTGCAAGATTAAAGTTAAAAGGGATTTATGGATATACAGAATGTGTTTGGGTACACAATTTTAGGACTCATGCATGCATATTCCTATTTTAACTTAAAGTGCCCTAACCAGCACTTTTCTCCCTTAAAAAAAAAAAAATTATTTATTTACACATACAAGAACTGGGGTGTAGGTCAAAGGTGCGGGAGGTGAGAAGATTCACCAGAGACAGCATGGCAAGCAGAACAGGCAGATCTATTGAAATACACTGCTGAGGAGAGCAACAGGCAAGACAGGAGAGGTATCTGCCGTGTGGGTCAGCTCTGTGACCTGGGATTGAACTCATGCAGTGCCACAGTGGCTGATGATAGCTTATTAGTGCTGAGACTTTAAACCCTGCACCACCAGGGAGGCCCCCTTTTCTCTTTTTTAAACAATACTTCTCTTTCTTAAAATTCCTTCATTTTTCACACCCAGAAAGACAGTTTTATCTTCAAAATACTGGCTTTTAAGTTGATATGTAATAGACCCATTTCACATATGCAAAAATAATTAACTTTATAATTGGTTTTTAGAAAGGATTACCTCAAATGCAGTTGCTTTGTGGTTAGTCTTATAAAATGGTAATATTGCAAATTATTAGAGTTAAACTCATAATCATAAAATTAGATGTCATTTATGTAAATTCCATGTTACCTCAACATCTCTTTTTATTAGGCCAAAGCGAACGAAAGCAAGCATGTCCGAATTTCTTGAATCTGAAGATGGAGAAGTGGAACAGCAACGAACGTACAGTAGTGGACACAATCGTCTGTATTTCCATAGTGACACTTGCTTACCTCTCCGTCCACAAGAAATGGAAGTTGATAGTGAAGATGAAAAAGATCCTGAATGGCTAAGAGAAAAAACCATTACAGTAATTATTATTGTTATCACTATCATCATTGACAGTTACTTTAGAATTTTATGATTAAATGATTTTTATTTGAAAACTATTGTTTGACATAAATTAAACTTTAAATTTAATGTAAAGAAACTTTAAGGAGTTCAGAAATCCAGTTTTTAATTGTCATTTAAAAAGTTATGAACTGATGGAAGTTTTGTTTTTGGCATTCTCTCACAACTTTTCTTAAAAATGCCAATTATATTCTGCATTTAATAGATTTTTTTTTTCCTTAAGCAAATTGAAGAATTTTCTGATGTTAATGAAGGAGAGAAAGAAGTGATGAAACTCTGGAATCTCCATGTCATGAAGCATGGGTAGGATAGTAGTTTAAATATTCTATTTAATTTCTGCTATTTTTGCTGCTTAATATTCTCTAAATGATGTGCCTTAAATTCCTTCATAAAGTATTATAATTGCATAAAGAGAAAGGGTGAAGGCAGCTCTTTTTTCCCATTGTGTAAACATCCATTTGTCTTCCTTTTTAATAAACCTGTTCTTTGGGGGAAGAAAGTGATGCTCAACATAAGGAACGTGGTAGCTGTGTTTTTATTTTTATTAACATTTTACTTTGTTTGACATATTTTTTCATTTATTGCCAGAGAATACAGAAATAATATGCCATGTAGCTAGATGTCTGGAAATCCTGAAAATTACTTGCCACAGTTACTGCCATAATTTTTTAATCGCTTAGTTATTTAGAATAGAACATCTATTTTGACTTCTTGTTTGTTGCCATTTCATATAGACCAAAGTGTACTAGTCCTTATTCTACTTATGTCTTTGTGGCAAAAAAATATGTTGCTGAGCATTGTTTTTCCTGCAGATCTATCTCCTTCCCTCTGTGATCTATTTATCTGTTAAAACACAGATTTTTGTCTGCCTTCATTATTATTAGATCCTCACTTAAGGCTTCTATAACACAGCTATCAAAAGTTTTGTTTTTTATTTTCATTTACAACAAGTGAAATTAAGTGGGAGGTGACACGCTGTTTCATTACCCTTGGGGAGTAAATAGCATAAGGGCTAGTTGGGGTACATTGCCCACAGACTTTTTTGTATACTGCCTTGAGCTAAGAATAGTCTTTACATTACTGGGTTGTGAAAAAGGAAAAAAAAGAGGAAGATAACAAACATCACATGGTTTGCAAAGCCTAAAATAGTTGCTATCTAGCCTTTTTTTGTTGTTGTTAAATAATTATTTTTTTAAATAAATTTTATTTTTATATTCCCCATACAATTGCAACCCCCTTATTTTGACCCCAATCCCTCCCCTCCTGCCCCCTACCCCCCTTTAGAGTGTCTCTGGTTCATAGTTGTTTGTTGATTTTGATTTTCACTTTCTTATAGTTATTCATTTTCCTGGTCCCTTATTTAAGTTTTCTAGATTCCTGCTATGAGTGAGACCATCCGGTATTTTTCTTTTTCTTTCTGGCTTATTTCGCTGAGCATGATCCCTTCCAGCGCCATCCATGTTGCTGCAAATTGCATGTGTTTATCTTTTTTGAATGCTGAGTAATATTCCATGGTGTATATGTACCACATCTTCTTGATCCGGTCATCTATTTTTGGGCATTTGGGCTGTTTCCAAAGCTTAGCTATTGTAAACAGTGCTGCTATAAACATAGGGGTGCAGGTGCTCTTTGGAATTGATGTTTCTGTGTCCTTTGGGTAAATACCTAGGAGTGGAATTGCTGGATCATGTGGAAGCTCTATGGTGGCGCAAGGGGTTAAGACACAACCTATGAAACTGTCCGCAGCCACTGCAGCATGAGTTCTATCCCCAGCCAGGGAGCAACCCACATGGAGCAGCAGACTCCAATCTATCTAGCCTTTTTTTTTTTTTTTGATTTATTTGTTTATACAAGCACTGGGTACAGTCAGAAGTGCGGGAGGGTGAGAGAATTCACCAGAGCCAGAGTGGGGAGCAGAGCAGGCAGAAGGACGGAAGCACACTGCTGAGGGGAGCAGCGGGCGGCAGGAGAGGTCTGCGCGCCATGTGGGACCCTCCTCCAGTGGCCGGGGAGCAGCCGGGGATCGAACCGGCGCTGCAGAGGCTGCCGGCAGCTTCTCAACCCAGCACTCAACCGCTGTGTCACCAGGGAGGCCCCTATCTACCCTTTTAAAGAAAATATTCCCAGTCATTAAACTCAGTTATGAGTTAAGGGTATTTGGGTTAAATCTTTTTTAGCGTCCTGAAAAGCCACTTTCAAATACAGTGTTATTCAGCTTACTTTATTCAGTTCCATTTTAATTCTTTGAGCCAGTTGTTAGCATAACAACTATTGTAGTTCATTATGTGATGGCAATGTAAAGTGACTGGTAGTTGGGTAAACTGATTGGATCTTTAAAAATTTGCAAATCCTACTTGGTTTAATTTGGTCCTCTCAAATTGTATTCTTATAAATGTGCTCTATCACTTTCTACCACCACAACCTCACAGGCTGTATTTGTTATGGCATCTTCATTTTTTTCAAAGGTTTACCATGAACTTGTAACAGGGTGGTCCCCACGACCCACCCTGTTACAAACTGAAAATGTGAGGGAAAATTGCTTCTAAAATAGGAAAGTTTGTCAAGATCAAGGAAAAGAACAGAGGGAATAGTTAGTGTCTATATGTAGTTATTTATATTTTTAATATTGCCTTATGTTTTCATTAGGAAATGAGTGACATCTGTTTAAGTTAAGTCTTTAAATTTCCGAAATGGTAAGCACATTCAGGTGAATAATTCTCAGCTTCACAGTACTTTTATTGTTTGTTAAATTATCGTTTACTGTATTTGGATATAGTCTTTACTATAATGGTTATAAGAAAATGCTTTGTTATTGATGTTTTGTGTTGTTTTTATTAAATAGGTTTATTGCTGACAATCAAATGAATCATGCCTGTATGCTGTTTGTAGAAAACTATGGACAGAAAATAATTAAGAAGAATTTATGTCGAAACTTCATGCTTCATCTAGTCAGCATGCATGACTTTAATCTTATTAGCATAATGTCAATAGATAAAGCTGTTACTAAGCTCCGTGAAATGCAGCAAAAATTAGAAAAAGGAGAATCAGCTTCCCCTACAAATGAAGAAAACACTGAAGAACAAAATGGGACAGCAAATGGATTTAGTGAAATTAACTCAAAAGAGAAAGCTTTGGAAACAGATGGTGTCTCAGGGGTTTCAAAACAGAGCAAAAAACAAAAACTCTGAAAAGGCCTAACGCCCCCTCCCCCACCCCATGATGGACAAACACTGAAACTACATTCTAGGGAATTCAGCCTCTAGGAAGTTTTGTTTTTGTTTTAAATCATAGGTTCCAAACAGGCACTGCCAGATGAAGTAAATGATTTCAACGAGGATGTTTGTATCAGGGTTCTACTTCACTTCATTATGCAGCATCACATAAATGTGTAATATGAGTTCTGTTGATGTTATTAAGATTCTGTAGTTTGAGCATGAAAAACAACACTTCAAAGAAAATTTTTTATTCAACAGTTGTTTTATGAAATATATTGAATGATAATCTAGAAATTATATCATTTAAATTTTAATGGTTTCTGCATTTGTGACTGGCTATTTTTTTACTTGTTAATTGTGAGACATTTTCTGGGGGTAGGAAAATTGGAATGTGATTCCCTTTTTAAAATCTGAAAATTTTTGTGAAATTATGTTGCATTACTATTAGCAATCAAACCTTAATCCTTGAGTTTGAAATCATTTATCAATTTTGAATGAAAAATTACGACATAATATATTTTACATTACAAAAGTACATTTCACAACTTTAAAATAGCACTTCTTCATCTCATGCCTGTTTGAGAACAGATGTTAATTTTTCACATTGTTGACAGTGAAATGTCATACTGGTTTATAAAGTTATTGACCATTTGTTTTTACGTGGATAATTTTAGTGCATTGCTCACCCAGTATATATTTTTTTTAACTTGAACATTTTGCTGTTACTGTTTTTGTTTTTTTTTTTTTCCAATTAGGTAATCATGTGGAAAATTCCACTTCTTTTCATTAGGATTGTAAACCAAGGGAAGAACGAGTTAGAGATTTTTAAGATGCCACTTTCAAGGGAGGAAATACTCTATAAAAATGAACCAGAAATGTTGACTTTTTTTTTCTTTGCAAGGATGTCTTTGTAATGTATTTCATGATTAGAATATCCAATACAAATAAGCTGACTTGAATTGTTTTGAGCAATTTTGCCCTGTGTTGTATGTGTTTTATGCACATAATTGCGGTTGGATTTTCTCCAACAGAAAGTGGTTTCACTACTGGCACATTAACAAGCACCAATAGATTTATATTCCAACTCCAAGCACTGTGGTTGAGTAACATCACCTCAATTTTTTATTATCCTTAAAGATAATTGCATTTTCATATTCTTTATTTATAAAGGATCAATGCTGCTGTAAATACAGGTATTTTTAATTTTTTATTTCATTCCACCACCATCAGATGCAGTTCCCTATTTTGTTTAATGAAGGGATATATAAGCTTTCTAATGGTGTTTTCAGAAATTTATAAAATGTAAATACTGATTTGATTGGTCTTTAAGATGTGTTTAACTGTGAGGCTATTTAACTAATAGTGTGGATGTGATTTGTCATCCAGTATTAAGTTCTTAGTCATTGATTTTTGTGTTTTAAAAAAAATAGGAAAGAGGGAAACTGCAGCTTTCATTACAGACTCCTTGATTAGTAAGCTCTCCAAATGATGAGTTAAACAAACTCTGATCATGCCTTTGGATAGTGGATCTCCAGCATTTCTCTCGGGCTTTAATTTGCTAAAGCTGTGCACATTTGTTTTTAAAAAAAAAAAAAATAGATTATTTTAGGGGAGATGTAGGTGTAGAATTATTGCTTATGTCATTTCTTAAGCAGTTATGCTCTTAATGCTTAAAAGAAGGCTAGCATTGTTTGCACAAAAAGTTGGTGATTCCCTCCCCCAAATAGTAATGAAATTACTTCTGTTGAGTAAACTTTTTATGTCATCTTATAATAAAAGCTGAAAAAATCCCTTTGTTTCTATTTATAAAAAAAAATGCTTTTCTATATGTACCCTTGATAAAAGATTTTGAAGAAATCATGTAAGATGATAAAGCATTTGAATGGTACAATAGATGTAAAAAAAATTCAGTTTAAAAGAACGTTTGTTTTTACATTAAATGTTTATTTGAAATCAAATGATTTTGTACATAAAGTTCAATAATATAAAAGCTGTATTCTGCTTTTTTGTTTTTGTTTTTTATTATGCATTGTTAGTGTGTGCACAAAAATTTTGGCTTGGTAAGGATCCAGAAAAAGTATGCTCACCTGGACTAGTAAGAAGTTAGTAATGTCAGTACTAGTTAAGCTAACAGGTATCCATCTTTGGTTGTGGGCTTTTTCTCTTTTTTTTCCCCTAAGATTTGTTTATGCATAGAACAACTGGGGTGTAGGCCAGAGGTGGGGCCGGGAATGAGAGGATTCACCAGAGACAGAGTAGGAAGTAGAAAGGCAGATCTACTGAAATGCATTGCTGAGGGGAGCAGAGGGTGAGAGGAGGTCTGTGCCATGTGGGTCAGCTCTCTGGTAGGGATCAAACTCATAGCTTGATAGCACGGAGACGAAGCACTGCGCCACCAGGGAGGCCCGGATTTTTCTTTTAAATGAAAAGTTTAAATATTTGTAAAGTCAGCAGTACTTAGAAAAGGAATACATCTGAAGAATTGAGTTTAGTTGTTCTGTTGTCTCTATACATGTTGCTGTGTATTAAGAGATGAGCGCCCCTTTCTGCGTCCCAGATTCACTGTGCATTTAAGTATTCCTTTTCATTAGACTGTTAAACTAATTTCACTAACCTTAGTGCTGCCTAAGGTCTTAGCTGGGGCTCAGATGGTGACATGAACTGAGGGATTTATATGCCATTTTAAGGGTTTGAATATCAAGCATTTGGAAGTTTTAGGAGATTTACTGCATATATGACACAAGCCAATTTGTGGTTTTCATTGAGCTATATGGCTTTAAGAATTTGGGCGAGAAGAGGCTCTACGTAGGAGAATAACTAGGATGCTACTGTAGCCAGGTGAAATACCTGATTACTTGATATTTAGTCCAGTTCAAAACAACCATTAAGATGTTGGTCCCTATCAAAAGGCTCCTGAAATCTGGTGCTGTCAAAGATATCCATGCTTAGTAAAATCTTGTTTCAAGTAGCCCATAACATTTATTTGTATTTTTGGTTTACAGGATTAAGACAATAATAGTATTTTACTGTCCATTAATTGTGACTGTGTTGCTGATAACCCTACTTTGCCTCTGTAGCCTAGTGCTTTCAAATGGTGCATAATTAGGTAGATTGGTCAGGGTTCAAATCTTAGCAGAAAGGTGGGATTTATATTAACTATATTGAGGAAGAGCCGTACAGTTAGAAAAATGCACAGAAGGCAAGAAGTTGAAGATGGTGTATTAATGTAGCACTGGGTATTTGGTTGGATGTGGCTGGGTCATTCAATAAAGGAGTTTCAAAGGAGGAACTGGATTAAGTAGCTATTAAAACAAATGCTGTTCTGGCTTGTTTGGGATAAATGAGAATGGTGGGGTGACTCTCCTACCACATAGTGGTTCAGTCAGTCAAATAGCTGCCATGAAGGGGAATTCCAGGCATCTAACTCCCCCTAAAACTAAGTCCATGTTTTCCTTGAATCAATGTCCAGTAACTATGATGTGTGGGAGATTTTAATGGGTGTCAAGTCCTGAACCACGAGGTCTCCCCTACCAGTAAACCAGCAGCCATTTGTCTGAAGTTACAAAAGAAAACCTTTCTGTTGCCTGGCAATATGACTTCTTCTTTTGAAAATGCTCAGCAGAATGTCACAAACATTATACTGACAAAAATAAATGTTACATTACAATGGTTTTCATTACCATTTCCATTCCTTGAACAGAAATAGGAATAAAAGGTACTGGAGCTGTTAAGAGGAAAATCTGTAATGTCTAATAACACAACTAGTCAGCATTTGGATAATACAACCATTCAAGATGGGAGAGAAACATCACAATGTTGAAGAGGAAGGAAAAACCTGAATAGGTTAAAATCACATGCAGAACCACCATGTACTGTGAAGAACTGTGATGTTGCCTTCAAAGGTTCTTTAAGACTGTGATGTTGATAATGAAAAGGTTCAGTTAGTGCTACTAGAAAGAAAGGCAAGTAAAGAAAATTCAAAACAAGGGCCTCCCTGGTGGCGCAGGGATTAAAGGCACAGCACTGTGAAGGTATGGCCAGGCACTGCAAAATGAGTTCCATCCCCAGCCAAGGAGTTAACCCTGTCTACCTGCTGCTCCCCTCAGCAGTGTATTTCAGTGGATCCGCCTGTTCTGCTCCCCACTGTGTCTCTGATGAATCCTCTCACTCCCTGCACCTCTGGCCTGCACCCTAGTTCTCATAAGCATAAATCTTCAAAAAAAATTTCAAGATACCAACCTCAGGGGCCTCCCCAGTGGTGCAGTGGGTTGTACGCAGCACTGTGAAGCTGTCCACAGCCTCTACAGCATGGGTTCGATTCCCAGCCAGCCAGGGAGATACCCACATGACGCAGCAGACCTCTCCAGTCTCGCCCACTTCGCCCCTCAGCAGTATATTTCAGTCAATCTGCCTGCCCTGTTCCCCACTCTGTTTCGGGTGAATTCTTTCACTCTCCTGTGCCTCTGGCCTGTACCCCAGCTCTTGTATAAATAAATTAAAAAAAAAAAAAAAACTTGAAAAAAAAAAGATACCAACCTTCAAAACCAGCTACGTTGCATGGGGTTGAAATTCCAGAGGCATAAGAGTGACATGCAGAGAACCTTTTCTTATGCATGATTACACAGTTCAAGATGAAAGAACTTTTATGAAACTTTGATATTTAAGTGTCAGTACCACATTCAGTGATGGCACTACCAAACAGCACCAACAGTTCACCAAATTGTGCACAGTGTAGTATTGGGACCCTGTTATTGATTTAAGCGCTAACAAAAGGTAAGATGATAAAGATGAATAGCTAATAGATGACAAGGTACTTGCATTTACATGGGAAAGGAATCTTGACATTTAGCCCTTTATACATGGTAGATTTCAAAATTGTATCAACTATCAAATTTATAAAAGGATGCTTGTTAGATACTTCACAATGTGGAATTGTCTTCAAGTCTAACAGGTGAGTATATGAAAATAAAAAGTTGACCTCTACACATTCATGTTTGGACTTCTATATGTGCCTTTTAAAGATACAAGTTTTGAGTACACTGAGAATGCAGAAGAAAATTTAGAAAGGGCCTCCCTGGTGGCGCAGCGGGTCGAGTGCCGCCCTGTAAAGCTGTCTGCAGCACGCGTTCGATTCCCAGCCAGCCAGGGAGAAACCCACATGGCACACAGACCTCTCCTGCCTCACCCACTGCTCCCCTCAGCAGTGTCTTCGGTCCGTCTGCCTGTTCTGCTCCCCACTCTGTCTCTGGTGAATTCTATCACCCTCCCGTGCCTCTGGCTGTACCCCAGTTCTTGTATAAATAAATTAAAAAAAAAATCTACCTCACTCTTTAAAAAAAGAAAAGAACATTTAGAAAACAAGATGGGTTATACTGAGTGTCCATGAAAGGCATGGCAGAGGCAGAAACCTGAAACTACAAAATATCCATCAGAAACTCATAATGTTTATCATGGGTACTGAACAGTGACCAGAGCACAAATAACACAAGAGAAGCTTGGCACAGCAAAATTCAAATGCTGATGGCAGTTCATTCTCCTTCAATTTGGAGATTTATTGAAATGTTAAGAGAGGAACAGTAAAGCCATGTCACACTCAACTATGGCAACTGACTTCCTATTACCAACAGAATCAAATTCATGTACCTGAAATTATTAACATATATAACAAGTAAATGCCGATAATTATGGTGATACATATACTTCAGAACAATTGCTTATTTATTTAAGATTAATCCTGCTGAAATTGATGAGGAAGGATAAATATAAAAACCAAACAAAATTCATGATATACAATAAAAAATTTTTCACATAGCTAAGTGTATTATTTAATGAATTATGGGCCAAATACGCTCATGGACATTTCTGATGAGAATAAATTTCAAGCACCTTTTAGTGTGAACCAATTATCAAAGAACATTTTGGACAGGACTAAATGTCCTGTAAGGAAACATCCAACTACTAGAACATTGCCTATCATGAAGTGCCCAAGAAGTAATCTTTGAATGGTGGTGCAGTATGAAAATGAACAGTGACAACGCCATGAGAGTAGCTTCACAAAGAATAAGGTAGTACTATATAACAGAGAATGACTAAGAGGGCAACTTTGAGTTACCAAACAAAAAGCAGATTTCAAGTTTAGTAAATGGGAAATTAGTATTATTATGAACAGTATGTGTAAAATGGGGCCACGGGGCCTCCTGGTGGTGCAAGGGGTTAAGCGCAACACTGAGAAGCTATCCGCAGCCTCTGCAGCACGAGTTCGATCCCCAGACGGCCAATCCCCAGCCAGCCAGGGAGGTACACACATGGCGCAGCAGACCTCTCCTGTCTCTCCACTACTCCCCTCAGCAGTGTATTTCAGTGGATCTGCCTGTTCTGCTCCCCACTCTGTCTCTGGTGAATCCTCTCACCCCCTGCACCTCTAAACTGTACCCCAGTTCTTGTATGCACAAATAAATAAATCTTTTTAAAAAACAAAAATAAAATGGCCACAGGAAGAGAAAGATAAGCAAAGGAAGAATTCTGGGGAGAATGGATAGGAAGGTTAGTATAACTGTAGACTGGGTAAGAGACAGAAGACCAAAGTTAAAACTTAACAGAAGCAGCAGTAAGGAATGAGATGATTCAGCTTGATAAAGATGAGTATTTGCTAACAAAAATGGTAAGGAGAGTGGACACTCAACACATTTCCGGGAGAAAAATAAACTGGTACAACCTTTCGACAGAGCAATCTGGTACTTTCTATTCAAATCAATACATTCAACTTCTTCCCTAACAATTTCAACTTTAGGATTTATTCTACAGAAAAACTGGACTGTGTGAAATGACAAATTGTTACTGCTGTTGAAAACAGCAGATTAGACTTAAGTAAGTAGCAGGGTATTGGTTAAAGAAATTTTCATACACCCATAAATGGAACGTTCTACAGCCATTAAAAAGATCAGAAAAGTTTTTTTGTGAGCCAATGTGGAACATATGCTAAAATATAAGTGAAAAGGGATGTGATGATTTGTAGTGTACTTCTTTTTATGTTTGTTTTAATTGAAAAATTATGTGCCCATTTTTGTTTGGGTTGTTGAATATGTCTAAAAGGATACACAGAAACAACTGCTTTCAGGGAAGATAAAGAATGGATGGGAAAGAATTTTTCACTGACATTTTCACTGTGACTTGAAATTATGTAACAGTTTAATTTCCTACAAAAGTACATTTTTTAAACTGCTCTAGGTAAGATTAACAAAATGGCATAGAAAGGTTTGAATCAATATTAAATTTCATGAGATCCTGGTGGTGCAAGGGGTTAAGAAGCTATCCGCAGCCACTGCAGCACAAGTTCAATCCCCGGCCAGGGAGCTACCACAGGCACAGCAGACCTTTCCTGTCTCGCCCACTGCTCCCCTCAGCAGTGTATTTCAGTCAATCTGCCTGTTCTGTTCCCTGCTCTGTCTTCTGGTGAATCCTCTCACACCTCTGGCCTGTACCCCAGTTCTTGAATGCATAAATATATAAATCTTAAAAAAAAGAAATTTCATTAGATAAAAGCTTTTGTGAGAAAGATTAATTTTACTTTACTGAAAATGTTTATCATCTAAAAAAGGGAAGAATTAGTATTAGTTCAAAAGTATTTATCAGATGCCTCTACATCAGGAAATACAGTTTAGTAAATAGAGTCCAGACTTTGCATTTCACAGACCAAAAATATACACGGTTCTTGTATAAAAATAAATAAATCTTTATTTTTTTTTAAAAGGTTATGACTCTTTTTTTTTTTTTTTTTTATATAAATTTTATTGTTATATTCCCCATACAATTGCAGCCCCCCATTCTGACCCCAATCCCTCCCCTCCCGCCCCCGCCCCCCTAAAAGTGTCTCTGGTTCATAGTTTTTTGTTGATTTTGATTTTCACTTTCTTATAGTTATTCATTTTCCTGGTCCCTTATTTAAGTTTTCTAGATTCCTGCTATGAGTGAGACCATCCGGTATTTTTCTTTTTCTTTTTGGCTTATTTCGCTGAGCATGATCCCTTCCAGCGCCATCCATGTTGCAGCAAATTGCATGTGTTTATCTTTTTTGAATGCTGAGTAATATTCCATGGTATATATGTACCACATCTTCTTGATCCAGTCATCTATTTTTGGGCATTTGGGTTGTTTCCAAAGCTTAGCTATTGTAAACAGTGCTGCTATAAACATAGGGGTGCAGGTGTTCTTTGGAATTGATGTTTCTGTGTCCTTTGGGTAAATACCTAGGAGTGGAATTGCTGGGTCATATGGAAGCTCTATGTTTAGTAGGTCCAGAAATCTCCACACAGCTTTCCACAGTGGTTGGACCAGTTTGCACTCCCACCAACAGTGCAGAAGAGTTCCTTTTTCTCCACACCCTCGCCAACATTTGTTGTTGCTAGTTTTTTTAATATGTGCCATTCTCACTGGTGTAAGATGGTATCTCATGGTAGTTTTGATTTGCATTTCCCTGATGACAAGTGATGTTGAACATTTTTTCATATGCCTGTTGGCCATTTGCATTTCCTCTTCAGAGAAGTTTCTTTTAAGCTCTTCTGCCCATTTTTTGACTGGATTATTTTCTTTGTTGTTGTTGAGTCTCATCAGCTCTTTGCAGATTTTTGTGATCAGTCCTTTATCATTAGTGTTGGGTGCAAAAATGTTCTCCCAGTTGGTGGGGTTTCTCTTTGTTTTTGTTATTGTCTCTTTTGCTGTGCAAAAGCTCTTTAATTTGATATAGTCCCAGCTGTTTATCTTTGCCTTCACTATCACTGCTTTGGGTGATGTGTCTGTAAAGATGTCTTTGATGTGCAAATCACGTAGTGTTTCGCCTATATTTCCTTCTATATATTTTATGGTTTCAGGTCTTATGTCTAGTTCTTTAATCCATTTTGAGTTGATTTTTGTGTATGGTGTGAGGTGGTGGTCAAGCTTCATTCTTTTGCATGTAGCGACCCAGTTTTCCCAGCACCATTTATTGAACAAACTTTCTTTGCTCCAATGCATATTCTTTGCTCCTTTGTCAAAGATTAGTTGACCATAAATCTGTGGGTTTATTTCTGGATTTTCTATTCGATTCCATTGGTCTGTATGTCTGTTCTTGTTCCAATACCATGCAGTTTTGATGATTATGGCTTTGTAGTATAGTTTGAAGTCTGGGAGTCTGATGCCTCCATTCCCTTCTTTTTTTTTCAGGAGAGCTTTGGCTATTCGGGGTTTTTTGTGATTCCATATGAATTTCATCAATAATTGTTCTATTTCTTTGAAGAATGACATTGAAATTTTGATTGGAATAGCATTAAATCTGTATATTGCTTTTGGAAGGATGGCCATTTTAATAATGTTTATTCTTCCAATCCATGAGCAGGGGATGTCTCTCCATTTCTTTGTATCTTCTTCTATTTCTTTTAACAGTGTTTTATAGTTTTCTTTGTATAGGTCCTTTACCTCTTTTGTTAGATTTATTCCCAAATATTTGATTTTTTTTGTTTCAATAACAAAAGGGATGGTCTTTTTGATTTCTTCTTCTTCAGATTTATTGTTTGTGTATAGGAAGGCTACTGACTTTTGCGTGTTGATTTTGTATCCTGCCACTTTACTGAACTGATTGATGAGTTGAATTAGCTTTTCTGTGGAGTTTTTGGGGTTCTCTATGTATAATATCATATCGTCTGCAAATAGTGATAGTTTGACTTCTTCTTTTCCTATTTGGATTCCTTGGATGTCTTTCTCTTGTCTTATTGCCCTGGCTAGGACTTCCAGTATTATATTGAAAAGCAATGGTGAGAGTGGACATCCTTGTCTTGTTCCAGATCTTAATGGAATTGCTTTCAGCTTTTCACCATTGAGAATGATACTGGCTGTTGGCTTGTCATAGATGGCCTTTATGATGTTGAGGTATGTTCCTTGTATCCCAAGAATTTCAAGGGCTTTTATCATGAATGGGTGTTGCACTTTGTCGAAAGCTTTCTCAGCATCTATTGATATTATCATATGGTTTTTATATTTCTTTTTGTTGATGTGTTGGATAACGTTGATTGATTTTCGGATGTTAAACCATCCTTGTGCCCCTGGAATGAATCCAACTTGGTCGTGGTGAATTATCTTATGGATACATTGTTGGATTCTGATAGCTAAAATTTTATTGAGGATTTTTGCATCAGTGTTCATTAGGGAGATTGGCCTGTAGTTTTCCTTTTTTGTGTTGTCCTTGTTTGGTTTTGGTATTAGTGTAATGTTGGCTTCATAGAACGTGTTTGGGAGAACTGAGATTTATTTTTTATTTATTTATTTATTTATTTATTTAAGCACTGGGTACAGTCAGAAGCGCGGGAGGGTGAGAGAATTCACCAGAGCCAGAGCGGGGAGCAGAGCAGGCAGAAGGACCGAGGTACACTGCTGAGGGGAGCAGCGGGCGGCAGGAGAGGTCTGCACGCCATGTGGGACCCTCCTCCGGTGGCCGGGGAGCAGCCGGGGATCGAACCGGCGCTGCAGAGGCTGCGGGCAGCTTCGCAACCCAGCGCTCAACCGCTGCGCCACCGGGGAGGCCCAATAAATAAATCTTTAAAAAAAAAAAAAAAAGGAAATCATCAGTGGATCATGATGAAGGTCTTCTTTCTTTTTTTTTAAAAGATTTATTTATTTATTTATGCTTACAGGAGGTGGGGTACAGGCTTTCGAGTGAAACAGATCTGGGCTACAGTCCTCACTAGACCAGTCACTAGTCATGACCCTAGAAAAATTAGTTTACATCTCTTGAGTCTAAATTTATTCATCTGTAAAGTAGAAATAATAACACCAGTTTAAATGAATTAAATAATGAATGTACTTTGACAATATAGCATTGTACCTGGCACATAGTAGGAGCCCAATAAATATCAATTCTTGTCATACTGACACCTAAATTCTCTTGTCACTCCAAACACATGAGTTTTGGAGTACTAGCTTATTTTATCTGTTTAAACACAATGAGTTGTGGGCCTCTCTGGTGATGCAAGGGGTTAAGCACAGCACTATGAAGCTATCCTGCAGACTCTGCAGCATGAATTCAATCCCTGGCCAGCCAGGGAGCTACCCACATGGCACAGCAGACCTCTCCTGTCTTGCCCGCTGCTCCCCTCAGCAGTGTATTTCAGTCAGTCTGCCACTTCTGTTCCCCATTCTGTCTCTGGTGAATCCTTTCACCCCCCTGCACCTTTGGGCTGTACCCCAGTTCTTGTATGCATAAATAAATAAATCTTTAAAAAATAATAAAATAAATAGGATAAGTTGAGTTTAAACAAAATCTTCAGTTCATCATTCATGAAAAAAAATGAGTATTTAAATAAACTTCAGAGTTCAAAATATTACAAATCCATTCCTCTCTAGAATTAAATGAGACTTGTCACTTCTGTGAAAAGGCATATTCTAAAGGTATAAATTTAAGATGTCATCCTCCTATGGAGAATAAGAAATAAGACTGTTAATAAATATTTGGTGAATGAAGGGAATGAGATGAAAATGTTCTAGGGAAAGTAAATCATCTACATTCAAATCAACATTTATTGTGTACCTGTTATATGTCAAACACACAGGCTATAAGAAAGTATAATTTACTTCTTACAAGTTATAATGTCTGAATTAAAATGAGTAGATCTACAAGAAATCCTTTCTGTCTCTATTTAAAAGATTAAAGTAGGATTAGTCTAACCTCATGGAAAAAAACAAAATACACACACTTCACTTTTCAGCTTTTTATTTTGTTTCAGATAGGGGTAGACAGGGCACCTACATTCTAGCACATCAACACAATCAACAAGTGAAAGACATCTACTTTAAAAAAAAAAAAAGGACACCTACTGAAAAGAGAAGAAAGTCAGGATTGTCTAACAGGGAATTTGAACCCCCAAATAAATTATTTTACAAAAATATCCAACTTGCTTTTCCACTTTTCGACTAGTAAAAATGAAAAAGAAATTCACATTAGGAAAAAAAAAAATCTGTAGGCTGGTATAGCAAGTTAAGATGATCATTTTCACATACTCAGTAAGGCCTTCCTTCAAATAAATATTTTAAACAAATTTATTTCCCAAAAATAGGTCAAGTATTCACCCTATATTTGTTTGGTCCACCAAGAGACCATTTATAAAACATATATTAAACTGGACTGCAGCTCATACCCTATGAAGAGCAATGTGCATATCACTGAGGCAGGATATGCACATGTGCATATTACATACAAGTGCAGTGGTTAACACTGTTGCACATACTACTTCCGGAAGTAGTTTTACCCTGTAAAAATACTCTAGCTATTGTGAATTGAATTGCAAGAACAGAAAGTACTTTGCCTATTGTAGACATTTGTTCAGTAATTTTTAAAAATGCCAAAATTATGTTTTGAGATTTAAAGATTACTGAACATGAGATAAAAATCCAACACTGTTTACAAATACCTGAATACAGAGAGCATATACCACACTCAATGCGGAGATCAAATAAGTCAATGTATATTACAGAACTCTGGCTTCTATCTGGTCTATTCCTGTTATTTTATTCTAAAGTCTTACATGGCTTTTTCCTTAATAGATGGAGATTTATTTAATAAAATACTACTATGTTTTTAGTCCTAATAAGTTTAAAAAGGGTATAAGCCTTACAATAGTTTTTCACACTTTTAAAGTCAAATTGTTTTGTATTGTAATGTCGTGTTTCAATTAATTTATGCTAAAAGAAAAAATAGACAATTTATGGTTTTGTCCACAATATTCAAGCCTCTTATTATTATAATATTTAAAAATAAATCTAGTAAGCATATTCCATTTCTGATGGCGTAACTGAGAGATGAATTTCATGATTTTTAAATCAATTACAACTAAACTGGGTGGAGGAGAGCTAAACAAAAACCCTACAAACTAGAGCCAGCCAGCCAGCCAAAAATTTAGAACACCAACACTTTCCATCCAGGATAGAAAAATGAGCATCCAAAGTAAAGAGAACCACAAGATTGATCTAACAACCAATCAAAAACCACTTCTCTGTTACTTGAGCTAATAGTTACTCGAAGTTTGAAGTTTCCGCCTTCATTATTATTGGTGGATCCGAGGGTAACAGCTTCAATGTCAAATGTGACAGTGGATCCAGAAGTAACTGCAGGCAACTGATTAGTCATCTCTTTTCCATTCACAAAAACTGCACCTAAGATGTTAAGGTCAAGAGTCATTTACATGGGTGCGATAAACAAGAATTGAAAAGATTCTTCATCATCAATAACACAGCTAACTTCCCAACTCAGATAAAGAAAACATTTTGGAATGCCAACTGGTCAAAGATAATACACGTAATTAATTGTTAATTAATCTCTGATCCTAAACCAGGAGAAAAAGTTAAGACTTTAGTCAAGACTTTAGAGTCATGGTACAGCATTCTTTTATTATTTATTTATTTATTTTTAAAAGATTTATTTATTTATGCATACAAGAGCTGGGGTACAGGCCAAAGAAGCAGAGGGTAAGAGGACTCACCAGAGACAGAGTGGGGAACAGAACAGGCAGACTGACTGAAATACACTGCTGAGGGGAGCAGCAGGCAAGACAGGAGAGGTTTGCCTCGCCATATGGGTTGCTCTCTGGCCGGCCAGGAATCGAACTCTTGCTGCAGCGGCTGCGGATTGTTTCATAGTGCGGTGCCTAAAAACCCTTGTGCCACCAGGGAGGCCCTCCAGCGTTTTTTAGAATAGACTTATACAGTCTGAATTTTTGATATGGAGAACATCAAATGAAACTTGACTCCATTACAAAATCACGTTTTGTGGAACAGCAAAATTGTTCAACATGGAACAAATATGAATCTTCCAAAATATTATACCTCTTGGCAGTGATTTTTAAAAGTGTGCACACTGGGCCTCCCCGGTGGCACAGCGAGTTGAGCACAGCACTGTGAAGCTGTACGTAGCCTCTACAGCATGGGTTCAATTCCCATCCGGCCAGGGAGATACCCACACGGCGTGGCGGACCTCTCCTGTCTCGCCTGCTGCTCCCCTCAGCAGTGTATTTGGTCCGTCTGCCTGTTCTGCTCCCTGCTCTGTCTCTGGTGAATCCTCTCGCCCTCCTGCGCCTCTGACCTGTACCCCACTTCTTGTATAAAAATAAATAAATCTTAAAAAAAAAAGTGTGCATACTGCAGAATAGTAGATAATCTACGCTGAATTCAGATGCTCTAGGGAACACAGAATTTGCAACTGTCTATTGCAAATTCCAATTCAATCATCTCCAAGTTATGAGAGTTTAAGCCAGTTGCTCAGTTTTTATCACTTATAAGATGTATAAAATGCTATTCCCCTTTCATAAATTTGTTAAAAGGATTAAATGATGTATTATTTGTGAAGGATGTAGAACAATGCCTGGTGCATAGTACCACATGAACATGGCATTAAGACCTCACCACCTCTCTGGCTACAATGTGTAATAATGGAACGGATTCATGTCTTACTATAGTAATTCATATATTTCACAGAGAATAACAGTTTTTTATCTCTTACCATTTGTACTAATGCATACTGCTTGATCCCGCTGCAGAGAGTCACATCCATTCTGTTTCTCTGCACAGACTCCTATACTGTCTCTTCTGTCTGCTTGTCCCACAGTTTCAACTCTGTAAATGAAGTAGGAAGGTCATTTAATCATTTTTTGTTAAGATGGTATCTAACAGTTACTAAGCTTGGAAAGAACAATTTGATTACAATTGCTCTGTTCTAAATAATGAGAACTAATGATTACAAACACAACACCTATTATTATAAAATATTCTATATTTAATCTTACATATAAATAATTTCATTCAATTCACCATAACAACACATGAGGTAGGTGGGATTATTATCATACCCATTTTATACATGAAGAAATTGAGGCACAAAAGAAAAAGCAAGTTTTTTTTAAAGGGAAAATAACCTGATCCTGGTCACCTAAGAGATGGAACTTGGATATGAACTTGGGCATTTGACTATAGAAACTATACTAACCTATTAATAGCTATGGTAGTACATTGCTATTTTACATTCTGCTTTAGAGACATATAAAACCTGTCAGATTTGCCATTATAATGAATGTAATTATTTTTGTTATCACCTAAACCTTTATTATGAGAGTCTATGCAATGATTTGAGTAATTTTTATTAAGTCTCTAAAAAGAGACACTATAGGGCCTCCCTGGTGGCGCAAGGGAGTAAGATGCAATGTATGAAGCTGTCTGCAGCCTCTGCAGCACAAGTTCGATCCCCCGGACGGCCAGAGAGCAACCCACATGGCACAACCGACCTCTCCTGACTCGCCTGCTGCTCCCCTCAGCAGTGTATTTCAGTCAGTGCCTGTTCTGTTCCCCGCTCTCTCTAGTGAATCCTCTCACCCTCCACACGTCTGGCCTGTACCCCAGCTCTTCTATGCATAAATAAATAAATCTTTTAAAAAAAGAGACACTATAGAATGTTTTTAAAGAGCAATATGGGTCTCCCTGGTGGTGCAAGGGGTTAAGACACAACCTATGAAGCTATCCGCAGCCACTGTTTGAACCCTGGCCAGGGAGCAACCCACATGGCACAGCAGACCTCTCCTGTCTTTACCACTGCTCCCTTCAGCAGTGTATTTCAATTGATCTGCCTGTTCTGTTCCCCACTCTATCTCTGGTGAATCTTCTCAACCCCCGCACCTCTGGCCTATACCCCAGTTCTTGTATGCATAAATGAATAAATCTTTAAAAAAATTAAAAATAGAGTAATATGATTATGAACATAATGTTCTTGAGTAACCTCATATGTGGAAAGTTTAAGCATTTCCTTTGTGTTTTAGCCTCAAATTAAACATCATCATGTACTCTAGAAACAGGAAATTTATATTTAATGGTCAACCTCTAACCCTACTGCTGTTAATAGGGCAGCCCCGATATTGAACGGGTTGCCTGGCTGTGGGTCCTCACCCATGTGCTTAAAAGGGACTTATTAATACTCCACTACAGGCACACACAAAAGGTTAATAAAAGGCTTATTTACAAGGGAAAAGGAAATAAAGAAAATGTATAACTCAGGGAGAAAATAGGGAAATAAAGTCTTTAATGCATCCTACCCGATCCGCCGACCTGGAAACCCAAAGGCACTCTTAGCGCTGGCCGGATGCTGCGAGCTGGCGGAGAGCCAAAATGGGGGGAAAACCCCTCCAAAGCCCACATGTCTGGCTTTATATCAACCTGGCTACTTAACCCCACCCTCAGCTCCCAGCCACCTTCCCTTTGGTGGTGATGGGATTTGGAGTTCCCAGTGTCTTTGTCTTTGGCCTGGAGTCGGGGTGGAGTCCACAAAGCCTGTATGGAATTAGCTTTAGGACATCCTTTTCCCCCCTAACACTACTAGCCTCCTCTTTTTTTCTATTACAGAAAGCCTGACTTTGCAAGGAAGGAAAAAAAAAATATGATGTAGCCTTAGCAAGGAAAGATGGGGTTATTTATACTAAATGTGGCCATAAATGTCTTTTGTTGGAAAGCAACAAACATGCAGGATTATAATAAATATGTAGGTGGGTTTCTAATGTCATTTCACTTGTAAACTAGCAGCCTAAAAAAAGCATGGAGAAGAGAAAATGACATCAGCAATATGGCAGAATAGCAAGTTCAGTCATTGTATCTCGACTGAAACAACACTTTAACAATGATATATGAACCAAAATATCTATGGGATTTCTGGAATTCAGCGAAGAATTTGTAGCATCTCAGGGGAACACAAAGGTTTACACCTGCGTTAAAATGGCTAAGAGCAGCAATTTCACTATACCCATGTCAGCCTCTCTCGAAGCTACCACAGTTCAGTGAGGCAAAAACATCCCAGTTTCTGACTTAACCTTTGGGAGGGTGACAGGGAAATAGAGCAAACATCCAGCATTTCATCTCTTTGGAGGACTGCCCAAGGGATTGGTTTTAGTTGTGCTTTAGTTAGAACACTGAGAGAATTAGCCTAGTTTAGGTGCCTGAATGCTGCCGAGACCAAAGAATAGTCAGGGACAGCATCCTGCAGCCAGCATGACTCAACATGTTTGGGAAGGGGCACATAATTTAAGGTTCCTCCCTCAGGAGGGAGAAGAGTAGAATGTGCTTCTGGTGTTCTGGTTCTTCACCTTTTGCTCAAGAGAATGATATCTGTCTCCCTTGATGTGGGCTATTGATAAGGAGCCAGAATATTTGGTTGCCTGGCAGCCATTGAGTACAAAAAAAAAGACAACAGCTTGCGGCTTAAGTACCAGAGAACTGCTGATGCCACAAATAGGCACCAAAGGGCGCAAGAGAACACAAGGTTCTGAAAAAACAGCAATGTACCCTGATGAGAAATTACACACACCAGTCCAGGGAAGATAAATCCCTCCCCTTTGCCAGGAAGGTTTCAACTCAGATTCCATACTTAGCTCATTTAGCTCATTTTTCGAAGTAAGGACTTCAAACTGTGTTTTCAAATGCTTGGATCCCATCACAAAACTATGAAGAAACAGCAAGATAAGACCCAAACAGAAAATGGAATAGAACCCCAGAAAATTATCCTAATGAAATGGAGTCAAATAATTCAAAATGATCATCAAAGATATTTTATGAGCGTAAGAAAATGAAGTATGAAAAAAATGAGAATACCAACAAAGAGGGAAAACACAAAAACTAAACATAAATTTGGAGGCTAAAGAATACAATAACTACTGAAAATTTTGAGAAGAATTTGATATCACACTTAAGCAGAAGAAACAAAATTCAAAGACAAATGATTTGAAATTATCCAATCAGGATCAAAAGGAAAAAAAAGAATGAAGAAGAGTGAAGAAAGCCTGAGGTTTATGGAAGAATAGAACAAGAAAAGGGAAAAGTGTTTATTTAAAGAAATACTGGGTATAAATTTCCAAAGTCCAGGGAAGGAAATGGACATGCAGATTCAAGAAGCCCAAAGACCCCAAACCAGCCTGAATCCAAGAAATTCACACTGAAACACATAAGAAATCAACTTGTCAAAAATCAAAGTGTAAGAATTTTTAAAGCCTCCAAGATAAACACAACTTTTTACATACAATTTTCTAAGCAGAAAGCTTGCAGGTAAGAAAGGAAAGGGATGCTATATTTAAGGAGCTAAGTGAAAAAAAACAAAAACAAAACCCTGCCAACCAAGAACACAATATGTAAGTCTGTCCTTAAAAAAATTTAGGAAAAACCACATTCCCACATAAGTAAAAGATCAAACATTTATTGATGTCTGAATTAAGAGAATTCCAGTAATGGGCTGTAACTCATTGGGGAAAAAAGAAAAGAACCCATGAGTTCATACTGATATAAAGAAAAAACTTTCTTATATATTAAAATGCAGACTAATAAATGTAAAAGGAATGACGGAATTAGAAAAATCACCACTTGACAACTATCACAGTAATAACCAATTCAGTCACCACCACCAATGAATGGTAAACAAGTGACAGATCAATAACAGGATACATGAACTCAAACAATCTCCTCACAAGATACTTAGTCAAGTGGAGAAACCTGACAAATAACACCTGAGCCATGACTTAAAAATCAAGTTAACAGCATGAGTAACACGACAAACTGATATCAAGTGGCTCCTGACAGGACACACTGAGGAAAATACAATATTACTCATAATCTTGTCAAAAACACATAACCTAAGTACAATCATTAGGAAATATCAAACAGCTCCAAAGTGAAGGATTATCTATGAAGCCATCAATCATAAATGTTAAAAGACAGAAAAACTGTTCCAGATTGAGAGAATAAAGACACGTGACAACTGAACATGACACATGATCCAAGATTTTCTTTCTATAAATAAGATTAATTGCAACAACTAAATTTGACAATAGTTCAGGAAATAGCATCACATCAATGTAATTTTCTAATTTGGATAATCTCTTTTTTTTTTTTTTCACAGATTTATTTATTTATTTATACAAGAACCGGGCCATAGGCCAGAGGCATGGGAGGGTGAGAGAATTCACCAGAGAGAGAGTGGGAAACAGAACGGGCAGACTGATCGAAATATACTACTGAGGGCAACAGTGGGCGAGACAGGAGAGGTCTGCTGCGCCATGTGGGACCCTTGCCGGCTGGCCAGGATCGAACCAGCACTGCAGAGGCTGCGGACAGCTTCACAGTGTGCATTCAACCGCCTGTGCCACCAGGGGAGGCCCCTCTATTTGTTTTTATGAAATACTAACTGGAAAGATTTGGGGAAAGAGTAAAGAGAAATGATGATACAAATATAGTACGGGGGATTCTGAGTGAGAGTTTTGGGGGATTCTTTCTACAACTGTTGCAACTTTTCTGTAAAAAATACACAAGGTAAGCTATGGAGAAATATCTATGTAGATGGGGATCTGAGGGACACAATGTACCAGAATTTTCCCTGCAGTATTCCTAATGTTTTATTTCTCTAAAAGTAAAAAACATACTAATATTGGGCCTCCCCGGTGGCGCAGCGGTTGAGCGCTGGGTTGCAAAGCTGCCCGCGGCCTCTGTGGTGCCGGTTCGATCCCCGGCTGCTCCCCAGCCACCAGAGGAGGGTCCCACATGGCGTGCAGACCTCTCCTGCCGCCCACTGCTCCCCTCAGCAGTGTACTTCAGTCCTTCTGCCTGCTCTGCTCCCCGCTCTGGCTCTGGTGAATTCTCTCACCCTCCCGCGCTTCTGACTGTACCCAGTGCATGTATAAACAAATAAATAAATAAATAAAACTTAAAAAAAAAAAAACATACTAATTTTATTAATTCTGGATAGGAGATGTATGTTATAGTATTGCATAATGAAGAATCTAGCTTGCCCTGGAGGTAATCTCTAAACTACTAGAATCTCCCAAATGATAGGAGTATCTGGTGGATCCTTTAGACCACACCTGAGAGTTTATAATAAGGTGACTAATGGCAGGCCCTAGATAGTTTGTTATAATATGATAACGTAGGAAGGAGCTGGTCACTCCAGTAAGACCAATCATGTGCTTAAAGCATTGCAGTTTGGAGCCAAACAGTACCACTGGCCCAACCTTCCAGGATAGTGGGGGAGGCGGACAGTGTGTCGAGTGGAGAATGATAATTATGATTCTATAATAAAACCCCAGTAAAAACTCTGGATATCGAAGCTCAAGTGAACATCCCTGGTTGTCAATACTCTTAGTATTGTCGTGCTTTAATGCCAGGAGGGCTATGTGTCTCTGAAAGCAACAGAAGCTTCATGTTTGGAATCCTCCCAGACTTCACTCTAATAAGTCTCCCTTAGGTGGCAGGTTCTGATTTATCCTTTTGCATTAACAAAACTATAAGTATAGCACTTTCCTAAGTTCTATGAGTCATGCTAGAGAATTACAGAGCCTGAGAACAACTGGGGGGAATCACCAAATTTGTAGCCATTTGAGCATTAGAAGTGAGGATGGGCCCTGCAGACCCCTGAACTGTGGTTGGTATCTGAAGTGATGGCAATAGTTTAGAGGACTGTGCTCTCAACCTTGAGTTTGGTCAACACACTACAATTATATATTTTTCATTAATTAAACATTTACATTGTATAATGAATTCAAATATAATTTCCTGAAATTAACTAAAAGTACGAAAACATTTTAGAAGTTCCCTCAAAGCACTGAGAAAAAAATCCTGGGAAGAAATTAAAAAAAAAACAAAACTACTACCTACTGGAATAACTCATAAAATAGTTCATAAAAGCATCCTACACCAAAACAATAGTTGATAAATAAGCAATGCAAAACGGCTTATACAAGTTGCTCTGTGATGCAAGGGGTTAAGTCTCAGCATTATGAAGCTATCAGCAACCACTGCAGCACGAGTCCATCCCCATCCATGGAGCTGACCCACATGGTACAGCAGACCTCTCCCGTCTTGCCCGCTGCTCCCCTCAGTAGTGTATTTCAGTTAATTCGCCTGTTCTGCTCCCCACTCTGTCTCTGGTGAATCCTCTCACCTTCTATACCTCTGGCCTACACCCTAGCTCTTGTATGCATAAATAAATAAAATAAATCTTAAAAAAAAAAAGTTGCTCTGAACACAGAATGAACCAGGAACAAAAAACAGCTATTATGCCTGAGACATAGAATTCTTTTCATGGTTCACTAAGAAGAACTTCTAAGAAATAGAAGAGAAGCTTAAAATCTTTGAATTTTTAAACTAACAGAGAAGTTATATATATATATATATATATATATTATGTCCTAAAAAATTACTCATATACAAGTTGTTCTCACATATAAGCAAGTCCTGTAAGAAATGCTCTGATAAACCATATAAAACACAAAAACTTACAAAAAATAAAAATGACAATACAAAATAATTCATGGTAGGGCTACCGTGACCTCCTCCAGTACACTTAAAATTGATATATAATTAATAAAGAAATTATGCACAAGTTAGCATGACTGAATCCATTGAATAAAATAGAAAGTTTTGAATGACAAATGTTCTGAGAATGAATATAGTCCAAAAAGAGGAGGAATTTCAATATTAAGAAAGCTAACTTATTTCTATTACCCTGCACTTCAGCTAACTTGGATTGGATTTAAGTGGCATAGTCTCATTATTATACAGCCTCAAACTCCCTTCTTCCCACAGGAATAAAGATTAAGAAATTCAGCTGTCTGAGACTACCAAAGGGAGAGGGGGAGGGTGGGGCAAGCACAAATTGGGAAGGGAGCACAACGGACTGTGGGGACAGACTGTGGGTGCTCTGGTGGTGGGTGTGGGGTAGCAATAACACCCGAAGAGGGCGATCCTATACCTTTACAACACAAACAATGTAAGCTGTGGTTACCTCAATTAAAAAAATTGAGCTATATGGCCAATAAATATATGAACGATATCCCAACTTTTTGATAAATATAAGGAACAAAATAAAAATTTAATTTGGCCATCAGCTAAGGGTTTGAGTGAAAACAGCAGTACTTAATAATGACAATGATTCAGAGACATTAGTACCCTACCACACTGCTGCTAAGAATGTAAGTGCTTCCAGGAAAGTGGTTAGTCTGTGTCTTACTAACAGGAAACTAGCCCCTGGAAGGAGTAAGTCATATGTCAACAAAGGGTTACAGCACAGCTTTAACTTCAAGCAATAAAGAAGAGAAAGACACCTTCTCAAGTCATGGCAAAGAGGACTTCTGATGTAGAAATATATTCCTTGCTAACAAGAATGCTAAAATAGTTTTTCTCCTCTCGGAAAATGAAACAGGTAACTTTGAGTAGTCCTATATCTGCTAAAGTGAAGATCTATCAGCAAAGAAAAGTCTAGGGATTGGTGAATTATACCAAACATTTAAGGAGTTAGAAATAACACCAATTCTGCACAAATAATTTTGGAGAATAAGAAAAAAAATACTTCCCTTCTCATCTTATGAGGCTAGTCACGACTTTGGTTTTAACAAAACCAAAGACAGCATAAGAAAAATATCCCTCTTGAGAAAAGACATAAAAATCCTTAATAAAATATTAAAAACCAAATTTTGCAATACATATAAAGACTACATAACTAAATGGGACTTCTCTTGGGACTATAAAGTTGATCCAAATTTAAAAATCTATCATTATAATTCACCATTTCAACAGAAGAAAAGCTGTGATTATCTTAATAGACATATAAAAATAATTTAACAAAAACATTCATTTATGGATAAGATGCTCAGCAAGCTAGGAACAGAACAGAACTTCTTTTACTCGAAACAAGGTAGCTACCAAACACCTATAGCCGGCACTTAATGTGTGAAAGATGGAATGCTTTCCTGCTAAGATCTAGAATATAGCAAAGGTATCTGCTTTCAGCACTGCTATTCTGAATCTTAACGCGACAACAGAAAGAAAAATTATAAGATAGTAATGAAAAAGAATTTTTTTCTATAGAAAGAAAAAGTTTATTAAGGATAAAGGAACAGAAATAAAGTAGGATTCCCAGGTCAGTAGAACCAGGCCAGGGAGGGGCAAGGAAACCCCAATGAAAGATTTGTTTTATTTATTTTATTTATTTTTTTTTAAATAGAGGCATGTTTTTATTTATTTATTTGTTTGTTTGCTTGTTTATACATGCACTGGGTACAGTCAGAAGCGCGGGAGGGCGAGAGAATTCACCAGAGCCAGAGCGGGGAGCAGAGCAGGCAGAAGGACCGAAGTACACTGCTGAGGGGAGCAGCGGGCGGCAGGGGAGGTCTGCATGCCATGTGGGACCCTCCTCCAGTGGCTGGGGAGCAGCCGGGGATCGAACTGGCACCGCAGAGGCCGCAGGCAACCTCGCAACCCAACGCTCAACCGCAGCGCCACCGGGGAGGCCCGAAAGATTTGTTTAAAAAAAAAAAAACTAAATGGAGAATATACCATGAGTCTAAAAGTTAAGTGGAAAGACAAAGGAACTAAAATAACTAATAATAATAAAGGTGAAAGAATCATAGTACATATTTCAAAATTTACCATAAAACAACAAAAATCAAGACAGAGTAGTTCTGACAAAAGGAGAGATCTAACAAAATGGAGCCCAGAACAGATCCACACATACACAGTTGACTGATTTTTGACAAAAGTGCTTTGTATTCTGTAGTTCAACTTGCGAATTCATAAAAAGTCAAATGCAAAACAAGACCCCCAAGACTATGAAACATAAACCTGACTTGGTTTTCCCTGATGAGGCCATTTCTTGGGGGAAAAAAGATCTCAGTGTGTAGTATCAAATGTCTCCCTTGTAAGTGGCACAGGTGACCTCCAAAAGGAGAATCTTTTAGAGGAATTAAAGAAATATATAGCCTACTCAAGAGAATAGCCTACCTTTCTGGAACTCTGACTACACGTCATTTCTGTTAACTACATCCAGACATACTATTTGTGTTCTTTGTATTTTTTCTACCCAATCATCTTTAATTCTTATTTTGTTTCTGCGCCTGAACTATCCTTTCCAGCATGGCTTGAGTTAAAGTCTTCGCAGCTTGTCATCTAGAAGTAATGCTTCCTTCCTCTGTATTTCACAGTAGTCTTGATCTCACACTGAGGTATAAACTGCCCACACAACATCGAGGCAAAAGTTCTGCTTTTTCCTTTCCCTGAAATCTTGCATTCCCTCATAATTATGCGAAGTACCCATCTGAGTGGGAGAAGGGTTGAATGAGCTATTCAGTCTCATTCAGAATGACTGCAGTTAATCAGGAGACCTGTTCTTTTATTTTAGAAGAGTAGTTTAAGGCAGAGAGAATATGGATGGCAAAAAGTTGGAAAACTATTCCTTTGATTACCTGGGAGGAATAGCTATCATAGGTGAACATTCCCATGTAGACCAGGCCTTCATGATTTCATGTGATCCTCCCTGTACAAACTAAAAGCTGTGAAATAGGATCCTAAAGGGGAGATCTACTTAGGAAACCAGGGGCCTTTCTCACCTGAATCTATAATAAAGGGCCTTGAGGGAAGCTTTCTTTCTTTTTTTTTTTTTTTAAGATTTTTATATATATATTTTTTTATATATAAGCACTGGGTACAGTCAGAAGCGCGGAAGGGTGAGAGAATCCACCAGAGCCAGAGCGGAGAGCAGAGCAGAGCAGGCAGACTGACAAAGTACACTGCTGAGGGGAGCAGCAGGCGGCAGGAGAGGTTTGCGCGCCATGTGGGACCCTTGCCCGGTGGCCGGGGATCGAACTGGCATTGCAGAGGCTGCGGGCAGCTTCGCAATCCAATGCTCAATCGCTGTGCCACCAGGGAGGCCCTAGAGGGAAGCTTTCTGACAGTCCCCACAGCTGTCGTAAGATTGAAAATTCAACCTGAAAGGACTACACACCCTATCTCCAGAGGGGATCACTTCAGCAAAATGAGAACCCCAGTAAAGCCGTATTTTCCTTGGGGCAGTGCAGTCTGTCTCAATTTAAGGAGGAGCTGACAAGACTTCAAAGACCCTAGTTAAAAACAAATTATCTTCTTTACCCTAATAGAAACTATATCCCCTGATGGGATTTTCTAGGAAAGATTAAATTAGATTGGAGGTTTTTGTTTCTAAATACAAAGAACTAACAATTTGTGTTGAAGATACAGCTGGTAATTACACAGAAGTCTTTCAGAAAAACAAAAATCTCATATTTCTATTCATTTATAAAAATGTTATTTTGCTTAACTAAAAGCAAGCATTAAGCCAATTCACATATCCCAAGAGACCCCTTTCTAACAGCTATTAACATGGCATTTCTAAGAAACAACATCCAAATTCTTTGACATTTTTCCTACTAGAAGCAAACTCTACATCAGCTCCCTGGGATCTGAATTCTGGGACTGGTGGAACAACAGGATGTAGCAGAAGTTACTATGTCAGTTTCTAGGTCCAGGCCTTCAGAAACTGGAAGTTTCCACTTATTATCTCTTGGATGCTCATTCTGGGAATCCAGCCACTAGGCTGTGAGGAAGTTCAAGCAGTCTAGGAAGAGGCTCATATGGAGAGGCATCAAGAAGCAGAACTAATTTGCCAGCCGTGTGAGTGAGCCGCCATGGGAATAGGTACATCACCTCCAGTCAAATTACCTCAGCTGACACTATCTAAGTAGAAATTAGCTATCCTTGCCATGATCTGCCCAAACTGTAGTCTACTGAGAAAAACAAAGGACTATTTTTTTGGTTTTTTTTTTAAAGATTATTTTTATACAAGAACCGGGGTACAGGCCAGATGCACGGGAGGGTGAGAGGATTCACCAGAGACAGAGCAGGGAACAGAACAGGCAGAATGAAGAAATATACTGCAGAGGGGAGCAGTGGGCGAGACAGGAGAGGTCTGCTTCACTATGTGGAATTCTCACTGGCCGGCCGGGATTGAACCCGCGCTGCAGAGGCTGCGGACAGCTTCACAGCACGGCGCTCAACCGCCTGTGCCACCAAGGAGGCCCCTATTTTTTTTTTAAAGATTTATTATGTACACAGGAACTGGGGTACAGGCCAGAGGTGTGGGGGTGGGGGGGTGAGAGGATTCACCAGAGACAGAGTGGGGAACAGAACAGGTGGATTGACTGAAATACACTGCTGAGGGGAGCAGCAGCTGAGTCAGGAGAGGTCTGCTGCACCATGTGGGTTGCTCCCTGGCTGGCCAGAGTATCGAACTCGTGCTGCAGAGGCTGCGGACAGCTTCACAGTGCTGTGCTTAACCCCTTGCGCCATGCTTAACCCCTTGCACCACCAGGGAGACCAGGACTACTGTTATTTTAAGCTTCTAGATTTTGAACTGGAAACATAATTTTTTTAATATTCTTTGATGGAACAAGTTAATAACAAAATATCACTAGCCTGCTCCTCCCATGATGTGCCACCATATATTACAGCACAGTGGTTAAGAGCACAGACTTTGACTGCTAGGATTTGAAAACTGACAAGTCACTTAAGTCTCGGTAGGCTTTTGTTTCTTCATCTGTAAAGACAGTAACCTCCTAAGCAATGAGGATTGGGAAAGGCTATTTAGAAAGGAAGCTGTTATAAAGAAAGGAGGTGGTAAAGAATCTCCCCAGTGGCATAGGGGTTAAGTCTCAGCACTATCACTGAGAAGGCCTGTGTTTGATTCCCCATCAGGGAGCTGACCCACATGGCACAACAGACTTCTCCTTTGTCACCTGCTGCTCCCACTCAGCGGTGTATTTCAGCAGATCAGCCTGTTCTGCTCCCCACTCTGTCTCTGGTGAATTCTCTCATCTCCCTCATACCTCTGGCCTACACCCAAGTTCTTGTATGCAAAAATAAATCTTAAAAAGAAAGAAGGTGGGCCTCCCCAGTGGCGCAGCGGTTGAGCGCTGGGTTGCGAAGCTGCCCGAAGCCTCTGCAGCGACGGTTCAATCCCCGGCTGCTCCCCGGCCACCGGAGGAGGGTCCCGCATGGCGCGCAGACCTCTCCTGCCGCCTGCTGCTCCCCTCAGCAGTGTACTTTGGTCCTTCTGCCTGCTCTGCTCCCCGCTCTGGCTTTGGTGAATTCTCTCATCCTCCCGCGCTTCTGACTGTACCCAGTGCTTGTATAAATAAATAAATAAATCTTTAAAAAAAAAAAAAAAAGAAAGAAGGTGATACAGGAAATCAGGGAGAGGCCAGGAAGGCGGGATTGCTAGCACAAAAGGAGAGTGGGTTCTAGCTACTGTGAGGAGTCAGCCAGTAACAAATTTCTTTAACTTCAACAGCTCTAAGCCTTCCAGGAACTTCAACAAGAATAGACTGGGCTTAGCAACAGCGTAGTGCCAACAGGAGTATAACCTCCTTCCTAACTACAAGGGCTCTCAAACACCCTCAGAAAACTGAATAAAGTAACCTTTATTCAAATAGGCCCATCTGCCCCTCCCTCATGCACCGGGTGCCCCTTGCCATCCAAATCTTCTGACCTATTTGCTGATACCTGAAATTCCTTTAAACAAGGAGAGAAAATATTTTCACTCTATACTCAAAGGAAAAATGACAAAAATGCAAAGGTCTGGCTAATATAATACTGAGCTTAACTAAATTTCAGTTAGTTATAAAGTGCCAGGTGATGAGGGTTATAAAATATGGAAAAATAAAAGAGGTAAGGACACAAATAGCAGAGGAAGTATAGATTTCAACACTAACTAGCATCATGTTTATGCTTTCATGAAAAAGATAAACAAGAAGCATTATAGACCAGCTTTTAAGACCAGACTCTGAAATGACACTGCTTGGATTTAAATCCTGGGTTTACCATTTATTAGTTATCATTTATTAGTAACTTAACTGCTCTGTGCTTCAATGTTCTCATCCCTAAAATGGGTACCTACACCTATTTCATTGGGATAAGAATCAGATGTGTTAATAGAAGTAAATGCTTAGCATAGTACCTGTACATAGTGAATGTTATTTAAATATTAACTGCTATTACTGTTACTGTAACCATTACTCTTATGATGGTCTGAGATATCTGGCCTGAATCTACCCATCAGAAAGCCCCATGATTACACAGAAATACTTGTTTTCAGGAGACTCACTAAGGGGAGCATTGCTATAAATAAGGGCACAAGCACAGAAGTTCGCTAGCATAGAAAACTCATGATTTACTCAGGGAATAACTAAGTAGACCAGCTGTTAGACTTATGCCTCTAGCTCTTTGTTAGTGTTTTTCTGGTTATCAAGTCATTCTTCATAACATAAGGATGAGAGGAGATATCACAAATGAAACAAAGCATAAATACGCGCCTTCTGATAGCTGCTGACTGTTAAAGCTCTCAGATACTCATGCCCAATATAACAAGAAAATGACAAGAAGAACATGGAAAAACAATCACATTAAAATCCCACAATCTCAAAATTTAAAACTTGGGAGAGGCTGCTACATTGAAGTGAGTATGGTGAGCATCAGGCAAGTTTTACTTTCCTAACTCAAAATTGGTCTTTGGTTTCTAGGAAAAGCTATTTAGAAATATGACCTTAGAAAATACATCTCAGGGGCCTCCCTGGTGACGCAAGGGGTAAAGCGTCAGCACTATGAAGCAATTCACAGCTACTGCAGCACAAGTTTGATCCCCGGTCAGCCAGGGAGCCACCCACATGGCGCAGCAGACCTCTCCTATCTCATCCGCTGCTCCCCTCAGCAGTGTATTTCAGTCAATCCGCCTGTTCTGCTCCCCACTCTGTCTCTGGTGAATCCTCTCACCCCCTCACCTGTACCTCTGGCCTGTACCCCAGTTCTTGTATGCATAAATAAATCTTTAAAAAAAAAATACATCTCAAATAAAATGAAAAAAATAAAGGAAATTTTTCTAATATAATAAATAGGTAAATAAATGTAAAATTGGTTGTAGGATAGGCTTGATTTCAGTTTTAACAGTGAGAGAGAGAGGAGGGAGGGAGGAAGACAGAAAAGATATTTACACTGTCTCTCACAGAGACTTTTTTTTTTTAAGATTTATTTATTTATTTATACAAGCACTGGGTACAGTCAGAAGCGCGGGAGGGTGAGAGAATTCACCAGAGCCAGAGTGGGGAACAGGACAGGTAGACTGACGAAATACACTGCTGAGGGGAGCAGCAGGCAGCAGGAGAGGTCTGCGCACCATGTGGGACCCTCGCTAGCGGCTGGGGATCGAACCGGCACTGCAGAGGCTGCAGGCAGCTTTGCAGCTCCGCGCTCAACCGCTGCGCCACCAGGGGAGGCCCTCACAGAGACTTCTTTTTTTTTTTTTTTTTTTAATAGAGCATGTTTTATTATTATTTTGTTTTGTTCGTTTGTTTGTTTTGTTTATACAAGCACTGGGTACAGTCAGAAGTGCGGGAGGGCGAGAGAATTCACCAGAGCCAGAGCGGGGAGCAGAGCAGGCAGAAGGACCGAAGTACACTGCTGAGGGGAGCAGCGGGCGGCAGGAGAGGTCTGCGCGCCATGTGGGACCCTCCTCCGGTGGCCGGGAAGCAGCCGGGGATAGAACCGGCGCCGCAGAGGCCGCGGGCAGCTTCGCAACCCAGCGCTCAACCGCTGCGCCACCGGGGAGGCCCTCACAGAGACTTCTTAATGATTCACAAAAAAAAAAAAAAAAAAAATTCTTGGCCTCTGAATTTTTTTTTTAAAGATTTATTTATTTATACAAGAACTGGGGTACAGGCCAGATGTGCAGGAGGGTGAGAGGATTCACCAGAGACAGAGTGGGGAACAGAACAGGCAGACTGATGAAACACACCACTGAGGGGAGCAGTGGGCGAGACAGGAGAGGTCTCCCTCGCCACATGGACATCTCTGTAGCTGGTGGGGATCGAACCGGTACTGCAGAGGCTACAGACAGCTTCACAGTGCTGCACTCAACCGCCTGTGCCACCAAGGAGGCCTGGCCTCTGAATTTTTAAGACTGACTTCTGAGAGGTAGTCTATTTACCTCTACTTACCAAGAGGAGACCTTATAAGGAGTATCTACTTTATATCAGATATAAGCAAGGCATTTTATATAAATTATCTAAGTTAATCTTCATAACAGCCCTGTAAATACACCCAAGAAAACTGAAGCAAAGACAAATAACACCCACAAAGTAAAACTTCCCATCAATGATGGAATAAACTCAGGACTATTTTTAACCTGAAACTCATGTAGGATCTATGCACTCCACTATATCACTTAGAGCCTGACAGATAATTTTTTTTTTTATATTTAAAGGGCAGGTTTATCAGGAAAAGGGACAGAAAAGTGAAGTACACTTGCATACACACAAGCAGGCAGGAAGAGCTGCCCTGAAAGGGACAAGAGAAGTCCCGGAACGGCACAGGTCATGGGAAGGCAGGCAGGAAGCTACTGCCCTGCAGAGGGAGAGTTGGTGAAAAGAAGCACCTGCATAGGCACAGGTGGGCAGAGGGAGTGCGGCAACAGATCTATATCTTAACATCTACTTGCTTGAAAGTTAATGTCTGCCCGCAGAAATACGTCGGAGCGCTGGAGTAGAGGACACCTGATGATTCCGAATCATTCCGGAGCGCTATATTTCTTCGACTGCTCAGACTATACCCTTCAAAGCCAGCTGTCCATTCTTTTTCAAAAAGCAAAGATATTGAAAATTATTTAGAATCTTCTGAGGAGTATTTTTAATACAGGCACATTAAATAAAACTTGAAAGTAGAGGCACCTAACTCTTATGGGCAATTTTAATAAACAGTAATCAAGATTTAGAATACAAATCACATAAAAAAGATCTCAGCCTATTCTTGCACAATTTTGATGTGGAAAATCAAATAAGTGTTATCTCCCATTAATAAAATCATAAAGTATAACTGAGCTTGTTCCAACTAGATTAAGAACTAATTAATAAGACTAAAATAGTAATACAAAAGAGATCAATTCCAAATCATAAGTTTTAAGAAAACCTGAAGCCCCTAATACTTATATTAGATATTTATAGACAGATTTAAAAAGCAGTATGTAATGCAGCATTTAAAATATTTATTTTTAGGGGATGCTAATACTCCTTTCTGGCACTATTTCCGGACTCTGGAGATAAGAGCTGATGAAAATTGCTCAAATTCACATGAAGTAACTTGACCAAGAAACAAAAGACATGTTCCATGCAATTCTCATCAATTTCAGGGTTCACCCTTAAAAAAAAGAGGGTTCTAAGTATACTGCCTTAAGCTCAGAATACAAGTGTTCTTGTTCATAGTTAACTTTCAGGGGTAAGAAGGAAAGAGCATACCATGAGGCACCAGTGTGGAATGACCTATCTGCGGGACGCTCCAGGGACTCCACTCCTGCCGGCCATCTCCCCGTGCACAGACTCTAAACTGATAATCGACATTAGGGTCTATGTGCAGTACTATAAATTCAGTTTCAGAGCCAACATATACATCTTCAAAGTGATGAGAAGTGCATTTACGGAACTGGAGCCTGTAATCTTGGGCTGTAAAGTCGTCATCCACCTAAGGAGAAAAATTAAAGAATAAATTAAAAAGTAATTTATTAATTAAATGAAAGAATAATTTCTCTTTTATTAACTAAAAATAAAAAGAAAACTTCTCTCGGCCTCATTACTTAAAAACTTTGAATGGGAACATTTTAGGCCAAGCAGACAAGCCCACATGCTGAATATGAGTGACACCAGGAAGACCATAGGAAACATGCTCTCATTACTCTCCTTCTTGACCAGCATACTTTATACTTCTCAGTCTGATATGAAAAAAACCTACCTTTAAAGAAATGGCATGTCTTCTTTTTTTTTTTTTTTTAAGATTTATTTATTTATTTATTTATTTATTTATTTATTTATACAAGCGCTGAGTACAGTCAGAAGCGCGGGAAGGTGAGAGAATTCATCAGAGCCAGAGCGGGGAACAGAACAGGCAGACTGACGAAATACACTGCTGAGGGGAGCAGCAGGCGCGGCAGGAGAGGTCTGTCACACCATGTGGGACCCTCCTGGTGGCCGGGGATCGAACCAGTGCTGCAGAGGCTGCGGGCAGCTTTGCAGCCCAGCGCTCAACAGCTGTGCCACCAGGGGAGGCCCAGAAATGGCATGTTTTCTACACAGTAATGCCAAAGATAAAATATTAAAAATCTATAGGTAAAAATCCCACATCATTCACATAACCAAGAGAATTAACACCCAGAATATATAATGGACTCCTAAAAATTAATAGAAGACAAACCACCTAATATAAAAAATGGGCAAAAAACACAGATAAGCACTTTATTTTTTTAAAGATTTATTTATTTATTTATACAAGCACTGGGTACAGTCAGAAGCACGGGAGAATTCACCAGAGCCAGAGCGGGGAGCAGAACAGGCAGACTGATGAAACACACTGCTGAGGGGAGCAGCGGGCGCGGCAGGAGAGGTCTGCATGCCACGTGGGACCCTCACCGGCCAGCCGGGGATCGAACTGGTGCTGAAGAGGCTGTGGGCAGCTTCGCAGCCCAGTGCTCAACCCCTGTGCCACCAGGGGAGGCCCCAGATAAGCACTTAAAAGAGTAAGAAATATAACCAGCAAAAATATTCAAGCTTATTTGTAATATGGAAAATGTAATCTGAAACCACAGTAAGGGGCCTCCCTGGTGGTGCAAGGGGTTAAGTCTCAGCACTATGAAGCTGTCCACAGTGAGTGTTATACCTGGCCAGGGAGCTGACCCACATGGCACAGCAGACCTCTCCTGTCTCGCTTGCTGCTCTCCTCAGCAGAGTATTTCAGTCAATCTGACTGTTCTGCCCCCCACTCTGTCTCTGGTCAATGCTCTCATCCTCCCTCACCTCTGGCCTGCACCCCAGCTCCTGTATGCATAAACAAATAAAATAAATCTTTAAAAAAAATAAAGGAATCCTTATCATGTTTTGAACCAACAAAAGTATCGCTTTTTTCTTCTACACCAAGGTCTTATTTTTAAACATTCCATTTAAGAAAATAGTTTCTAAAAGCTGAGCACCCACCTCTGAATGATGTATTTGCCAACGATGGCCAAGATGCTATGACTCATTTGGACATGGTTTCTATCAAAAATATGGTAACTCATACATTATATGATCTAACACACAAAATTCTTGGCAATGCTGAGCATGTGAAGAAATCACACTTCAAGAATTTTATTTCAGAGGAACTTTAGTTCAGTGTTGAACAGAAAAATATCCGACACCCAACATTCATGATCATCTTTTGACTTTTCTCATAAGCAGGAATGGGAAAGGTCCTCAACTCAAGAGTTAACTTTGAAAAAAATATGTGAGAATATGATGAGGGACAATGTTGTGATACAGAAGTTTTAAAAAGTACTCCAGAACTATTCACTTCAAACTGAAAGAGCTACTCTACTTCAGGTTCCCTATAACAGCATTTTAATTATAAAGCAAAAGTGATTTTTGTTTATGAATAGAAGAAAATATTCAAAGACAATTAAAAAATGTTAAAGGCCCCCAAATCTTCACGTTCAAGCCACTTTGACGATTCTGAATTACGTACCTTACACCATCGTACTATGATGCCTCCAGGTTTCTCTATTAGTTCTTCTATCTGTACTGGTGGGCGAGATGCTACTGTTCCATGCTTAAAAATGTGGTCTTTCACAATGTTAAGAATTGAGTCATCCAACTGAGCAGATAAACAAGGCACGTCAACCAGTAAAGGCACTTCTGGTAAGCTAAAGAAATAAAGCTCATGTGTTTATGAGGGTTTTGCTGAGTTAAAAATACAAGCATTACTTTAGACCAGTTATATACTATTATAAGGATGCTGAAGGCCCCAGTAAATAATGCTAATGACAGTGGGGGCTTTGCAAGATGTAGGATATGTAAAGATTCTCTCTCCAAATAAATATAAGAAAGAAGATAGAAAAGTGGTAGGATCATGGTTAACAAATTTATACCAAAAGATCTATTTTATTGAGATATGACTGATTTTCAACAATATGTTCAGAATTTTAAAAATTTAACATTTCTCTTACACACATTAGAACTGAAAAAAAGTCTATAGTAATACTAAAGATTACAAACACAACTATTTTATACCAGTAATACTAGTAATGACAGCGAAACCTTGAAAGATACATTCTTTATCTTCCTTAATCAGAATCGTTAATGAGGAAAAAAACAGACATCCAAGTACTTGAATGTTCAAAAGGCACTAACGCTTTTACCTGTCCAACTGAATGTGAGAGGCCTTTTTGGTAAAGCTCCACAGCTTTTCATTTTGTTCTCCTACACCACCAAGAATGGCGATCTCACCTACAATCAGGAATGAGAGAACTACAGTATAGTGAAAAATGGTCACATCATAAAGCAATCAACACAACCCACGGCTCAGTGGACTCCTGGTTTTCTTGCAAACACTGCTTGAGTAATGCCACAGAATTCTCAAAGAGCAGAAGTAGAAAGTGACTGAAATGTTAAGATCCAGAGGAAAAAGGGCAAATAACAGTAACACTTTGCCAGAGATGAAAGATTGTGCTCTATACAAGGAAATCGTTTATCAACCAACTTTATGCAAAACAGAGGTCCAGGGACTTTTTCTATGTCTTGTACAGAAACTTTATCAACTCCAAAGAGAGCCAGTAAAAATATTAGCCTGATTGGAACAACAAGGAATAGAGTCGTATAAAGTCAAAAGATAACAGTTATATTTTCCTTAAAGAATATAAAACATTAGATTAGAAATCACTCAACAGAACAATACAGAAAAAATGCTATATAAGGGCACAGAAAAAAAATAATTTCTGTGTTGTTCCACAGCCCTGAAGAACACTACCAAACTTTTCCATCTGAATGTGTCCTAGAATGTGTCCTAATGTTTTGAGATCACATAACCTTCTCCTTCACCAAAAGGAATACAGACCTATTGAACACTGTGTTAAAGTCCTCACAATTCCATAAATTTGTATCCCTTGAGAGGGTGAGAGAGAAAGACTATATGATTTAAAGTATTTCTGAAATACGGAAAAATTCAAACATCAGATGCTGTAACAAACATGTATGTGCCCCAAAGGATTTATTTTCTAAAATTAAAACATTCCTCAGTCCTTAGAGTGATGAGTGTACACTCCTGACCTGTGCTGAACAGCTTCTGGGTTTGTTCCCAAATGCAAAGTCTCCAGGGAGAGACATTCTGTGGTCCTGCTACAAAGATTTTTTTCTAAAAGCACGGTTATGGACAGGGACAAATAAACACTTCCCATTGACGATAAGACAAAAATGTAATTAGAAAGTAAAGACAGCAGCAGCACCATATTCTAAGTGGACCAAAAAGGGGATTAATTTCCAGTAGGAGTGACAGGCTTGTGAGTTACGCACATTTTCTATTCAATGTCACTTACAGAACTCAACCTGCAGAATAGATGGTATAGACTCTCCTTTCCAATCTCTTTATCCCTAACTGCCTTTATTATTATTTTTTAAAGTTTTAGTGAAGAACACTGGTTTATAATATATAGGTTTTAGGTGTACATCATCATAAACCAATATCTCCATATATTACATTCAGTTTACCACTATAAGTATAATCCCATTCTTTATCACACAATTGATTAACTCACCCTCCTCCTTTCCCTTCTGGTAACCAGTAACAGCAACTACCCCTTAAACATAGGAACCCCTAGGAGTGCTACCCTCTGCCATCTTCTCTTCTCATAGTAAACACTATCTAGATGATCTACTGCCTCCTGGCATTACAAGTTCCTCAAACACAACATGTCCCAAACTGAATGTCTAACTATTCCCTTAAGTCCACCCCTCCTCCTTCCTTTTCTTTTTTTTTTTAAAGTTTTCTAGTCTTAATTCCCAACCCATTGCAGTCTCAGAGTTCTTTTTTTCTTTATTTATTTATACAAGCACTGGGTACAGTCAGAAGTGCGGGAGGGTGAGAGAATTCACCAGAGCCAGAGCGGGGAGCAGAACAGGCAGAAGGACTGAAGTACACTGCTGAGGGGAGCAGTGGGTGCGGCAGAAGAGGTCTGCGTACCATGTGGGACCCTCGCCGGTGGCCGGGGATCAAACTGGCACTGCAGAGGCTGCGGGCAGCTTCACAGCCTAGCGCTCAACCACTGCGCCACCAGGGGATGCCCTCCTCCTTCCTTTTCTACGTAAGTAAAGGGCCCAATTCACCCAGTCTTCCAGAATCAGGCTAGTTTTGTTCATCCTAAATCATTCCCTTTATCCTCCATCTTAGGTAATCACCAATAATCAACATGTATTGATCAACAGAATCATCAATCTATAAAAAGTCTGAAGGCCAGCTTTGCCATCAACCTCTTTGACCTCCAGTCTTATAACATCTAATACAATCTCCAAACTGTAGGCAGTGTCATCTTTTTGAAATGCAAACCTGACTGTGTAACTTTGTTACCTAAACTAGGTCAACAGATTCCTGATATGCTGGTTACTTCACTGGTGATGTTATTTCTGCTTCAAATCATGCTGTTACCTCTTTTTCTCCCTTTGCCTCCTTGACGAATTTCTTCAAGCCTCTGTGGATCAAATTCTACAGAAAGCTAACCTATTCCCTCGCAGACAGAGTTAAGTACTTCCCTTTCTATGTTCCCATAAAGCCTATAGCTCTCTCTCTGCATGTATGCCCCATTCATAGGGCTTTGAACCCCAAAAGGCAGAACTGTTACCTTTTTATTTAATGTACTTGACAAAGACCCATATGAAGGAAGGAAAAGAAGGAAGGTAGACATGAAGGAAGAGAGCAAGACAAAATTTGAAAAAGCTTCAACCAAAATAATTAGATAAAAATAGGAACATAAGTACAATTTCACAAGTAAACAACATATTTCTTACCCTTCCAAAAAGAACAATGGAATTAAATTCTATCAACCGTGAACACTCTGAACAATATCTGAATAGGCTCAAAATGACCTTCAAATAACAAAGTATGAGATATTATCACAGAACCATTTGAGAAAAAGTTTACCCCTCGTTTTGTAAATGATTATAATTAACACTTAATTGCACTTACCCTGGAATACCTCACTCTATCTTTCTCATCCCACATTACAAACTGTCCCAAAGTAGTAACATCCTAAGCACCCCACATGTAGCAAGGAGCCTGTTGGTATTCTGAGAAATGAGCAAAATGTGCCACATTTAATTGGCTCCCTGGATTCCCACCTTCTCGGACTAAGTCCTCTGCAGTGTTAACTCCATGTTCTATGAGCTTCTGGCAGTCATCTAGTGGTTTAATGGTCTCCTGTTCAATGCTGTCCACCTCTTGCAAGAGGGTCACCAATCGCTCATCCAGGAGCTTCCCCAGAGTCCCCTTTAAATCATTAAAATGCTGCTTGAGGACATCTCTTGTCTGTGATGCACTCTCTTTGATCTGAAGAGTACAAAAAAACTCAGAATTAGAATCTTAGAAAAGGCTATTCCATTGGCATCACCTATAATAATCTCAAGATACCACATAGCTATCATCTTTTCCTCATTGCTTAACCAAAGGAGATTCAGTTGCACAAACTTGAAGACCTGCTTAAAATTGGCCTTCCCATGAGAAAGAATGGTCTCAAACCCTAGTCCCATCATTCTATTTGGTCAATTTAAGCACTCATAAGCATAATAATGCTTATCTTATAGAGTTGCTGTGAGGATTAAATTAAATGTCTATGTAGTACACTTGGTAAAATAACTGGCACACTGTTGTTCTCAATAAATAAATGTTAGAAATTATTATTATCTGCTAAAAAATAGGTATTGGCAATAGTGTATTTCTATACTTTTCTTTTTTTTATATTTAAAGGGCAGGTTTATTAGGGAAAGGGGACAGAAGAGTAAAAAGACACTTGCATAGACACAAGCAGGCAGGAAGGATGCCTAGAAAAGGACAGGCTTGCTGAGAGAGGCCTGCATTGTTGGCTTGCATGGAAGAGAGCTGCTTCCCCTGAGGGAGGTCAATGACAGGTCGCGGGCAGGCAGAGAGGCTGCTGCCCTGCAGTGGGAGAGAGTTGGTGAAAAGAGGCACCTGCATAGGCACAGGTGGACAGAGGGACTGCCACCTATACGTTTTTTTAATTAGGAGGGGATTAAAATTCATTTTGCTGAAAAGAAGTGAAGAAATGGTAGTTTAGAAAGTCATAATATCAAAAAAAAATCACTTCATGGATAAAATGCCCTCAATATGATAGAACTAAAATTTTATTTAAAATGCAAAAAGGCTCACAGCAAACAGAATGTTCATATAAAGGACACCCTTGGGGTAATGACTTGCATCTTTTTGTTGTTATTTTTGACTGAATCCTTTTTGGGCCATGGTCCTCTTTGTAAATATCAAGGAGAGGTTTATAACCCCTCTTCCCATAAAGATGAATAACCCATACCCCAGTTATTCAGTTTCAGAAGTTATAAATTCCCTCAGATCTCAACCATGGCTTGTCTTAAGTAATAATTCTGAAAATTGGTTTGCGGAAGAATCACATAGCCTCTCTGCTGTAATTCAGACTGTTGGGTTCCATTTCAAACCCACTGAAAGAGAAGTCTGGAAGAGTATATGGATGGAACTCTCATTTTTTATAAGCACACCTGTGATTCTGAGGAACACTGCCCTCACTGCACAGAGCCCAGACTAAGAACCAGTGTTCCAGGAGCTATGACAGGAAAATCTCTACATTTCACACATATTTTGAGAACATACCAGTTATCAGTACAGATACCATATCTTATTTTTTAAAGAATACAAATAACACACAATCCACTATCTCTCCCGTAATAGGAAAAATCTAACTATAAGCCAAACGCTGCTTGAATTAAAGCAAACACACTGTACTTTGCAGATATTATCATACTAATATCATATTAGTGTCATATGACATAATTACTACCCTAACCTGTTTACTATTTTTTTCTTAGGAAGAGCCTTTGAGGTCCAAGAAAAATCCGCTAAGAAGTAACTTCTCAAAATATGGAAATAAAGCACAATCTGTCAAAAGTTAATAGAGAAATTTAAAAAGTTTTCTGTTTATTCTCTAATACTAGATTTTAAAAGCAGAATACAAAATTGTTTTCCAGAAATGTTCACAATCATATAAAAACAAAAGATACTCATCCCAAGGACATGGAGGCAGAGGAAGGAACAGTTTGATTGGCTGGGGTGGGCAGATCATGGAAACATTTTTTCTCCTTTGACATTAATGTAAATTAATGTTTATGTGTGCAGTAAGTAAAAGAACTCCTTAAATCATAATGAAAAAAAAAAAAGAAATCTTAATTTGTTAACTTATTTCTGTAAAGTTACAAAAAACCTCTATGAAATACACAAGTCACTAAATACAGGGAGGAGTAATTCAAGATTTGGCTCAGCCTTGAGATACAGCCCTAACACCCAGCAAAAAAAATGTTGTTGAATAAAAATGAAGTCAGTTGTGTACTTTTAAACATTTTCAAATGAACCAGGGAGAGAAAGCCTTCTGATTTTGATCCATCACCTGTAATACTGTTTGCAATGCAGACTTTCAGATATCACCCAGAAGTACTGAATAAGAACCTGAAATTTTAACAAGACCCCCAGTCAATTTATATAGACCTTACAGATACTACATGTAGGAACATTGCAATACAGTCTGCACTCCCAGCACCAAGAGGAAATTCTGCAGTGAGCACTACACCAACCAGGTCTTGTTTCAGTCTTTAAGCGGATACGGCACACACAGGAAGTGCATTGGTTAGGTAAAGTCAATTTCCTCTTTAGGAAGAATTCAAAAGCTCCTTCAGCTGTTGCAGAGTCTCACTAAGTTTTGTTTTTATTTCAGAACCTTAGAAAAAAAAAGGAAGTATGTGCACGCAGAGCAGAGAGAGGGCCAAGGAAGGGAGAATCCATTTTCAAATCCCCCTCT